>NC_092517.1:4092949-4721908 GCF_047511675.1 Marmota flaviventris | reverse complement strand
CCCTGGCTTGGGTCCAGAGGAAGTCCTCTGTCAGGGCAGAAGCAGCTCATTTCATGGGGCACCTGACTTGCTCAATGGCCCAGTACGCTGAGGGTGACAGCAGGCATTTGCCCCTGCGGTGCAAACCCCTTTGTGACACCCATGTTGTAACGGGTGTGCTCTCAGAGCCTGAGGCCTCGTCCCTCACTGTCACTGCTCCCAGTCCTGCTAAGGGAGACCCTTCAGAGTAGCAATGAGATTTGCACACAGCACAATGCTGGCCACAGATTCTGCAGCCCAGGAGATCCCACTGTGGAAGAGGGAACAGAAGTGTCAGCAGCTCCCGGCCCTCGGTGGGCAGTCAGAAAGCCCAGATGACAAAAGGACCCTGCAGCACCCTGCAGCAGGAAAGACTCCACAGCCTCTGCTTCTCCAGCTCCTGCCCCACTCAGGAGAAAAGACCAGAATCACCGTGTCTACAGCAGATTCCTGAAGCTTCAGTCAAATCACCAAATCACCAAAATCAAAATGGGGAAAGGGTGAGAGGATTGAGGGAAGGAAACCACCTGATTAAAGTGCTCCCAGGCATCTACAGGTAGGCTAAGATGGCCCTCCCTAGGGCCGAACCTGAGTGTAAGGGTTTGCTCATCGCACCCAATGCAGCAAGGTGCAAAGGTGGGGCTTTTAGGCAGCAGTTAGGGAGCTGACCTCATCAGTGAATTAATCTATTTGCTGGATTAACCCATTGATAGCTAAATGAACTGCTGTTTGGTAGCTGTAGGCAGCAAGGGCATAGCTACAGGAAGTAGGTCCCTAGGGGTGTGCCTTGGAGACTAAATCTTGTCCCTGGCTCTTTCCCTTCTCTCCCTCCCTCCCTCCCTCTCCCTCTGCTTCCCAGCTGCCATGAACTGAGCAGCTGTCTCCCCACCACACCTTTCTGCCATGATGCTCTGCCTCACCTTGGGCCCAGAGAAACGCGGTGGAGATTGCTGAAACCGTGAGCCAGAACAACCCTTTCCTCCTCTACACTGTTCTTGTCACCACTACAAAAAGTAACACGCTGCAAATCTGATCCGCACCCACACGTGCATGCTCACATGCTCACGCACACCAAGATTCTCAACCATGCAGAGGTCTCAACCTCTGCAAGAAGAAAACTTCACTGGTCAACCACAAAGTGCCCTCTTCAGAGTCCAGTGAAATACACTTCTCGATGGCTGAGCAGAGAGGGGAGCACAGAGCGCCAGTTCCCAGGGGCAGGAAATGGTTGGTTGCCATCTCTGCTGCCCACGTGGAAGCTTGGCACTCTGTCAATGGGCAGTTGAAGTTTCTCCATCTATGGTCCATATTCTTAGATGGATAAATTCAACAGCAATATCTGCTGATAAAAGGCAATGAACAAAATAGACTGGAATCGTGTCTAGAATGGTCCCTTTTATACTTGCGAGAGGGCCGTGCTATTTTTTCCTCACTTACAGCTCTTCTCCCACCTGCCTTTGTGTTACTTCTGGATATTTTTGGTGGCAAATATGGTATCTATTGAAATAAGTTGGCAGGGTGAGATAGGCTGCCAGGCTCCCCGGGAATTAAAAATCAGAATCTTGACAAACACTAGAAATTCTGGCGGACAGCATCCCTCCTCCTCGTCTTGCTCAGAGCCCCTGTCCCCCTGTAGTGACTGTCCCTGTGTCTACAGACGGTGCAGATGAACCCTGGGGAGCAGAATCACCCCTGGTTGAGAACCACAGATAAAGACTGATACAAGGTATGTTTTGTTGGTCACTCAGATCTAACCAACAGTGTGGTTGTCTGTGATGGGATTTTTCTGAAATGGAAAGGAATTTCTGGCAAAGTTGCAAACAAAGCATTCTGCAGTTTCCCCTTGGGTTGACTACATTCTTGGGAAATTGTGCAGTTCTACCTTGCCAAACAGTGCTCTGTGTGTTCATATACATCGGGGTCATGTAATGCACTCAAATAATCCCAAACAGAGATATTCTCACCCGCAGGTCAGGTAAGGGTTTCAGATGGGGTGGCTGCTTTCAAAAATTGTCTCACGGTTCCTCCAAAGTTTAAACAGAGTGACTATGTAACCCTGAAAACCCACTCATAGGTAGATACTCAAGAGACAGAGAAGCCTAGGTTCCTGAAAAATGTGTCTGTGAATACCC
This sequence comes from Marmota flaviventris, assembly GCF_047511675.1. Taxonomy (NCBI): domain Eukaryota; kingdom Metazoa; phylum Chordata; class Mammalia; order Rodentia; family Sciuridae; genus Marmota; species Marmota flaviventris. The sequence goes on along the minus strand of NC_092517.1, from coordinate 4,719,758 downwards.
AAAGCAGCCATCATAATAGCTAAAAAGTGGGGACAGTCCAAATGTCCATCAACTGATGAATGAATAATAAAACTTGACATCTACACAACCAGATATTATTTACAGTGTCAAGGAATGACATACCGATGCATGCTTCAACATGGAAGAGGCTTGCTAAGTGAAAGAAGCCGGTCACTAAAGGGCACATGTGACAATAACAGATCCTTAAATGTACTCCCAGTGCCAGTTTCATGGAGAACCACGAACCACTGGCTAAGTCATTTATATAAATCGGTACTTCCTTGACAGTGATTGTCTCAGGAATTCAGATTTAGACCAATCAGCATAGCTTTAGGCCAGAGTGGTCACATGACCTGTGTTGGCCCAGTTGGAACCATATCCATCTCTTGCTTTGGGAGAGTCTCTTCTCTCCCTGTCTTTGCTGAAATGGTAACACATGTGTTTCTAATTGCCCCTGACAGCCATTTGTCAGTGACTAATGGAACCAGCTGTAGGATGGAGCTAGTGGTGTGGATGGGGAGGCAAAAGGAATCTGGGTCCACTGCTAAACAGCTGAAGTCACCGACCCTATAGCCCAGCCCACCCTCTTATGTGAAATTGTAAATTTTGATGTCATTTTAGCAACTTGGAGGCCTGTTTTCTGTAAATTACGTACCTAAGTAGGCAGAGGACAAGGGAGTGAAATTTACTTCTAGCCTAAGTGAAGCCAAGGCCTCAGAACATCTGTCCATTCCTGGACACACAGCCAGCTCTGCCAAAGAAATGCAAGAAGTTGACTCAGTCCCCATCAAGGGAAGGTCAGTGCCAAAGAGCATGTGTTAGGGCCCCAGATGTAGGATAAGGGCTCAGGCAGATGGGACTGGGTAGAGGGCACAGGAGAAGGGAGCACAGAACAAAGACCAGTCTCAGCTACAAAGAAACCTGCCCTCCACAGCTGCCCTTTTCATTTTCCTCTTGCTTGTAGCTATTTTCACGCTTGCCTTTTATGTAGGTAAAAATTGCAAACTCATTTTTTAATCATCTTTCATTGATAAATACAACATCCGAAGTGTTGCTCTTTGGTGCTTCTGCTGGTTCTCACTCCTGGTGCCCTTTTTCCCCATGTGCTTGATCACTTTTGACTATATGTTGGTCATTGTCCTTAAAAGGCCTCTGTGGGGATTCTATTGACTTAAGTTGAAGACGCCTGGATATAACTTGAGTTGCCTCTGGTATAGGCCTAGATGCTTATTCCAGGATAATTTCAATGCAAATGCCTAGGTTGAGATCATGAAGGATCTCACAACTTAAGGAACATATCATCAGCTTCATCCTTATTCCTGCCACTACTGAGTGCTTGCTCTCTACTAAGAATTTCACATGCATTATCACACTTAGACTTCACAGAAACCCTATGGGGCAAGTATTACTGTCATCCCCATGGTAAAGAGAAAAGGGGAAGGTCCAATTCATTAAGGAATTATTTAAGCCAAAGTTAGATAGCCAGCTATTGGAAGAGATACTAAAGCTGTATGGAACCAAGTCCTCTGTGCAATAGCTTGGTTACTAACACACTAGGTACTTCAAAAATGTGTGTTGATGATATTCATTGCTGTAAAGCTCTTGTTCTTGTGAGACAAAAAGGAAATGGAAATCAAGGCACCATTCAGCTGGGTTTAGGTTTGGGATATAGTCTTCATCTCCATTTCTCTTCACTCTGTATGGTTGGATGGAGTCCAATAGTGAACACCAAGAAAGGTTGAAAGATGCAGGCAAATGCTACGCCCAGTACACAAGACCTAGGCCAAATCCAGAAAAGACTAGACTTCCGAGAACCACCAATACCATTGAACTTGCCGTGAAATGTAAAGTTATTTTTTAGGAAAAGAGAAAGTTTTGCAAAAGTACTAGCAGTTACAGACTCAGTTATCTGGGATCCAAAAATGTTACAGAAAAACTTCCTGATGTTTCCTGCTGACATGAAGTCCCAAGAATCATTATGAATGAAAGGTCCCCAAATGTAACCTCCCAAAGGAACTGAGGACCACCTTCCTGCTCTGCCAGCCAGATTCCCAGTGTGTGGGCACCATGCCCAATCGCTGAGGCCCATCGGGGAGGTGATTGGGCCACCCACCAGGTGAGACTGTGTATATCACATGGCCTCACCTGGGATGGTCCTCATTCACCTGTACAACGTTGAGTCCAGCCTGCCAACCTGAACTCTGACCTTTAGTTGACTGAGCTCCTTCAGGGCAGGGAGTTTTGATCTCTTACTAATTCATGCTCATCACAGCAGAGCTCCGAGGAGCACACAGATGCCGACTCATGAGAGCCAAATGAATAGTTACAAATGTTGATAAAAGTGTCTAAGGAAAGGAACTCGGGACATGGAGAGTCTGACCTAGTCTGGGGGCTCAAGGAAAACTGGAGCAGGAAATGACATTTGAGTTTGGATCTGAAGAGTATGGTTTAATCAAGTAAAGAGGAGAAGAACATTCCGGCAAAGCCAACTCTGGTCACATAGCCAAGGAACTGTGGCACGGAATACTCAATCGATAAAAACCGGATCTATGAGTGAATGACTGAGTGACTTAGAATAACAACTATATCTCTGTGGCATGTAGAGATTCCTGGCCCAATTCCAGGAATATCCTACCTGCTTAATTTTCCTCAACGTGGTTAACCTTCACACCCACCCTATGTGGTGAGAATGGTTATTCCCATTTTCCAAACAAGGAAACCAAATTATAGAGAAAACGTGAAGCTTACCCAAAGCCGACTGACCAACTGTGAAACTGGGATGTAGACCAGGGAAGCTGGGCTGAAGCAGAAAGCTAGGTGATGTGTGCAATCTTGGGAATAATATATGATCATGAAAGATGGGCTAAGAAGTGAGCGCCAGTTCTGAACTTGAGTCTGGGAGATCCGAGAGCAAAGACCTTTAAAAGACATCAACTACTTGGAGGGATACTGAGTATAAGGAACAGTAATAAAATCAAACATATATTTATATTCTAAAAACTCAGTTCAAAATACCATTGTAAGGATTGCTTTGGCGAATGTGGGCCTCTTATTTTTCCAAATGAATTTCATGGCTGCCTTTTTCTGTTTCTATGAAGAACATCATCGGAATTTTAATAGGAATTGCATGAAATCTGCATAGCGCTTTTGGAAGTATGGCCATTTGGACAATGTAAATTCTGCCTATTCAAGAATATGGGAGACCGTTCCATCTTCTAAGGTCTTCTTCAATTTCTCTTTTGAGAGTTCTGTTTTCATAACTTTCCTATGTTCATGTATGAATACACAACCAGTGAAACTCCACATCATGTACAAGCACAAGAATGGGATCCTTGGTGCTGAGCCTGTGGTTCAGAGGTAGAGCGCTTGCCTAGCACGTGTGAGGCACTGGGTTTGATTCTGAGCACCAAATAGAAATAAATGAATAAAATAAAGGCATCAACATCTAAAAAAAATAATAAATTAAAAGAATGGGATCCTAATTGGAATAAGTTTTACTCAATGCATGTATAATATGTCAAAATATACTCTCCTATCATGTCTATCTAAAAGAGCAAAAACAGATAGTCCAAAAAAATGACCGTTAAACCTTATAAATTTGGAGTGAAAATGGAAAATTATTAAAATTACTAAAAACTAAATCAAAAGCAAGCTCTAAAATGTTAATATGTTCAGCATTTTTCTCTTGAATGTCCTTCTCTCTTAGGGGGTGGACTCTAAATGCTGTGAACGTTCTTTCTTCTCAAACTCGTTCCCTCTCTCTGCCACGTATGAGGGGACCCCCGGTTGTGATTCTTTCTGCAAGTTAAAGACACACGGAGAATCGGGAAACCCAGGGAGGTCCCCAGTCTCTTTGTCCTAATCAGAGACTGCAGAACCCCCCTGGGAATTTCATCCTGGTTCTCAGTCTGTCTCCCCCTGACGCTTCTCTTTGCATGAGCCCCACATTCAAGGGAAGGTCTGGGCTGTAACACTGCACAGGCCGAGGCATCTCTTATTACCCGAGGATCCTCCAAGGGCAGTTTGCCCTGGAGATCCCTGATGTTTTTAGCAGGTCTGAACATTCCAGGGTACTCCAGCTGCGTGCACGCTTTAAAATCTCCTCTGTCCTGCTCCCTCACCCTCGCCCCTCCCTCCCTCCCTCCCTCCTCCTTTCTCTCTTATTCTCTCTTCTTTTGTGTTCCTCCCCCTGCCCCCAGCTCCCTGCTCCTCCTGGCCACCCTTAAGAGCGAGCACTAGCAGGCCATGAATCAAAGTGGGCTATTTTTGCTCTTGCGTGAGAATGTTTACAACATACCGAAAACCCGGCCTGTGGCTTAACGTTGTGTATATTTTCAGAAAAATGGACTGGATTCCAAATTCAGTGGTTGGCTGTAAAAGCCACAAGCTTCACATGCGTGGCTAATACTGTAGGGGGCTGCCCTGAACCTGGCATGGCCTCTTCCCAGCCCCCACGTGGACAGCAGGCACCATGGTGCTGCTGAACAGCCCTCCTGGTGACACCAGCTCAGCGAGAAGCAATTCAAAACTGGCTCCTGGGGACAAGGGATTCTGTGTACACTCTCCGTGGCCTGATTGCAGTATTTTTCCTTCCTGCCCAACCCAGCTGCCCTCAACGGTTTTGGAGACACGCACCATTCTATTAGAACACAGTTAATCTTGAATATATTTTACCATGAAATATGAACATAGTAATTACAGAATTTCCCATTCAGACTCTCCTATCACATTCCCAACATATTGGATTCTTTTCGAACAGCATTTAACTGTTTTCATATGGGTTTTAGCAGACGTCCTGAAAGATTTGAAATAGCCGATATTTGCCTGCACTCAGAAGACCCAAGCCACCTCTCCATCCCACCCCTCGACTTTTTAATTTTTTTTTCTTTTTTGCTATGACTCCAAGTTTTAAAATAAGATTAAGGTCAGTCCAATTTCCTGAGAGCCTCCTGCTGATTTATCAGCTGACAGCAAGGCTGAGGTATTCAGACCAATTAAACTGGTTCTCAAGTCTTGCTCATGGGAGAACTATGAGCTGGAGAGGGCCAGGAGGTGGAGAGGGCCAGAGGTGGTCTTTTATCTGTGGCTGAAATCGGAGGGAGCTGGCCAGACCCGCTGTGAGTCAGGGCAGTGGGACAGCAGACACTGCTATTCCAATCGGCCTGGAGAGTCTGCCCTCTCGGGGCACAGAGCGTGGGCCAGGAACTACCGCCTTGTTCATCAGGACTTAGAGAACTGGTTAAACCAGGCGGCAGCTCCCTGGGTCTCGGACCTGCTGTTTTTGTTTTTGTTTATCTCTCCCTTTTGTTGAGAATACAACTTTACTTGCTTTAGACCAGTGAAAACCATCAGGAAATGGGAAAGGACACGTGGGTCGGGGACTTCACGGTGCTGGCCCAGCTATCTCACCTTTAATGAAGCATTTCTTTAACGTCCAGCGTTGGCTGGTGGCACTGCTCTGTCATTGCTTGTGGGGATCCATCTGTGCCCCCCAGATGTATGGTTCTCAAACTCCCCCATTGTCGGAACTGCCAGGCGGGCTTGTTCAAACACGGCTGCTGCCCACCCTGGCAGTGGCTCACACACTGGGGCCGGGTGGGGCCGAGGCTTGGGGGTGATGCCGGTTCTGCTGGTCCAGGCAGGACACCGAGCGTGACTCCACAAGACCCGTGAGGTCCTCGGGGGCGGGAACGGACTCTCTCATCCCCGGATCCATAGCACCTTGTCCTGTTCTGCTGTAAATACATCTTCCAATAAATGACTAACCTTAGCTGTTCATGCCATTAGTATTTATTTCGTAATCTGCAGTGTGCCAAAAATCGCTCTCAACCCCAGACATTCCACAATGAAAAGGCAGAGAGGCTCCACGGGCTCTGAGACCTCCCCTTCCAGGAGGGCAGTCAGGGAAGAGACAGAAGGCAATGTGGACAGTGATCGTTTTGCAAATAAGCACTGAAGAAAACAGATAGGACAAGAGGACAGAACTGAGGAGTAGGGCTCATGTCTGAGGAGGTGTCAGGGAAGCCTAAGGATGACACCACTGGAGAAAAGTGCAAGACAAAGTGAGCAAGTCACATAAAGATCTACTGGAGAAAGATTCAGGGGCAGTGACGGCAGGTGCAAAGGCCCTGCTGCAGGCACAGGCTTGGCGTTGTCAAGATTCCTCAAGAAGGCCAGGGCGGCCAGAGCAAGGTGACGAGGTGATGGGAGACAGTAAGGAGCCCCCTAGAGAGCAATGGCAGGGAATTTGGATTTTATTCTGAGAGAGAAGGAAGGATAATGGAGGTTTTGCTGGGGTAAGCAACATGATGGGGTTATGTCTGAAAGGTCACGTTGGAGGACATAATATAAGAAGGGAAACCAAGCAGAGGCTACTGCCATAATCCAGACACTCGACAGTTCAGCCTCCAGCACGGGTGGCGAAGGAGACAGCGAAGATACATCTGGAAGGAGGATCCCGGTGCAGTTTCCGGGGGATTGCAATGGGATGGACAGGGTGACTCAGACTGTATTATTCTTTAATTGAATGGGGGGACATTTGCCAATGTGGGAGAGGAGCCAAACAGGGTGATTTCTGTTTGGGATAAGTCACAAGCTGCTGCTGGTGACACCCAAGTGGAGGCTGAGCGGCATTTGAGTCTGGAGCTCAGGGGTGAGGCCCACGTCAGAATATCCATTTGGGAATCATCGGCAGCAAGACAAAGTCATGATGTTGGCAAGGTCCCCCAGGGCCTGCGTGCAGAGAGGAAGGGAAGGAAGGTGAAGGATGCGTGCTGTGGCCCATGCCGGTAGGTAATCCCATGACTCTGGAGGCTGAGTCAGGAGGATCACAAGTCCAAACCCAGCCTCAGCAACTTTGTAAGGCCCTAAGCAACTGTCTCAAAAATTAAAAAAAAAAAAAAGAGAGAGAAAAAGACAGGCCTCATGGTTCAGCATCCCTGGGTTACATCCCCAGTCCAGGGGTTGGGGAGTGAATCAAGAGCTGAGCCCCAGAGTGTCCACATTTTGTTGGGAAGGGAAGGAGGAGCCATCCCCAGGTGCTTCCAGGAGGCAAGGGTGTCCTGCTGGACTGCAGACGGTTCAGCGACCTGCTAGACAAGGACCAAGAGCTGACCGAAGGGTCTGGCAAGATGGAAGCCCTCGGCCACCTTGACACCCTTGGCCACCTTAACGAAGCCAAGCTCAGGGACACGGCGGGCCTGGGACTCATTCCTTAGGGGAATGTGCTCAGGAAGACCAGCACACGGAGAAGGGAAGGCAGCAAGTTGAGTGTGAGTGATTCTAAAGAAACGCTCCTGAGAAACGAGGTGGTGATTGGAAATGGAAATTTGGGTTTAGCAAGGTTGTCAAAGAATTTTTAAGAAGCACAGGAAAGTAGCCTAAATGGGTTAAGAGGGGTGGGGGGGAAGAAAAAGAAAAAGCTAAGGGACTGAGATCCACTTGCCAGCTACGCTGCATCCTGCTTGGCATTTCTGGGTTCAGATGCAGTGTGGGGCCCACAGCCTGTTGATAGGTTTTCTGGGTGTGTTGTGGGATCACGTGTCCCTGCTGGGGATCAAGCGCAGTGCAGAGAGAAGGTTGGTTTGAATATACAACTATTGGGGAGATGTGCCAAGTTAGGGGCAGGGAGTGTGGGGCTCTGGGTCAGACAAAATACCTGACAAGGACTTAGAGGAGGAAAAGTTTGTTTGGTCTCAGAGTTTCACAGTTCTCAGTCCATGGTGGTCCAACTCCACTGCTCGAGCCCAACGTGAGACAGAACTTTACGGCAGAAGGGCAGGGAGCAGGAGAGCTGCTCTCTCGTGGCGGGCCAGGAAGGAGAGAGAGAGAGAGAGGGTGAAGGGGCCAGAGACCGATGGAGTCCCCAAGGCCTCACCCACAGTGACCCACCTCCTCCAACCCCGTCCTGCCTGCCTACAGGCACTACCCGTCGTCCATTCATATTATTAATCCACCCATGAGTTCAGAGCCCCCACGATCCGATCGTTTCCTAGAACCCCCACCTCTCAGCCTTGCTGTACTGGGGACGGTGCTTTCAGCCTGTGAGCTTTTGGGGGACACTCAAATCCCAACCAGCCCAGGAGCAAGAGTGATGGTAAATGTTGTCCCCTCAACCTGGGGCACCAGGTGCAGGAGGAGAGATTTCTCAGAGGAAGACAAAAGGGGCAGAATCAGTGGTCGGGAGTCAGGAATGGACGAACGGCGTTGGTGACCGCGCCCGGGAAGTGCCCGGATGGGGAAGATGGGGGGAAGTCCTTGGTTATAAAGACAAATTCACACCATCCCGGGTGGCAGCTGATGGAGATGTTACAGAAGGGATTGCAGAGAGCGGGGAGGTCGATGGCAGAGAGAGGCCACCCGGGGGACAGTCCAGCAACTAACTTCCTTCCACTAGACCTGCTTCCCTCACCTCCCAACAGAAACAAGCCTTGGGGAGAAATTCAAGATACAAGACACACGAGAGTCACTGTAACGGAAAGAAATAGCAGAAATTTCTCGCAATCTCACCAGGAAAAGTGCTCCTGTCTTCCCGTTGGAACCTTGCTTTGGTCTAGGTGTTGTATAGCTTTCACATATGAAAATCAGAATGGGAACTTATCATTGGCAGCTGTCACCTCTCCAAATCTGCAGACTACTTAGAGAGACAGGTCCTGGGTACAAGAAATGAAGTAAAGCAGTACATACAGGATAGGTGATGAAAGAATGCTTAACACGTGATCTATATGATGGTGTGACATATTTCAAATGAGATCCTACAGTCATTCAGCAATAATTTCCTGAGGACCTGTTGTGTACCAGACTCTGTCCCAGATGCTTGGGATATCAGTGACAAAAACAGACAAGGGGTTCCTGCTGTCCTAGTCTGTTTTCCATTGCTATAACAAAATAGCTGAAGCAAGGTACTTTACAGAGAAAAGAGGTTTATTTAGTTCACAGTTCCAGAGGTTCAAGGGCATGGTCCCTGCATTGATTGAGCATTGGTGAGGACCTCATGATAGATGGCACCACAGTGAGAATGTGTGTGAAGAGAAGATCACGTGGAAAGACAGGAAACCAGAGTCAACCTCCCCCCAAGTCCTGCCTCTTAGCCTTCTTATGCTAAGGATGAAGCTCCCCACACTTGAGCGCTTTGGGGACATGCTCAGACCACATTTGAACCATAACACTGAGGTTCCACACAGAAAATAGACAGTGCAGAGTTTATTGAGAGGTGGTGGACACTGGAAACAGGAAAATGGGCTGGGTCGAGGGGCCTGGAGAGGCAGCACGGCTCGGTGGGAGTCGCTGAGAAGCTGATGTCTGAGGGGCCGTTGGGAGGAGCCAAGCACAGGAGCCACGTGAGCATCAGAGGGAAGAGCGTTGCACACAGAGGGACAGGGGGCAGAGGCCTGCAGCCGAGGGGGCCTGGAAGGTTCTAGCAGCAGCATGAGGTCAGGGCAGCTGGAGGGGGGCAAATCCAGGAGAGAGGAGGAGCCCGTGTGTTGAGCAGTGGGGGAGAAGAGGGCAGGGCAGCAGATCCAGCCACACCTCCGCCTTTCCAGCCCTCCCACGCTAGTGAAGTGGGGCCATTGTGGGGTCGGGTGGGGAGTGACCTCCCTGAGGACCACTTTTGAAGGATCATCATGGCTGCTGTGTGGAGGACGGGCGGTGGGGAGAGGAGGAGGAGCAGGTGAGACACCAGGAAGTAATCAGGAGAGCGATGGCGGGAGCTGGGTCTGGGGTCAGCCCTGGAGGTGGATTGAGCCAGACCCCGAGTGTGCATGGAAGGCATAGCTGTAGGATTTCCACTTCACAGAGGACACGAGCCCGAGGAAGTGGGCAGACCTGGAAGGAGAGAGAGACAAAGAACAGTGCAGATTGAACGAAAGAGGCCAAGCACCGAGGTAGAAAATACAGTGGATGGAGCAGCCACTGTGGGGGGAGACTGGCTCAGAGCAGAGGGCTGATCAAGGAAGGACCAGAAGGGGTTGGGTTAGAGGTTGGGGGCTTTCAGTGTGGGTGAAGAAGTTAGACCTCATCTTGCCTTGAGTGGGAGTCCTGGAAGGGTTCCGAGGGGAATCTTAGGGCTAGAGAAATGCAGCGGGCCTGGGACACCTGAGTGGGGACTCTGGGGCCAGGAGCTCAAAACCCTCACAGAATTTCTAATGAAGTCCACAGTTGAAGGTGACCCCACATTACGTGGGGATCCAGAGGACAGGTTTTAGTGTCAGACACACTGTGGGATTCTGACTCCCTCCTATTAGCCACATGAAGTTTTCCTGGCCTCTCTGGACCTCCCTCAGCTGATTGGTAGGAGGGCGATGGCTTACCTAAGCCAAAGAGTTGCCTTGGCAACCAGGTGATGCCATGGGGGCTTCTGTGCTGAGGCCCAGGCCTGGCCCAGTCTGGTGCTCAGAAGGCTGCTCGTGGCTAATGTGGACATGTTAGATGGGAATGGAGCGGACGCACTGAGCCACGTCAAGGGAACGAAGCAACAGAAAATCGCCACTGGGCTGTCACAGAGATAATTACGGCAGGCATCGAGATCTGCTGATGAACGCTGAAATTAGTGGACAAAAAATGAACAAAAGTGAAGTACATATAGTAATATAGAATATAGATATGTATCCTATACAATAATATGTAACATATAGGATACAACATGTATCTATACCATATAGATAAAATATAGATCCTCTATACAGTGTAGAATGTGAACCTGCGTCCCACACCTGCAGATCAAAGTCCTCCCCCAAGGTGCTATCAATGACCCGGGGGAGGCATTAACCTTAGAGGGGAGACCTGTAGGTCGTCCTGTTAGCCACGGGGTGAAGATAAATGGCACCATTGTCCTGGACTAGAGGTGACAGGGAGATATGACAGTGAAATGCGTTGTGAGACCCCAGAACGGAAACAGGGCCTTGGAGGAAAACTAAAATTCCAATAAAGACTGTTGTTTCGTTGACCTTGCATTGAAATGAAGTCCTCCGCCTTTACGACCTTCTGCAGCCGTGTGGGCAGCACTGGGAGAACTGGGCGATGGACGGGCGGACATCCTGGGCCCTCTTTCACTTTCCTGTATGGCTCAAAGTTTTTTTTTTGAGTGTATTTTTAAAAAATATACTGGAGTAAATCATCTTCAGAATGCACTGCCAAAGGAGGCCTCAGTATTTTCGGAGCGGGTGACTTTGAGGGGAGCGAGCAGGTTGGTCTCGTTCCTTGGGAGATTTTGGTGCAGCATCCAGAATTAGGAAGCTCCATGTGCAGGTGTTTCTGTGTGTGCAGGAGGTGAATGTAGGTGAGTGTGAGCACGTGTGTGTGTGTGTGTGTGTGTGTTGTGTGTGTCAGGGGCCAGGTGTCACTCCCAACATAGACACGCATGCATGATCCTCCTGACTGCGGCCCAATGGCGTGTAAGATGAGTGCAGAGAAGATGTCCGGCAGAAGGATCAGGTCAGGTGTGAACGGCAGAGAACGAGATTCGGGATGCGGGGGGAGGAGATGCTCAAAGCAGGACTTGGCAAGGTGGGCTCAGTGGGTATCGATGACGTCCCCAGGAATGGGAGAAAAGGCTCAGGTGCCAGAGGAGAAGTCGGAGGGAGAGAAAGGAAACGAGGCCAAGTAGCAAGAAAGGGGTCAGAGGTCAAGCCAGCCTCGGTCAAGGCCAATGTCAGGCCAGGTGCAGGAGGACCGAGAGGAGGTCCGAGGAGGTGATGGGCAACAAGGAGGAGTCATTTCCAAGAACAGCATCCCCTCAGACCAAAGTAGACAGAGGCCAGCTGTCAGCGGGCCACGGAGCCGAGCCCACAGGAGCCTGGGAATCTGCGTTCCTCACTCCCTGCTCTGGGGTGGGTGTTGATATTTCCTCCGGAGGTTCTTGTGTCGGTGGCTTGATCCCCAGCGTGGCAGTATTGGGAGGTGGGGCCAAGTGGGAGGTCCCCAGGTCACCTGAGGGTGCTAGGCTCAGGTAGGAGCTGAGAATCTCTCATGTGACTCCTTGATAGTTCTCATGGAGGGACTGTCACCTTCAGGTGACCCCCAGCTGTCACTCTGTTAAGTGTTCTGCCATTTCCCTGAGCCTTCTCATGCAGCTCTGAAGGCCCTCACCAGTACCAAGCCAGTGCCAGTACGAACCCCAGGAACCTCCCAAAACTGTAAACTAGGTAAACCTTTTCCTTCATGGGCTGCCTGCCTCAGGTATTTTGTCATAGCAATGAAAAGCTAATTCACTCACTGATTGAATAAATATTTGAGTGCCCTCTATGTGATTGGCATAGCGATACACAGTGGTCACTGCCTTTGGAAATCTTCATTGTTAGTATGCTCTGCACAGTGCCATTTGAACTCTTGAAGATGTGAATTTTCTTTGGGGAAGAGAGCAAGAAAGGCCTGGATGAGTTAGCAGTAATACATCCTTTTAACTCACTATCAGGAATGTGGTTGAGATGATGGTGACTTCTGTTGTGTGATCCCGGCTTTGAGCATCTGATCCACAGTGTAATCTCCTCGGTGCAACTTGTTTTGTTCTTGAATTTGAGGAAATCCCCCTTTTGTTCCCTGTGAGCACAAGGCCCATGACACGGTGCTTAGCTGGCTGGACTACCCCATTTCCCATCAGGAACTTCATGAGTAATGTGCTTTCTTTGAAAACCTCCTTCACAAATTGCTGAGTTTCACCGTGTGGAAGAAAAAAAAAAAAAAGACCCAGCATCTTAAGGCCATGAAACTGCATTTTCCTTTCTAAGAGTTGACTCACAAACACCTGTAGAATAAACATTGTACCTGGTTTAAATGGAACAGCTGTAACGTCTCAGGCCGAGGTGGCACAACACACGAACAAGAGCCAGGGACATCAGCTGTGAGGGGCATCTTGATTGACATGAGCAAATGACAGCTCCGGGGAATACATCCCAGGGCCTTAGGAAAGGGGAAGCTCAACATCTGGGCAAGGAGGAGACCTGGACAAGGTCTATCACCTCCTTCAACTGCTTCCAAGTGCTGCTCTGCCCACGTTAAAGGTTAATAATAAGGAGCAGGGGAAATTCGCCTCCAAGTTCAAGTTGGTCTGCAGGAATTCTGACTCACTTGTGAGTAAGGAGAAACTCAGGGAGGTTATCAAGAGGGGGTCTCTTGTCTTGTAAATTCATGGACCAGCCAGTAGCTTCTGGAATCGCTGGCCTGCTCGCTAATTGCGTAGCCTCCACCAAGTTACTTCACCTCCCTGAGCCTCAGTTTCCTTGTGAACAACACAGAAATTGCGCGCTATTTGTTCCATATGCTTATCTTGACTGTTTCATGGAATGATTTGGAGCACAGGGAGAGCTCACAGTAAATGGCCATAAACAATTCCTTATTTTCCCTTAAATAGATCTGGCAGAGCTTTATATATTTGGTCATCTACCTGTCCTTGGTACCTGAACCTTAATCAATGTGTCCAGCTGCAAAAACTCTGTTTCTACCCACCTGACACAGAGGGTGGGCCAGTGAGATGGCCGCGGAAATCTGGGGCAGGAGCATCCAGGAGGGCCCTGGCCCTTGCTCTCCCAGAGGGCAGGCACTGAGAGAGTACGCCATACACTGAGGCAGGCGGAACAGGGGGCCGTGGGAAGCTGGACGCCCAGGGCCCTGTTGAGCCCCCCACCAGCCCTGGTGCACCGTCTCCAGTATTCTTTTAAGTGAGAGAGAGAAGAAATCCCTAACTGGTTTGAGCCACCACCGTTGGTCTGTTATTAAGAGAGAAAAGCAATTCCTAGCAATATCCAGAGGTCAGCCTACAGGTCCGAGTTCCCATTCCCCTCCCTGTTGACCCGCCAGAACACTGCACATCTGTAGCTCCTGTGTGTCTCCTTGTCCATCACGCACCTCCTGGTCATCACCAGGTCCTCCACGTCCACCTGGGCCTCACTGGGCCTCACTGGGCCTCGGGAGATGAGCGTCTTCCTACCTTCCTTCTGCAGGTCCCACACCTGCACACGTGGACGGTCCCACTCCAACCTGGACATGCCAGGGTGTCTGCCGTAGGGAGCCGAGGAGAAATTGGAGAGCAGTTTCCAACCATGGAACCCGACATCTTGATGGAATGGATTTCTAGAACAATACGGAATGGCGGACTTGTGTGGATCATGAAGGGTCCTTTTGTCAGGAGACCGGGATTTCCATAGTGGGTTTTGTCTTCCCCACAATCACAGAACGTCTCCCCTGTAGTGAAGCACCAACTTGGCTCCCCAGGTCCAACCTGGATTAGAAAGGAAAAAAAAAAATCAAGCATAAAAGAGTCCCAAAGACCTGCTGGGCAAACCGCAGCACACGTTCACCCCCTTGAGCTTGGGAGCGCAGGACACATGTCACTAACATTGCGGCCCACATCAGCTGGCAAGACCCAGGAAAATCACATGCCCACCAGGCTTTTCCCGCCTCCATAGAGACACAGGTGGTAGGGAGAGTCCTGTCCTTGCAGAAAAATAATACTGTAAGCATAGTCAGTGTAGGCCTTCCATTACTGCAACACAGCCCTTGAGATAAACAACCCAAAGGACGAGGGATTTACTTTGGCTCATGTGTCAGAAGTTCCAGGCCAACGTTGTTTGGCTCTGTCACTGTGGGTTTGGGTGAGGCGGTACATCATGGTGCAGAGGGTGTGGTGGGCAGAGCTGCTCACCTCCTGGGGACAGGGAAGGGCAAGGGAGGCAGAGCCCCACAAGTTGCAGCCTTCAAAGACACCCGCCATGACCAGCTCTTCCAGCCTGGCGGAGCCTCCCAAGCACACCAGCCGCTGGGAACCAAGCCTTCAACACAGGAGCCTTCCAGGGACACCTCAGCCCCAAACAATAACATGAAGAAATGGCCACCTTGTTAAGGTGGCCTTTGTGTGTGCCCAGGACAGGGCTGAGACTAGATCTGAATGAAAACCCAGGACAAGAATTCAGAGATAATAAGAGGTCACCAAACCCCACGAAGAAATGTGATCATGAAAAAGGAAAATTAATATATATATATATATATATATATATATATATTTTTTTTTTTTTAAAGGAAATTTCAAAATGGTGATGTCGTTTTTTTCTTTTTTTCTTGTGATGCTGAAATATGCGCGAAACTCAATTTACTCTCTTTTTTTCTAGTTCTCGTTTTTTATTAACAGATAACGACGGTGGAGGAGGATGAAGAAAGACTGATTCACGTCTTACCTTTTCAAATTAGGTTCGTCGTCAACTTAAGTTCTGTATATCCAAAACATTTCAAGGAAGAAAAAGCACATAATTGAGAGATGAAGCCAATAAGGAAGGAAAAATGTATTTGAATAGAAATAAAGGTTTCTTCAGGAAAATGACCCTCCATTTCTCCTTCTGAGCTGCAGACACAGAGCTACTACTTACGCAGACCCTCCAATGTCCTGAGGTCAGGTGGCTCCCGTGGGCTCCGTGCTTATTCCCCCACAGAAAGTCAACTTGAGCAGCAGCCTCTATCCCTGAAGACACAAGCTCTCCAAGCCTTGGTGTTCTCATTTAGAGCAGAAATTCATTTAAGAAGCATAAATGTGCAAGTCAGGAGGGGTGATTCACGCCTGTAATCCCAGCGGCTCAAGAGGCTGAGGCATAAGGATCATAAATTTAAGGCCACCCTCAACAACTTAGCAAGGTCCTAAGTGACTGAGCGAGACCCAGTCTCAAAATTTAAAAAAAAAAAAAAAAAGGACTGAGGATGTGGCTCTGTGATTAAATGCCCTGAATTTAATCTGCAGTATCAAAAGCAATATATAAATAATAAGGAACACAAATCATTGGAAGGAAAGTAAACTAACTTCAGCAGGATAATACATTTTCTTCTTGTTTTTACATTAATGGTGCATGTCATGCAAGTGTGCAAGCCACGTCTGGGATCAGCCACAAGCCAGCACCTGCGAGGATTAGGCGGTTCTTAGCCAACACTGGAAAGGCGGGCGCCCTGGTTGTCAGAGGTGCGTTCTCTAGGTGTGGACGTGGGCAGCACTTGGAACATCTCTCCTGCTTGCCATTTCCTCTCCAGGGGATCAGCTCACTCTTAAAATGAAAAAACCACAGTCCCCTCGGAGTGGCGCGAATCCATCCTTCATCCCTCCCCACCTGTCCTGTGCCCCTGGGGAGGACTCACTTGGTGGACTTCAGTGGTTGCTGGAGTGGAACCCAGATACAGCCCCGGGGATGACCTGGGAACTAGTGAGGAGGCAAGGCGATTTTGCCCCCCCACAGACTGTCCCCAAACACCCCTGGCGTTTCTGATGCACACCCCCTTTGGGGACCCTCTAGTCACCATGCAGGAGTCCTTCCATCTTCTGCTTGGTGGCTGGGGTCAGCCTCCAGGAAGTCCTGGCAGGCCACATGGAGAAGTGAAAACCTGGGGCTATTCCGGTGGCTCATCTGTCCCTGTCACACACCTTTGAAAGGCTACTTTATTAATCCCTTTGCCATCTACCTCCGGTTGGGCTTGGATCGGTACACCAGCCATACTTATTATTGCCTGCAATGATGCGACCTTGTTACCTCAGTGCCGTGGCTCCCTGCCTCTCTCCAGAGCGCTGGAGTGCAGGGCTGTCCTCAACGGGCTTCCACCAAACCCAGGTATCTCAGGCAGGGTGTTAGGCAGAGTCATGCTACACCCACACCCTGCACCAAAGGGGCCCAGGTTTACTTCTCCAGGACTGTGAATATGCCGGCCTTATATGGAAAGGGGGTCACTGCTGGTGGGTTAAGTTATCACTGGGGACATGGGATTAGTTGGAGTTTGAGGGCCCATGTAATTACAGAGTCTTTATAAAAGAGAGACAGGAGGGTCAGAGTCAGTGCAGGTGTGTGCCGAAGAGGGCGGGAGTCAGGGGAAGATGCTACAGGGCTGGCTCTGATTGAAACAGGGACCCCGTGCCAAGAACTGCAGGAAGAGCAAGGGACGGGGTTTCCCACAGGCCCTCCCCAGGAGCCCAGCACTGCCAAGACCTTGATTTCAGCCTGTAAGACTCATTACAGACTCCTGGCCTCAGGGAACACCTTGAGCTTCCTGGAGCCGTTAAGTGTGTGGTAGGAGAGTCCCCCACACCCAGAGTTTCCAGGATCTGTCATCAACTGCAGTCCCAGCATGAAGTGAAAAATTCCAGAAATGAAAAATCGCCCGTTGTAAATAACTCTCATTACAGTAGATTGCTCTAATTGCTCTGTTGGATCCTTACTGTGATTAATCTCTTATGGTATCTAATTTATAAGTTCACCCTTGTCATAGATGGGTACATGGAGGAAAAAAACACCTCTACAGGCATCCACCAGGGGTCTCGGAATGAATCCCCGTGTGTAAGGGGCACTAATGCAATTTGTATATCAGCAATGGGAGTCGAATCCAGGTAGCTTGTGAAAAATGGCCCTCTGGATCCAATAAGTTCTGAAATCCCACATAGTTGACCCTCCAGTTAGAGATTTCAAGTGTAAATTTCCATGAGAACTATAACCCTAAAAAACTTTTCTAATGGCTTGAAAGGCACTGCTTCCCCAACTTTTTTCCTGGAAGACCTATTAGCATCCCACAGGCTAACAGTAATAGTCACGGCAATTAACATTCATGAAGTGCAAACTACATCCTAGAAACTGTATCACATGCTTAGATATTTTTTAGTTTTCCTAATAATCTTAGGAGGTAGTTATTAATTTTTCTCTTTTTACAAAGTGGTAAACTGAAGCTCAGAAAGTTTACTTAATTGGGTTTCTGGCTACACCTCTAGTAAATGGGAGTTCAGGTTGAGCACTTGACGCAACTCCAACATTCAAACTCTCTCCTACGGTCAACACTCAACTTCTCTTTGTTCTTGAGAAACACTAAATAGACCCAATGCATTGGGAAGGTTCCAATGCATTCATTCTGCTATTGACCAAAGCTTTTTGGAGTTCCAGGGATTCAGTGCTAATGAAGAAGACAGAAAGGCTGCCCTCGGAGCCTGGAGCATAGAGGAGGAGACAGGAAGTCACTCAAAGGGCAAGGGGCAGGATTCCAGGTGGAATGCTCCTCCTGGGCCAGGCCAGGCCAGGGACAGCAGCCACTGGAGAGATCCCTCCTGATGAACGCAAGCCTAAGCCGGGCTGTTCTGAGTGGTGGAATTGCACGGAAGCTCTGTACGAATCTAGAACACTTTTGAGAAAGCACAGAGGGTGCCTGACTTAGGATTGCTCAACCCACGATTTTCCAACATGACCGGTGTTGCAGAGGTGATACTCCTGGTCAGGAGAAACCAGACTTCAGATTCTGAATTTCAACTCTTTCCTGGGCCGACCACATGTGGTTCTGTCCTCTTTGCAATGTTGAGCAGGGGCAGCGAGCAGAGGCTTCTGGTTGACCAGGAGCTCACAAGGGCCAACAATCAACATTCTGCAGTGTGCTGAGAGGCGGAGCTGGGGTGCTCTGTAGGTGAGAGGTATTAGGTGCATTTTCAACTGATGATATTTCTACTTCATGATGTCGGGAATGTTGCCCCATTGCAAGTTGAGGAGTATCTGTGTAGGTGTACAGAGCAGCCACCCATGTCAATGCTTCCACATTCATTTATTTATCATACCTTCCTGGACACCTAGTGTGTGCCACTCACGTATTTAGAGAGACATAAAGATAAAAGAAAAGGCAGGCACTACTCTCAAAGAGCTCAGATGAGGTTGGTTCTGGTCAATATGCTGTAAGCAAACTTCTACTAGAGGTTTCTGGGTAAGAATACAAACCCACCTAGGGCCATCCATTGCCCAGTTCCTTCTCACACTCAGACATGATGTCTGGGACAGTAGCAGCCTTCTTGTGACAATGAGAAAAGAAGAAGGGTCTGGGGTTGTGGCTCTATGGTAGAGCACTTGCCTAGCACATGTGAGGCACTGGGTTCGATCCTCAGCATCACATAAAAATAAATAAATGAAATAAAGGTATTTCAAAAAAAAAAAAAAAGACAAGAAGAAAAAAAAAAACATCTGGGGGATTCATAGATGCACCAGCTCTTAGACTCTGGAGTTTCGGAGCCATTTCCAATAGTACCGTCTCTGTAAACCATTGCTTAGTTAGTAGATTAGTTTAATAGCATTTTCTGTTACTTCTGGCTG
This sequence comes from Marmota flaviventris, assembly GCF_047511675.1. NCBI lineage: Eukaryota > Metazoa > Chordata > Mammalia > Rodentia > Sciuridae > Marmota > Marmota flaviventris. The sequence continues at coordinate 4,700,682 of NC_092517.1, read as the reverse complement.
AAGGCAGTTTTGGTAAAGTTAGTGATGTACTTAGGACCCCACAGAGACACTGTTGTAAGCAGGGTGAGGTCAGAGCTTTCCAGATCCCCAACTCTTTCTTAGCAGCATCATCAATAACATCATCATCCACAACATCATCCATAATGTTTATTGAGTACTTAAAAGCATTATCTGATTTTCTATCTAATTATCTATTTATCAATATTACCTAACTTATTATGTAATTATTATCTAATGATCTAAGTGATGGTCCAGTGATTATCTAATTACCAGCCATCTGTTGTCCTATATCACAACGATTCTGTTGTGTTGAGCAGCCTCTTCCTGGACCCTGACCATGGGGGAGGAGTGAGTGTGTGGCAACAACCTGTAGAGAGCCAGTGGGGAGCAGGATTGGGACCTGGATGCTCTGACTCCCTCTGGAGGCTTTGACCTTGACCCTGTATCCATCCCTTCAACTTCACAGGCTGGTCGACACAAATCAGAAGTTTTCAGCTGTCTGCCACCTCTGTTTGGCCCCAGTGACTTGATTTTCAGACACATCCCAGGGATAAGTGCAGCCTTTGAGATGAGCAAAGTCGAACAAACCCTTCACTTGGTTTTCTGTTTCCCCTTGGCATGAGAATCCCTGTCGATGGAACACACACATTCCTGGAGTTGCCAGTTCCGCTAGCTTAGCTTCTTGTTTTTAAAAGCATGATTAGCTTTGATGTGAGCAGTTTCTTACAGCCCAATGGTTGTGGAGCTTTGTCTTAGCCTTTTTCACGAATGCTGAGTGGTAGAACGCCATCATTTTTCACAGTCCTTCCTGGGTCGACCAGTGGTGAGACACTTGATTGTTTTTTGGAACTACTATTGAAAGAAAGAAAAAAAAGAAGAAGAAAACCTCAATTTCATCTTCCTGCATCTCTGTTTCCTTAATTTGAAGGCTGCAAGGTTGGTTATGGAGATAGAAAGAAATAGAACGTCATTAATATTCATTTCTTTTTGACATTAAAAGAATCAGCATCGTGAAGAGTCTGGCAGGTGGGTGAGGCTGAGCGCCTAATCTTCTGTTTAACTCTTGGCTTTTATTATCCTTGTCCCAGGGAGACAGAAAGTGAGCGTGGATTTACACAGTGTTCCCTAGGGCTGGTGCCCAGGTAAAGGTGTTGCTGAATAATGATGAGGAGATCATCACCAGCACCCTCGTCACCACCACAGCAAGAAGCACCAGGCCACACATTGGACATTGGGCACAAGTGACCTCTTTCTTATTGTGGCCACATAAAAGTTATATAAAACTCACCCTCTCACCCATGTTTGTGTTAATGTCAATGGCATCAACCTCATTCCCATCGTATGCAGCCAACACCCCCACCCGCTCTGGGAGGCTTCCATCTTGCAAAATGGAAGCTGTGTGCCCATCAGGATACCTTCCTGCTCTTCCTGCCCCCGGTCCAGCATGGCCGCCATTCCACCTCTGTCTCCATGAACACACTTGCTCTTGGTGTCACGTATGAAAGGAAAATATATTTAAAATACATTAGTCTCTTTGTGATGACTTATTCCACTCAGTGTAGCATCCTCAGAGTTCATGCATGTCGTGGTACGTGTCAAAAGGTCTTGCTTTTTAAGGCTGGGTCCTGTTCCACTTATGTGTATGAAACACATTTTCCTTGTCTAGTCATCCACCAGTATGTCCCGGGGTGCTTTCACCCATGGGCCGTGTTGTGAATCGTGATAGGAGCATAGTGTTTATTTCTCTAGTCCTTGATTTCCATTGCACTGAGAAGAATGGCAGGTGGTGTGGGCATTCTATGGGTAGATGGGAGGCCCCACCATATTGCTTTCCACAGTGGCTGCATCACTTTACCTTCCCGTCCACAGCGCTCGCGGTTCCGGGTTTCTCCACATCCTTTCCAATACGTCTCACTCTCTGGTTTGGTGGTGGCTGTCATAATAGATGTGAGGTGTGAGGGGTTGCTTATTTTAATTGGTGCATTGTAATTATGTGGAGTAAGGGAATGTGTTACATCATATTCACACAGACACAGAGCATGATTTGATCAATCTCCTTCCCAGTACCTTCCCGTCTCCCTGGATCCCTTTCCTCTACCCTACTGGTCTCCCTTCTATGTTCATGAGATCCCTTTTTTATTCCTTTTTTCCCCTCTCCCTCTATCTTCCACGTAAGAGAGGAAATATCTGGAGTCTGACTTATTTCATTAGCATCATCTCCTCCCTTTCCATCCATTTTCGTGCACATGATGTGATTTTGTTCTTCTTTCCGACTTAGTAAAACCCCATTGTGTCCGTACACCACATTTTCTTTATGCATTTATGTGTTGACAGGCACCTGGGCTGGTTCCAAGTCTTGGCTACTGCGAGTTGCCCTACCACAAACATTGATACGGCTGTGTCACTGAAGTGTGCTGATTTGAGTTCTCTGGGATAATACTAAGGAGTGGAATAGGTGGGCCAGATGGTGGTTTCATTCCTTGTCTTTGGAGGAAGATCCACATTGCTTTCCAAAGGGTCTGCACGAATTTGCAATCCCACCAGCAACGTATAAGCGTATGTTCCCCCTCACTTTCTCGCCAGCCAGTATTGTCACCTTTATTGATGACTGCCATTCTGACTGGAGTGAGATGGAATCTCAGTGTAGTTTTGATTTGCATTTCCTGGTAGCTAAGAAGATTGAACATTTTTTCCATGTATTTGTTGACCAGTTTTACTTCTTTTTTTTTAGTTTATTTGCCCATTTATTGTCTTCTTTGTTTTTGTGATGTTAAGTTTTTCAGGTTCTTTAACTGTTCTGGATATTCATCTCTTGCCAGAAGAGGAGCTGGTGAGGCTCTTCTCCTAGGAGAGATTATTTTTCATTGCATTTGGAAAGTGAGGATGCTGAGGCACAGAGAGGCAGAACAACTTTCCCAGGATCACCCTGTTACTAACTAGCAGTAGAACCGGGACTCCAGCCCAGTGTTGAGTCCTGTGGTCCACGTGGCCCTCTGTGGCCTCCTGATCCATGCTCCAGGCCAGCACTCGACATTACATGAATCATTTCATCGACAGCTCACAGATCACCCGCGCGAGAGACATTTCTTCTTATTGTCTTCCACTTCTGGAATCAAGAAGTTAAGCATATTGTCCAGGGTTACTTAGCCTATAAAGGCAGAGCTGGGATGCGCATCCAGGTCTTGGAATGCAGCCTTACTAATTCACCTCTGTCCCATGCTGAGTCTAAGACAAATAACCACCCCATGACATTCTTTATCCTGCTGTGCAGCCTCCGTGGAGATATCGCCCTCTCCCTGTAGCTAATCCAAGTCTTCCGGTTGCATTGCATGGTGACCTGGATCTGCTCCTGTCTCCGGGAGGCTGGTGCTGGCATCGGCATGCAGTTCCTGGAGGCCTTGGATGAGCTCAGGTAGTTGGAACATGTACCCCTTGCACTGCATTCCTTCCCAGGAGAGGGAGTTGGCAGGATCAGCGCTGCCCAGGGGAGCTGCGACTCATTCAAGAACTTCTGTGCCACTTCCCTCTTCCCAGGCACCTCCCTGTTCCTACCGTGTCCCCCACAGGTAGAGTCGAAAGGCCTCTTTCTCATGTTTTTTTCATGTCTGTAGACTGACAATCCGATTTTATTACCCTTGCTCTGCTGTGTCCCAAAGACCAACGTCTTGGCGTCCTTCAAAAACTCTGGAAAGCGTTCTTGGCTGCCTTATAGTTTGGTCTCCTCCAACATGAGCCCCCCAGGACATGGGAAAGCCAGTTGGCATAATGGGGCATAAGCCCTGGTGAGTGGCTGCCAGTGTAGACTGCCAGTGTAGACTCAAGATTCTCCTGGCCTTGCCTCGGATCCTCACTCCACCACATCTTGGATGTTTCCCTTTGAGCTAACGATGTCCCTCACTGAGCCTCAGTTTCCTAACAAGATGGAGATAAAAATCACCCCTCACAGCGTGTGTTAAAAAGGGTTTCATCAGGATTTCAAAGGATGAGGTGAGATCATATTGGTGCAAAGAATAACATGGTAACTGGCACCCAGGGACAGCTCCATAAGTGTTGGCTCTCCCATGACAGCTCAGCATTCCAAGAGCACAGATTCATTCTATTGTTCTGTCTGTCACAGAGCCTTGTAGATGGAGAGATCTTTCAGGAGGCTGATTGCCCAGCAATTTGGTAGAAAAGACCATGTATTTTCAACACAGTGACTACACACTCCCAAATCCAAGGCTGGAGCCAAGGGGCAGGGAGGATAAGGAGCAGAGGGCGGGGAGGGGGCAGAAGCAGGCGCCTGAAACAGGCGCACACAGGAGCCTCAGAGGCCATCACCCCCTGGAATGCAGCCTGGAAGATTCTGCAAGCTGCAGGCCAGAGCAGTTGGCTGCAGTCTCTGTGGAGGGAGGCTATTGGGCAAGGATGTGCATGTCTCAACCATCCCTGTCTCTTGCCCACCAGAGAAGCTGCCCTGACACTCCCGCTGCTGCCATCCTTTGCATTTCCACACCCACGCTCTGGGAGGTTTTCCCTCCCCAAGGGCCGGTGTCCCAGGCCAAATCAGCCCATTTACTCCTTTGAATGCATGGGGGCCTGGGAGCGTTTGCCATCAGAAGGCCTCAGCTGGGTTGTACTAGAAAGCCTGTCCGCCCGGCCCTCAGCTCACGCTGGAATTCCACCTCTAGCCCTTTGTTTCTTGTTCTGGAAAGTTCCTACCTGGCAGAGAAGGCACTGTGCCTATTTAAATTCAGACTGAGAGCTGAATTTGTATCCAGACTTTCATTCTCCTGAGCCGAGTTGTGAATGCTCAATAGCCCCACTCACGCCGAACGGAACAGAGAACCAAACAGGCAGGTGGCATGTCCCTCATCACAGAAGGCCCTCCCAGGAGGCCATTTCTGTAGCTTCTCACCTCTGGTGTTGCTGGACCAGCCGCCGAGTCCATCTCTCGTTCCTCTCTCTTCTTCCCACTCTTCCCCACCTTCTCCCGCCTCTCCTGCGGGCTCTAATACCACCCCCTTCCTCTCTGGCTGCCCTGAGCTGGGCTGCCTGCCTGCCAGAGTCACCAGAGCCTCACCCTCAGGGTGTCTGAGCCTGCGGTCTCCTCCGTCTCCTCATCCTGGTAGGAATGAGGTTGTCGTACTTTCCCACAGGCCTAGAAAGATGAAGGGACACCCCAAAGGCTGCCCTGGCTCTCAGGCGTGGTCCTCGCTGCCCCATCACGTAGCAGAACCTCCAGCTTCTCTGGGTGGTAGGAGCCAGTTCCATGCACAATGAAGCGTGTTCCTTGCTTAGTGCGTTGGTCTACGATCCTGAGACACTGCAAGTAACCTGCCCCTAGGTAGGCAACTGAGTTACTTGGACCTGATTGGCAGCTGGGGATTGTGGCAAACACACTGACTTTACCTAGTGTGTTGACGTGGGGTGGCTCTGAGCATGGTAAAGGGGTGGTATACCCAGGTGCTACCCAGGCAGGAACGTGGACTGGTGTCTTTAGAAGCCTAAAGATAGCAAAGGGAACTGTCTTTGTAATTGTTTTCCATTAAACCTGAAACTACTTTAAAATGAACTTGACTTACAAAAAAAAATACATACATTTCTTAGGAAGGAAAATCGAGGGTAGCAAACAGTGGACAAATGGAGGGCAAGAAAGGAGGCTGGGAGTGGCAGCTCAAGATCCTGCTCTGTGTGGGGGCCCTTTGCTGATTGGTGCAATGACAACCTCTTAGCATCTCAGTTCTACATATTTATCATCATGCAGTTAGCATTTCAGTAAAATTCATGAGATTGAGAACCCGGACTGTCTTACGGCTGCATCTACCGAGTCAAGAGCAGTTGAAGCACATCATGAATATTCAGTAACTGCTGAGTGAATGGACGAGGATGGAGGCTTTCAGGCTTCAAATTTGGAGTTTGTGGCCCTCTGGGTAACACAGCCAGCAGCATAGGATCTACAGAGGACAGTTCTTTCCGTCTCACAGCTGGACTGCCACGGCTGAGAGAAGTTACATTTCTTGCCCATATGCAACCAGAAAGCAGCCCAAGCAAGGTTCAAACCAAACAGGGCCCAGAGCCCACATACCCATCCTGTGCCCCCAAGTGCCCCAAATCTCTGCAAAGAATTACAAAGTGGAGGGAATTTGCAGGTTCTCAAATATCCCACACAGCACTGCATCTGTGCTCTGTGGAGTCCCTTCTAAGGTGCCAGCGACTTACAGCAGATCTTCTCTGCCAAGATTCCCGAGTGCAGCTCCAGTTCTATGTGCCCCCACCCCAAACCACTTATCTCTGTCCTTACTTTGGTTAAAAGCACCTCATTTATAATTTGTCTTTCTCCAGATCCTGCAGGGGACACAAAGAGACAAAGATAAATGTGTGACCTCCGTGTGCATTTTTAGGCTAGTAGCGTCTTGTCCTGACGCACACAGGCCTGGAACTACTCAAATGGTTCAAGAGGACAGAGTGACAAGGTGGGGGAAGGGGACAGAGGGAGGAGAGAGGAGTGATATGCAAGAAAACAGAGACCTTTCCCTTTAAAACGCCCTGGAGATACAAAGCAGCTCAGTCCAGCATCCGAAAAGCCTAAGTGAGATCCCTGGGTTGCAGTTTCTGGACCTAGTTGCTGTTTTACCTCCAAGTTCAGACGTAATTGTAAGATAATGACTTTAGGGTAGCATAAAACTCAGGGAGAATAGTAGACTGCAGAGGAGAAAGCTTTTATTCAAATTAAACATCTTTGATGCTAAGGAAAAAAAATTCCATAGGGCAGATGTCAATTGCTATTTTACAGCAATCATCTAATTGCTAAATTCTTCCTTATGCACAGAGCAATTTTTTTTCCAAGAGACGAGAGCAAAAGCAAGCTCTCCGCAGCAACTCTAAGCCCAAGTAATCTCTCGCGTTTTGAAACAAGCCAACGTTTTAGTACAAAATTGGGCTTTAAATATGGTCCTCGAGATAAAAGCTCACGTTCTGTGCTGTGTACTCTGCAACTGCCATTTGAGTTTTTTTCTAATGCTTTTGCAATTTTTAGAGCCATTGTGAGCTCCATACATTTTTTTCCCCTAATAAAAGAGGGGGAGATGTTTGCAAGTCGGAATATTTCTATAAATGGCTCCAAATTTATGGTTGCATTATAAACTCTATGAGGAGATCCAAAAGCTAGCTTCTTTCACCCATGCTTTCCGAGTCTATAAATTAGAGAGTTCAGCCATGGTAAACAGTCAACGGACAGTCACGGAATTGCTTGGGACAAGATGCACACATGAACTCTCCAGAACAGCTCATGGCTCTTTGCTTCCAGGCATTTTAAAATAAATCATCGGTGGAAGAAAGTCAAGACCCTGCTGCTCAGAAGGCACCCGGCAGGCGAGTGGACTCTGATGCCACATTCCAAGCAAGTGACAAGGACAACAATGGAGACCCATGTGGTGGAGGAGGTTTGTCACGAGACAGCTGCATCGTCCCTAAGAGAGCACGCCTTTCCACAAGAACTCTTCATCCCGGACCCAAGGCCATCTCGTGGAAATAGCTGAACAGTTATAATAATATGTCGTTTCTGCTGTTATTGCTCTTAAGGGTCCAGAAACTGGGCTAAGTGTTGGAGGCCACCCTGAGCAGGAGCTGAGCATACCTCTTTAAGGCTGGAGTAAAGGGGTACTGGACTGGCCTTGCACCCTCTGCAATGCATGTGGACTTGCCCTGCTCGGCAAGAGAGGGGCAGCTCTGGAAGTGGGCGTTACCCAATGAGATGGACGTAGCCTTCCAAGATGTCAGTCAATCTGCTGACCACAACATCGCAAAGCTAGACTCAACTCCCCGGAACCTGACTCCCTTGCCTCATTGGGGTGGAACTTTCTCAAGTGTCTTCCCCTCAATAAAAAGGGGTTTCAGAATGTCCTCCCTCTCTTTTCTGCCTTCCTTGTGGGAGATGGAGCAGAGGGGCTGTCGCTGAAGAACCCCAAGAAAAAGGTATTTTCTCTGTCTCGGTGTGGTTATGTCATGCCAACCCAAGTTCACCTGGAGTGACCCTGAATGACTCAGTCGGATGTAAGCTAAACACTAAAGATACAACCTCCTCCTTTCACACAGCCCCGTGTGGGTCATTGCACGGGGAAACTGGGGCTCAGAAAGGTTAGTTTCTAGAATTACCTGGTCCCAGATAAAATAGCTTCTTTTTTCTGCACCCAAAGCCAAACCATTACCCACTTCAAAAAGTTTAATTTCTAGACAGAACATAACCCTCTGGACCTAAGCAGATAACAAAAGTTCTCAAATCACCATTATGCATTTTCTCACTGTGAATTCAGTTCAGCCAAAATCAGAGTGAACAGTAAGAATGAGAAAGAGCCGGAGGTGGAGCCGTCCGTTAATTGAATACTTACTATCTGCCAGACTCCGTGCTAAGGCACCATACACAGAAGTGTGCTTTCTTTTCCATGTGCTTTCTGTCCAACCCTCAGAGGTAGATCCCACCAGCCCTGCGTCTTGCAGATGGGAAATCTCATGATTAGGATGGAGACGATTTCCTGGATGTTGTGACCAATAGGTGGCAGGGCTGACTTGAGCCCACGTGAGACTGGCCATGAGACCCATTCCCTCTTGGTGGCATCAGGTTGGCAGAGCCAGCTTTACACATGACAGGATCAGGAGCTGAAAGCTTTCTCTGGTGAATTCTAAACCTAAGTTCTCCTTCAGCTCTTAAACATGCTGTGCATGGTATTGCAGGGCCAGGGAGCCCCGTGTTCTGGGCAAACCTTTGCCACCCTGGTGGACATTCCCGCTCCCCCAAACCATCAGGAGGATGATCCAAGTCCAAGTTTGGGGCAGATCTGCCCTTTTGTTCACTTAGAGCCCACTGCCTGGTTATTTGATTTTGTTTGTTGCTTTAAATGCAGATTGAAATCTCATCTTCTAAACAGCCTGTGATAAAAATGTCCCTTGCCCATTCTCTCTTGTCTTGCTGGGCACACATCTGTCACCTCTGCCTCTCCGTCATCCCTTCCCCCTAGTTCTGCAGAATAACCCTGGCCCACCTCTCAGTCCAGGTCTCAGGAAGCAAAAGAGATGTCTGACAGCTTCCTTCTAGAACGTGTAAGCCGCCTCGCTTGGAAAAAAAAAATTGCTTAACTTTGGTGCCAAGGGAGCCCATAAGCCCCCCTCTTTGGCTTGGGCCAGTGTGATTTGGGGTCTGCAGCATGGTCTCAAGGACTCTCCAGTCACGATTTCAACTGGAAGCTTGAAATAACTCTGTGTGTACCCACATCTTGTGAAAAGGGTCCTCTTCAGCACTTCTAAGCTGAAAGCACAAGAGTGACCGTGTTCCTCCAGGGGACTCCGTTCATTGAGTTTGGCAGACCTTCTGCAGGACCACGGCCACAGCTCACTCCACAACAGGCCCCCGGAGCCCCAATCACCCCCATTGATTTTCCACTTCCTAGTGGTGGGAACCGGCTCCTTTGGACCTGGAGGCACCTCCAACCCCGCTGTTGTTTTGAGGACTAAGGGTTGATGTGCAGAGCATGTTCATAACCCTGATTACCATCAGTGCTGTGCTCCAATGTTGGAAGGACTGCCGAGGAAGGGGGACGGGGCAGTAACTTCATGATGCAAGACAAAGACTAATAGAGGAAAGTCAGGAAACAGGTAGAACTGTCTCACAAAGGCAGCAGTTAGGTTTTAAATAGACTCCAGGTGATTTTGAAGTATAGAAAACCGTGCAATGCAGAAGACCCAAGAATGCCCTGTCTGAGGGAAGGACTCATGAGGAAACCTCATGCCTGAGTGAACGAATCAATGCTAAAGAATATTATGGAGCCCCACAGGGTGGTGCACACCTGTGACCCCAGGAAACTGGGAGGCTGAAGCAGGAGGATCGCAAGTTTGAGGCCAGTCTCAGCAACTTACTGAGGCCCTAAGCAATTTAGCAAGACCCTGTGTCAAGAGAAAAAAACTAAAAAGGGCTGGGACTGTAGCTGGGTGGTAGAGCACCCCTGGCTTCAGTCCCCAGTCAAAAATAAGAAAAGAAAAAAGAATATCACGGAAATCTGAACCATCTCCCCCGTGCTAATGCCTCCCAAGTCACATCACCAGGTCACAATTCTCCTGCTCCCAGTTGCCTAAATGACATTTGAAGAAGCATCAAACAGAAACCTTGGCAGTTTATTCACACCCCGTTGTCTTCCCCGAATGGCATAAAGATCACCGTTGTTCACTGGGTGCTTGGGCCCCAAACTTAAAGCCCAGGTATTTCACTCTGCCCCTTCCCTTACACCCGTAGGCCATCCTGCACCACGTTCTCCACCGTACCTCTCAAGTTTCTGCCTCGCCAGCCACTCCTCACCCTTTATTCCAGCTCCTCTAGTCCAAAACACCCTCCTGTCTCCATCTTCCCAAATATTCCCCTTCCATCTCCTGCCTCCTAAAATCCATCGTGCACCCAGAAAGCCAAGTTACCTGTGCAAAATGCCAACATGGTCATCTCTCTCAGGCTTGTAACTTTTCGTTGGCTTTCCATCACATGCCCAGAATGAAACCCAAAGGTCTTCACTTGGTCTGCGTAGACATAATGTGTCCTGCCTGCTTCTGTTCATCCTCATTCCAGAGAGAATCATTAGAGCTCAGCATTACAGGGGAGTGAGCGGGCCAAGCCCCTTCCCTGTAGGACCTCACGGATTCTCAGAAGCAGGCAGAGCAGGAGGGAATCCTCACGGTCCCCTGTTAGTGATGAGGAAACTTAAGATTCCAAAGGAGTGTCTGGTCCAAGGCCTAGGAGGTGAAGATCAGAAATGAGTCCCAGTGTCCTGGCCAAGCTGCCCGGCTGTCTTTCTTTGCTGTGCCTTGACCCTAATATGCTCACTAGGCTTTTCAAAGAAGAAAAAAAAAATAGACAACCAACCAAACCAAACGGGCCATCCCCCATTTCTTTGAAGCTCCCAACATGTTTTATTAGCTTGCCAATGAAGACATGCCAAAAGAGAGTGAGAAGATGGTGGGATATTTGACCTTAACTGTTAGCTCGAAGTTACCCGAGAAACCACAGGCAGCCTCAGAGTACGATTTACAAGGTGATAATAGGACCGTTAAAAATAAAGTGGGAATCAGCAACTGTTGGGAGGGAGGATCAGTTATGAGAACAAGAAGTGTCACCTTTTTTAATCACATGGCTTTTCAACCCTGGCTGGCCTCTTTCAGTGATCTGAGATGCCTGGCCACTGGAAAGTCTAGCCACACAGTCTTCCTGTCATCAGCACCTCAACTTGTGATAGTCCCTGACTGTGGGTCAATAAGAAGGCCAAGGCCATAATCTCATTCTTCTTTGTGGCTGGGAAAGGCTCCAGTGTGTATATCCACATTTTCTTTGTTCTCTCATCTGTTGAAGGGCCCCTGGGCTGGTTCCGTATCTTGGTTCCATATCTTGGCTACTGTGAATTGCGCGCTATAAACACTGGTGAACCTGCATCACCACAGCATGATGATTTTAGATCTTTGGGGTAAATATTCCAAGAGTGGGATAGCTGGGTCTTAGGGTGGTTCCATCCCTTGTTGTTTTGAGGAACTGGAGAGCAACCTACCATGTGAAATAAGGGAGACTCAGAAAACCACGGGCTGAACATTCTCTATCATATACAGAAGCTAGAGCAAAGTAAGGGGAGAGCCGAGGAGGACGTCAGATTTCATAAAGACAGAGGGAAGATCATCGGAGCAGACGGAGATTGACGGCGAGGGAGGAGAGATGGGAAAGGGGAGGAAAGCAGAGTAAATGTGACAGATTACTCCATGGGCATGGATAAATACACCCCAGAGAATTCTACCTTCGTCCATCTATAAGGTGCCAATTAATAATATGTGAATGAAAGGCAGGCAGACTACCCAGGCAGAAGAAGTGGAGAGGGGGCAGGGACGGGGAGGAGAGAGGAGGCAAACTGAGCACGGAAAAGGAGCAAATTACCTTTCGTGGATGTGTGATGGTATCAAATGAACCCACTATTATGTACCACTCGAATGCACCAACCAAAGCACAATAAAATAAGTCCATGGCACCTGAAATGGAACCAGAAGGCTCCAGACAGAACCGGCCACCCAGGTCAGAATCCCCTTCGGGCATCAGAGTACCTGCACAGAACAAATCTGGGGACAGACACCAGGACAAAGGGGTTCATTTTTCTGAGTTCACGCTTGTCAATCACGTAGCCAAGCCCCAGTGACCACAGCTGATTCAGACTTTGGCCGCACCCAAGCCTTCTGCACTGGGGAATTGCTAGGAGAACGAGGCTTTAAGGTTTTCCTTCAAGATGACTCATGACAATTCCTAGGAGTGTCCCTGTCAGACCACAGTGGGGCTCAGCCACTCTGGTTAAGGTGCTTTGATGTCCTTTAAGCTGTGGCGGTGCTTTTTTTTTTTTGATTTGCACATAGAGAAAGAAACCTCCTTTACTTCTTCCCAACAGTTGTTTGAGGGTGTAATTAAAATAATGGAGGTAAAGGTGTCTCCCGAGTGGTGAAGTGAGTCGAGAGTGTATGATTGGGGAGTGGGGCAGAGGGTTTGTTACAAGTGCCCTTCCTCTTCCTCCATTTCCTACTGCAGAACGATGCCTATTCAGACTACAGACAAACCCAAAGAATGGACATTCTTACCTCACCCACCACAGAAAAACAGATGCCAGATAAAATAATAAAATCGAAAAGTGTAGGCTCCTCTTAGTTGTGGCAGTGTAACCAGATGTTTGAAAGGCAAACTCTGAACTCCAAAGCATTTTGAAGTAGGGAAGTCCCTGCCCCCACCAAGTGAATCTAAAATTTTAATCAAGATGCCGCTTTCCATCAGAAGGTTACAGTAAAATAGAGGTTGTTTTCAGAATGCATTTGATAAAATGGTCATACTAATCAGGAGAAAAACTAAACAGCCAAGCAGAGCAGACACACGCTCTTACCCCAAGCGAGACCTGCCCATCAGCCAGCGTAGAGTCCCGCCAGCAAACCTGGTGTTATCTCCAGGGAAGTAAAAATGTCTTGAACCACGTTTGACTCTCCTCATGGAAGAAGAAAGAGCAGCAAGCAGGAAACGGATCGAATGCAAAGCTTTGGCCATCTGCTTGATTTGGGGGAATCTAACTGCTCTGCACTTGTGTGGAGACAATCACATTTTGGGTTGCTGTCACTTAGTATTTTCAATTAGTGGAAGAGTAGACAATTTCAGCTGCTTAGAGTTCTCTGCTCAATAAAAGCAATTCACAGTTACATTATTTTTTTAATTGATCTTCATTCATTAGTGCCAAACGAGAGAAATAATTGGGCTCTAATTACTCTGGCATCTGAGTAAGAAGTAGTATAATTTTCCATTTGGCTCCAAAGTAGTCTCAATAATTAAGTCACGTCTCTCCTGCTATCTAATTTCAGAACCTGAAAGAAATGAATGTGAATTTTTTTTTTTACAAAATCTTAATCACAAGCCTTATTGATATGCAACTGGTATCTGCAGTGTCATTTTTGGTTTACATCAGCACAGAGGCAGCTCCCCGAGTGCAGGGGAGCTGGGAGCAAAGAGCATCTCATACACAAAGAAGGCTCCTCTGTGGCTCCTCTGAGATGGAAATTCAAAGCTAGCAAGTGTTTGTTGCTAAGATGGACAGAAAAATAGATACCATCCCACGGCATGCCTGAGTGTTTTCATTTTGATTAATATCAATTTGATTGCAATCCAATCCCTTCAGCAACCTGGATGAAGATGTAACACAACTAATTACAATAGTTATTAACTTATATTTATATAACCCTTTCTAGTTGGCAAAACACTTTCATATACATTATCTCACAGGAGCCAGAGAAGAAGCCTAACTTGGTCTTGAGACGCCAGCCCTGGGGTCGGGCTGTCTGGGTTCTGAACAGGACACCACCATTTACTAGCTCAGTACAACTGTGGGAATGGGGTTCCCCTCTGCGGGGCTCATTTTCCTCTGTAAAATGGGTATGGCACCCGCACCTCCCTCATGGGGCATCTGCGAAGTTCTTCTTGCAGCAGCTAATGTGCATAACAATGTTCGGAGCATGGACTTAGAGTAAACTTGCCATAAGTGGCAGCCAATGACTAAGACTTTCAGAAAAATTATAAACCAAAAGTCAAATAATGTGGTATAGAACAAGGTTTGGCATACCACGGCCCAAGGGCCTGATTTGGCCCTCTGCCTATTTTCCTATGGCTCATGAGCTTAGAATGGGTTTACATTTGTTTAATGGCTGGAAAATCCAAAAGAATAAGAATAATCAGGGACATGTGAACGTTATGTAAAATTCAAATTTCTACATCCATAAATAAGATGCTGTTGGAACATCAGTGTGCCCAGCACTTATATATAAAGTTTAAGGCCACTTTCACGCCACAACGGGACAGCAAAAGAGTTGTGACAGAGACTGTATATCCTGAAAGGCCTAAAATATTCACTACCTGGCCCTTTAGAAGAAGGGCCTGACTAGTTCCTGGCACAGATGCCAAAGTCAGTTGTAAGAAGAGCACACCCAACATAGTGCATGTGAGAGACGCAGGTACCAAAGTCAATTCCCAGTCATTGAAAGGAGAAATCTTGCTGGGGAGCCAAACACATCTGCTTGGAATTCTGACTCCACACATATACAGTCCACACGAGTTTGGACAAGTTAATTAGACCTATGGGCCCCCAGCCTCTTTATCTAGAAGATAATAATAGCAAATCACAAGACTGCATTAAGGACTACACCAGATAACACACATAAAGCATGGAGTATTCAGTCACTGTTCACTATAGGGTGGTCTTACCAGGCTAAGGGCAGACATCCTGGACAGGATGACATACAACCAGGAAATAAAGACCAAGTTCACCACCAGGCACATTGGTGCATGCCTGTAATCCTAGTGGCTCGGGAGGCCAAGGCAGGAGGATCGTGAGTTCAAAGCCAGCTTCAGCAAAATCAAGGCACTAAGCAACTCAGCGAGACCCTGTCTCTAAATAAAATACAAAATAGGGCTGGGGATATGGCTCAGTGGTCGAGTGCCCCTGAGTCCAATCTCCAATATGAAGAAAAAAAAAAAAGACCAAGTTCAAGAACTTGGATCTCAGAACCAGAAAACCAAGTGAAAGTGAAGGAGAGAGAGAAGTCAGAGTTGGGAGGGACAGGAAGGGCCTGTTCTTGAAATCATAAAATGAGCTACATGAAGGACAGAGAGTACAAATTCACCTGGGTGTCCCCCGTGGTTTTTATAGGTGTATTATTGTTGTACATAATGGTGGGATTTTTGCTACATTCGTACATGCACCTGATGTAAAAATATAATCTGGCCAATTTCATCCGGCAATACATCCCTGTTTCTCTCCTCTCCTGATCTCTTTTTTTATTTTCATGAGATCTCCACCTTTCTTTCCCTTTTCTTCTCTAGTTTCTACCTATAAGAGAAAACATGCTAATCTTGACCTTCTGAGTTTGGCTTATTTTGCTTAAAGTAATGGTCCGATTTCCATCTCTTTTCCTGCAAATGCTATAATTTCATTCTTCTTTGTGACTAAATAGAACTCCATTGTGTCTCTCTACCACAATTTCTTTATCCCTTCATTCGTTGATAGACACCTAGGCTAGTTCCATAGTTTGGCTAAAGTGAATTGCGCTGCTGTAAACATGAGTATGCATGGATCACCGTGGTAGGATGACTTGAGTTCTTAGGATAAATACTGAGGCGTGGTCTAGCTGGGTCATAGGGTGGTTCCATGCCTAGTCTTCTGAGGAACCTCCATACTGATTTCCAAACAGGTTGTACTGATCTACCACATGGCCAGCAATGTAAAAGTGGCCCTTGTTCTCCACATTCACCTGCATGTTGTAGCACCGTGGTCCACTCCTAACCCTGCAGCTGTTTCCATGCCTGGTGTGACAGATGGGGTGCTGTCAGTGGTCTCTGTTACCGTGTTTGCCTCCCAGGGCGTAGTCAAGATGAGGAGCGAGGAGAGGGACACAGGAAGTTGACGTGTTCTCTTTGGGATCTGTTAGGCTTCAGGGCCCGGTGGGATGTTCAGGGGCAGGTACCAGAACTGAGGCATCGAGGCAGAGGTATAATCAAGATCACTGGGGAAGCCACAGCCAAGTCCTCCAAGATGAGATCAGAAGGAACAGAGAGGGACATGAAGAGGCAAGGTCAGAACTGGGACAGGCGTGGTGGCCGACAACACAGCCATTCCCAGCATCTTGTTTGTGGCTTCCCCACCATCAAGCCTGGGAAGACAGGTGATCACGGAGTGAAATTAGTCTCAGGACTCCAAGTTTTGGGGAGGCCTGAGTAACAGAAACCCACTGAAACTAGTTTCCTCTGTAAAAGAGGAATATATCATAAGGCACAGGGCCATTCCCAGAAACAGCCAGACCCAACTGGACACTCTGCTGAGACTCCGCACCCACTGAGAAATAAGGCCAGAGAGTTGGCAAATGGAAGATCAGCTACCAGCTCTTGTTCTCTCCTGCTCCTCTGAGCCCATTAGAGTATCTAGCTCTGGGTGAAATTCGGTACATATTCATTGAACTTGAATGAATACAATTTTTGCCATCCAAATGTAAATGAATAATGTCCAAAGGATTGAAATTTCAGAGCCAGTGACAAGTGAGAAGCCCAGTAAAGCCCACTGTCCAATCTACTGTTCTGTACTTCATAGTGTGTGTCACAGTTTTAATAACATCGTGGTCACTGGATGGATGTCTCTCACAAGATTCTGAACTTCACCAGGGTGTCTGTTTTGATTGTTATCAAGCCTGGGGTCGACACACTTTTCTTTAAAGGAAAACATGGTAAATACTTTCATCTTTGCAGGCTTTGGTGTCTCAGTTAATCAAGGTTGCTGTGGACCAAAACAGCCATAGATCATCCATAGTAAATGGATGTGGCTGTGTTCCAATAAAACTTTATTGACAAAGAAAGGAGGAGGGACGCGTCTTGTGCATGCAATGCAGTCCACTGGCCCCTGACACAGCATGCAATTGGAGGTCAATAGACACTACCTGGATGGGCATCCTGTATCAGCTTCACATCTACTCGGGAAGATCTTGCACAACCCCATCAGAGCAGCCTAGGTGGGGTCTCTTCCTTCTCCACTGCAAATTCCCTCCGAGCCTGGGGTCTATTACCAAATCTAGTAGTCAGTTAAGAGCCACTCAAAATGAGCAAGTGGGACAGACAAGATGAAAAAAACTATTTTATTCAAAAAGAAAGAAGTTGGAGGTTCAAGTTCTAGATCTAGATTGAAAATGAAAGTGACCCATCTGAATTTGTGCAGCTCTAGTCTGAGAAAGTGACTAAAGTGATTTCATGGGAAGGACACAGGACTTTGAGGTTTGCAGGCTTGAGTTGAAGTCCCTTAGTGTCACTTCCTAGCTCTGTGACTCAAGCAAGTGAGTTTACAGCTGAGCACTCTCCTTCTATGCAAAGTGCAGGTAATGAGCCCTCCTGGCAGGTGCCTGGGAGAAGGAGATAAGACTTGGAGATGCTTTACTCCTTCTTGAACTAAAGAAACCAGACTCAGCAATCTTATCTTCGTGGGTGCTTTTATGATTGTTGCTTTTATTCAGTTCTGAAACCCATTTTTTAAAAAATTGATTTGTTCTTCTTTCAAAAGATCTGTAAAATGCCATTTGGCCCCAACCAACTTTCATGAAAAATGCAAGACTTCTCTAGGCACACATTTCCTTTGCCGTCCCTACAATGCAGAACATGTGTGCAGTTACAAAGAAGAAAACAAAGCATTGTGGCATAAATTATTGATATGTTTTGGAGCATATGCAAAACGAGGCATGGGGGATTGAAACGAAGTGAATAAAGAGATGAATTTGGAAAAAAAAAAAACTCGATTTACAAGCACAATTAAATCCCTATGAACTGATCCTGGCCAAATAACAATAATTTAAACAGGCTGACTATAAATTAGGGAAAATTGAGTTCACTCAACTTGTTTATTGGCAGGGGTGGGTGGGGTGATTATTCCAGAGCCATAGACCTCATGTTCCCCTCAGCGAACAACTGGGCTTATCTTGAACATGAAAATTATGTTGATGTAATTCGGCGTATCTTATTGGAGAAGGGAAAGAATATTCGCCTTTGGGGTGATTTGTAGAAGCAAGCCAAGCTGCAAATTGTAAGAAAACAAGCCATCCTTTGGTGAGACGTCTCCCCATGCACACATGCACACATTTTATTGGTGTCACAAACAAGTGTTATTCTCAGTGTCTCTAGCTGTCAAGTTTCTCAGTTAACACTGGCGCTGGTGAAGCGGGTGGTGCGTGTCCTTCTCCGAGCTCAGTAGTCCCCAGCAAGCTCTCACTTCCCGGCCACGCGTACATGTCATCTGTCCTCGAAAACAAATTTCAAATAGGAGCCGTTGAAATTGCTTCTTCTCCCGAGACTGAGGCCTTTTTCCAAGTTCTGCACAGGTGAATTTCACCAGCACAGATGGGTCTTCTGATAAAATCCCAATTACCAGTCTTACAGAATTTGGACTCTCATTCATCTTCCTTTGCCTTTCAAGTTTGTTTGTTTATTTGTTTCTTCCCCAATTTCCTATCATGTTTAGAATCTGGGTGACAACAGGTGCCTGCTCCTATAATTATTTTAACCTGAAATTTTGAGAAACTAGTAAGAAGGAAGGAAAGCAGGTCCCTTTCTATTATAATTCAAACTGCCTAGAACTTGTGCCCAAGAGACAGTATCACAACCGTTTTGATACATGTTACGGTCTACGCTGACTTTTAAATAAAAATTTCTAAGACATTTTTAATCTGCAGTTTCTTCTTTTTCTTTTTGTTTTTTATGTTTTGGTACTGGGGATGGAACTCAGGGACACTTGACCACTAAGGCACATCCCCAGCCCTATTTTGTATTTTATTTAGAGACAGAGTCTCACTGATCTGCTTAGTGCCTCACTTTTGTGGAGGCTGGCTTTGAACTCGAGATCCTCTTGCCTCAGCCTCCTGAGCCGCTGGGATGACAGGCATGCGCCACCATACCCAGCCTCTGAAGAGTTTCTATGAACAGCGAATCCTTGACTCTAGAACTTGTCTTCTTCTGTCTTGGTGTTTGTTGAGGGACCATCCTGCTCATAGAAATAGGACCCCAGCTCTAAATGCCTGTGAGGGTCAGCAGCATACAGAGGCATGGATCAGGTCAGGTGTGTCCACACTCAACACAGAGAAGTTGTTTACCTGCATTGGAACATATTTTTCCCGCCTTGCCTGAGAGATATGGTCACCTGTGCTTTGGAGTCACACTTGTGAGTCATAGATTCAGAGAAATGTTTACTGACAAGTGGTGGCCATAGTGCGGCGTGGGAAAGGCAGTGGCCAGTGGGAAGCTGGGGTGAGGCCCGGAGGGCAGTGGCCTCACCCAGGGGAGATACTGGCCACCCAGCAACTGGCAAATCAGGAAACCGGGAGGTTTACGCAAGGGATGACAGATGGTTACCTAATTAGAGCGGTACCTGGCACCAAGAAGTGGCAAATATCAGCTGTCATTGTTATTGTGATTGTTGTCCTTGTCGTGGGTTTCGCAGGGGTGGGTTGGGAAGGAGAATCAGAGCCGAGTTAGGTGGAGACTGGGATGGATTTCCATCACGGAAATGGTTGGCTCACTATTTCCACTCACGCCCGCGTGTTTTGTCTCCACTCCTTTCCTGATTTTCTTTCTTGAGAATATTCCTCACCCCTCCACCCTGAGGTCCAGAGGCTGCACCCCAGGCTCACCTGGATCCCCAGGGCTTCCTTCCCAACACCCTTCTCAGCTCAGAACCCAAGTCCTGCGGCTCCCAGCCAGCAGTGAGCAGGCCCGTGCCAGCTCCAGAGGAGCAGCTGTTGAATTTCAAAGCCAGTTGTTAAATGCGCTATTAAAAGTCAAATTACATAAAGTTAGAATTCAATGACTTATATTAAAAAACAAAGACAAGAAAGCCCTTAGTTGTTTTGTACCATTTTACTACTTATCTATGTTCTCGAGATTATGAAGATGGACTCCACGTGTGGCATGGGGGGCCACCATGCATCTGTCTCAACACCGCCTGCCCTCCGTAATTTCAGATTGGCAGCTTCAGAGTAGTTGTGGTGGGCATATTTACAACAGGGAAATTATCAATCCCTACAAATCAGCTCAGAGCTGTGTGTTAAATATGGAGTTGACTCATATGGCTTTTAATCTTCATTTTTTCATAATTTTTATTCATTTTTTTCATTATCTTCATTTAATCATAATTTATTTATTTTTTTTATTTATTTATTTTTTATTTATTTATTTTTTTAAAGAGAGAGTTGCGTGTGTGAGAGAGAGAGAGAGGGAGGGAGAGAGAGAATTTTTAGTATTTATTTTTTTTAAGTTTTCGGCTGACACAACATCTTTGTTTGTATGTGGTGCTGAGAATTGAACCCGGGCTGCACGCATGCCAGGCGAGCGCACTACCGCTTGAGCCACATCCCCAGCCCGTAATCATAATTTTTTAAAAAATGTATACCTGTCTTAGGATACCATACACTCCTTTGTGCTACAGATCATGTGTGACACGTCACAAAATTTCTCTTATTGCCTTCAGGGTGGCCCCCAGGATCAGGCCCTCTGCACACCTGCAGGGCTGGCTTAGTCATGCCCAGTGTAAGTGGCATACAATAGGTGACAACTGTGTGCTGCTTGAGCTGAAATGGGGTGGACAGGGGTAGGCAGTCATTTCTTGAGCGCAGAGTGGATATCTGGTTCGTGTGTTTATTCTCCGTAGCACCTAGCACAGCATAATTCAATATTTACTCATCAGATAGAATCGATTAGACATTGTAGGTCGGTAAGTGGGCTAAAGCATCATGTTTTACTAAAATGCTCGGGGAAAACTTTTAATACTGAGCCATGTTTTAGAACAGACTTCCTGACATCAGGCACATAAAAGTAACAGGATCTGGGGGTGTGGTTCCAGGACCCCTCCTCAGATGCCAAAATCTGCAGCTACTCAAATCTCTTCTATAAAATGGTATAGTATTTGCATATAATCGATGCACATGTCTGGAAACTTTAAATAATCTCTGCATTACTTTTACCACCTCATTACAAGGTTAATGTAAGGCATGTAGTTGTACTATAGTATTTAGGAGATAATGACAAGGATAAAAAATACCTCTGAACATGGTCAGTGCAGACAAAATTTTCTAACCTAATGTTTTCCATCCACCGTTGATTGACTCTGCAGAGCCCACAGACCTGCAGCGCCAACTGTGCTGTCTCCTCTCCTGTGCATGGAGCAATCCAGAGAGGAGAGCTGCCTGCAGGGAGGCCAGCCAGAGGCATATTGCCAGAGAAGCAGTCTGTGCAGGAGGAGTGAAGCCAGAGGGTGGTGTGCTCTGCAGCCTTTATGAATGGAAAAATGGCAGAAGAGGGAGACCGAATTTGGACATAATTAGGTGAAGGAGCACTGATAAAACTGAAGTCTTTGTTTTCTTTTTCTTTTATGTGGGGATAAAGAATGCTCCTTCACAGAACGCTGGAGGTGTAGCTCAGTGGCAGGATGTGGACTGAGCATGCTCTTGGCCCCAGGCTCAGCATCACAGAAAGGGAAGGGCAGGGAAAATGAATCTTCCTTCACAAACCCCACTCTGTGCACCCTCAGAAGGTTCTAAACTTTTCAAATGATGCAGTCAAGGCAACGTGGGAATATGAGCCACAGTGGTTTCCTGTGCCCGTCTCTTGTATTCAGATGTCAACGAGTGCTCTCCTCCCTGCCTGCTTCTCCTTCTAAAGGAAGCACCCTGCATATACAACCACAGCTGCACAAGGCCATGACCTTGTTTCCATAGCTGATTGGCGCAGGGATGAATATCCCACCCAACAGGCTGGCCCACGACATGCCAATTGTGAAAAAACTGAGCTGACCCATCACTGCTCTTTGGAATTTCACCTGGGAAATCTGCAGAGCTTGAGCCAGTTGGAACTGACAGAAGGAGCCCAAGGGTGCCACAAAGAAGCTCACCTTAGAAACAGCACCACAGCAAACTGAGACCAGGTCATAAAGCAGCAGAATTTTTTGCAAAGGCAGAGAAGGCAAAGAGTGGATAAAGGAGTTTGCAGCACACAAAGACAGACTGTGAGATGGTTTGGGGAGCTGGGCCACGGAGCCGTCTCAGCTCCTCCGTTAGCAGTTATGTTACATAGCTTTAGACAAAGGGAACCTAAGTGGTTTACCCAGTGTCACATATGGTAAGCAGTTAGCTTTCTCAATCCCAGATGGGTGATTTTTCCAAAATAGATCCGCGGTATATCTGCTACCTCTCCCACTCCATACCCAAGATAGAGATGGCAAAGGAAACCAGGAACGTTTATCATGAAAGTTGAATTTAGCTTCTAAACTTCGCTCACACAGAGCTCCCAGACATAGAGCTCTCTGTGACACAGAGTTGAGAATGGTTGAGTTTGTTATGTTCAGATCACTCTGTCATGAAACCCCTTACAAAATATCGCCCAGTAACATTGGCAAATAAGTTTCCTTTCAGAACTCAAAAGGGAATCAGTGAATTTAGTCATCTAAATCCAAATTAAGCATCCCATAAACAAACTTGAATTTTTTTTTAAGATCTTGTAATTTTGGCCAGCTACCAACAGCTTGCATTCCAGCATTTTAAAATTAAAATAATTTTTTTTTAAGTTGGAGACGTGGTAAAGAAATGGAAATCCTTTCTGAAAATTGTGCTCAAAAATCACGGAAAAAAGACAAAATGTGGAAAAAAATGAAACTTTAATTAACCCTGCGATGGATTGCCCCATAGAATGCAGGACTTTTCTTACTGTATCAAATAATAAATGGTTCAAAAAATTGCAAATATTTTAGCTTTAAATGAATTGTATGTAATATATGCAATTAGTACTATATTTTGTCTTAAAGAACTTCTATTTTCATTAAACTTGTTAGATATCCTCAACTTTTTTTATCTGCCAAGGAAGAATTTCAGCTAGTTGTAAAACATTTATTTCTGTTATGATGGATGGTATTTATCAAAAATCCCAAGTTAATGCAACTGTAAAGCAAGATATAAATGATACCTTTATTATTCTGCTTTACCATAAAATTCATATTGAAAATATCTGTGATTAGGTTTTTCAAGCTGAGATAATGGAAAGTATCATGGGTGCAGTATATAAAAATCATTCAAGAGGGCGTAGGGGTGCCCTCTTGTAATCCCAGCACTTGGGAAGCTGAGGCAGGAGGATTGCAAGTTCAAAGTCAGCCTCAGCAATTTAGCAAGGCCCTAAGCAAGTTAGCGAAACCTATTTTCTGTTTTACACCAATATCATAGTATGTGTGAATAAACTAAATCTGGAGCTTTACAAAACTTACTTGTGACCTTAGTTGACAAGTATGAGAATTTATGTTAAAATGTAACTTATAGTACAAATCATTAATGATAATTTTCTAACATGAGTCAATATGCAGAAAATATTTAATTGTTATCATTAAATAAATTGGTTGTAGAAACTACAAGAAAAAATCGAGGAATACTTTGTTAATATTAGAAAACATTAGAGTTGCTTTTCAATATATGTTACACAATTTTAATTTCATTGTAACAATCCGGAATGGACCCAAGATTGATGAATTTATTTAATTTTGACCTTCATAGATATGAAACTGATAGGATTTGCTCCAAAGTCAAATCAATTCTCTTAAAAGAAATGAATCATTTTGTTAATATAGACACAAAGACTAAAGGGGATTGTTTTTCTTGTTATTTAAGTCAGTTATTAGAAAAAATTTAGGTACATTTAGAACAACTTGAGTATATGAATCTGCTTTCTCAACTATAAAATTTCAAGAAATCTAAATACATATAAAGAATTTCTATGTGGTTAGGGATATAGCTCAGTGGTAGAACACTTGCCTATCTACCATGTACAAGGCCCTGGGTTTCATCTCTGGCACTGCAAAATTTTAAAAAATTAAAAATTATATTAAAAAAAAGAATTTTCAAAAATTTGATATCAAATTGAAATGTGCTTTTAACAGTAAATACACACCAAATTTCAAAAAGTCTGAAACAATGAATATAAAATATCTAATTAATAATTTTGTATTGATTGTATATTAATATGATCGTAGTATAGATATGCATGATTAAACAACATGTATTACTAAAATTAATTTCACCTACTTCTTTCTGCTCTTTTAAACATGGCTCCTGGAAAGTTTAAAACTAAGTATATTACAGACACTGTATTTTTGAGACAGTGCTCCTCTAGAGAAACTACAGTTCTATGCCAAGATTTATTGTGGCTTAGACTTTCTCAGTTATTAAAATCCTCAAAATCTGTCCTGTGACTTCTACTTTGTGCTGAGAAGCTCTCTCACACGTCAACTTGAACATCTGCTATGTTAATTTTGCAATCTAACCAGTGAAATCAGCATTCTGACCTAACCATACAGGAATAGGCTATAGCAGAAAAATAAATGGGGGTGGGTGTCAGAATATTTAGAATATTTTTGTTTCCTTTTAATTGTTGAAAAATATACATAACCTAAAAAAGGCACCGCCTTAACCATTTTAAGTGTGTGTTTCCGTGGCATTAATTGCATTCATACTGTTGTGGCCCTACCACCACTATCCATCTCTGGAACTTTCTCATCTTCTAAAACTAAAATATTGACAACTTAAATACCAACTCCCCACTGTCCCCCACTCCAGCCCCTGACAACCACTCTTCCAATTTCTGTCTCCAGGGATTCACCACTCTTGGTATAAGAAGAATCATACAACAGGCGCCATTTTATCTTGAAAGCTCTGACTTGTGTTTCTGAGTCTGATCACAAATCCCATTTCCAATGGAACATTTTATATTCAGAAGAAAGGAGAAAACCATATGTGGGCAAATGCTTTGCAGTACTCAACTTCTATGAGGACTCTTTGGCCTTTTTAATTAAGGGAAAATTGAGTTTAAAGTCAGAAAAATGCTAGCAGCTCTGCAAGAATACCATAAGGTAGCATTAGAATAATCCGCATGGATCTCAGAATTGATCCTGAGATCTATGATAACTCTGTAAACTATGTACTCATCAGGTCCTTCATAATTGGGTCTTAATATTTGGAATGCGTATACCAAAAAGAGTAGCGTTACTTAGCGAAAACTGAAATTACATGGCAGCTCAATTCAAATAATTGTCAAAATGAGCAGTTATTGCCGTTACACCCCACGCATCCATGTTTTCTGTTAGGGAGAAACATGGGTGGATGAATATGAGGCTTAGATTTGACCTGTTTATATGTGTGTAGGTTGTAGGCTGTGTTCACATTTCTTTGCCTTTTTTCCGCCAAAGTCAAATATCTTTAAGAGTATCAACAACCAACTCGTCTGTGATTATATGTTTTCTTGACTCTACAATAATTGTTTATATAATCTGTGCCTGTAAACCCTTAAATACAAGTTTGTACGCTTATAAACAATCCGAAGACAGAAGGACAATGCACCAATGCGAGGAACATCAATAAACCTCTAATTAAATTCCTCTGGGTGAACATTTAGGTCTGCCTTGAAGGTTCACCAGAGGGCAAGAGAAAAAAAAAATGGGGAAGAAAGTGAGATGATTTGGGAAAAGTCCTGAACCGCATTTTAAGTTAGTCCACAAATCGTGTTAAGTCACTGAAAACATAAGGAAGGAAAGAAAATCAATGGTTCATGCAAGTGGCAAGTGACACAGTGACAAGAAACTTCTGCATCTGTCGGACTGACGTTCCAGAAATGCCACTGAGGCTGCGGAGCACTGTGAGGGTCATGGCGGGTGCTGGACCAGAGCCCCCATGCCAGGGCACTTGGACACTTGCTGGCCCACGTGGTATCCCGTCCACATTTGGACACGCGAAGCAAACAGAGCTGCCGTTTATTTTTCCCCCTTCATATATGCAGGAAGTATTTGCATTTCCAAGGAAAATATTTATCTATTTTTAAAGTGGATTCTAAGACCAATTAAATCCACAAATCGAAACAAATATATTTGCCTTCCTGAGGCTCCGGCTTTAATTGACACGGGAAAGCAGCCCAGAAGGTTTAATTCTGAAGAAACACAGTTTTATTTGAATGTTGTTATCTTCTTTTTTGAGGGACGCTGTGCTTTCTCTGGCTTTTGGTTGACCTCATCAACTGATGAGGCAAAACCCTGCCAAAGCACAAGACACTGGCAAACCTGAAAGTTGTGTTTCAGTTGTTTTTAAAGGAAAAGAGCTGGGTGGATGGTGAGCACCTCAGGATTCCATTTTCATTTCAACAGATTGCAGACTCCCAAACCCAAGGTGACAGTAGAGATTTGGAGAACCATTTCTCATTTCAGAATGGCCAGCGTAGCCTTTTCCATTTTAATGGACCCATTACAAAAGCCCATCACGGGGCCACTGCAGAAGCAGCTCCTTACGGCCATACCATGTGATACCCTCTGCCCTGTAACCAGAATCGTCTCAAGAAATTAAAGAAAAATAACAGCCCCTGCTTTACCTTATACGCGTGATTGAAGTAGGCGTGGGTGGGGATGAAACAGCTTGAGTCAGGTCTTTGCATCGGAATGTTGACTTCGTGGCTCTGAGAACTCAAAGCCCTGGTATCTTCCCCATAGTCACGTTGATGAATTGGCCAATGTAAATTCTGAGACAACTCATTAGTTAGATTAAAGAAATAGCAGTAGGTCATGTTCAGTTTAAAATTAATTACGGAACTTAATCTTCAGTAACAACCATGACGTTCATCTTTGTACTATTTTCCAAGGACCAAAAATAAATAAATGAATAAAATACAATAAACAAGAAACCATTATGAATATTTAAATGCTGCCCATCCTAATCTAGACAATAATAGCGTCTAAAAATAACTGCTGGGCTCATGTTTGAGCTATTTTCTTGTGCTGGTTTCTTTCAACCAGCCTGTATTCACAGTCTTACTCTATGTTGGCCTCTTTGCTCTGCAGATATTCATTATCATCTGGCTGCTTCCAAGTCAGGACAAAGGACGCCATCAATAATGGCTGTCCTTGGAGGCTTGGGGCCATAGCTGCTAGCTAGGCTCTTCCTCTGACCCCATGAACAAGGATGGCCTTGGTCAGTCTGAAAACTGGGCATGGCCATGAGACCCCAGGCCTGTAAGCTGCCAGGGTCAGGGCCAAGAACTTTACATACAACCTTCTGCTCCCAGCAGCATGGGTCCTGAACCATTCTGTGGCTTGACAAGAAGCCATCTTGCAGATGAAGAAGTTCGTGATATTGACACTGTCTTGTCACTGCTGTTAAATTTTGTCTTACTGTCTCTGCCTCCAAAATGATACCCAGTTCTCTTCTTTGTGGGGCCCAGAGTATTCCGTTGCCACAGGCTATCCCATTCTACCCCCATCTGTCACTCGGATACTAAAATGACCTCTTTTCTTTCATTCCATTTACCTGTAACTTATCCTCAACAAGCAGGGAATCTAACATATAAGTGAAAAGACCCTTCAGAGTATCCATCAGTGCAAATGTGTTTAAATCCCTCCCATGGCTTCTCTAGCCACCACGCATAATGTCCCACCTAACGCCTGCCCTTATTTATCCCCAGGACCAGTTCAAGAACCACAGGACCTGCTGCAAAATTAAACTGTTCAAAACCCATTACAACTGCCACCCCCTGTGGCGCATCCCTGTAATCCCGGTGGCTCAGGAGGCTCAGGAAGGAGGATTCTGAGTTCAAAGCCAGCCTCAGCAAAAGCGAGGCCCAAAGCAACTCAGTGAGACCCTGTCTCTAAATAAAATACAAAATAGGGCTGGGGATGGGGCTCAGTGGTCGAGTGTCCCTGAGTTCAACCAGTACCACACACACACACACACACACAAAAAAAATCATTACAAATCTTAAGATAGTGACAGGAGAATATTTTTAAAAGCATAGGCCCCTGCTAAGCATCCACAGCTCCATAGCACCCTTCTGCACCAGCACTTTGGGGTGTGGGATCTTGCTTTGGGAAATGGAGCCGTGCACGGACTATGTTCTGATCACTGGGGACCAGGAGGCTTCAGGGAACCTCCTCCTGGCATATCTCCTTCCTGCCAGGCCCACTGGGCTCCCACATCTGGTGCTCTCCTACCTCAGGCAGCAGCTTCCAGTGGTATTTCTGAAAGGAAGGTGCCTGGTGCACCTGCTTCCAAACCACCTGGGAGCTTGTTAAGAGCTCAGGAGCCTCGCCAGTGCCAGGAAGAACCAGATCTCCCCCAGGTTGGGGTCTAGGAGGCTGCGTGTGTGAACACACACGTATGTGCTCCAGCAATTCCAAGGTGAATCTTATGCAAAATTCATTGAAATGTCTCCTCCACGTATTCTCTCTCTTCACCCATCTGTTTTCTTGAGGAATCTTCCCCCGTGTCTGGTTCTTTCTGGAGGCATTTGAGTTCCTTTGTTGTGTTAGACAGCCTTCCGTTACTCTAACAATATAGCTGAGATAATCCGATTACGGAGAGAAAAGGGTTACTTGGGCTGCCAGTTGGGGAGGATTGGGTCCTGTTGTTGGGGCCCAGGGTGAGGCGGCACATTGCAGAGGGGGTGTGTGCAAGCTGCCCTGCTCATGGTGCCCTCTTCCAGGGTATAGTCCCCTTGGGGACATTGAAGATCTGCACTATAGTCCTTGCCCTTCCACCTTAGCTTAATGATGGGACACAACTTGGCGTGTACAGGGAGTTTCCAATGTCAGCAGATGTCCATCCAACCGGACACACAGGCCATGTTAACTAACCTCTCAGGATAGTACTCAGGCTGATCATTTGCCCACACCTGCTGTGAGAGGACGTGTGCCCAGCGAGGCCTCAACGCCATGTTAAGCACCTGCCTGCCCGCGTGGAAGGTCCTCTGTTAGAACACGTGTGACATTCCACAGCACAGGCTGAGACTTTGAGTAAACCAAGTGTTGATGCAAAATCAGCACCGAGATCAGAGCCACGTCAGAGCTCAGGGCTGCTCACCAGGTGCACCATCAGTTCTAAATTCCATCCGTCAGGCCAGGCTTACAGCATCCCAAGGTCCTGCCTCTGGCCACTGTGGAAGCCAGCCCACAGCAGAGGTCCCCCTCCGTCCCACTCAGACCTTGTCCTTAAATTCCAGTCCATGTGTGCTTTCCAAATACCACATCATGGTGCCGTGTTCTGGAAACCACACTGTATTGTAACCAATTACACTTCATGTGTATTTCACTGCCAAGGTCCACTTGGATCTTTCAGGGAAATGCACACAGGTTCTGATGGCCTCTCACCAGTAAAAAGTGAGAGGTGAGGGAGGCGCCAGCTCCCCAGAAGAATCATCTGCCCCATGAAGTCAGAAGGGAAAGAAGCATCAATGGAATCTGGCCCGGGATGTTTAAAATGTAGTACGGAGAGAAAATCAAAGCCTTGCCCAAATAAAGAGTCTGACACCAACATGAGGAGCGAACCTCGTGAGGTCAGATCTGCCCGAGACGGGAGAAAAGCGACCGAGCAGCTTAACATTTTGTACTAAACATTCAGGACAGAAAAGCTCTGGGAGGACATGGAATCATTTCCAGCCTGAGGAGGGGGCAGAGGTGGGATCATTGCATATCTCACCTCAGCACTCCTCAGCTCTCTGTCCTTCCTGGGTGTGGTGCTGGAGGACACAGTCTAAAACTACCTCTGGTCACAGCTGAGCATTTCTTATCTGAAGGGGAATTAAAACCACAGCATCCTTGAAGGGCCCAGGACTGTGTAAAAATGGGAGAACTTTCACTTGATCAGAACTCAGAAATGCAGAATTAATTCTCCAGGAGAAGAGGAATGTCTCTGCTCATGGTCAGCATCTGTGCACTCTCCCTCTCTCCCTCCCTCCCACTCCCCCTCTCTCTCTTACTCTCCTTCTGTCTCTCTCTCTCTCTCTTTCTGTGCTATGGTTGGAAGCCAGGGCTTCATGCTTTAAATTTTTATTTTGAGACAGGGTCATGCTAAGCTGCCCAGGCTGGCCTGGAACTTGCAACCCACGTTCAGCTACTCATCTCTGTCCCTTGCATTCAGCCATTTACTCTGCCTAGCTCTACTAAGTTCCATTGTGGCTATAATCATTTTCCTTTGAGGACCAAAGGGTAGCTTATGGAACCGTGGTCTTTGATGGCTTCTCAAAGGCTTCATTGCCTCCTCCAAGGACACCTGAGTTTGGTAACCCAAAAAATTAAAATCCCATGAGTTTGGTAGCCCCGGAGACAATTATTTCTTGAACAAGAAGGCATTTGCCTTCTTCAAATATAAAAATGTAATAAATGTCCATATGAACGATTAATGGGAACAATATGAGTATTTGCAGTGGCACAGGAAATACAAATATAAAAAGACACTGGCAGTATCAGGCTGTGCATTAGAGCCTGGGTTTCTCACTCACAGCTTATATGCAGATGTATGTCTTGGTATGCTTAGACATATATATTTCGCTTTAAAATAATGAAGTGAATCTAATTCAACTACAAAGACTGTCTTGTTAAGGAGCTTTGTTTGTGGCCTATGTAAATATGTAGAACGGTGAAGAACCTCCTCCCAGCGGCATTCATCCTCACCAGAGCCTTCCCCAAAAGTCAGTACTCCGAATGGTTTCTGCAGAAAATGCTGAATTATGTAAATACCAGTGTCCTAAATACCTTAGCAGAGCTGTTCACATAAATTCATTACTGCAGCTATCTCCACGAGCATGACCGTGTGGAATAGAGAGATATTGCATTGTTGACAATCAGATAATGTAAATTGCATTTGCTCTGAAATAGCACTGGTGGTTGCCTTTGAAGCCAGGCAAGGTCAAATTTGCAAAATGGAGACCATGTGCCCGTATGGCTTAAGCACTAGATGAATATCTCTTAAAACCTCAAAGCCTTGAAACTATCAAGAAGACTGATGATCATGGGAAAACCTCCATACTTTCAAAGTACTTAAGTTTGCCTGCTTTGGGAAGGAATACAACATTATCTTTCCCTAGTGAAGAGAAACTAGAAGAAGGCGGCTTTGGCACACGCCAGGAAAATGGACGCTGTGTTAAGACATTTCCATGTATCACTATTTGGATGATAACTAAAATACCTTTCGTTTTGTCATGTTTCCTAGCTGCAAGCACGCCCCTGAGCTTTCTTTGAAATCCAACTTAATCTGGGCATCACCTATGTGGGGGTGACACCATGCTACAAGTTTTTGTTAGAAGACAGAGTCCAGATTTCAGGCTCTGGCCAGTGACTGTAGGGTCACGTCAAACAAGATTCAGTGTGGTAGGGTGTGTGTAAGGACCCATGGATTGTGCCGGTGTGAGGAGGGGGTCCGGGAGCCAGCAGAAGCACCCTGGAAACAGCTCTCTTGGCTGACAAGAGAGTTCCATTCAAGTCCCTCACCGATACAGCTGGGGAAACTACGTCCTGCTTTAGGCTATTCCTTTGCCACACCCAGGGTGCTGACTTCCATCCTGGGGCCGCTGCTTGCTACAGACCTACTTTCTTGCTGTGCACAGGTACATGCTATACCCTTTACACATGACACCCCGCTCTAGTCTCAGACTACCAAGGAGGCAGTCACTACCATGACCCCACACACACAAGGAGCCCATGCACTGGGAATCTGCCCACCGCCCTGCCCAATACCCGCTCCACCTTTGTTTTTCTGGTAACTACGTCTCTACCATCATCAAGGTTGTACATCAGTCAAAGTCCAGACCAAAGGGTGGAAATGTGAGTTAAACCCAACCCAGAGCATTTCTCCCTCCAGAGATTTGCCTCGTCAATGGAAGGACATCCAAAAGTGGATGGAACTGTAACCCCAAGAGCGGCGCTCTGGAGAAATTGTCAATATATGGAATTTCCTAATATACAGAAATATTCCTGTATACTAGAAATATCTGGACTGGGAAAAACTCAGGTTAGAAACAGGAAGAGCTTGGGGACTAATGTGCAGGGCCATCTCTCTATAGCACAATGGCTGGGGTGTTACCAGCTCCATTATCTTCTTTATCAGAGCATTATAATCATACATAATATTGGGGTTCATTTTGATAAAATAATTGATGCAAAGAATTTCATTGCAATCCCCCTTCCTCGTCCTTTCTTCTTCCCTCCCATTTTTTCCTTCTTTACTCTGCTGATCTTCCTTTCACTCCTTTATTTATTTATTTTTGATTGGTATTTTTCTTCATATACATAAAAGTAAAATTCCCTTCGGCACATTGATATACGTATAGAACAAGTTTTTGTTGAATGCATTCCATGTTTCTTCTCCCTTTCCCTTCCTCCTTCTGTTTCTCCTCCTTTTATTCCAAGGATCTTCCCTACATCTTTGTGATATCTGATCCCCCACCTCAGCCTTCATTACCTTATTTCTCTCTAGCTTCCGTGCATGAGAGAAAACATTCAGCCCTTGATGCTCTAAGTCTGGCTTATTTCACTTCGCATGGTTTTCTCCATTTCCATCTATTTACTGGGAAATATCATTATGCAATTCTTTATAGCTGAGTAGAACCCCATTGTGTATATACACCACCATTTCTTGATCCATTCATCTGTTGATGAGCTTCTTGGTTGATTCCATAATTTGGCTATTGTAGATTGTGCTGCGATAAACATTGAGGTACATTGCTGTAGTATACTGGTTTGAGATCTTTTGGGTGAACACCAAGGAATGTGTTTTAGTCAGCTTTTTCATGGCTGTGACTCAAAGACCTGAAAAGAACAACTGGAGAGGAGGGAAAGTTTATTTGGGGGCTCACAGTTTCAGAGGTCTCAGTCCATGGAAACCAGCGTCCATTTCTTGGGCTCAAGGTGAGGCTGAATATCATGGTGGAAGAGTGTGGCAGAGGGAAGCAGCTCACGTGGTGATCAGAAAGCAGAGATACAAATAATATACCCCAAATTCATGCCCGCAATGACCCACCTCCTCCAGCCACACCCCACCTGCCTTCAGTCACCTCTCCATTAATCCCATCAGGGAACAAATTCACTGGTTGGGTTAAGACCCTCATTACTCAATCATTTCTCCTCTAAATTTTCTTGCATTGTCTCACACATGAGCTTTTGGGGGACACCTCACATCCAAACCATAACAGGGTGGGATAGTTGGATAGTATATGGTGGTTCCATCCCTAGGTTTTTGAGGAAATCTACACACTGTTTTCCAAAATGGTTGTATTAATTTGCAGTTCCACCAACAATGTGTGTGACTTTTTCCTCACATCCTCACCAGAATTTATTATTATTTGTCTTCTAGATAATTGCCATTATGGCTGGAGTGAGATGAAATCTTAGTATAGTTTTAATTTGCATTTCCCTGATTGCTAGAAATGTTGAACATTTTTTCATATATTTCTTGTTCATCACTATATCTTCGTGTGAGAAATTTCTGTCTAGTTCTTTTGCCCATTTATTGATTGTGTTGCTTTTTCACATTGAGATTTCTTTGAGATATTTATATTCATAATCCCCTGTCAGAGGAGTAGCTAGAAAAGATTTTTTTCTCCCATTCCATAGACTTTCTCTTCACTCCTTTAACCAGTGCCTCTTCTGTGCAGAGTTTTTTAATTTGATAGCAACCCACTTATTGATTGTTGGTGTTATTTCTTGAGCTTTAGGGATTTTGTTTAGGAAGATGATACCTGCACCTATGTGATGGAGTATTGACCCTATGTTTTCTTGTATCAGTTGCAAGGTTACTGGTCTAATACCTAGGTCTTTGATCCATTTTGATTTGATTTTTGTGCAACATGAAAGATAGGGATTAATTTCATTCCTCTTGGGTCCCCTTCTTCCTCCTGGAGAAGTCTTTTCTGCTGTCCTTTAATAAACTTCTAATTTTCCACTCTAAAAAAAAAAAAGAGAAAATATTTTCTCTTCATATCTTTATGTACCTGGAAGAAGGCAGGTTCACAATAAATATTTCGATAAGTATCTGGGTTGAAAATTGGTGTGAATTAAGTGATAAATATATCCAACAAGAGGGATAACTGGAAAGAAAGAAAACGAAGTTGTCAGACAACTCCAAGATACACTTGTTTCTGTTCTTTGGAATTCCGCGGTTAGTGGGGACAGTCTCGTGTGAGGATGCTAATCTTAGTATGTTTCACATTCTCTTAATGTCGCTTTAGTAATTCATGAGACAAGAGTACATCTTCATTTCTTCTCTAAATACCAACCTCAAGAATCCCAAATAATATGCTTGCTGCATGCAATTTAAAAAAAGATCCAAGACAACAATGGAAATGAAAAGTTGAAAACCATGCATGGAATAGATGACACAGTCCACTAAATCACTGAAAACTCAATACAGAAAATGGGACAGACTGCTTTCCCAGTTATGGATACTTGGCTTCATCTGAACAATTTTCACTTGGGTTTTTGTTTTTAATGAAAATTTTTCTGTGCTCTTGTTGGTTCAATCCCAAGCTTCCAATGTTTTTAAATATTATAAACCAGATGGAGGTTGTATGGTCAGAAAGGAACGAGTAAAGCAAGAAAAACAGATTATTAATGTTGAACGACGCCTTTGTCTTTGTTCCCCGGGGGGTATCCTGGTAAAGAGTCTCGCTCAGGGGTGGGAGACCCATTGGCCAGCCAAGCCCTGGCGCACTTCCCAGGGTCTTGGTCACAAACAGCAGAAACCTCATTGGTGAGGGGATTCAGAGAAGAAGTGTATTAGAAGGACACCCGGTAGCCCACAGAACCAAGGAAGACAGAGCTGCAGCTCAGCAGGACCCTGAAGAAGTCCTTGTACCCTGAGCTGCAGGAATGATCTACATAGAGAGCTTAGGGCCACAGTCACAGCCACTGCAGCACTCATCACTGATGGCTCCTCCACGCACCTGGCCCTCAGTACTGCTGCAGATCGTGTCCACCTGACGATGTGTCTTTGTGCCTCTCCCCAGAGCTTCAGCCTCCCCGATACTCTAGACCAAGATGTTGGGTCCTGGCTCTTGCTGCCAGGGAGCAGCAGGAGAGGGATGTGCCTCCTCCACTTAACTTTTGCAGTCAGAAGCAGGTCTTGCTTTGCTCTTTTCCTGGAGATTCTCCACAGTAGACTATCCAGGTGCCATGTCCGAGAATGTCAGAGGTGCCTTCTCTTGGGCCAGCAGGCTGGGTCCCCAAGATCATGTGGCAGAAGTTGAGCCACAGAAGCTTCTCCAGAAAGTGGGTTGGAGCAATGCTGACAGTAGCTATCAATGAAAGCAAAAGTGTCTTGTAGCCAAGATCACATAACCGAGAAGGTCAGCCAGATCAGTGGTCCAACAGTGACTGGGATGTTCTATAGGGCCCAAACGTAGAGGCAGGTAATTGGCGGTCATGCCTAGTGTTTGTCCCATACCCAGGCATTGGGGGTAGGTCCTCACTGGAGAGTAGAGACAAGCTACAGCCCATTGGCATCCTCAACCCTTCAACAACTGTCAGGACAGCACCTTCTCCCAGGTCGCCACGACTCCAGAGAATGGTTCACAAAGCGCAGTGTGATGAGTAGTGATTTGGGGATGATTACTGGGTAGAATTATTTTTTTCATAGCTGTGCAATTATTTTAATGGCATTCAGAACTGTTGTAATGGAAAGTAACTTATGCAGTGCCGGGCACCATGCCAAGTCTTCACATACATCCAGATTCATTTAAACCTCACAAAAGTCCAAAGAGGACATCGTTATTATTACTACCCACATTTTACAGACGATCAAACCAAGGCTTAGAGAGAAAAGTCACAGGCTCAAGGACCCAGGGTAGAGAGGGAGGGGACCAGGATTCACACATGAGAAATTCAGCCACAGACCCCTCACTCTTTTTTACACTATGGTGAGGGTCTTTGCTGGATATGAGCAGCTGCTGGAACATGATAAGCAAACACCATGATTTCACCTTTTTTTTCCCCTCTCTCTCTCTTTTTAATAAACATTCACAGACCACTTAATGCAGCCAGGGACTGTCCAAGTGTAATGAACTATTAACTCCAAGCAGAGCCTCCCTTAACCCCCGCCCCCAACCAAAATCTGAGCTTCTGAGAAATTGAGTTGCGCACCTAAAGTAACCCAGGTAGTAACAGCAGAGCCAGACCTGAATCTGGACCCCTGGCCCCAGGGTCTGTGTGCTTCCAGGTAGTATGTTGTCTCATTAAGCTGCCTTCCTGGGAAGGTGGGTACCACTATCACCCCATCTTACAGATAAGTTAAGAGAGGGGTGCATTGCCCTGGATCACGACTTAGTCTACTTCTCCTATAAAGGACAAAGAGGAAATATTTTTTGGCTATGTGGGCCTAAAGTCTCTGTCCAACTATGTCACTGTGCCGTGCCACACTAAAGTAGCCACAGACAAAACCCCTGCAACTTTTCCATGGGACAGGTTTCGATTCCGCCTTTGACTTCTTTGTAATCATTTAGAC
This sequence comes from Marmota flaviventris, assembly GCF_047511675.1. Classification (NCBI taxonomy): domain Eukaryota; kingdom Metazoa; phylum Chordata; class Mammalia; order Rodentia; family Sciuridae; genus Marmota; species Marmota flaviventris. Next base: position 4,664,307 of record NC_092517.1, on the reverse strand, counting down.
ATGTGAAAATCTGCTCTCAGCTGAAGAGCGAAATGAGCAGGACTTGGCTCATTGTCCACAAGTCATTGTTTGCAGTCCCCTGAGCTGATTCAGGGGCTCTTTAACTTAGCCCTTGAGCTTCCACATGGAGAGGGAGAGACAAGCGGGGTAGCACGGTGACAGCTCCTCCTCGGGGACAGCTGTAGACACCACAGAGGTCAGAGCATTTGTGGATGGAAAGAAAAAGACACCAACTACCCCAGACCTGCCAGGAGCCCTAAAGTTTCCAGCTAGATAGAGCTGATCATGAAAAGCAACCCTCAAATTCCAAAAGTAAGTTTTATTTCTGGAGCAGGTTTTATAAATGTCCTCTCCCTCTCAGAAATACTGCCAGTGATTTTCAGAGTCGTGATGAAATGGATAATTTTAAACCGTGGCTTGCATTTTCCCCTTCACCCCAAAGAAAATCAAACTGTAAAAGCACAAATTTCCCCCGAGAGGGCTCTTTGCCCATTCAGCCATGTCTTCTAAGGAGCTTGACTTATTGAAAAATAGAAACCACTCGTGGTTGTAAAACCAGTGAACCCCTTTCCTTTGTTTAACCTATTGCCCTTGAAAACTTACTTTTTTATGGTTTGCACGTGGTACAGCCAGGCCTGTTCTCAGCTACCCTGATGCATGAGTTATAAATAGAAGCACTTCAAAGAGAAAGGAGAAATACTCCATGAACATAAGGTGAAAGTGTGCGCCAATCCAACCTTCACTCCTGACGTGAACTCCACAGCCAAGAACAATAGTCTGTTATTGAGACGGGAATTTCTTGGTGCATACTGGATCCATCTTTCCTCTTCCCTTAATCCCTTTTCCATATTTGTGCATGCTAATTCCTAGATTACCATCATGCCCAATGGCCAGACCTTGTAGCTGTTTAATGATGAGTGCCCTTGGCCGACTTGAGAGGGTTCTGCCTAAACTGCGGAAGAACTGGAGTAGAAATACCTGGGAGTCTAGGCACCCCAATCCCAAGACAGCTCTTTACCCATGGCTGGTAGGTCTGGGGCTCTGTCGACCCTGACTGGTATAGCCCTGAGACAGGCGGTAACATGTGTCTAGAGCCACACACCCCTTGGACTGAGCTGCCCTTGTAGGATGACACATAAACATGGACTCCTTGTTTGATGCCTAGTTTCAGGTCCCCACTCCATTGGTTTTTCCCTGGAACCCTTTCCAATAATTTGCTTTCACACAAATCGTCATAGAAAGTTCCAGTTCTGGAGATAAACCTGAGCCATGGGATTGCAACAAATATCTCAAAGTTCTGTCTTCTTTTTTTTTTTAATTTTTTTTTTTTTAAGAGAGAGGTGTGTGAGAGAGAGAGAGAGAGAAAAAAAAATTTTTGATATTTAATTTTCAGTTTTTGGCGGACACAACATCTTTTTTTTTTCTATGTGGTGCTGGGGATCAAACCCGGGCCGCACGCATGCCAGGCGAGCGCGCTACCGCTTGAGCCACATCCCCAGCCCAAGTTCTGTCTTCTAATATGCAGTATATTAAAACTAAAATCCAGAATTTTGCAGACTGTAATGCATTTTCCAAATGCTTCTAGTGCATGACCTATTTATCTTCCCAACTGATACTGTTATCTCCATAACAAAGGTGAGAAGCAGAGAGTAAAAGCCTTGCCCAAGAAGGTCACAATCCCAGGAAGCAACAGAGGTAGGGGGCCCTGGAAGCAGCGCAGGGGTGACACCACCAGGTGGTTACTGCTGGATCTATGACCACCATCCAAAATTCAGTTGTAATGGGTGAATTTCTCAGATAAAAAGACAGTTGCTCTTTTAAGGCAAAGGAAGAGGAATACTGTGTTAGAATCATTCATTCACGCCATAGTATTTCCTGAGTCCCTGCCACATTTCAGGGACTGAAAGAAATGGGCTGAAGGAAATGGATATGACCGTGAGCTCTCACAGATCGGAACTTCTAGCAGAAGGATGGACGAGGCAAAGGAACTCAATTGCAATGTCAGCAACGACTATAAAAGGAAGACACAAGCAAATGGAAAAAACCTGTCCTTAGATAGCCACTGCTTCTCCATATTTGTAATGATGGGGTCCTGACCCACATTTAAGAAAAAAAACAATAATTTTGAGGTACATTCAATTAATTGAGTTATATAAAACTCTTAACTTATTTTTAAAACTCATTTTTAATTCACTTTTCTTTTTATTTCATCTATAAATGTATAGAATATAAACATCTCTATGTAATATAAATATATATACATGCATTTATATTTAACATGTTTTGATTTCTTAACATGCTTTCTTATATATTTTTTATATATCATATATTTTTATATAACATAAAGCTTTCAAAATTCCCAGACATAAGTGTTTCACACCCAGTTACAAGTTAGTGTACTATTTCTCGACGTGTATAAGAAAAAAAGAAAGCAGGAAAAATAGAGCAAATGAGAGAAGGAAGGCAGGGAGGGAGAGAAAGAGAGACAAAGGAAGAAAAGAAAGTATATTATGAATTACAAGCCAGTCCTGAGGGTGGAGAGTGACAGGAAGAAACTGGATCCACCATGATCCCTTGGAACTGAGCAATGAGCCCTCCCTGGGATCCCACTTGCTCCTAATGCAGAGGTCCTCCTGGTAGGGAAGGGCGAGAGCAGCCATCATTTTCCCACAGGCCAGAGCACATCGGTGTCACCAGGAGACCCCAACACCAGATCTGATTCAGTTGATCCGGGTAAGGCCCGAGATCCTGAGTTCCTAACAAGCTCCCACGGGAAATGGAGGCTTCTCCTCAGGGGTCACCTTACAGGAGTGAGGTTGTGAGCCCATGTGGGCCCGGGCAAGGCCACGGGCATCCCAGATGACACTCTTGCTGCCTTGTGAGTTATGTTTTTTTCTGCCCAGAGTATCCCACTTTTCTTATTTAAAAAACAAATCACATTAATTTCTCCCAGAATCTACCTTTTGTTCATCATATCATTTTTCCAAGAATGTGGGTGTGGCCTTTTATTTCTGAATGAAGATGTGTTTCCAGTGTTTCTTCTACTTCGCCTCTGAGCTGTGGGGTCTTTGCATTGGTACCTGTACCCCTGGGCAGCCCAATATGCCTATTTCACATCTCCTCTGTTGTCTTCCATCTCTGTCACCTTTTCTGTGATGGTTCAATGCCATCACTGTCCTTCACTTCATTGTGCAAAATTTCTTCAAGCCCACCGTCGGCTGAGAGGGACCAATTTCTTGTTCCACCTGATACCGTTGATATTACTGTTTTTTTCATTTCTTTCCCCACATTTGCCAACTCATGTTTCATCTTCTTTAATTGTCCAATAGCCTCTTCATTGAATCTTTGACTCTTATTTGAGATATTTTCTTTAATAAGATCATGTTCTATATGATGCCTTTGAAATCGTTACATTTTGTGTATTCCTATTTTATCTCTATGTAAGCATATATACGATAGATAAGTCATATATATATAATTTTTCTCCCTTTACTTTTTTTATTTTTGCACTTGATGCGCACCAGCTCCATGTTGATTCATTTCTTAGTTTTCATCTTTGAAAAGACATACAACCTGCTAAAGGCGGTGAGGAGGGTTGGAAATGAAGTAGTGCCTCTGGGCTTTCTGATCTATTTGATTCTTTCTGACCAAATCTAGAACCTTTCATTTCCTTGAGACAATCACTTTTATATTTGACAACTTCAAAATTAGAATATCTCAGTAGGAAGGTCCTAATGAGAACCAAAGTTTACCATTAAAAAGGAGGAGGTGGTACTAGGGAGATCGGCTTGTACAAATTACTAGGGCCTGGTGGCAGGAAGTAAAAATGGGGAGAATCTCATATTTTAAAAATAAATTAAGAAGAAACCTCTGGACTGAAAAAATACGCAACACAAAAGCCAGCATAATTCACTAACATAGCAGATGAACTTGTGCTTGGTGCCCACACCAGCATCTGCGAACACTTGGCCGGGCCCACGTGTGAGCAGCACATGCTCTTTATTTGGTCTGGAGACGCAGCCTCGTCTGCAGCTGGGGTCCCAGATCTCCTCCTTCTTCAGTGGTGTTCACCAGGTGCTCCCCACATGCTCTCCTGCAGTTTGGTGGAGTGGTAAGACAGAGAGCAAATGGTGAGGCAATAAATAAGTCGTTCCAGGACGTAGAGGTATGTGAGGGAAATGGATGGGGTGTTGAGGGGAAGAATGGCCAGGTTCAGAGATGGCCTCGTATTCAAGCTGCATCTGAAGGACACATGGCAGACTTGTGAAGAGCTGGCAAGAGGGCTGAGCATGCTACGTGGAGGGACCGCCACCAGGAACTCCCCCGGAAGCAGCCTGCGTGTGACCTAGAAACAATCAAATGCAAAATCTCATGGGGTTGGGTTTATGGAAGACGGTTTGGTGCAAAATCACATTGGAGATGCAGGTAGGAGCGGGGGCAAACAGAGGCCCCTAGTCCCCGGGGATGGGTTGGTTCTACGCCCTGTGGGAAGCAGAGCGTTTCCTAGGCCGTAGTGCAGAGAATGGATTGAAAAGTCACTTTAAAGGATGAAGGGTTCCACTAAAGGTGGAGAGGGTGGGTGACCCTTAAATTGGGGTGAAGGCAGCAGTGATGTAGAGAAGTCTGCAGAGTTGAGACACATCCCAGAGGCCAAGCAGACAGGAAATTCTGATGGCTTGAGGGTGGGAGGTGGAGGAGAAGGAACAAGGAAAGCTGTCTCTCTAGTTTCTGGACTGAGCCATTGAAGAGGTGGCCATGGCCCCTCTCACATGACAGGGACCTAGGAAAGGATGTGTGTATGAAAGGGAGAAGTCAGGAGTCTGGTTTTGGAAATGGACGTTTGAGATGTTTCTGGGTACTGTGATGTGATGGTGACTTCTAGGTGTCCATGTGACTGGGTTAAGGCGGACCCAGATAGCTGGTAAACACTGTCTCGCTGCAGTGAGCCTAACAGTGTCTCTCCTGGGCCCAGGGTTGAAAATCATAGAAGAATCCATTGGACTTATTTTAACCAACTCACATTCACCCTTTTTTGAAATTCCACTTAAGTTACATAAAGCCAAAAAAGAAGAATTTTTTAAAAACCTGCACAGACTTACTGGTTCACACAAGGTTAATACCAAAAGTTCATACGCCTTCAGGTACAGATGGTTCCAGGATATTTTATATGTCACCACAACTCCATCATTCATCATTTCTTGGCTCTTTTTCTTTGCCTTGGCTTCATTTCAGGCAAGCTCACCCTCCTTGGTGCCCATTAGAGTCAGACTTACATTCTTCTATCAATCAACTCAGTGTTAACAAGAGTTCCTCCATTCCAATCGTTCTAGAAAATTTTGTGGACTTCTTCCGATTGCTCTCTCTTGTGTCATGTATCCAATCGTGTACTCATCCTGAGCCCAGACCCTGCTGATAGGCTAGGCCTGGGTCCCCTGCTGAAAACAGCCCATAATACCTCAAAGGAAGCATCAGAGTTCCTCTCAGAGGAGGTGAATATAGATGCCGGGGTAGAAAAAGCAATCGCCATGCAGAGAGGTCACTTTTGACTCTAAAATGGGGTAACTACATTTAAGCATCTGAAATTCCCGTTTGTTCTACCAGCCAAAGGGAAAGCGGCCTTCCCTTCAGGGGGAGGCTACTGTTGCCAAGCTCTGGACGTGGCCATGAGTAGGGGTGTGGATGGAGCTGCTGCAGGATGACCCCCAAATTAAGAATTCAACATCAAGAGGTCAAATATTCACTCTCAAAAAAGTGGGAAACCAGAGGTCAGATGCAGGGGAAAACAGAGAAACAGGTGGCTGTTCATGGAAAGAGCCGTTCTCAGGATCCAAAGAGCAAGCGGTGACACTGTGGTGACCTTGATGTCTAAGGGCCACCTGGACAGCATCTTCGTGCCCTAGGCCAACTGCAGAGGATTCTGTCAGGGTCACAGGCCTGGGCACTCACAAGACAACGTGGAAATAAGTCAACATCAATCTAACCGACGCACTTCTAAGTTTGGCAAGGAAGAAGGAACGCTAGGCGAAATATGTGTCGTTTTTACAAATGGAGCCTGGCCGACGGTTCTGCATGGGCAGGGTAGCTGCAAACCACAGATGTACAACCAGTCATGGCTGTCCCCGCTGCTCCGCACAGAAACTCCAAATCAAACCCAGGTCTAGACCGCAGCCTGCGGGTGGCACAGAGAATCAGGCTAACATCCCGGTCTCTGTTCTGAATCCACAGAAGCATAAAGCCAGGGGTCCAGGAGCTAGGACAGGGGCCATGCACTCTCCCTTCTCCTCCAACAGACAGAGCAGGAGGTGAGGGTCTATCTCTGATCCTCTGGGAATACACGTGGGCCCCAGTTGTAGTAAAGGTAATTCTTTAGTTTCATGCATTCGGAATTTAGCAGACTGAGTGTGAACTTCTAAACTTTTAAACGGTGAGGGTTCAGGAATGGTCAATAGGTAAATTGAGTTTAAAGTTCAAAGAGTTTCCAATGCTCATCCCCTAACAATTCTACCTCCCAGGTTTTGCTCCTGGGCAGGAGGGAGGCAGCTTCAGGGGAGAAAGGCTCAAGATGCACGGGAGGGAACCTGTGAGACGTGACGGCTTTAGTCACCCTACAAGTGCCACTTAGTGACTCTGGGTTTCCAAATACCTGGAAAAGCCGTAAATGTCAAGCTGGCCCCGAAAGCCAGACACTGAGCCAAATAAAATGTGGCTGAAGAAAATAAGAAGCGATTCTAGGCCAACGGAAAAAGAGATTCATGACTGTTTTTGAAAAGCACACGCTTTCTTCTCTCCTCCGATTATTAGTTTGGAATAGTGTAATAGGAACGTTTCACCATTGGAAATTCGCTGCTGTCTTTTTACATTTTCCCTGTCCAATACCCACTTTGCTTTATTTGAAGGAAAGGGGATAGGACACGAATGGTTTGAAATAATAGCCATGCCTAACAAGTCACATTTGAATTAATTCTGTCTCAGAATCATGGAGAAGTTTGTTTTAAGGAACTGTGGGATTCATTTTCCATTTATTGGGGCCGTCTGGGGACTTCTAGCCAGTTGGACCAGCCAGGGGGAGTTTTTTGTTCCTTAAAGCAAAGAAAGAACTGGCATTCGTTCAGATAGCTGAACCACTATAACACAGGGATGAAGATTAGGATGGCAAAATCACAAGAGAGCATTTCTTACCCTGGAGGGAATGTCACCAATCGGTCTTGCCAGGCTCCCTCCCTCTCTAGCTTTAGCCATCTTTACTGGGTGCATGTTTTGTGATTTGGTGGAAAAGGAAGAGGGACGCCCACCCTGGGAAAGATGGTCAGGCCTCCGCTGGCACACACACTTCTACTCAGTGAGGGTGAGTCACGCGGCACACCCTGACGCAGAGCATTGCAGGAGTGAGCCCCGGCTGGACGGCCAATCACAGCAGGAACGCCATGTGCTATGTGGGTAGAATGAGCTAGCACCCTCCAGGACATACCTCTTCAATCTCTGCACCGTGGGGGATTCTGGGGATCCACCCCATGCACGGGTGAGTGCGGTGTGACATCAGATGCACAAGTTTGAAATTCTGCTTGGTCACTCACAGGTCCCCAGGAAGTCTTGAGCATGCATGGGTCTTATTTCCCTCCTCTGTCAAATAGGGGTCATGCCATCTGTCCCTGGAGGGTCGTGAGGATGAAATGAAGAGATTTGCATTTTCTTTGCTAAGCATGTGATGGAAAGCAGACTGTGAATGGCAGGAATCATGATTGTTATGACCCAGCCGTGGGCAGAGTGCGTGGATGCTTATTTCCGTTCGGCTGGAGATTTGTGGACAACCCCTCTCAGTCCAGTCTTTCCAGCCCCGCAATCTATCCGTGCCCTCTCCTTCTTCCTCCGTCTTCTAAGGCTTCATTAAGCCGTTAGTGCACTTTCATCCATGACTCTAAACAACATTAGCAGGGGCTGGGCATGGAGGAGGCACAGCTGTGGAGCTGGGCAATTGTCTGTAGTTTCTGTTGCAAAATCAACAGAACTTATCACAGTGCTTTCCATGGAAAACTCAGAAGGAAAAAATGTCTTAAAGAGGGTACAAAGGTTCTGCGTGTGCGTGCGTGTGATTTTCTGTGCTTACATGCATTGGGCTCAAGCTTCTATGCATGTGCTCCTGGATCCACACATATGTTCGGGAAAGCTCAGTGGAAGCGCTAGTGTCAAGATGCAAAGCTGGCCAGGCTTGGTGTTACACACCTGTAATTCCAGTATCTCGAGAGGCTGAGGCAGGAGGATCGTGAGTTCAAAGCCAGCCTCAACAAAAGTGAGGCCCTAAGCACTTCAGTGAGACCCCCCTATCTCTAAATAAAATACAAAATAAGGCTGAGGATGTGACTCAGTGGTCGGGTGCCCCTGAATTCAATCCCTAATACAAAAAAAAAAAAAAAAAAAACAACCAAGATGCAGAGCCACTCACCTTGCATGCTCCTAAAATTCGAGCCAGAAAGATACTCAGTCCCTTGCAATGCCTTCCAGGGGCTGTCACAAGCAATGGGTGGAGATAAGGTGGCAAAGCCCCATTAGGTCCAGTTAACAGAGCATAGCCACTGTGTACCCCTTGGACCAGTTGATCATCTCAAGAATGTCTGTGACCTGGCTCAGGTCCGAGGAAAGGCTGGGTGACTAGATCAGAGGGATACTAGTATTCACCAAGTGCATAATGTGTGCATGGAACTGTGTGATTCAATCCACATGGCATCTTGGCGCCCCTTTTCAAATAAACTAAGGCTCAGAGAGTTTCTGTAACTTCTTACAGTTACCTAGTATCCTAATAAGTAGTGAAAAAAAGCTTTAAAAATAGATCTGATTCCCAAATACATGCTCTTGGTATGTTGGTGAAACATTTTCTGCAACCACTTAGCATGCATACACAAATGTGGGCTCACACCCAAGCACACCTAGGGTGTGTTCTGTTGAGGGTGGGCCAGGAAAAGAGCCCGTTTGTCCCAAACAGTATGAGGGTTCACTTGGAGGATTCTGAGAAAAACGTTTTGTTTTACATGTCCAGAAATTGGAAGGGAGGGATGGAGACAGAAGTCAAAAATCTAATTGGCTGGAGAGAAAGAAATATGCAGGATTAAGTAAAGGCCCATGGCTCCTTCCTGCCTTGTGCTACAGAAGCCTAGAGACCTCTCTATTCAGCGTCTTACCACTGATAATGGGGGAGTTGGAGCAGGCAGAAGACATAATTATCTGCCTATGACCTTAAATATGGTCACAGATGCCTAGAATCCCAGCAACTTAGGAGGCTGAGGCAGGAGGATCACAAATTCCAGATCAGCCTGCACAACTTAACAAGGTACTCTCTCAGAATACAAAATAGGACGTGCTGGGGAGGTAGCTCAGCAGCAGAGCACCCCTGGGTTCAATCCCCAGTGCCACCAAATAACTGAATGAAGAATGAATGGACTGTGGCCATGGGAACTGGTTTTAATTTGACTGAGAAGAGGGCATACTGCATTCGTAAATCACATCTTGCACAACTCAGTCTGAAAAGCACAGGGTTAAAAACCAAACACCCTTGAAACCGAAGGCAAAGTACAAATCCATATGTTCCCCGAAATACAGAGAGGCACCGGTGTTAGCAGATGTCTGGCTGCTGAGGAGGGAAGAGGTCCCTTGGTTTGTAGGAAGTCTGAGGAGAGGAAACCCACTTCTCCCTCTTGCTTCCACTCTGATCCACCCCACTGTCTGGACCACAGTAAGACCGTGTTTGTTTTCTGTGCAATCACTAGTTGTAGTTTAGACATGGGATGTCCCCAGTGCAGCAGTGGTCACAGGTGAGGCTTTGAGGAAGTGACTGGATTTTGAAGGCTGTAACCTCATCAGTGGATTAATCCATTGATGAATTCATGATTGAATAGACTCCTGGGACAGGATGGAAACCGCGGCAGGTGGCACCAAGTTGAAGGAGTAGGTCATTGGGGCATGTCCTTGGGAACTATGTCCTGTCCTCAGCTCCCCACCCATCCCCCCACCCCCCTCAGCCACCACAAGGTGAGCAATTCTGTTCCACCCTATGCCCCCATCATGATGTTCTGCCTGTCCAAAGGTCCACAGCAATGGGGCCAAGTGGCCATGAACTGAAAGAAACCTTTGAAACTGTGGGCCAAATGAAACCTTTCCTATTTCAAGTTTATTTTCCTCAGGTATTTTGTCACAGCAGTACCACACTGCTAAGGCAGTCGTTGATTATTTACTAAGTGACTTTGTGTGCCTATGAATGGTGTACAATATGACCACGATCATGTTATTGCTACTTGGAAAAAAAAACTGCAGCTACCATCCGAGTGTGTGTTTAGCCAGAGGACTCTGTGGAGGATCCCCGAGGGGGTGTGGAGCTGACCCAGGAACTCTGAGGAGGAGAAGCCAAGTGAGGGGGGGCCATGGGCAGCCCTAAAGAAGGGCCAGTGATGGGGGAGCCCTGGTGGCGGTTCTGGCTCAAGGAGAGAGGGGAGGTTGGCACAGCTGGCCACAGTGCTGACACAGACGACGTTGCCCCCGGGGAATGCTCGGCCATGTCTGGGGTATTTCTGGATGGTACAGCTGGAGAGGGATTCCATTGGCACCGAGGGATTCCACTGGCACATGCCAGGGATGCTGCAGTGCTCTGAATGCCCCGTAAAACAAGAGTGAATGGGTCCCACAGCCCAGCGATGCCAAAGTCACGGAACCCTGCAACCGAAGCCCACGCAGAGAGGCTTCAGCCCTGTTGAAGGTGGGCTGGTTTCTCGTGTGTGCCCCCTCCTGGGCTGCTTTGGCTGAGGAGACCCACCCTGTAGTGCCCTAAGCCCCCCGGTGCTTCTCTGTGTCTCCTAGGACAGGGGCTGGACTTTCCACAGAGGGCAGACTGGGAGCCTTGGCTTCGTAGGTCCCAGGACTCTGCTACCACCTCTCTGATCTAACATGTTGCTGCGTGAAAGCAGCGTGGACAGTGCCTAAGTGGACCCACAGGGCTGTGTCTCAATAAAACTTTATTTACCTAAACAGGTGGTGGTCTGGGCCTGGCCTGGGGCTACAGTTGGACCCCGCCTGGTCACAGCCCTTGGTGTGCATGTTAGCCAGTGAGAGAGGGAAGACAGGGAGAGGAGGCAGCCAGCCCTGTTTCCTTTGAAGGGACAGCGTGGCAGGTGCATGTGTCACGTCTGCGTATGTCCTATTGGCCAGAACTCAAAGGGCTAGAAATTTGGGGATGGGCACCATGAGCCCAGGGGAAACTCAGTTGTTTTTTGTTTGTTTGTTTGTTTGTATTTTTAATCCAAACAAGAAGAGCACATGTGGCAATCGGCCGTGTGGTCAGTCACTGGAGGGCAGAGGAGGAGGAAGGATGGGTGAGGGGGGCAGAGGGAAGCAGGCCCACCTGGGAGGTGACAGGTAGGGTTAGGGGTCTTCTCTGAAGGGCCATGGGAAGCTGTTAGACCGTTTGGAGCAGGGGTGGTTGGGGACCCTTTTCCATTCCAGAAAGCCTGTCTGGCAGCAGTGTGTAGAACCCGAGGGAAAGCCATGCTGGGATGTGGGTGGGGACGAACTTGGAAAAGACTGGCATCCTCAGAGCACCGTAGGGGGTGACTGTGGTTTGGGTGAGCCTGGTGGCAAAGATGTGCAGTGGGCAGGAGAGAGACACAGAAGGCAGAGGGTACAGCTCCCTGTGGGTCCAACGCCCTTTCCAAGAATTTAGAAAAAGCAGCTTTAATTAATAATAATTCTTTAAATAGAGAGAGAAACTGGGCCTCCCTTGCCCTCTCCATTGCCCATGCTGGGGCTTGGATGATGGCCCAGCTGTGTCCTTGTGCTCTCCCTCGCGCATGGAGTGCCCATAGCTCGGCCTCATCTGGGAGGAATATCAATGCTGGTCCTCCTGAGTGTGGTGCCGAGGGCCTGCGTGACCGAGGACGTGGGGTCAGAGTTCACAAGTCCCGCATGCAGGGGGCGGGCAACCCCGGTGCTCCGCAAGCCAAGTGAGGAAGGGGCATGCGTGTGCAGACTGACTGGCACCGCGGAGACAGCAGCCTGCGGTGTAATTAGGCCAGGCTTACATCATGATGCAATCGCTACCGTCTCCAGGATGCCCCGTGGTGCCGTGGGAGGGCTTCAATAATAAAACGCTGCCGAGCTCTGTCGGTGCCACCAGGAGCCTGAGAAAACTGAGGCACAACACTGTCACGGGCTGTTCTGAGCATCTGCTGGGTACCTGGGACCACACTCGAGGGCCGGGCTGCAGAGGTGAATAAGACTGAACTTGGACTTTCTCAGACCATCCTTTCCAGCTGCCTCCCCAGGTCCCTGTGAAATATAGCTTCAAAACGGTCTCCCTGGTTGGTTAAAAATGAATGTCCGGTAATGGGGGCATCTCCACCAGCAGTCTCAGGGCTTCTGCAGGCTTCTTTGGCTTTAATATTTGCCAGGGTGGATTTTTTCGTTTGTTTGTTTTGGTACCAGGGATTGCACTCAGGGGCACTTGGCCCCAAGCCACATCCCCAGCCCTATTTTCTATTTTATTTAGAGACAGGGTCTCACTAAGTTGCTTACGGCCTTGCTTTTGCTGAGGCTGGCTCTGAACTTGCGATCCTCCTGCCTTAGGCTCCAGGCCGCTGGGATTACAGGTGTGCACCACTTCATTCACTGGGCTATGGTGGATGTTTTTTGACCTTGAAATCTGGCAATCCGCTTGCAGGGAGGAGTACGAAAGACCGTGGGCATGGCTGTTTCCTGAAGAGTCAACCTCACATTCTTTATGTCTTCCTGTTTCATGTGTTGTCCAAATTGTTACAGTGACTGACTGATGAATTCACAGAATAATAAATGATGCAGGTGACTCACACGTAGTAGCTCACACTGTGAGCACACACACCACGCTTGGATTCCCCGATCCCAGGGCCAAGGACCAGCGTAGGCCTGTGGGCGGCGTAGGTCATGCTGGTCACTGTGCAACTTCAGCTCTTTGTGGCCATTTGCTCAGTCCCAGCGTGTCTGGCTCAGTGGCAGTGCTACGACAAGCACCTCCCCGGCCTCCTAATTTAAATGTTACTGCAGTTAATCTGCGTCTAGTCCACAAGGCGGGTACTAACAACGTCTCCCTTTCAAAGAAAGTAAAACTTTAGCACAAAGGCAAACTTGGAATAGGCTGTGCACCCAATATATGATGATTTGGTCAGAGGTTCTTCCAACCCCCATGACCATAATACTCTTCCCTGGAACCGTCACTTCTTGAGCATCTATTTAATAGAAAGCCTGTTATTGCTCTATGTCACTGTGAAGGCCTCCATGATCTCCAGTTTGGCTCCCTTCATCTTGCCAAAAAAGGCTGTGCGTTCTCAGCTAGCAGCTTTTGGCAACCTGGGGCCGGTGGCCAGATACAGCTCTTCTGAAAATAAAGTTTTATTGGGACGCAGTCGGACATTCATTTATATTCCGTCTCTGGCTGCTTCTGTGCTGCAGTCAGAGCTGAGCTCCGTGACCAGAGACCGTGTGGCCCTCGGGGACGGAAATATTTACTCTCTGGCTCTGTACAGACCAAGTGTGCTGGCCCCTGCTTTGGAGCACAATCCTGTGCATTGTTTCTTCTGTGAAGTTCTTTCTAAAGAGTACACTGGTGCCATTCAGTGACGCAGGTCCGTTTAACTCTAAAACGAATATGTACATATTATGACTTCAACACATTTTTTTCAAATGCCAAAAAAGCCATGTCAGGAGTCCATCCACGGGTTGACTTTTGCACAGAGATGCCCGAAACGTGAAACTTCTTTCAACTCATCCTGTTCACAGGTTTCTGTCAGTGGGGTGCGACTCCCAGGCCACGACCCCCACACCCGCCTCGTCCCCCATTCCGTTGACGGACCTGACATGGCCTGCCAGTGACTTCCCTTCCAGGAAAAAAACAAACAGACACACATTTTACAAATCAGAAATATACTTTCACTCTCTCCCCTAGTTTAAAGAACAATCAGAAACTTTGTAAAAGTTATGGGCTAGAGAGAGCCAGGGTGAGCTCTTTGGTTTATCTTCATCTTGAAACTTACACAACCCGCAAATAAATTATAAGTTACTCCAAAGATTCCCACCAATGACAAACTGACTCACTGTCCTCCGAGCCCTTTCATCTTTCTGGACTCCACTTCTAAGGCTCTTTCTCTTCTGTGGAGACAGGAGCATGCGACTTGCCAACATCAGAGCCAGTGTGCCAGCGTCTGGACACGGTTTCCATTTCACCTGTGGAGAAAAATATGACCACCGCTCCAGGTTTTTCCACGATTGCTTCTTTGCCCCCATGCAAGGGAGTTCACGGCCAGCCCTGCGAAGCCCTTTGTGTCTGTTCTTGTGCAGCAAAGAAAATAGACTAAGAGGTTGAAGCGGCTCTTGTTCATTAAAATATAACAAACGATTATCCCAGAGACACCAGGCCATTCATTGTAGGAAGGGTTTGGTGAATGTTTTGTTTTAGCTTTTGCATTGCCAAGCGCCTTGCTGATCTGGAGACCAAAACCACAGTTTCGGGACAAGATTTCAAAGAATAAACCATGTCACATTTCTCCTGGTTGGCTGACATTTCAAAAAATCTTCTGCCTGCAGCCCTCCCGGGAGAAGAGAAGCTATTCTTTTATTGTAATAATTTTAAAAAAAAAGATAGAAATGGCAAGAAATAAAACAAAAAGCAAGTCTCTTTCTTGGTACAACCAAATGCCATTTGGATGAAAGCAGTTGTGTGTTATTAGACTCAGGGTGGGATGCTTTCTGAAGTCACTGATTTGGAGAATTGTGACTCTAAATCTTTGATGCTAACACTAAAGCAGTGTGTATTTTGCTATAAAGAGACCCCCATGGATGAAACACTGACCCCCCCCCCCCCGTTATTCTAGGCTCTGGGTATCAAGAGAAAGTGCCACCATCCTGCAGGTGCTGGCTTGTCAAATCCATCAGCCCCCGGCTGACAGACAGAACTGGTTCAGGATTGCCTGTTCCCATAGAGAGAGCCACACGGCAGAGACGCCCGTCACCCTGAAAACAGAAAGTCGGGCTCTCCACCACCATCGCATAATACTGCCATTACACTACTGAGCCCTGCTGTAATAACTTCACAGGTTTCTACATATAAAAATTAGTTAATTAGCAATTATTACCGCACACTAAGTAACCATGGATTATTATTATCATAATTTTACAGACCGGGTAAATGAGAGTGGAGGAGAAGGTGCCAGGAGAAAAAATTAAAATTAATAAGTTCCTAGATCACAGGCTTGAGAGGCAGGGAAGTTTAAGGGCTTGTTTATGTTAAAGTGCATGCCGGAGCAGTGATCCTTGAATATTGGAAAAGTCAATTTTTGCAAAATTAAATTTCTCTTATTAAATCGGTGCTGGGATTCTGTCCTTTTGGTGCATTTTCTTTTTTAAATGACTTTATACCATCCCCTGCATCTGCAATGACTGAGTCATTGGATTTGTTGAACGGGAACCCTTGTAAGCATAGACCTCACTCTTTAAATCTCATTCCTTGTTTTTTTGTTTTTTTTTTCCCCACTTACGGAATGTTCTAGTGTCTGTGAGTGTTAAAAGCCTGAAAGCTGGGTTTGGATCAGTATTTAGGTAACTGCACAGCACGTCTGGGTGTGTCTACTGAGCACCCAGTGTGCGCTAGACACCATCCAGGCCCTGGGGGCAGCACTGTGGAAGGACGCTGACACCTTGACCTGGTCGGAATTATAGCTTCTACCAGGAGGAGGTCTGTCACAGTGTGAGAGTCGCACTTGAGGTCTGTACTAGAGGGATATTGCAGGGTCTCACTTGGTGCAATGTTTCCCTCGCACCTATTCCTGCTTCGAGTCGAGTGTAGCTGGTGATGGTTCAGGGGCCTGAGTGTGCTTTTCAGATTCATTCCAAGATGGTGGGTACACCTGTGTGTGACAGGTGAGGCCCTGTCCCTCGTTAGGATTCATGATGAATTCTGCAATACTACTGTAGTGGGTGTGGGTCTTTCACCTCTCCAGCATCTCGGGGGAACCTCTCTCTGCTCCCCTCCATTCCTTGAAATCTGAGTGTGACAGTCCTCAGCATGTGGTCCAGGAATGGGCTGATGACCTGAGACTGGCCAGGACTCATGCCTGGAACATTTGTTGGTGCTCTTAGGAATATGATGCCCTTCAAGCTGGGGTCAATATGCGTGAAAGATGGAAGCAGGGACTGGAGGGGCTGTCTGTGTAACCCTGAGGCCTGAAACTAACAGAGGGGAAAGCAGAGCAGATCTCTGTGTATTCATGTGAGCACCTGGATTCAGCCATGCCTGAAGTCTTTTTACCTCCTGGACTTTTCAATGTTGTCAAATATACTTTTCTTTAAAAAAAAAAAAAAAAGTATGACTCACACTGAATTGAGTTTCAGAATCTTGCAGGCAAAGAGATTCCCATATGCACTTCAATTCAGTCATCTTTCAAAATATAGCCTTTAGCGTGAACAGGAAAATAAAACAAGTTTAATTAGACACAATTTAAGATGTAGCTTATGCATGATGAAGACTTCTGCAGAGTGATACTTGTATCTACCATTCCCTTCTTCCTAGTAACAAAACCCTAATAATACTGGGGTTGTTGTTTGTTTTTGTTTGCTACCAGGGATTGAAGCCAGGGGCACTTAACCACTGAGCCACATCCCAAGCCCTTTTTATTTTTCATTTTGAGATAGGGTCTCACTAAGTTTCTGAGGCTGGCTTTGAACTTTTGATCCTCCTGCCTCAGCCTCCTGAGCTGCTGGGATTATAGGCATGTGCCACCATACCCAGGAATACTGTTTTGTAGTAGCTATATTGAGATGTAATTCACATATGATAAAATTCACCCTTTTTCAGAGAACAACTCAGTGGGGTTTTGTATATTGAAAGCACAATTCCTTTCAAAACATTTTTATCACCTACAAAAAGAAACCCCTACCCATTAGCAGTCCCCATTTGACCCTTCTGTCACCTTCATCAATGTCTCTGTTTATTCCCTACAAATGGAATCATACACTCTCTGGTGTTTGGCTCCTTTACTTGCAATACCATTTGCAGTGTATATCCATGCATTTCATTTCTTATTATGGCAAACGATATCGTTACCTGAGTACACTGCATTTCTTTGACAATTTCATCAGTTGATACATATTTGGATTGGTTCTACTTTGGGGCTATTAAGAACAATACTGTCATGAACCCTCATGTACAACATATTGAGTAGGCATGTTTTTGGTGCCCTTATGTGCATGCCTAGGAGTAGAATTCCTGCGTCACAGGGTCAATATTTAACTTTCTGAGGAGTTGCCAAATAGTTTTCCAAAGTGCCTGTCTCATTTTATAGTCCCATGAGTGACATTGGACAGGTCCAATTTCACCACAAACTTGTCAACATTTGTTACTGTCTTTTTGATTTTAGCCATCCTTGGAGGTATGAAATGGTGTGCTTTGGTAGAATGCCATTAATATGTGCCCTTATAGAAGATTTCATAGATTCTCTTCTGAGTATTTAGGGTTTGCTGTTGAGATATAAGAGAGCTTCCAGGAAAGCTTGTTAAAGAAAGTTAGGGGAATTCATTAGGGGCCTTTCTTTCTTTCTTTCCTTTTTTCTCCACCTGGAATGGTTGGCTCTGTGGCAGTCCATGAAGTGAGAATAGAGACCAGGCCCTTTCAAAGACTAGAAGAGCAGGAAGAAAGTCTGAGGCTCTTGGGACTTGGAAGCCATTATGGCATGCAGATTCTAGTTTTCTCATTTGACAGAGACATTCCTACCTTAGTTTTTCCATGATTATTTGGATGTGCTGTTCTGTTGAGTAAACTTAATTTTTTCCCCTGTATGAATGTGTGTGTGTGTGTGTATGTGTGTGTTGGTGGTGTAAGTTAAAATGTGCATGTGTGTGTACACAGGTTATGCCCATGCTCCTAGCCCCATGACCTTTTGTGTAGCATTGCATTAGGGAACTACTCGCATTTCATAATCATCTCATAGTGTTTATTGACATTTGCCCATTTACTCTGGATTGAGGGCTTGCTGGGACATCTTGTTCACCCAGCACAAAAGATAGCCCCTAGCTGTCTTCCCAGCCCAGGAAGCTACTAAATAGTGATACATGAAGACCTTTGGGTGTGATCATTGTTACACTGAGTGTGTGCTTGGGACCCTGGGAGCTGGTCTCCTCTGGAAGGGGAGGAAAGGAGGCCTTGCCAAGGTACAGAAGCACAATGTGGAAGAAGCATTTTCCAGTTCTTTATGTTCTCCTGTGCATCACCCCTGTTGTGGTCTTGGCTGATTCACCCATGTTGAGAAGTCTCCAGGATTGACATTGCCTTCCCCTGTCCCCATCCTCCAATCCAAGGCCAAACGAATATCCCCAACACCCAGCTTGGCCACCATGGGCTAGATTCAGGGTCAAACCCCCTGATGGAAGTGGCCCACACCAGTCGGTGGATGACTGCTGTAATTTACTCCTCTCTGGTGGTTCTTCCATTTGGTAAAAAGACTTCTAATTGTATAGCACTATTTTAGTTAATGAAGCATCAATGTTAGGCCTGGTAAAGGCCACCAAAGAATCCAAACATCCCTGGCTTTTTTGTTTCATCTAATCAGGTAGACTTCCTCAAGTTAGGTAGACTTAGCAGCAACTGAAGTTGACACAGAGATTGTTGAGAACTTGACAAGTGAGACTGACACAGGGAATACAGGTAGACAAAGATGGCGGTGTGTCTGGGTGCGGACGCACACTCCTGTAATCCCAGCAGCTCGGGAGGCTGAGGCAGGGGGATCACAAGTTCAAAGTCAGACTTAGCAATGGCGAGGTGCTTAGCAATCAGTGAGACCCTGTCTCTAAATAAAATACAAAAAAGGGGAGGGGGCTGGGGATGTGGCTCAGTGGTTAAGTGTCCCTGGGTTCTATCTCCAGTGCCAAAAAGGAAAGATGACAGTGTGTGGTGACCACCTGCTTGGCTGTAAGGCAGCGCTTCCCACATAGGCCTTTGGAGCAGGAAGCATACTGTTCCACGTGGTTGAGTGAGGACTCTGGGATTCTCTAGATCTCTGCTTGCCACTGAGGCAACCTGTCTCACCCATGTGAACTCGGTTTCTTTCTCTGTAGAATGGGCTAAGAACATAGCTACCTCTGGATGTGAGGGATAAAGGATGGGATTAGGGAGAGAATGAAAAGCCAAGAGCTGAACAGTGCTCAGCCCCGAGGATGAGCTCAACAGTTCGTAGGTAGTATAATCACCCCCTGCTTGAGCATGCTCACGGAAAGGGCAGTGAGAACAGGGTTTATCATCAGAGGGCTTAGGGGTGAAGACAGATAGAGCTTCTATTAGGGTCAGGCTCTCTAAAATTTTGATTAGAAAGTGCAGATCAGATCATAAAAGGAAGGGCCGAGTTCAGAGGTGCTCATTCAGCGAGGGACCAGTGCAGCGGTCTGCAAGGAACTCAGCCTCCTTCAAACACTTCAGAGCTTCCGAGATGGCTGAGGAAGCCTCTAGAAAAGGTAGCTCTTCCTGCAGGAGGCCGGCCAGGCCAATCCCCGCCCAAGGCCTCCACCTTTCCATGATACATCCTTCTGTCGGTGCTCACCTGGTGATTCTGCAGCAAGCAAACTTCCTTTACCAGACAACAAAACGTTGCCCTAGAAACCGTGGTTCTCCGTCGGGAACAATTTTTGCCCCCAGTAGACACTGCAGTGTCTGGATGTCACACTGGGGGTTGGAGTATGTATGGGGGTTGCTACTACACCCAGTGGGTAGTGACCAGAGAGGCTTCTAAACCTCCTACAGCGTACAGAACAAATGTGCACAGCAAAGGATTACTGGACTTAAGTGCCAAAATTAAGAAATGTCCAGTTTGGGCTCCCAGTTCCCCTGCCTGTGCATTAAGTTTGGTGATAGATATGTGCACAGTCAACCCCTATCCCAGCTTTGACATTCTAGAAGTTTACTCTTTCTCTTTTTTTGTCTTGTTTTTGCTGACCTCTGTGAATTTCATACTATAACTAATGAGGAGTGGCTGAGAAGACTCCTCTTGCCTAAAGAGGCCAATTGACAACAGGCTGTGGCTGCTAGGTGGCCTCCGCGGTAGATGTCATCAACAACCTCTCAGTCTCTCATCTGGGGGTCCTGAGAGGGGCATCGGGGCAGCTCTGGAGTATGCACCCCACATGTAAGCACTGGTTCCTATTCATGGTGTGTTACAGAGCTCTCTCTGTTGCTCAAAACCAGTTTGGTTTGAAGATTATCACCCTGTTGACACTAGCCCACTCTGTGAAACTGACGAGCCCACACACCTTTGTTGAGAGTCTGCTCCTCACCCATTACCTGAGAACCTGCGAGGAGTTTGATAAATAGACAGATGGAGGGAAGATTCTCTGGCACAGGCTTATCTTAGCCAAGGCCAGTAATATTCCCCCCCACACATGGAATTCTCTCAAAGAAATGCATTAGTTGATTAAAGCAATTAAAAGAAAGTCTCTAGCGGGAGCAGACCACAAATGCTACCAACTCGGATTAAAGAGCACTCTCCTGAGATCTAACCATGCACTGGAAAACCTAGTGACAACTTTTCAAAGGTTAGTTCAAAACAAGTAATCCTCATGCACATCAACGCAATTCTTTCACTCCAGTGAAGCGGTTCAATAGTGAAGGTCATGGGTCTTTAGCAAGCACAGAGACAAGTAAAAGCAATTAGGCAAAATGGAAGCTGGGATTCCAGGGCTCCAGAGCCCGGCTAAACAGAGAGATCCCAACTTGCAGCTTTGCTGCTGAGAATCTGGCAACAGATTCCAAACAAGGATTCCGTAACCCGATTTCGCCCTCACCCACGCTGACTGCCTGTTTCTTAGGAATGTCTACAGCCTTAGGAGGTTTAAAAAAAAAAAAAAAATCACCCAAAGCACAGAAGATGTTACAAACTTTCCACTGGGGTTGGAATCCTGAAAGTATTGTTTCAACAGTCCAGAGTGACACAGAAGCCAGCACAGTCAGTACTGCTTGAATAGCCAACAGAGTAGAAGGAAAAAGCCCAGATGATCAGGGTTTCCCAATCTAGTGAGAATCCACAAACCGGCACGGGCAAGCACCATCAGCATCCCAGGGGGGCTCCTTCCAGGGTCCTCAGGCTCTGCCCCAGACCCACTGGGTCAGAATCTGCAACCACATTAAAATCAGAGAAACATCCACGAAGGGACAACATCTTGTTCTTTTTTTCTTAAAGAGAATTTTTTAATATTTATTTTTTAGTTCTGGGCGGACACAACATCTTTGTTTGTATGCGGTGCTGAGGATCGAACCTGGGCCGCACGCATGCCAGGCGAGCACGCTACTGCTTGAGCCACATCCCCAGCCCCTTGTTCTTTTTCTTTTCTTTTTCCTTCTCATGATCTGAGTTTCCCCAATGGGAAGATGGAGTTCAACAAAGTGCACACAATGGAAAAAACGAAAATCCAAACAGAACCGAAGAAATGCAGACCATCATGGGGCTGGGGTTGGGATAAGGCCTTCCCGTCTGCACTTCGCAGTTCTCTTTGTAAGGCTAGAGTCACTTGTTTTGTCACGGGGACGGGGACTGGGGGGGGGGGGCGTTTCAAGGGGAGCTGATGCTCTTGGAACAGCAAGCACAATGACGGTTTTTGAGGGACCAAAAAACGTTGGCCACTCTAGTGTGGGCTCCGCGGGGGTGTGGGGAGTGGGCTCAGGAAGCACGCCCCCCCCACACACACACACGCGAGGGAACTGGAGAGCAGCACTGGTCCCCACGAGGTTGCCCTGTAAATCCGCCCCGGGTCCTGGAAGCCTCCGCTTGCTAAAAACCCTGGGGTTCTCAGAACCTCCGGTTGATCTGAAGTTTGAGCTGCAACTTTCCCTGGAATGAAATAAATAAATAAAGGAGACCGTAAGTGCTGAGATAGCGGCCCCGCCGTAGTTTTCGCCCTCTGCAATCAGCGGAGAGGGGAAGAGGTGTGAACGCCCGGGGTCGGCTCCGGAAGGGGCTCTAGGAGCAGTGTGGCTGGGGCGAAAGTTGCCGCCTCTGCTCCAAACTCAGCGAGAGGTTCTCTGCTGGAGTTTGGGCCCCTAGAGCGAAACCTCAGAGAGGGCGGCGACGCGCCCCGAGAGGGTTCTGGCTGGCGCCCGGGGCGGATCAGCCCTGCCCCGAGAGCCTCAGGGTGTCCCCAGCGTCCTCTCCCCCGCCGCCTACTCCTGTCGCAGGGGGCGCACGGTAGGCCGCGGAGGCGGGATGTGCGTGCGCTCTCGCTCTGGCAAATACGGCCGGAGGAGTCCTGTTCCTCGGGCATTTTCCGAGGAAGTCTGGAGCAATTAGGCTCAGTCCGGGGAGAGCTAGCGAGCGGCGCGGCCGGCGTGTCTGGGCCGCCTCGCTGGGAGGGAGGGGCGGCCGGCCGCCCGGCGGCGACCCCGGGCCCGGCCGCCACCATGGGTTTCGAGCTGGACCGCTTCGATGGCGACGTGGACCCGGACCTGAAGTGCGCGCTGTGTCACAAAGTCCTGGAGGACCCTCTGACCACGCCGTGCGGCCACGTCTTCTGCGCCGGCTGCGTGCTGCCCTGGGTGGTGCAGGAGGGCAGCTGTCCGGCGCGCTGCCGCGGCCGCCTGTCGGCCAAGGAGCTCAACCACGTCCTGCCGCTCAAGCGCCTCATCCTCAAGCTGGACATTAAGTGCGCCCACGCAGCGCGCGGCTGCGGCCGAGTGGTGAAGCTACAGGCACTGCCCGAGCATCTGGAGCGCTGCGACTTTGCGCCCGCGCGCTGTCGCCACGCGGGCTGCGGCCAGCTGCTGCTGCGGCGGGACGTGGAGGCTCATATGCGCGACGCGTGCGACGCGCGGCCGGTGGGCCGCTGCCAGGAGGGCTGCGGGCTGCCCCTGACCCACGGCGAGCAGAGCGCGGGAGGCCACTGCTGCGCCCGGGCACTGCGGGCGCACAACAGCGCGCTGCAGGCCCGTCTGGGCGCGCTGCACAAGGCGCTCAAGAAGGAGGCGCTGCGCGCAGGCAAGCGGGAGAAGTCGCTGGTGGCGCAGCTGGCCGCCGCGCAGCTCGAGCTGCAGATGACCGCGCTGCGCTACCAGAAGAAGTTCACCGAGTATAGCGCGCGCCTCGACTCGCTCAGCCGCTGCGTGGCCGCGCCGCCAGGCGGCAAGGTAGGAGTCCGCGGCCCACCGCTCTCCTTCCTCCCCTTCGCCGGACCCGGGGTTAGCGGGGGCTCCGCCCCTCTCCTCCTCAGGAGTACCGGGATGCAGGAGCTGCCTAGAAGCATCCCTGCCTCACTCTTCTTCTAGTGCTCCACAGCTGTCTATCAGCGGGTTCAAGTCGCTTACCTGTCTAAGCTCAGAGGCCCAGGGCCACGGTCCCTGCAAGCTGGCCGGTCGCACAGGGCCAAGTATAGGCACAGCTGCAGAGGATCTGGAAAGGTTTAAAGGAACCCCCATCCAAGTGTAGGGCGTGAGTGGGGAATGGACTCTAGCCAGAGTTTTGCCGCTCACCACAGCTGGGCAGGGAGGTCGCCTAGCCTCCCTTAAGGTCGGGAGTCATGGGTCTTACATCGGTGACCCACAGAAGAAGTATGATACACAGGGCAAACTGTGCCCTGATCCCACCGGGATTCCAGAAAAAAACAAAGGGAGCCGGGCACGGTGGCGCACGCCTGTGTTTCCAGGGCCTAGGAAGGTGAGGCAGGAGGATCCCAAGTTCAAAGCCAGCCTCAGCAGTTTAGTGAGGCCCTAAGCAACTCAGACCCTGCCCAAAATATTTAAAAAATGGGCTGGTGATGTGACTTAGTGGTTTATCGTCCCTGGGTTCAGTCCCTGGTACCAAAACAGAAAAACAAAGGGAACCCAGAGTCAGCTTAGAGTAGGTTGAGATGGTTGCCAGGGAGAGGCCTCTGGGCACCTGTGGGCTCTGCGGCCACCTCCGCGTTGGTCTTGAGCGAAGTGGTGACCTCTCCAGAGTTGGAAGCCGGCTCCTGGAGAGGTACTTTTGAGGGATGCATCCGGGCATTTCAGGAAGAATCACAGAGCCCCTCCCCAGCCAGCGAGAAGGGTGGGTCTTGTGGACCTGAGACTCCTTTTAAACTCTGGCTTTTTGCTTGCCAGCTGAGTGGCCTTCACAGGTGTTTCAGTTTCTGTGAATGAGGAAGGTGGGCGTTCTCCGTGGGGCGAGATCACGTGGGAAGGCCTGGCCCGTGGCTGGCCCGTGCCTGGCAGAGTAAATGCGCAACACCTGCCACCTGCAGTTATTTTCAGCCTCTCCCCAGCCCACCTCCCCGGCTGATGGGCTTGTAAGAGCAGCCAGAGCGAGGGCCCGCTGTGCTCCAGACTGGGTGCTTGCGGTTAAGTCGTTCCTCCTGGATGAGGTGGGTGTTGTGCTTCCCATTTTGTAAAAGAAGACACTGAGGTTCAGGTCGGTGGGTGGGTCTTGTCCTGGGCAGCAGCTCTTAGGAGCCAGGGCTGTGTTGAGACCCCCATGTGTCTGACTCTCTTAGCTGAAGCTCTTAACCAGTGTTGTGTTGTCTCTCAATAGAGCCACAAGTACCACTCCTTGTCAAGTGCCAGCAACTGTGGGAAGCACTTTACGTGCATTAGCCATTTAATCCTTCGGGATGAGGAAACTGACTCAGAGAGGTTATGTAACTTGTCCAAACTCAAACAGTGACTCAGGGGAAGGAGCTGGATTCAGTTTCTTCGTCCGAGTTCTCAGTCTCAGAGTCTGGGGGCTGGAGCACTTTGTCATGGGGGGCTGTCCCAGGCACTGGGGACCGGACTGGACGTTTAGCCGCTTTCCTGGCTGGTAGTCGATGCCAGTCGATAGACCTTTCTTCCCAGTCGCAACTGTCAAAAATGCCTTTAAATATTGTCAGATGTCCTCTGAGCCATGTTTTCACCAGCTGGGTGCTTTTGCTTTCCTGGGGAGGGGCATGGGCTGCCACTCTGGCTGCCTCCTCCAGATGGCCCAGTAGAGAGGGGGACAGATTTGTCCAAGGAGGCCCCAGGGCCCGTGTCTGCTTCGCCTCCCTTTGACCTCCCCCAGCCTGCCTCCTGCCTCTTCTACACATCCAGGCCAGGCGTGCAAATTTTCCAGTCCCCTCCCCCTTCCTGTCTCCCCCCCCCCCCCCCCCCCCCCCCCCCCCCGCCTGTCTGTCAGCTGCAGCCTCAGCAGCTGGCTAGCTCAGGAGAAGGGCAAATATTTACAGCTCCGTGGCTCACCCAGGACCCCACAGGCTATCAAGAACTGGTGTGAGCCTGTGAGTCACTCAGACCGAGGGCACAGCTTGGTTTCCATTCAGGAGCCAGGTCCAGGGCGAAGGAGTCTCTGAGTTTCTCCTGTCTGTGTTGCCATGTAGACTTCCTGCGTCATTTTAAAGTGACACTTATTTATAAATAAGCCATTCACTCCCACACAGCGTATACTTCGTTCATTGTTGAGATAGTTTATTATTTCTTTTTGCCTTTCTGTTTTCTTTCTGGAGTGTTTGGACAAACCCTCTCAGAATTAAAAATATGATACTTGAATCAAAACTGTAGATGCTTTTGAGGCTCCGCTGGGTTGGGAGAGGAAATCGAGGGTACTAAGTTGGGGGACAAGATGATGGTTTTGAGCACACAGCAGGGCCTTGTTCTGGAGTGAAAACCTGCTTGGCATGTCATGGATCTCAGTGCCAGCCATGGGGACCATCAGTGGTCTGCTTGGAGAGCTGCCCTAGACGGTTTTCCTGGCCCCAGACCCTGATGGGACACCGTGGCCCACCTCAGCTGAGGTCTTAGGGAAGCTTGTTCCTCTAGTCCCGGAGTTAACCCTGAGTGGCCCTTGACCAGAGCTTCCCCTCCTCCTGCATCAGCCATAGAAGTCTTCCCTCTTGAAAGTGGCAAGGACTCGTGTATTTCCTCGGGCCCACTCTGTGTCTTGCTGGGCACTGTTTCTTCACCTCCTAAAGGCAAAAGTTTTGACATTGCCTGGAACCTCTCATGTAAGCACTTAAATTTCTTTTTTCTCCCTCCCTCCCTCTTTTTCTCTCTTTGTTGTTAACAGATCCTAATGTTTGCTTCTCTGTTACAAGCTGAAATAGATAAGAAACACTCAGAGCCTAAAACCC
Source organism: Marmota flaviventris (assembly GCF_047511675.1). Lineage (NCBI taxonomy): Eukaryota > Metazoa > Chordata > Mammalia > Rodentia > Sciuridae > Marmota > Marmota flaviventris. The sequence continues at coordinate 4,638,198 of NC_092517.1, read as the reverse complement.
ATTCCATAAGTGATCTGGCTAGCTCTGGGTGATCTTAGATTAGATTGAAGTGATCTTAGATTTCAATTTTTGGATGCTTGCTAAGTGCTTGGAGTTCGGCAGTGCTGTAACCCACACAGACGCTGTTTCCTGTTCCTGATGTGAGTTAGGTTAGTGCTTCTCAAACTTAGCCTGGCAGGAATCACTAAACCTACCTGAGTCCCATCCCTAGAGATTCTGATCCCTGGTAGGGCGGGCCTGGGGCCTGAGGCTCTGCCTTTCTAATGAGCTCCCTGGGGATGCTGGTCCTTGGAAGGGCTGTTGAGTGAGTAGAGCAACATGGGCTGTTCTTCTCTGTATCTCCATGGTTTTACTGATGTAGTGGGTTAGTTACTTGGCAGTGCTGGGGGTCTAACTTGGGCCCTTGCACGTGCATTACAAGGCCCTTGGCATGAACTTCGTCCCAGCCCTCTGATCATTGCCTGAAGTCCCCTCCCTGATCATTTTAGAACCAGGATGATGTTTTAAAACCCACATCACCAGCAGTTAATTGCTAGGTCGCCATGGTCTAGAAAGACATGCTAACATGTCAGAGTCTAGGCCGCCGCAGACCTGGTGACGGCACGGTTTTGCTTCCGGCCTGTTTCCCATCCTAACACACCTGACCGTAAGAGGAAATCCACTTTAGAACACACAAGTTTCTTCGGCTTTCTACAAAAGGGAATATCCTGGGTAAAGTTTCTTTGGGATTATGAGACGTTTGAGGCTGATCCTTACACCTCCTGCTCATGGATACCCTTATCCCGTCTTTCATTACATGCTGTGGATCTTACCTCCTAATATGCCGTGAGCCTCTTCGCTATTCTCCAGCTCATTCAAGTGATCCCTCTGTCTAAGCCAAGGTTTCTCCTCACCTGCCCTTTAACACCTTGGATTGGGTGATTCCTGGTGGGGTGTGCATTCACGGTGGTGATTCAGAGAGGTGGTTTGTACATCAGAGAATGTCCAGCCCCATCCGTGGCATCTGCCTATCCTGGGGAGTTGAAGGTATCTCCAGACCTGGCCAAATGGGGGAGCAGATTGGCCTTGGCCTCCACCATCACTGACTCCTGCCTCTGCTTCATTCGTTGCCTGGTGCCAGGAATCTTCTCTTGGAGATGTAAATGTGGCCTCACTCTTCCTTCCTAAGTTTTCTGCCTTCCTGTTTCCTGTGCGTGGCCCTAAGGTCCAGCCTGCTCTAGAGCCTGCTGGCCACCTGCCCTCCATGTTCCTTTTCCAGCTTCATTGGTCTCTGAGGGTCCAGGATGTGCCCCCAAGCTCCCCATGCCTCTGAGCCCGTGTGCCTGCTCTTGTCTGCACCTGGGACCGTCTTCCCAAGTTCACTCACTGCATCATCTGCCAGTTTTCCAACCTCTCTCCTCCCCCCAGCCCTTTGGCCACCACTGAGGATTTGCTCCTATGTAGGTGACCCTGCGTATCAGCTCCAGCACCCCTGCCTGCGGAAGGACAGACTTCTCTGACCCGCAGCGTCTGGTGCCCACACCTCTCCCTGTGGCACTCCTCCTTCATGACCTTTATCATAGCTGTAACTGAATAACTGACAGGATCTGTGTTATTCAGGGCCATGTCCTCTGCACGGGATCCTTTACCATGTACACGGTAAGCTCTTGGTGTATCCCTTTGGTGGACACCTTCAAGACCAAAAGGGCTGTCCTGCCAGCCATCAGAACTTGGCAGGTTGCTAACCCCACATGGGTTGGCACTAAACAAGAATGGGATTGTTCTGTGACCTGCTCCCTGCTGGGGAAAAATTGTTTCCAGGTCTTTGGGCGGCATACTTTGTCTACCATTGGATACACCCAGATCAAGTTGTATCAAGCCCCAAATCTCAGAAACTTTTTTTTTTTCCATTTCAGAACTGGAGATAAGTGACTCTAATAAACAATTGTGTCAAGATGTTCCAGATGTCGGGACACTTTGAAACCTATCTAGGAGCGTGTGCCACCCACTATCTTGTCTCCGGCACCTTCCTGTAGCACATCTAACCAATCAATCGACTTGAGCTAGATAAGAATCGAAGGCTTTTGCTTCTGTCCCATTCCGGTGGTTTATAAAGAAAGTTAGGATTCAGTTTATAAATGTATCCCCAACCACACTGGGTTAAATGAGCTTTACCTGAGTGATGCAAATGTCAAGGTTCATGTACTAGTGGTTCTTTGTTCAGAAACGATGCCTGCCTCTCCATAAAGAGTACTTGAGTAAGTATCTTTCTAAAGCATCTGTGCACTGGACTGTTGACCAAGAAGCTTAAAGTGAAATGAACGTGTTTGTTGGGTCTCATTGGGTGCCATACTTTCAGAGATGAGAGCATATGCACACACGGTCTTCATCTTCTCTTTGCTTTTTGCTATTCACTCTTTTTAGGAGAGAGAGACAGTAGAATATTGTGAAGCAGATTGGTTAAAGTCTAAGTGTGAACCCAAAGTTCAAGTCAGAGATCATGCACCCAAATCAGCAAAGTGTTCATTCCTGTAGCAAAACCCCCTCAGCACTCGCACAGGCTTCCTGAGGACTGTGGCTCCGTGCCAGGCTCCTCATGGGTTGAGCTGTGCATATGTTCCTCTATTTAATGCTCAGATCCTGTAGACTTGTCTCTTACCCTGACTGTTACCTTGCACATGGCCGAAGGGAACAGAGAAGTCCATAAGTTTAGGTAGCATGCACAGCATGTTCCCCAGGCTCTTTTGTCGGCTTCCAGTCTATGGTGACAAAATGTGCTCGTCCCTTGCCACATGTCCTGTTTTCAAAGGTCTAGTAGAGAATGTGTGGCATGGAAGACAGATCCTAGCTATAAAAGAGATTTCAACTAAATAAGAAGGAACACAGAGATGGTATCCTGGATGGATAGTACCTCATATCTTTACATTTTATCTTGGTTGTTTTAAGGGTGGTTAATGGTAGGAATCACATGAAATCCTTCCAGACATCTGTTGTTATGGTTGGTCACTTTATGTCCCGAGTCCCTGGCTTCCTATGTCCTGTGGTGGCTCCTTGGGATACAAAAGTGAAATTGAGGAACTTTAATTCATGGGACCAGACACCACTTGTGCCTCTGAAAATACAACCCAAGTCTTGCTGTTCTTTGCTCACCCAAGCTTTTTGAGCTGTGAGATAGTCACTGCCTCCCCGTGAGTAATGGTGTCCTAATAAGCCGGTTCCAATAAGAAGGGGAAGTGGTGTAACATAATCATTACTCTTGTAAAGAAAATGACTACCAGATGGAGCCGGGCAGCCATCTTTCTCACCCGCTCCATGTGCATAATTACAGGGCACACACACCCTTCAGGAGAGCAGCCCTGTAGCACCCGGACCCCGGGAGGGGACGTGTGTGCAGCCAGGAGTCCTGGGCAGAGAGGTTACCCTGGAATTTCATTCACATCCGCTTTTAGGTGTCCTGTGCATTTTGCTATGGGGGGATCAAAGAGGGACAAAGTCCCATCAGCCTGCTGTCAAGGTTGGGTGTGGGCTGTGGGTGCAGCAGCAGGCTCCAGGTGTCCTGAGCTGAGCTAGTGTGTGGGGTTGTCATCCAGACCCTGGAATTGGGGGTACCAAGCCCTTAGGGAACATGTGCCATGTGTTTGACACCATAGGTGGGTATTTAAAAAAAAAAATGGCTGAAGAAATGTTAGAAAACTGGATTGTTCTAGAGAGGAATGGAGGAGCATTCAGTTTGACCATGAGCCTCCCATTGGCCTGAGCAGCCCAGAATTTGGATTTCTCTTCTCTGTTTTCTCATGGCAGGAAGCAGGTGGAAGAGGGGCCTCCAGCCCAGTTCCACTGCCTCAGGGTGGCAGCTTAGGCCTACCAGGTCCCGGGGAGCCGACAGTGCAGGAATGGCACACCTGCAGGGCTGGGGCATGTATTCATATCTGTCCCATGCAAATTAAAGCCCGGATAACTCCCTCCTCCTCATAAGTGAGAACTGATCATTTCATAGCCTTCGCTTTCTTTGTAATTTGGGGAAGAAAATCGGGTTGGGTAATTGAATGTTTAAATTTCAACATCTCCCATCACCCTGTCTGTTGGGACTGCTGTAACTAAAATACCCCCAAACTGGCCCACTTATAAGCAACAGAAATTTATGTCTCAGAGTTCTGGAGGCTGGGAAGCCCAAGGTCAAGGTGCAGGCAGATTCAGTGTTGGGTGAGGAGCTTCTTGTTCACAGGTGGTATCTTTCCTCAAAGGGGAAGGGTCAGGGGTCTCTCCAGGGCCCCTTTTTATAAAGGACACTAATTTCTGATCACAGCTCAAGGGCCCCATCTGTGAATACCGCTGCCTTGGGGGTAGGATCTCAACATGTGAATTTCGGGGGATGCAGATATTCATACCATAGCACCCCCCTTAGTCCATCCAGTGGGCATGTTAAGGTCCTGCAGCACTTTAAAAAAGGCCTGTGGAGGTAATGTTGCTGGTGGAGTCCATGTTTTGAGTAGTTTTGGTGAATATCCACCCAGAAAGCAGATGCATCGATGACAAAAATATGCAAGGTACTAGAAATAGAAAATCACACCTTTAGGGGTTTCTCTGTTTTTCTCTCGGAAAGCATTGGGCAATTTTTATTTATTTCTCTTACATTATTTTCCAAAACTCTCATGTTTGGCTTGTTCATATTCATTCACCATCTTGCAGATATTGTGACTCTGGCTAAGCTATTTTTGTTTGCTTGCTCCTGTACCCGCTTCCCCGTGCCCTTTGTCTCATGGCAGCCAGTTTGGGTGAGGGATACAGCCTGCTAAGCCTCCCCTTGACCGTCTCCTCCCTTCCAAGTTCAGCCTCAGGCGTGAGCTGCTTCCTCTTGATTCTTCTTCCAAAAGGCATGCTTTAGGCCTGGAGATTGAATTACAGGGAGGACTTTGCTCTGCTTCATTCAAAATTACACAGTTTGCATTATGAAGGGAACAGAAGCATGTGTGGCAAGGGAGACACCCAGCTCCTCAGTGCAGACCCCGGGGCAGCCCGCTCTCCCTCCTGGCCCCCCAGCCCCGCCTCTGCACCTTTTTGACTGGAGGCTGCTGCTAAATATGCAGCCCTTTCTTGTCACCAGTCAGGAGGCAGAGCTGAGCTGTGTGCCTCTCAGGGAGCTTTGCATAATCTGGGACTAAGAGGAACCCTGTCACCCCAGACACAGGCCAGCGGTCACTGGGAGGTTTTCCTCTGAACCCGCTGGGCAGCTTTCCAGCTGAGCCCACTCTGCACCGTGAGTCTGCAGCAATGGCCGGGAAACACCCGTCACTGTGCAAGAAGGGATTTCAGGAAAAGTCCACAGTGACAGTGGCCTGGATGGACTCCATGAGCCACCACGCTGATTAGGAGATGGCACGCACCCAGGTTGCTGAGGCCGGGTTGTCTGGAGGAGGTGACAGAGTGACACTGAAATGAAAAGGGGCTTTGCTGGTGGAAGACAGTTCACATTCTCAGATGCTTCAAAAGAAAAGGCGTCTTCGTGACCATCATGAGGCGTCTTTGTGACCATTTGAGAACAGTCTGTCACTTAACAACTTATGTGCATTCGGAGAGCTGCCTCCTCCGGTGACTTTGTCACAGGGCAAACACTGGAAAGTGTGTTTATACAGATTTAGGTGCCACCGATGACGCGGGGCTGTGCAGTCTTGAGGGGAATGGCCCTGGTGTGTGTTGATTGCAGTGTATGACTGAACAGTCGTTCTTTGACATTTCGTTGAGATGTCTCTCCCCGACCCCCCAGATTCTGAAACCGTCAGACCCTAAGTCGAAAGCTGGCCAGTTTGTTTTAGGTAACTTTAACATCCATCCAGGTGTCGCGTGTTGGTATATGATCGCAAAGCTTATTTTAAGCATCGTTGGCTGCAGGTCCTAAGATGTGAGCTTTTATCTCTGCTTGTGACTTGCTGGCCTAGGTGATTTGGGACTTTATGTCACAGTTCAGGTCTTGATATAGCTCCTTTTCCAAAATCTTGCTCTTTGTTTTGGTCAGCTTTTTCACTCCTATGACAGACTTGACAAGAACAAATTTAGAGAAGTTGATCTGGGGACTCATGGTCTCAGGAGTCTCAGTACATAGATGGCCGGCTTCATTCCTGGGGGCCTGGGATGAGGCAGAACATCGGGGAGGAAGGATGTGGTGGAGGAAGGCAGCAGGGCATAGTACCAGGAGGATGAGGGAGAGCTTCATGCAACAAGGACAGAACATGAACCCCACAGGCACACCCCCGGGGTCCCACCTCCCCCAGCCACATACTCCCTGCCTAAGGCTACCTCCCAGTCAACCCCTCTGAGGGATTAAGGCCCTGATTACTTAAGGCTCTCAACCCTCTAATCCTTCTTGCATGGTCTCACACATGAGCTCAGGGGGTCGCCTCTACCTAAACTGTGGTGCCCTGTGTCAATCCTAGATCCCTAAGACACACCTGAGGAGACCTGCATTCCCCTAGGGCCCAGCTGCCCCCTCAAATTGGGTTCAGGGTGGAATCTGGGGTGCCAAGGGGCTTTTGGACTTCCTCCCAGGTGCAAGGAGATAGTGATGTCCCTGGACACCAGGATAGGACTTCCCTTCCTCCTGGCACCCTCACCCCTGGCTCCTGGGTGGGAGCTCCCCATCTTCTGGGTCCTAGCTGTTAGGGAAGTGGGGCCTGCCGCAGGGAGCAGGGGCAGCTCTGGGCAAAGCTACCGAGGAGGTGGCCCCTCACTTCTCCTTGGTGCTGCCGTTTCTTCTCTGTTCTTTGCCTGTTTTCTTCCCAGCCCATCCAGACATGCTGATCTGGTAGAATTTGGAGCTGACCAGAGTGTCGGGCAGTGCCCAGGACCCTGTGCTCCCAAACTTACTGTCCTCTGCCTCCGCTGGTCAGATACACGTCCACAGTTTTTCATTTTTTTGTACTGGAGATTGAACCCAGGGACACCTAACCACTGAGCCATATCTCCAGTCCTTTTTTATATTTTATTTAGAGACAGGGCCTCACTGAGTTGCCTAGGGCCTCATTAAGTTGCTGAGGCTGGCTTTGAATTTGTAATCCTCCTGCCTCAGCCTCTGGAGCTGCTGGGAATACAGGCATGCCCCATGCGCCCAGACCACAGTTTCGTGAACTTTGTTTCTCTGACCTGTTGTGTGCCATCATCTGTCAGCCATCCTGGGCTCCCAGGCCCACATGCTTGCCGGCCTTGCCTGTGGTCTGTCCAGCTGACCCTGTGCTGGCCGGCAGCCCACTTGGTGAGCAACACCTGCAGGTCCAGGCTGAGCTGCTCCCTGGTTGGTCTTTTCATTGTGTCTTCTCCACCTCCAGAATAAAAACTGTCCTCCAGGCTCGACTCCAGCTGGATCCTGGGGTGGAAGGCCAAAGAGAGACGTAAGAAGAACACAGAAGAGCTTGTCTTCTCTTCTCTTCAGACCTCAGGTCTCCCAGGCTTGTGTTGGACAGATTGAGCTCATTTAGGATCAGCCAATGTCCATTGCTTAGATTTTGTAGAAGGGTGAAGAGCATGTGGCTTGGGGGCTGAGATGAGCCCAACCCTGTGCATTGATTGTGTTCTGAGGACTTGCTGTCATTCCGCATATGGAGCATTTATGTACTTAGGAATTTTAAGCTGTCTGATTCTCTATCCATATGCATTCTACAGATGAAAAAACTGTGGTCCTGACTCCACAGTCTGCAATCTTAACCAGTATGCAGACCATCGTACCATCAGGGTGCTCTTGGGACTATCAGAGACTCTTCATCTTTGCACCTATTGTTGTATGATCCAATATGCATGTGTGAACTCCTAATTACACAGCTGTTCTACTGGCTAATCCTTCCTGCCAGGATCATTCTTTGGAGGCTGATAAGACAGGATGTAGACATTTACCATCATTGTGCAGACAGCAGGGACCTGGATTCCAATCCTGGACCTCCCACTTTGCCACTATGTGAGACTGAGTCTGTGAGCCTCCTGAGTCTTGGTTTCTCCAGGCGTGGCAAGTTGATATGATGCCTGTCTCAAAAGGCAGCTGGGTTGCTTCATCTGTTGCCCCCCTGAAGGAGGGCTCTTACTCCTCTTTGTTTTATTGTGTTGGGTCACGGAGAAAATTGCAAAGATGGGTTATGATCAAGTACCCAAACATACCAACATTGGGTCAGCTTTCCTTTAAATAAAGGACACCCGTAATCAATACAGTAGGGACAGCAGGAAGGGCAGCACCTGGACCCCCTTGGCCCTCACCCCATTTATGCATCTCTTCAGTTGGTAGAATACGATTGACCCAGGGGTCATTTTTAATATTAATATACTCTATCCTGAAGCACTTGGAGCCCAGAAACAGGTTACATGGTTAATCAAAGATTTATGTTAGCATGTGAATGTGTTGTGTGAGATTCAGTGCTTATAACATCTATTAATAATTCTTCTGACAATTAAACATCGTTAGTATTGTTATTGGGAGGGGGACTAGAAAGGAGAAACCAGAATCAAGGTTGTGAGGTGAGAATAGAATAGATCTGGTAATCAGATGGAGAGATGAAGAGAATCAGCCCAACTGAGCTTTCAGTGGATCTTCCATGTGAATCTCCTGCATGTTGATTTGCTACTGTTACTCCTGAAATAGAAGCTGCAACCTAAAGCCAGCTTCTCTAAACCTCCTGGACAGCAGAGGAGTTCAAGGTGCTTGTAGAAAATAAGAGGACCCTTCTTTCTTCCCAGAAATTGCACCTCGCAAGCCACTGTCCGTCAACTGGATGGTTTGCATGCAGCTGTTTGAAGAACGCATTTTGGCCTTTGTCCATGTGTTCTAGAGGTCCCTGAGGCAAGGGCCACGTTCAGGTGTCTTGGGCACCTCGGATTGCATCTATTGCATATAAAGCATTTCACAAAAATGGCTTGTAGTTTTGTCCCACCACAGGTCTCTTGTGGTAGCCCTCCTATACATGAGTTCCTATTTTGCAGCCTCCACAGCTGAACCATCTGGGGGAGGACATAAGGTGATGTTGACCTACATGGAGTCGTTGTCTGCCTTCCACCCTAAAACTGGGTCGTGCAGAGGAGTGAGGAAGGTCTCGATTGTTAAGTGCCAGCTTGACACCTAACTGGTTCCATAATATGGGACAACATCCCCCCCCCCCAGGCTTTGTCTTCCACTTTGTGACATGAGGATGGTAACACTGTCACTCTCTAAGACGGGGCCCATGAGGAAATGTAGTAAAGCATTTAGGTGTTCAATAGAGTTTCTGGCACATGCCGGTAGCCAATCAATGTCAGCTGTTACCAAGGGCAACACGGTTTAATACAATAATCCTTCCCTGGCCCCCAGTGTGCTTGCTTTCAAGTGGTTATCACACAGTAGATTTTAAACTAATCTGCATCGTCATCTGATTGTGAGTTGTTCTTTGTACCTCCTTTGAGGTTGCCAGACTAAAGCCATCTGCCTCGGATTAGTGGGGAGCTGCAGTATCTATCATTGATTAGTTTTGAAACCCAGGCATGTCAGATATGAGATAACTTGCTTGAGTTCACGGTTGTTTCTGACTACTACTCTCCTCTAAGAGGACAAGCAAGAAATGGACTCGGGAAGAGTTTTTTGTGTCCAAGGCAGAAAAACAGCTTGGACCTGGGGGTCGTGTTTACATCTCAGAAGCGTTAGGTGGACGCTGAAGTCCTGCTCTGTTAGAGCAGCGAAAGATGTTGCCTTTGTATCTGCTCAGATGAGTTCCAGAGATGGCTGGCGTGGCTGGCATGGTGAGGGACTGTGGATGCTACTGCTGTTGGTTGGGTTTCTTTCAAATGCAATGAAATATGCTCTTACTAAGAAGATTCAGCTGGTTTTCGTTAGTGACCATGGCTTGATGGAGACTAACTTCTCTTTTATATCAAAATTCTCTTAACTATGTCAAGGAAGCCATCCTTCCAAAATGAATGTTATGTTGTTCTTATGGAACACCCAGTTCTTAGACCAGAAAGGGATTTTTGCTGTTGTCGTTGTTTTTCTAATGATAAATGGATAAATGGTCATTTTTTATTTTAGAGGATTTTTGTAATTAATGGTTAGGCTCTCGTGAAATTTTTTTGGGAAGGGTACTGGCGATTGAACTCGGAGGCACTCAACCTCTGAGGCACATCCTCAGCCCTATTTTGTATTTTATTTAGAGTCAGAGTCTTGCTGAGTTGCTTAGCACCTCACTTTTGCTGAGGCTGGCTTCGAAATCCTGATCCTCCTGCCTCAACCTCCTGAGTTACTGGGATTATAGGCGTGCATCATGCACCCGGCTTCACATGAAATTTTTAAACAGGTTTTATTCTTCTGTGTATGAACTAGTCATAAGGACATGATGACCTGTGATTACTAAGAACTATAGTCAGTAATAGTAATAATGTTTTATAATTTCAGAGGGGGTTATAGGGATTGATCCTAAAGGTACCTTACTACTGAACCATATCCCCAGCGTGCTCTCCCCCCTTTCCTTCCTTCCTTCCTTCTCTCCCTCCCTCCCTCCCTTCCTCCCCTCACTAAGTTGCTGAGACTGGCTTTGAACTTGCGATCCTCCTGCCTCTGCCTCCGGAGTCACTGGGATTACAGGCTGTGACACCCTCCCCTGCTTTAATAATCTTGTAGAGAGGAGGAGGGTTCTTTTGCAACACGTGGAAACTTAGTTGCATGTTGAGGCCTAAGGCAATACATGACCCCTTCTTCAGAAAACCCCTGGGGCACTGCAGGGGGAGACACCAGGTTCCTTTGCCTGCTATTGTGGGGGACTCCCATAGTTGTCCCACGCCATTCAAAAGTTACCCATGTTGTCCCAAAAAAGGTGGAAGAGAAAAGCTTCATTAGGAAGCAGTAAATATCCAAATAAAATCTTTTGTTGTAAGCTTCAGTTATTTTTAACCAGCTTATGACAAAATACTTCGTATTTTTATTACTGCTGTTGACCGGTGACGAGTCCTTGCTTCCCCCATGTTGAAGTATAACACCAGAGAAGCACGCCGAGGCAAGTTTAGAGTGGAAAATAAAAGTTTATTAAAGGACAGCAGAAAAGACTTCTCCCGGAGGAAGAAGGGGACCCAAGAGGTGGAAATCCGTGGAAGTGCGGTTGTCTCTCCATTTTAGTTTTTGGTGAGGGAATGTAGGTGGGAATGCCTGAAGGGTTGGGAGATAGGTGGGCCAAAGAAGTAATCTGGCAGGAAGGACTTCATTAACACTTCTTTGGGATGGGCTGTCTTTAAATCTGCTGGGGCTGTTCATTAACATTTATTTGGGATGGACTTTGGGCCTTGGGCTTTTCTCCGGACCTCATTAACATTTCAAGAGTTGGTCAACTTTTTCGGGAATTTATTCTCATGGCCTCCATTTTAGATCTCACTCAATATTAGACCCGATTTACCTAACTACACTGACCACCTAACTTTAAATCTGGTTTCATTTTGATAAGTGTTTAATACCTTGCTTAATCAGAAAACATTAGTGAAGCAAAGGCAGCTGGTATTCAGTTCTCTCGAGGTTTCATGTCCCCTCCATGTAGCTGGAGATATTTCACAGGTGTATTAGTTCCCTGCTGCTCTCAAAGGCTGTAGAGCAACAGGTGGTACGAAAGGTTCACTCTGCTTTAAAAAAAGAAATTTTGTTTTATTGATTTATTTTTCATGTGGTGCTGAGGATCGAACCTAGTGCCTCACAAGTGCTAGGCAAGCTCTCTGCCACTGAGCCCCAGCCCCACTCTGCTTTTATTTCTCTGTTGCTTTTTTGACTGTTGGAGCTTGTGCCAAGTCAACCTCTGCTAGTTTGATTTAAAGGGTATCGCGCTGCCCAGTCTTCAGCACACTGTTTTGTGTTAAAAAGCTCTTTATTGCAGACCTAGTGGACAGGAATGACTTTGTGAAAATGTCTCCTCCCCCTTTTCCATAAGATTCAGGATTTTCTGTGCCATCCCTGCCCCCCCCCCCCAGGACTTCCAACAGAGATGACCATTGATGGGCCACGCATGAGCTCCAACTTCTGCAGGGGGCTGCCTCTTGAACCTTTCAGGTCTCAACATGAATGCCACCATTGAGAAGGGCTGAGGAACAGAGTCACCATCTAGATGGCCAGTGTCCAGTGGGCAGGTCAATAGAAGGGGGCATTGCAGACAGCAGGGCAGTCTTGTTAGGAGATGTTCGCTGGGCATTTTTATGTGGTCATTCCAGGGCCAGGAGGTATCTGGACATGGTTGGAATCTTCAAAAGACAGGCAAGAGTTTGAGGTTGGGTTTCAGGAATTTCATTGGTTAAACTTCCTAAGAGATAAAGGATTTCTTAAATGATTAGCTCTGGCTGTCCCAAGTCCACTTCTAAAGAAAATACCTATCTTCAGTTTCCTGTTTGTAAATAACCACATGGACTCATTTGTCCCCTGTAGGGTGAAGAAACCAGAAGTCTCAGTCTTGTCTTGCACCGGGACTCGGGCTCCCTGGGATTCAATATCATCGGTGGCCGGCCCTGTGTGGTATGTTAATTACTAAATGTGTTTTCCCTTCCCCCGGGTAGCTGGAGGAGAGGCCAGGGTTTGAGGGATGTGTGTGTGGTGGGGTAAGGATTGGAAGCCCTGGTCACTTCTCTCTGCTCTCTGTGATTAGAGTTCACTGTATGTCACCGTCTTCACACAGGGTTTTTTCTTTTGCTCTAGACTTCTGCAAGATGGCAGCTCATTCTTCGTTTCTCATTTGGGGTGCATTTTGGTTGAGCTGGATGAAGGTGTGCAAGGGGGTGCAGATGGAACTGAATAACCCAGCCACCCCCTGTCACCAAGCTGGACGGGGGCTGCCACTCTGTCTGTTCCTCCTAGGTCAGGGATGGTCCCCACCCATGGGTCTTCGCCTCCCTTGACCTGTTCTGCCCATTCATCCTCAGCCTCTGCCCTAGAAAGAAGAGGCCAGGGGCTGGGGCTATAGCTCAGTTGGTAGAGTGCTTGCCTTGCATGCACAAGACCCTGGGTTCAAACCCTAGCACCCCCCTCCCCACAAAAAAAAGGCCAAAGTCACCTCTGTCACTTTAACCTGCAGGAAAACGGCTGCAGAGAGGGCCCCCAGGGAGCAGCAAGGGACGTGTTTCAGGGTATCGCCTGACGAGGGGGATTGTCTTGACAGTGAACCATCTCTTGCTCTTCTGTGCCCGTTTGCTCATTTGTCAACTCGAATTAATTGAAAGAAAGGAAAAGAAAAATGAAGTTTGTTGGCCGGGCGTGGTGGTGCACACCTGTAATTCCAGCAGCTCGGGAAGCCGAGGCAGGAGGACCATGAGTTCAAAGCCAGCCTCAGCAACTGTGAGGCGCTAAGCACTTCAATGAGACCCTGTCTCTAAGTAAAATACAAAATGGGACTGGGGATGGGGCTCAGGGGTCGAGTGCCCCTGAGTTCAATCCCTGGTACCACTGCCCATTAAAAAAAAAAAAAAGATTGTTTGCTTGTTCAATAACAAGCAAATAACAGGAAACAAATATTGAGCACAGGTTGTGTGCTAGGACTGGAGGTCCAGCAACACCAGGGAGCAGGGGTCCCTGTGGGCATGCAAGAAGCAAGTCAGTGCAGACAGTCTTTCCAGAGAAGGGTAAGGAGGGCTGGGAGAGTGGCGTGCGGTAGGTTTCTGGAAGCAGTGGGCACCATCAGCTAGGTTAGGAAAGATCGTGAGCAGAAACCTAAAGGATGAGAAGATGCTAGCCATGTGGCCATGGGGAGCGGTCCCCTGCTTTCACAGAACTCTCATCTAGATGGGGACTCACATCCTCGGTGGGGCAGAAGGAGACTTCCCTGTCCTTGCTGTAGGATCTGTGCTGGAACTAACTAGGCAAACCTGGGGCCACTTATCCCCAGAGGAGGAGGTGTCCTGGGGAGGATCCATTGCAGCTGAGTTTTGAAGGATGAGTAGGAGTTCACTGGGTCAGAAGACCATATTCTTTGGTACAACTGAGCCCTGTGAACTATAAAATAAATCAATTATATTGAGTTAGTTAGAAAATGTATCTATACTATTGAACCAGTGTGTTAGGTTCCTCTACGGATTGCAGGCACAAGGGAGGATTCTAAACAACAAGATCAAATGTGACTCTGAAGTCACATCCCCAGCCCTTTTCATTTTTTTATTTAGGGACAGGGTCTCACTGAGTTGCTTAGGGCCTCACTAAATTGCTGAGGCCGGCTTTGAACTCGTGATTCTCCTTCCCAGCCTCCTGAGCCCCTGGGCTTGCAGGGGTGTGCCTCCACGAGTGCCTCACCTACCCATTTTTGAAGACCACTGACTTGAAAATGGCCAACGGCCTTGCTGTGGGTGCTTGGCACCTCACGTGAGGTCCAGAGCAGGGACAGTACTGCGAGTTAGGGAGTTGGGGGCAGTGGGTGAGGCTGGGCAGGGAAGCGTCAGAAAGAGGCCTGGAGAAGGAAACTGGCCCGATCCCCAAAGGCCTGGTAAGTCCCGTGGTCTGGGGCTTGAATTGGCTAAGGCAGCGGGTGTCCAAACCGTCCAAACCGCAGTCGCAATCCAGGGAGTGACATGAAGAGATTTATGCTTAAATAGACTTAGCTTTTGGCCAAAGCCATAGTTTCAAAAGACAAAAAAGGTTTTATTATTAAAAAATGGCAGTTTAGTTGGAAGTGATGTGCTCATTAAAATGATGAACATTAGCTGTCGTAGACACAGCGTTAGTACTGAGGGTGCGTTAGAGGTAGGAAGGTGAGCAGGAGCAGAGGGCCTTCCCCTTGCGAAGCCCCAGGGACGTGTAGACAGGTTCTGTGTTCCCCTCTTATCTCTGTGGTACTCTTAAGAAACTGCAGAGTACCAGGTATGGTGTCATCCCAATAGCTCGGGAGGCTGAGGCAGGAGGATCATGAGTTCAAAGCCAGCCTCAGCAAAAGCGAGGCCCTAAGCAACTCAGTGAGACCCTGTCTCTAAATAAAACAGGAAATAGGTCTGGAGATGTGACTCAGTGGTCGAGTGCCCCTGAGCTCAATCCCCCTCCCCCCAAAAAAAGAAGAAGAAAAAAAAGAAATCGTAGAATCATGCAGCTTGGCATATTCTTCTTTTGACTCTTTACAATTGGCTAAACTCCAGGCTGCGTGTCCTTGTGCAATCTGGTCTAGTCCTTGCAGCCAGGGATCAGCCCTCCCGAGCTTTGGGAGGCCAGGAAGCACACTGGGTCCGTGTGTCCAAGCAGGTGGCCCCAGGAAACCAGACAGGGGTCTTGGATCCACATTCTTCAGGTTACAGAAAGCTTGCAGGCCACCGAGCAGGGACCGCAGTCGACTCTTCCAAAAGCACCTTTGCCACCCTTTGTCCTCCTTCCTTTGTGCGTCCATCATTACCAGTTTTAAGAGACAATGTCAATAAACTGAGTCACTTCACTTGTTAGATGTGTAAGTCTTTTGCAGCTAAAAGAGCCCAGTGAGGAGGACCATTTTCTGCCTCGGCTCTAGCCACATCAGAGCGGTGTCTGCAGGTCGCAGAGGTCAGAGTGTCCAGGGTTAGCTGCTGTTGGGAAACCTGATGGGCTTACTGATGCCACCCAGCAGGGTGGCTGGTTTCTGAGCCTGGTCCAGTGACAAGCCCCTTCTCACCAAGAATACTTTTCTTCCTTGTACCTAACAAAGGGCATATTTCACATTCTTTTCTTTTTCCTATAAAAAGGTGACATAAGGATAAGCCAGTCCTGATTTCATAGATTGCCTGAATGTTCTCCACTTATGTACTCCACTTACGCAAGAACTCCGTGTCTATCCTCCAGGGGAGAGTTTGCCGTGGTGGTTTTAAGAGCTTGTCCTGATTCGCAGAAACGGCATACTGAACTCTAAATGTATTCCATGCTGGTGCCTGGAGAATCCGGCAGGCCATTGGGTGCCTAGTAAGGAGCCGAGATGAGCCATGATGCCCACGTGTGGCTGGGAACGGAAGCAGAGGGCAGTTCAGACACAGAGGTGTCCCAAGCACTTCTGCTAGGGGTGCTAGTCCTAGACTCTCACAGCCCCTCACCGTGGCAGCAGCCTGGGGGAATCCGACCCCTCGCACAAGCCTTGGGCAGGTGTTCTATGTCCAGTACCTGGGGTGAGAGCAGTCCCGTTCATCTTTATTTTACCCAGGCCAGCAAAACAGATCCCCAGTCCTGTTAGTTCAACTTGATAAATAGCTCTGACTTAAATGTGTTAGGCAAGGAGCCAAACAAACTAAAAATAAAGGGATGGCCTTTGAAGAGAAAAATCTATCAAAAATGGACCTGATCAGGTTTTCTTCGATTCTGTGCCTTTTATATCTAGTCTTCACCAGCTCCTCTCCTCCCCCGCGGGCTTCGTGGAGCCTCGGTTCTGGTGCTTGGTTTTGCTTGCTCCTCTCTGATTTTGGTTGGGTCTTTCTAGTCTCTCTTAGAATAATTGTGTGCAGCGTGGCATTTTGTAAAACAAACCAAAGCCAAATTTTCATTCCCCTGTCTGCTGTTCTTCTCCAGCCAAGAAATGTAAAGTGGTTCCATCAAAGGAAACAAAACACTCCTTTTCATATGATGTATCCATATCAGCTTTTAGGGAACACAGCCATCTTCGTAAATCCTTGGTGGTCCAATAGGCTGTTCAGGTTCCTGTATCGGGATATTGCACACGCTGCAGTGTTGGAATTCTGAAGCCTTGTGTATTTTGAGTTTTCTCAGTCTGGCATGTGCAAGAGAATTATTCTAGCCTCAGTATAAAACCAAGCTATGCTGTTCTATAGTTGTGTGTCCTTGGATACGTAACTTGGCCTCTCTGAGTCTCGAGTTTTTCAACTGTGGAGTGGATGTACTGGTATTTACCGCCTGTGGTTATTGGGAAGACTTAATGACACCCATAGACACTGCATATCTGGTGCCTAGTGTTTCTCAGTAAATAGAAGTTGCTGTGCAGCTCTGTCTCACATTTAAGATGTGCATATAAGGCAACCCAGATGCATTGGGACCAGTGTAGTAGTTAGGCTGCCATGGGAGGGAGAGGCGGTAGATATTCAGATGGTAGAGGGTTAGCACTCGGGGCCGTGCAGAGCGCTGTGCAGCTTGAAGAATGCCTTCCAGGATAGCTGATCCAACACAGCACCCACAGTAATCCTGTGGCCCTTCTCTTGAAAGAATGTTGATGGAATCCAGATGGCAGTTAGAAATGTATCTTTGTCATGTGGGATGAATGTTGGGAAGAGCACTTAATGCTCATTTTAGGTTGCGATTTGGGTTTTTTCTGATGAATCATAACATTTGAGAGAGAGAAAACACATATACTTGTGTGCATGAGTTGCAGGGGGTTTGGGGGCACTGAGGAAGGTATTTTCCCAGCCTTGATTATTGCTGTTGGATTTGAAGGGTAGATTTAACCACATAATCATCTCTTCCCCTCTTTAGAATATAGTTTTTTTTCCCTGTTTAAAAAGGAAAATGTTGTATTTTCATCGTTATTTTTTGGACCATGGCATTTTTATGTATTTATATGCAGAGTTACTATTATAAAATCGATCTTCTTAGGCTGTTGTGAGAAGGAACGTGCGGTGATGAGAGACGCTGGAGTTTCTGCAGAGCATCCTGAGCTTGCTTTTCAAATGATCTCGTTTGGAAACGATACATGCTTCTACCATTTAATTGATAAATCCATCTGTTAATCACTAGAAATGTAATCCACACACTTGGAGGGAATTCATTGCGGTGCTGTTTGGAAGGGGGTTGGAGAACGAGTTGGGAGGGTTTTAAAAGCATGTTGGAGCCACTTGACTGTAAGCAGAAGGGGGATTCTGAGCGGTGAGGTGTCGTCTTTCCCAGAAGGCCCCAGTCCTGAGGTTTCACTCAAAGGTCTAAAGGGATTCGAGGAAGCTGCAGCTGAGAACCGCCCAGGATTGGGCAGCATGGTGGTGGAGTAATCTGATGCACATCAGCATGAAGCCCAGATACCTGTCTTCTCAATTAGGTTATTAGATCTCGACAAGCTCAGGGATACTCGGTACTGGTGAGGATGTGGAAAAATAGTAATAACTTATGCCTCCTTTTAAATTACCACTCTCTGGAGGGCAGCTCAGCCATGTCACTCAACTGCACACATTCAACCAACAATTTTCATTGCTAGGTTTGTGTTAGCAACGATGTTTGGCACTAGATTTTAGAATCTAGGTTGGCACTCTCACTGTCGCTCCTAACAACTGGATCGCTCAGGATTCTGGGGCACCTTGCAGCTGCTTCAACGAGCAGAGTGGGGATGGGGCTGTGTGTGTAGCTCAACTCAATTCCGGTGCCACCAAAAAAAAAAAAAAGAAAAATGGGGCAGACAAGGACGGGTGATTGATGGTGGAAGAGCTCCAAGATTCTAGAATTAAGTGAGAGAAGGGCATAAGAATTGAAATTGCATAATCCTAGTTGCATGCATGACAAACAAGTATTTAAGAAGGTGGTGCATTAAAATATTTTGGAAAACATGCATAAAATGAAGGAGACACTCCATGGGGAAGTAGGACTTTGGTTTGGAAGTGGCAGGATTTTTGCTGTGACTTGAGATGGCTCACCGTGGGTGTGGGCATATTTTAGTCTAAGACCAATTAGGGGAAACCAGCAGCTTTTACCCGATTGCCACTTTGATGAGCGAGGGGTGTGCGGTATTTTTTACCCCCCATCCTCACATTCATATCTTTGTTTTCTTAACCCAAAGGACAATCAAGATGGCTCATCCAGCGAGGGAATCTTTGTGTCCAGAATAGTGGAGAGCGGACCGGCGGCCAAGGAAGGAGGCCTGCAGATTCACGACAGGATTATCGAGGTAAGTGATGCTGGCCAGCGTCTTTGAACAGGCTGAACGTCCTTGCCTTCTGCATCTGGCTCGCAGCGCGATGCTTGGTCGTGGAGGGAGGCCTCAGGCCGGACGGACGGCTGGGCAGGAGGTGTGCTTCTCCTGAGGGTCGTGCCGGAGCAGGGGGCGCGTTGAGTGCTGTGGTGTGAAGTTGTTGCATATAGAGAAGCAGATGGTGAGTGTGTGTTCACGGCCCGCTCCTTCCCTGCGCACCTGCATCTGATTTGGATGCTCAGTTTGGGCTCTGTGCAGAACTGTGGGAGAGCTGGATGTTGGTTGGGACCAGATAGGCGGTCCCCGCTGCACCCGCCCTTGTGGCCGTGCGCAGATTGGTCACTGGGATGTGATGATGTCGGCTCTGGAGCTGGAGCCCACAGGGTACTGTGGCTTTTGTACCCTCGTTGCTGTCCTCTTTGCTGTTTGCCTGTTGTCACTGGTCACCCAGGGGTGAGCGGTAAGGGTAGGGTCCCCTCACATCCTCGCCAGATTTCCCTTCATTTGCACTTCAGACTTTGGCACACAGGCTTGGGTCTGCGCTGGGGAAGGTGGCTCTCTGGGCCTTCCCGTGCCATCCTTTGGAATAGACGTGGGCAGTGTCCCAGGGTGCTCTGGGTTGCTGAAGGAAGAACATCCCTCGTTGCATCGTTTGGCCTCCATTTGCAAAACTTGATGTACGTGGCTACATTTTTTTGCTGTTTGTTGTTGTTTGGCTTCATTTTGATTTCTCTTTTAATGGGTACACCCACGGCTAAATATGTTGGGCCTTCTATTAGGGAGAAAGCAAATAAGAGTGTCCAAGATGATACCCTGGATCCCACAAGAAACTCGCCCACGGGCCGTGGTCATGATACAGTGCATCAAACAGGAAACCAGGAGAACAGCCCCGAGACGGTGGGCGTCTGTTGTTCCAGACACATTTGTGGAGTGTCTGCATTTCCTCAGTGCTTTTGTGGCTCCTTCCAAAATGTGGGGTTGGACCGAGTGGGAGCTTGACCATGAGCTAAGCCATAAGTGGGGTTGCGTCACCCTGGCGTGTGGCCATGAGCTTCTCTGGGGAAAGGAACTTCCAGAAGACGGAACACTCTGGACCCGTTCTGCCAAGTGCAGTGCAGGGAGTGGAGGTGATTCATACCTTCAGCACAACACAGGGAAAGGACCTGGATGATGGAGGCTCAAGGGTCTCTTCTGCCAGTGGGAGGCTGCAGGCTGTCCCTTAGGAATTCAAAGGGTACTTGATTTTGTCTTGAGGACAGTGTGAATATTGTTGCATGCCCTTTGACTGTCACTGAAGTCCTTAAACTTGGAACTGTTCTTGCCTCGAGTTTGAGGGTTACTCTTTGTCCTTCCCAGGTCAGGGGAATGGATTTTCCCTAACAGGAATTTGCTTGGGCAAGAGCCCGTTTCTAAAGAGCTCAGATGCATCAAATGACTCTTTCGGAGACCGAACGCATTTTCTGAGACTCTGGTTCAGAAAGATAAGTGCAACCTCCGTTGCCAAGGGTCTGCTGGAACAGCCGGTCTCTCTGAGTAATGGAATGTCATTGCTCTTGTGTTTTGCAAATGAGAAAACTACAGCTGGGCAGGATTTTCTTTTGGCAAAGGGATGATCTGTATTTGAAATGTTCAGTACGGTTTCTGGTAAGTCACACTCCCCTCTTGGACGGTATGTAAAATATTAATCATGTTCCAGTGTTGAGATGGGAAGGGGGGTGCTCACAATAGAGAGACGATCTCTGCGTAATTGCAATTGACACACCGTGCCCTTCCCAGGCAAGTTCTAATCTCTTTTGACATGATACAGTGATTCCCATGACTGAAAATATGTTCTTTGGTTCACCTCATCTGTGTCTGAGTGTATTGCCAGGGGCCATGAATTCGATTATTTTACGTGTGTGTTGGTATGTGTGTGTAGTGGGTGTGGGAAGTGTGGGTGAGTGGGTGGGGGGGCTCAGCATTGACAAGAGTCGGAGGTGCTCTTGTTTTCTACCACATACTTCAGGGGAGCCGCCAGATCTCCACCGTGAGAATGTGAATTCTTGCAAGATCCTGCTTATATTAACTCCAGAGAGGCAGATGGGTGGCGTCCTATGCTCTGATGGGGCTCTGTCTCCTGAACAGAACACGGGGCCTCAGCCACATCAAAGCCAGTCCCACCACCCACCCCCACCCCAGTTTTTGTAGAACAAATATTTTAAAATGCCACTAAAGCCATTATGAAAAAACATTCACAAGTAACACACACACACACACACACACACACACACACAGAATTGTAAAAATGTCGACTGCCAAGTAGTAGAAAAATAAAAGGAGATGGCTTCTGATAGTGGGTCAGTGTGGCAGCACTGGGCACCATGGCTTGGGAAGACGGGACCCTGACAGCCGCTGTGTCTCTGTGTGGGGACAAGGAGGGGTGCCAGCTGCAGGGTGCGGGAGGGCGGTGCTAGCAGCTCGGGTGCCCCGAGTGGCCACCCAGGTCACAGGTTTCCGCAGTGGTGAACTGGTCACGGTGGAGTTCTGGCCCAACCAAGTACAGTTTTCCTTTGATTTATAGGGAAACCACATTTCTAGAACTAACTAACTCTCTCTCTCTCTCTCTCTCTCTCTCTCTCTCTCTGTATCTATGATAAAATATACATAATATGCAGTTGGCTGTTCTAACCATTTTTTTTAAAGAGAGAGAGAGAGAGAGAATTTCAATATTTATTTTTCAGTTTTCGGTGGACACAACATCTTTGTTTGTATGTGGTGCTGAGGATCGAACCCGGGCCGCACGCATGCCAGGCGAGCACGCTATCACTTAAGCCACATCCCCAGCCCCAATATTCTAACCATTTTTAAGTGACAGTTTCTTGGCATTAAGTTCTTTCAGATGTGGTGTAACCAACGTTACCATCCACGTCCAGAGCACTTCCATCTTCCCCAGTTGAAACAATGCACCCAGGAAGTATTAACTTGGCCCCCCCCCCGCCCCCCCGCCAGCTCCTGGCGACCTGTCCCCATCAATTTGACGGGTACCTGGAACCGGGCCACATTGGCAGTTTTGGGTCTGGCTCATTTCACTGTGCGGTGTCCTCCAAGTTCCTCTGTGGTGTGTGTCTCAGGCTTTCCTTTTCTTTAAGGCTGAGTAATGAATGTTCCCGTGTCTGGATATATATTGCTTATCAGTTCGTTCATGGATGGGCACTTGGGGTGATTCCACTTTTGACTGTTGTGGGAAAATTGGCTTTGAACATGAGCGTACGATCTATGTGTATTTAAACTGGGAAAAAGCCCTTTATGCTGTTGTGTGAGACAGACCCTGAGCCGGGTCTGTCTCCCAGGATTTGAAATCTGTGCTGAACACGGAGCCATTCCTTATAGCAGGGGTCTGTGTGCATGTGAGGACTTCTGTCACCTCTGGTGCATGCACCACCCATCACTGTGATGGTGAAAAGCCCCTCTCCCCCAGATTTTCAAAGCTTCCACTGACAGGGCTCCGAGGAACCAGGGGTACACTTTGTCTAGCTCCAAACCTCAAGGCAGCAGCCAGGACAGAGCTGTCCCCTTCCTGTCTTCTGAGACTGCATGATGGCCGACTACTGGGCCCCTTCCTGGGAGGGAGCCCTGAGCTGGCCTGTGCTAGATCTGGGGAAGGGCGTGTCAGGCCCCTTTGGATCAAGTGCCCTCTAGGCCACATGGCGCAGAGAGGCTGAGCTGGCCACTGGCACTTTGTGTCCCATCTGCCCTGGTCCTGTGGGCAGCCTGCCTCAGAGCTGGCTCTTGACAAACGGCAAGTTCCCACCTACTGTCTGCTTTGGGGCTCTGTTCTGGGTCTTCTCTGGCCCCCCATACCTCTTAGCTGCCCCTGGCCTTTTTCACAGCTTCTGACCCTGCTTCAGATTGCAGGTACTCAGTGGCTATTTGGAAACTTAGTTTCTCTACAGTATCTTTTATTTGTTTATTTTACTTTTTTGCAATACTAAAGATTGAACCCAGGGGTGGTTTACCACTGAGTTACACCACAGCACCTCCCCACTACACACCTTTTTTTTTTTTTTTTTAAAACTGTGAGACAGGCTGTCACTAAGCTGCCCAGGTTGGCTTTGAACTTTCGGAGGCTGGCCTTGAGCTTGGCCATCCTCCTGCTTCTGCCTCTGGCGTCCCTGGGATGACAGGTGTTCACCCCGGTATCTGGCTCCACAATGTCCTTTAGACCCCATGGGAAATGGTAACTGCCCCAGTGGTTTTTCGGCTTCTGAGCCTGCTTTCTGAACTATCTGTTAAAGATCTCAGTGCCCCGCAGAGTAGTTAAAGGAGTGGGCTTCTATTCTTTCAAGAAGTTTGAGACCTTTGCTTTGGAGGAATCGTCCCAGTGCCCAACGTGTGACTATTCCATCCAAGCAGATTTCCTCACCAGTGTGACGCCTTTCCCTGGGGCACGGCTGTCCACTCTAGCCAGTCATGTTCCACTGTCAGTACTACCCTGGGAAATCCCTTGGGGAGGTGGCACGTCGGGAACATGGCATCTCACAGCCAGTCCAGCCGGCTGGTCCAGCACTTGCTCAGTGGCTGCCTCCGCAGTTGACTTCCACGGGGAGCTGTGAGTGTCGTGACCACCTCACTTGGCAACATCCTAGGAAAGCCAAGACTTTCCAAGAGACCAGAAACCTCACCTGGAGGCACATGATGCTCGCTGTGTCGCTCTCGGCTCTCTCTCCACACAGTCTTCGCTGGCGTGGCCTGCCCGGAAGTCCACGCCCTTGCACTCCCTCTCTGTTGGGATTCTGAAGGATGCAGAGCTGCCATCCACAACTGCATTTTCTGCTGTTCTTCAGGCTGTTGTGAGGGGGAGAAGGGAGCTGTCCCTGTGTTGGGCTCCTTGCCCTTGGTGTTAAATGACGCCCATTAGCAGATGTATTGTTCTGCTTCGAGGCAGAGAACTGGATTCTCTGGGTGCAATGAAAGTGAGATGTAAGCCCCCTGGCCCCCGCTTCCCCAGTTCCCAGTAACTGTTCCCCTACCAGCTTCTGTAAATGCACATTCATCTCCAAAGCACTGTGATTCACAAACCCAAGGATCTGGTCACCAAAGCCCTGGCACCTCCGAGGCTGGGCTATCAACAGTCATTCTCTTCTGCATGCTCTTTGTTGAGCTGGTCTTGAGCTCCTCTGTCATTGCTACCAAGGTCCCCTGCCCAGGAGAAAGGATTACTGTCTCCTCCCTCCCAGAGCCAGGCTCCCTTTAGCAGACTGAGCCCCCTGCAGCCCTCCTCTTGTTATTGTTAGGTGGGAGGGTAATGTCCTGAGCCCAGGTCTGCTGCAGAGTGGCATGTGAGGGAACCCGGCGGGCCTTTTATTTAAAGATGGAAGGGCCACGCTTTTTCCTTTAATTTTATTTTGACATAACTTCCCACAGGCATGGATGCTGGTCCACTCTTGACCCAGATATTAGCATCTACTCTGTTCATCCTTCTCTATCTACTCCCCCTCCATTTTTTTTTTTTTTTAAAGAAACAGAGCGTTATCCTGCATAAGCACAGGATAGTTATCTAAGCCAGGAAATTAACAGTGCTTAATTAGCACTGTTACCTAATCTACAGAATATATTCATAATTCACCAGTAGTCCCCATAATGTCCTTTAGGGCAAAAGAAAATCCACTGTCGTGACTTTTATTCATCTTTCATGTTTCTTTGGTCTTTTCCTTAGAACGACTCTCAGTTTCGTCTTCTGTGCCTCTGATTATTTTATTTACTCAGCAGTGCTGGGGATTGAACCCAGGGTGCTTTACCCCTGAGCTCCGCCTCAGCCCATGCTGTCCTTTATGTTGAGTCAGGGTCTCACCGAGTTGCCCAGGTTGGCCTTGAACTTGGGGTCCTCCTGCCCCAGCCTCCCTAAGCAGCTGGGATCACAGGCCTGTGTCACGGTGCCTCTGGTGTTTTTAGACTGCAGCCAGGTCTTTTGGAGAATGTCCCTGTGATTGAGTTTGTCAGAGGTTTTTTTCCTGCCCCTGTTCTGCAGTAAGCCTATTTTCCAGGGAGCTGCAGCTCACGGCCCAGGCACTGGTGCAGAAGTGTCTGGGCGTCTGTCTTTTATGAGATGCTGCATCCAGAGCCTCTCTCCAGCAGAGCACCTCCCATTCCTGCCCCCTGGAGTTTCCATGGTGTCCACACAGGGTGCTTCAGCAGGAGCGCTGACCACAGAGAAGTGTCACATGTACCCTTGTGACCGTTCATTCACACGAGTTCAGTAAGAAAGCATTTTAAAATCGAGACTACCTCAGAAGTGACTTGTGTCTCGTTGAGTTTCTTGAGTGGTGCTTTAAGACAGAGCCAGGTGCCTTTTATCACATTTGGAAGGTGTGTTTGGGGTGGCCTGACTTCACTGATGCTGTGAAGTGCTGGTCAAGTCAGTTTTCGTGGGAGAGGGCTGGGGAGCCTTGCGCACGGTGCATTTTAGATGAGAATGCTGTGAGGGGAGAGGGCAGGGAGTGCTGGCAGTCAGAATTGGGGCTGGGAATTGCAGAGGGGAAGGCTCAAGGGCAGAGGAGCCGCCAAAAGCTCTGATTGGCAGTGATGCCACTTTCCCTGGGAGCTCAGAGCATGTGCCCCGGGCTGGGTAGCTGCAGCCCTAGGATGGCCTCTAATGAGGGTTAAACATCCTCTCTCAGCCACAGAACAGGCGGCTGGTGTGGTTTAGTGCCAGGACAAGGGCAGCCCTCTCCGTGGAGACCTCCGACTTCTTCCGGCTTGTGTCTTCCTGGCAGTACATGGAACAGCGTGGAGTCTGGGTCCCACCTGCACCCCGCTGCCCGCTGCCTGCTGCCACTCTGGATTCTCTTCATTTCTTTCACTGCCTCTGCTGGTGCTGATGGGTATTTGACAGCTCGAAGGAATCAGGAGGACCAAACCCCTCAAGGAGTTTCCTTTTGTGACCGCACCTCTGCCCTCCAAAGGAAAAATTCCAGTCAATTTTTAAAATAAGCTAAATATTTTCTTTTTTTTAATTTTAATATTTGGCAGAATGCTGTTATGGGAAAAATTGATGATATTGATTGTTAATCAGAAGATAGTGTTTTTGCTCTTTTATTTTTAATTTTATAATTTTTTGGGGGGCGTACCAGGGATTGAACTCGGGGGCACTCTACCCGCGAGCCACCTCCCCAGCCCTGTTTTGTCTTTTATTTAGAGACAGGGTCTCACTGAGTTGCTTTGGGCCTCACTTTTGCTGAGGCTGGCTTTGAACTCACAATCCTCCTGTCTCATAGAACAATCTTTGCTACGAAATGTATTTTCAGACATGTTGATGTGAGAACTCATTAGCCAGGTACACGCAACCTGTGTGTCCCCAAAATGATTAGGCATTGATTTAAAAATACAAAGAAATGAATTATTTAGAGCTATCCCTTGTCATAACTTGTTGTAAAATCTTCATGATTCCCGAGTTCTTAGGATAACAGTGGAAAAAACAACCAAGAGCAAGTGCACACCACGTTTGGGATGTGCATTGACTTCTCCCTCCAGCCAAAGGAGATGACTGATACCAGGTTAATTCGCGGGGCACTTGGCATCTCCAGTGGTTAAGCCGCCTGGACTCTGGAATAGACGGCTTTAGAAACCTGCGTCTGACGTTGCTGGCTCCGTGACCTTGGGAAAGCTTCTCCTCTGAGTGTTGCTTTCTTCTGCAAACCTGGGCCGTATTGTCTGTCCCACAGAGTTGCCATCATGAAATGTTGCAAGCCTCTGGACACTGTAAATTTGGCCCCCAAAAAACATTGCCCACAGGGGAGGAGCTGTGTCCCTTGTTCCTGCAGGTCTCTGGGGGCGGGGTCCTGGAGGTCTTCCAGGGAGTCCTCACTTAGATTCTCACGTGGTGGCGTGGTTCCATAAAACTGAAATTACAGTTGCGAACAGACCATTTTAATTTGTTTTGAGGCTTCTTTTTGAAATTAGTGACCCTTTGAATCTGGACCGGGTGAGGGCTGCCGCTTCCTGAGGCCATATAAATCATGATAATTGATCAATCAGGAGTAATTCTGAATTTACGTCCTGGTGTGAACAGCATGGTAATTGATCGCATGTGTGCTGACTTAAGCCTTCTAAAAATAAAGCCCAACAAGTGTGTGTTCAATATCAGCTATTTTTAAAGTGCCAGAACAGATTAGGGTTCCCCTTGTCACATGGACTCCAAGGAATATTGAGATGTTCTTCACATTGTGAAGAACTGGTGTTCCTTGAAAAAAGTCATTCCTTAAGGTTGCGAGTTTCATTGAATTTCCTTTTAGGGTAACACTTTCATACGTTTGCAATGATGTAATTACAGCAACGTAGAAAAATTGAAAACTACGATAAAGAGGCAAATAGAAGCACTTCTACTGAGCATTATCTTGACAAAAATTATCAGTTAGATCATTTAGCAATGGACACAGCGGCCTCCATGTTGGAGTACGGTGGGGCATGGAAACTGCATGTGGAACACATATTCCCATTACTTCTTTGAAACTTTAGCCTAAATGACTTGGGAGTACCTCAGGATTAAGCAAGATTTTATTGCAGGATTATTATTAGATTTCTGATGCTTTGTGTCATTTTTCGAAATATCTGAGTCCTATATGCTTATAAGATATATACATAACGTAGGCACTGGGACTAGAATCTGAGGTTCAAAGAAATGCAGAAGGGAAGAAATGGAGCAAAGAATTTTTTTCCTTATTTTTATTGAAATCTTGAAATTTCTTAATATTCTCAGTGGAGCAACATCTTAATTTTTGGTTGTTGTATAAAGATAAGTTGGAGAACTAGAATAAAAAGTCTTGCTTTTCCCTTTCCTTTTTTTGGGGGGGTGGTACTGGGGATTGAACCCAGGGGCACTTAATCACTGAGCCACACTCCCAGCCTTTTTTATGTTTTTGACACAGAATCTTGCTATGTTGCTGACTCTGAACTTGCAATCCTCCTGCCTCAGCCTCCTGAGCTGCTGAGATGACAGGCTTGCGCTACTGTGTCTGGCTTCCCCTTCCTTTTCAAGGACTAATGATAATGGTAACAACGTTGTATAGGTTACAGTGTCTCCACTCAAATGCCCTAGCCCCAGTCTTGGTGCCTGGAGGACCTGTCCCCTTTGTGTTAAATTGTAGAGAGATCTGATCGCAGAGAGCAAGGATGCTGGATTCTGAGCTTGATGAAGCTACATTCAGAGAAACCTCATCTTGACCTTCACATCCACGTCAGTCCTGCTGCTCCTTAGTATTCATTGGCCAGTCTTAACGGACTGTGTTTTGACAAAAATGATTTCTCCAATTACTTTGAGTTAAAGGGCTTGTCCCGATGTACATGTATGAAGGGATCTGTATAGAATCTGGAGGGACTTGTGTGCCTGGGCATGTAAGCACAGCAGGTCAGCTTGTGCCATTTTACCTTTGTTATGCATGAGACCCAGACAAATTACTGGAGCCCCAGACAAATTGTATGAAGTTTTAAGCTGCTTTGAACATGGTCTACTGTTTATAAAAAATGAAAGAAGAGTCTTTGGGGCAGGTAGTACAACCTAAGGAGGCGGCAAGGGAGTCTCTTTTTTTTTTTTTTTTGACATCGAGGTTTAGTTACCTGGGATGCACATCCTAGGTAAGCTCAGGTTCATTTGCCTGGTACATGAAGCCACTCAAGTGAGATGCAGAAGGTCTCCTCCATTGGATTATGAGCTTAGCACAATATACAGGGAATTACCCTGATGGAGGGAGAAGAGGATGGAAGGAGGTTGTGTTTGGTTACACAATTACAATTTTAAGGCATTCAATTATTTGAGCTGTTTGTGACCTTTATTATAAAAGGATCCCAGATCTCAGAGAGCTTTTAGAACTTGGCAGAGATTCAACAGGAGAGAGACATCAGGTGTGCCTCCTTTCATTCTGAATTGTCTCTTTCCAGGCTTGATGAGCGTAATGCATGTAAGAAATACAAGCCAGAAGTATATGAAAATACCGTCACACGGTCTCCTGAGAGAACCGACCGTTATGCTGCCAAAGATTGCACAGGAGGGTCGCTCATGCAGCTCAGCCATAGAGAGTACTTGCCTAGCTGGTGGGAGGCCCTGGGCTTGATCCAAGCACAGGGGGGAAAAATTATGCAAGAGAGAAAATTAGTCCTTCTGTGTCATGGGGCAAGGGGACAAAAAACAACCCTTTCATCCAGGGAGTATTCCCAGATTGAGAGGTAGCCAGTCAAGCTAGCTAGCATTTCCTATGGAACAGTAATCCTTCATCACCTGGTCATTTTTTGCCATACATGCACCACCTGTTTAGCTAAACACTTAACATTTTCCTTTAAGCAATGTTAACTTAAATTTATTTTAAAGGGTTAGTGGAAATGGAATTTGTCAGTGTAGGTGGGAAGCCATTTGCACCTGCTGTTAATAGAGGATAATAGTAAAAATAGTTACAAGGAAAACAGTAGATTTCTTTTTTTTTTTTTAAAGAGAGAGAGAATTTTTTTTTAATATTTATTTTTTAGTTTTTCGGTGGACACAACATCTTTGTTTGTATGTGGTGCTGAGGATCGAACCTGGGCCGCACGCATGGCAGGTGAGCGCGCTACCGCTTGAGCCACATCCCCAGCCCAAAACAGTAGATTTCAATTCGATGCTTTGCTTGCCGAGAACTGTGATCCTTGAGCTCTGCTTTCTATTAAGAGCAGAAATTATTCCGTGGTGTTTAGAAGTTGGGATGGTGACTGGGAGTAGCCCAGGGCAGCGTTTGGGATGAGGGTCCAATTCTGTTTTCCATCTGGGAAAAGGTTTGAGTGTGTTCCACTGTGGAAAGCCATGGCAATGTCCATTGGGGTTGTGTTTTCTGCAGGTGTGTTACACTTAAACTTCAATTCTTAAAAATGGTGCTGTGAGCACTTAGCCTCACATGGAATCCGTTCAGCAGATATAGCCAGCTGGTTTGACGGACAGTGAAATGACCTGCTCATCATGGCTCCCAAGGGTCCTCACAGCCCAGCCCAGAGCCACACTTGAACCCAGGGGCACTTAATCACTGATCCACACTCATCTCCCAGTGATGTCCCTGGGAGACACCTAGAGTAATGCAACTGCTCCCAAAAAGGTGCTCCCCAACTCCAGCCTGGTTGTCACTCCATGCTCTGGTCTGAGCTAAATGGTTTGCTTGGTGTAGGAACCAGGAACATTTGGAAATAGGAATCCACTGCAGAGAGAAAGAATCCTATCACTGTCCAAGGATTTCAGAGGCCAGAAGCTAAATGTCAGTGTCAAGGCCACAAATGGGGAAATTCCTCTTTCATCAACAATGTTTTGTTTTTAATGGCTTTTGGGAAAACTAGACCATCTGTCTGCGTTCCTGTTGTAGGTATGGACCACGTACATTCTCTAGTGGACACAGCCCAAAGCCAGGACAGGCTTCTCAGGCTAGACTGCTCTCCAGGAGAGCGTTTTGCAGACTTTGGGGTGTGGACCGGCAGCAGGAAATACGTTTTTTACGTGACCCAATGTGGCACTCACAGATGGGTCTTTTGTACGTGTATAAAAATGGGAAAAAGTTTCATGAGAGATTTATCCTTACTCCTTTCAGTGCAATCTGATAGTGCTCTTTTATCCTGTTTCTTTTAACGTTCTTGGCCACCTACTAAGTTGACTTCAATGGCCCACGGTTTGAAAACGTTCTGCTTTGGAACCCAGAGCTACAGTCCAGGGCACCAGCCCATGCCTTTTTCTGATGCTGTACCCTGGAGTCTGTCCCATCTGCTTATAGCAACTTGGAGTCTCAGCCCGTTGCCAAGAGAATGTCGTCAGATTGGATATTAGGATCTATGACTGTGTTTGCCAAAAACAAGCTCCCCTACCTGTCAGCCTTGGACTCGAGCACTTCCTGCCAAAGGCCAAGTTCATGGGTACTCCGTGCCTCCAATGGATGATGGTGTCGGACATTGCGCAGTGGCATCATGGCGTCCTTACCACAGAGGGACCCATGCCCAGCCTTGGGAAGCCCAGGTGGTTTGAGTGTGGAGGTTTTGGGGATTTTTTTTTTTTGGGGGGGGGGGCGAGGAGAACCAGGGATTGAACTCCAGGACACTCGACCACTAAACCACATCCACAGCCCTGTTTTGTATTTTATTTAGAGACAGTGTCTCACTGAGTTAGTTAGCACCTAACTTTTGCTGAGGCTGGCCTTGAACTCGTGATCCTCCTGCCTCAGCTTCCCGAGCCTCTGGGGTTACAGGAGTGTGCCCCTGCGCCTGGTGCATGTGGATCTTTGGCGTGCAACGTAGCATCCACCCTCCTTGAGGAGATCTGGACCAGCCTGAGGTTTGATGTGGGTGCTTTCCGTGGCACATGCTGTGAGCGTGTTCCAGGTGCTGTCCAGAAGTTTGCGAGTTACACACAGACCTCTGAGTCCACCATCAGTTGGACTCTCCAGTGAGGTCACTCACAAGTATGCAGTTTGGTAGGGAAGGACCAAAACAGAGCCTGCCTGGGTGTGTATTGCAGGCAGCAGGACGCAGCAGCTGAGCTCGGTGCATCCCCAGTCCCCCCAGCCTAGCAATGTGCCTGGTGCAGGGTCCCATTGGTAGAGTCGCTGCCTGACCCCAGAATAGATTTCTAAGTCACATGATCAACTTCTGAGGGTAAAACAGCAGGCAGGCTAACATTAGAAGCTTTCAAGGCAAGTGACACTGTGTCATGAGGTCTGGGGGACATCCGATACATTGACAACACCTCCCGCAGACAGGTGGAATCTGCCAGCTGTCCGTACAGGAATAGCAGCAGGTTAAAATAGCTTTCTTGCCAGCGCCAGGAGGAATTCAGGAACAGAGAGTGCCTTTATTTGGAAACACGGGAGAGAACGGCCTTGCCAGAGAAAGCCCTGATTTTGCTTTAAAAATAAAAAAGATAAATGGCATCGCAAGAAAATCAGAAGTTCATTTTCGGGGACTTATAAACTAAATTTTTACAAGAAAGCCTGCCGCATTTATGAATTCCAGTCTTTATCTTTTAAGCAAACATTTTTCTTAGTCCTGTCCAGCCATAGGTTTTGGGAAATTGTGTTATTTCTGGTTCACTTGCTCGTTGAGAGATGAGAGTGTGGGTTTCCTTTGGCACTTGGGCTTGGTGCCCACGGAGCTGGGAGCTTTGCCACCATATTTGGAAAATATTTAACGTTGGCCACCTTGGTCCCCTTCTTCCTCACTGACCTTTGTCTTGCCTGTGTAAGGACAGTTGTAAGGACATAGACTCAATCCTGGAGGGCGCCAGTGCCCATCTCTGTGGCAGCACCCAGATTTCTTCCATGGACATTCAGCCACTCTTGTCGTGATGGGATTTTCGTACATGTTCCAGGAAATGATTCCTTTGCCACCGTCGCTTCATTAAACCGAGTTCTCAGGGAAGCCATAAACCACACGGATCATTCAGAGGGCTCCTGTAGGGGGAAATGCAAAGAATAGAGTTAATCAAAGGCCTCAGGAAGGGTCTTTGGGGCCTCCTGTTCCTAGACGGCACCCGGAGAGACTGGATGATGGAGATCATGGCCAAGGCCTGCTGTGTATCTGCCAAGGGGTTGGAGATACGTGTCCTCCGCTGAGAGTGGATGGAGGTCCCCATGGAGAGGACGGTGAGCTGAGCACAATGTAAATCTTCATATAACCGAAAGACCCAAGAGAAGGACTTCAGTAGAAATTTCCCGACATGTTTTCTAATAGCCTTGGCTGATGGAAACTTTAAAACCAGAATCCCTAAGCTCAGGATGGTTGGCCTCACGGAGCTTCATTTTCTTCCCAAACTCTCCGTGGAGTCCTGGAGGGGCCCCTCCTGTGGGATTCTGTGTGGGCAGCTCACAGCTAGAGGGCTCCCTGGACTTGCATGAAAATGGCTTATTTTGAAGGGTGATAAAAAGGATTTTTCAGAAGGGAAACGATAAATAAATACAGTGCTGGTTTCTCTATCTCTTGGGGTATGGGCTGTGAGTGACCCTTTAGTCACTAAGGTTGCAGGGAGAGGTAAGCGCTCTACAGCGTCAGCGGCTCTTGTTAACACTTGCGGGGATTTTGAGGGCATTTGATATAGCATTTTTGCTTAGGTCCTAACAGGGATGAGCATATCCATGACAGAACACAGTTCTTCCTCCCTCCCTCCATCCCTGAAGTTTGGCAGTGATCATGGAAGACGCTGGTGGCACAAGGCTGCCAGGCTCCACTCGTGAAGAGTTCAGAAGCAAAACCAGAGCATTACAAGTGGACACTTCCCCCGCCTCCCCCCACCATGCACCTCACCAGACAGCGGGAATGCCCTGGCCTTATCAAAGGAATAAAAGGGCAGTGGGCTGGATGTGAAAGCGCAGGGTGATTGTTGGTGGTTTCCCGTTGGCGACCACCTGCGCAGCAGAGCCCCAGCTTGAGATCTCTGGGAGTTTTAAGGGAACTGGACTGGCATCGTGGCCTAGAGGACTGGAGGGGTGGTGCCCGTGTTGCTAACCGTCTCTGGTTTCTGGAGATTGGTGAGTGACTGTTCTGTGACCACAGGTAGCCTGTGTGCTCAGTAAGCTGGTCATGGGTTCCCACGACTGGAGCCCAATGTGGGTTCCTTCACTCTGTCCTTGGTAAACAAGAGGCTGTCTGTCATGCACGGTTCCTTGGGGCTCATACTCCTGCCATGACCTAGTAGGGAGGAGGTCCTAGACGGGTGCAGGCTGGGACGTTTCCCCGTCCTGTTGGTCTGGTGGAGGGCCGTCCCTTCCTGTGTATAGGCTTGGTTTGGGTACTGGAGGGACTCACGGGGCTGGGAGGAGACGCGCTCCTGCTGCCGAGTCCCCTTGACCGAGTGTGATTTGATGGGCCTACAGGGGGAGGTAGAGAGTCTGGAACGTCACCTGTGGACTGGGTTGGGGCCCATGCATATGTTCCCCTTGGAAAGTCTGGAGACCGGTGCTGAGAATAGGGACTCCTACGGGAGGCTCTTGTGGCCAGTGTGGTCACTCGGTGACAGGTTCCCCAGAGATGCTGAGGTGGAAGAACTTCTTCCTTGGGTTCCTTCCCTGTGGACAGTGTGGTGTCCAAGGCCAGCCAGCCGCTGGGTTCAGCTCCAGCTCACCTGTGCTTCACATGTGCAGCCGCCGGCAGGTGCTCCTCTAGACTTCCGTCCTAATGTCGAGAAGATGAGAAGGGCAGCCCCAGGGTCACCAGGGAGGGGTGCTGATGAAATAAGTTACTATGGGGCAAGATTTCAGTGGCTCGTGGAGGAGTTCTGAGACCCAGCAAGCGCTCGACATTGTGATTGTCCCATCTCCGTTGGTGAGCCTCCAAAGGGAGCTTGGCAGTCCTCTTGGTGCCTTGTGTCCCCCTCCCCCAGGCAGTCTGTCCTCATTTCACAAGGGACACCACAGAGACTCCGGTTAAGTGCCTTTTCGTGTCACCTGCCTGGTTGTTGTTGGTACAGATACACATCTGGCTGTGTCCTTTCTTTTATGTCCCAGGCTTAGTACAGACTGTGCACACACAGTGGTCATTAGAAAGACAGAGACCACCAATTATCACAGCAAACAACCAGCTATTTATGAAATAAGAGTTTAGTTTTAGAAAGTTGGCGTAGGGTTAGGAGATAATGAGAATTTGTATACAGCAAGTCATGGCAGTGGAAGGAGTGGATTCTGAGGTCTCTTTATTATAGTCTCAGTTCTTCTGAGTGCCCCCCTGCCCCCCAGAACTATGAAGTGGCGTGGACTGTCTGCGATCCCAGAACCCGTAGAAGTTTTAAAGTGAGTCAGACGCATCTCTGGGCTCTCCTGTCCTCTTTGCCGCTCTCTGAGGCCGGTGCCGCCCAGCCCTCCAGACGCTTCTCCTTGACCCACAAAGACAAGACGTGCGTGTTCACAGGGGACAGCGGCCCCTCCTTGGTCACCTCTACACGCGTGTGATCCTACTGTCCTCGTTTTTGCCGGGCTTTCCTCTTAGCGTGTCACACAGGCGTGGCTCGTTGGCTTTGATAAGTACACGTGATTACATCACGCGGATGTGATACGGACTTATCCAGTGGTCACCCGCTGACATCCCACATCCCCCCGTTATTCTGCATTTGGGGGACCTGGAAGCCGTACTGTTTCAGCATCCTTATAGGTATTTTCTGTACCCCTGAGACTTGGCTCCAAGGGGTTAAACATATAATGGACATTCATATGAGTTTAAAAGAAGCATCCACAATAAGTAGATGTCTTCATAATCAGAAAAATAAGATACAGTGAGTTAGATAACTGGAAGAGTTACTGACCTACCACAGATATCCCAGGAGTGGCCTCTCGGGTGAACTGGCCATGGGGGAGGCCCTGCTGTCCCTGGAGGAAGCAGATCTTTGGATGGAGTCCAACCCAGTCCTCTCCTCTGTATGTCCAGTTGTCCTCTGGGGGGACATCGCAAGGTCCTTGGAGTGAGGCACAGGCACAGAGGGCTGGGCAGCCCTGCAGCCTCGTCACGGGAGGAAGAGCAGGACGCCAGGGGCTGAGCCACCTCCTGCCTGGGCTGGCACACTGTGGCGCCAGGGGCCCTGCATCAGGGCTGCGTCATCTGTCAAGTTAGAGGTTCTTGGTAACACAGGCACCTGTAAGGACCGGATGAGAGCTCTGGATCTTCTTGCCAAAGATCTCTCTGGCCACAGTGTCTCCTCTGCCCTCTTGTCCCGCCCGTGGCTTCCACGGACTCACCGAGGCCTCCTGTTAGTTCTTCAGCTGTTTGTAGGGACCTAGACCAGGCTTTGAACATCCGTCCCCTCCCTCAGTCCAGACCAACTATGTCCTCACCTGGGCTGGGTTAACGAGCCCCCATAGGGGCCCTTCACAGAATAGAAGAGTCAAAGTTATGAGGTACCCAAGGACATGGTGGGTGGGGACCTAGGGACATGGAAAGGGCTTTCCTGTCACGGGGGTCACTGCTGCTTTGCCAGATTGGAACATAACTTTTCTTGTATCAGAAGGCGTGTAGCGTAACTATTAGACGTCCCTGTGGCCACACGCACGTGCTCTGTGGCTACTGGGAGCGGTCCATGAGTAGACAGCCTGTCCATTTAGGGCTGGGCCTGCATTCATGGCTCTAAACTGCTGGGAGGTCCGAGAACAGTGGCTCAGTGTTCCTGAAATGACCCTGAGTCGCACGTTATTATAGGTCCTCGGTGGCGGGCCTGCTCCTTGTCTAGCAGTGAGGGCCGCTCCTGCCCAGGGGCGTTTTCAGTGCCCACATTAGGAAAAGCTCGTTGAAGGGTCAGCTCTTGTCAGTTACACACTGGGGCTAATTGTAAACACTTACTCACTTCCAAGTTTTCATCCAAAAAAAATGGAAATCATTACTAGTACTTACAGCGAGTTTGTTGGAATCTGCAAGTTAAAAAAAAAAACTTAAAACAAATTTTTGTTCGTACTGGCCTTGGCACACCTAATGGTCTAAACAACTGATACCTTGAATTAATTCCTATTCGTTAGCTATTTTTTATATTTTATAACTCACAGGATAAGACTTAGTTCATTTGTGCTGCTATAACAAAATCCCCCCTACTAGGTGATTAATAAACAACAGGGATTTCCTGCTCACAGTCTGGGAGCGGGAAGAGTCAGTGTCTAGTGAGACTGACACTCTGCTTGAAAGGTGGTTCATGTTGCTGTGTCCCCACATGGTGCAGGGGCAAGGGAGCCCCTTTCCTCAGGGCACTAGTCCCATTTGTGAGAGTGGAACCTTGACCTCACTTCTTAGCACCGTGCCATTAGATGTTTCGGTCCAGCGTCTGCATTTGAAGGGAACACTTTATTTGCCAGTTTTGGATCACCATGAAAATACCTGAGAAAAACAGCTGAGAGAAGGAAAGAATTATTTTGACTCAAAGTTTTGTAGTCTCCCGACCCAACACTGTGGGTCGGGGTGAGAAAGAACGGCGTGGAGGAGTCAGTGGGGTTCAGGGGAGATAACAGGTCCAAAAGCTCGGACAATGGCCGGGGGCAAAGTCCCTCTGCGTTCTAGGTGAGATGTTTGTTCAGTTTGCAGTCTCTCCTTCCTGGATGCAAGTCTAATCTTCCCTGGTTAATGACATTTCTCTACAAAGATGAAAGGCAATGGGGTTCCGTTTTGGTGGGTGGAGCCTCAGGTAGATAAGGAACTTGAGGAAAACCCTTCTCTGGATCCAGGATGGGGCAGGGGGCTGGGGAGGCCGGGGTGGCCCTGAGGCTGCAGTTTGGCACATGTGGCCTGTCACGGCACCATGCTCGGGGGTATCATTTTCTGCGCCCCAGCACTGGCCATTAAATTGAGACTTGCCGTCCCTCATGGATGTGGGCAGTGTTACAGGACAATGGGCCACCAGAGGTGGCTTTTTCAGGCTCCACATCCCTTTGAGCTCTGCAAACGGGGAGTCATCTGTGAGCTGTCTCGAGGACCAGCCGTGGGGTCACAGACCCCAGCTCAGCTCACCAAAGGGCAGGGCTCGGATGGCTCTGTTCTGAGGTGTGGCTCAACAGAACCTCGAGACGTTTCATTTTGTTTAAGAAATAGGTAATAGGTTCATATGGCAGAGAATCTCTACGCTCAGAGGGTTTCATCTTTTTCATAACAGCAGTGAGTGTCAACAGCGTGTGGAACCCTGTCTTTTGTAACTGGTGTCTCTTGGGCCAAGTCAATGCCAGTTGGTGCCTTTCGGCTGTTTGCAGCGATGTGTTGATTCGGCTGGACTCCTCAGGGTCACTTCTGGTTTTTCAAGGGACCCGGAAGGCTGGGAGGCACTTCTGGGCCACCCTCTGCATTCACTCAACCCCCGAGTGTGGTCATGTGCTCCACGCGCCATGCGAAGCTTTGTACGGGCTTAGCCAGAGGCATGTCTGTCCTGGAGCGGGCTCTCCTGGTGGCAGGAGATTAGCAGTCAAGAGGCTCAGAGAGAGGGGTCAGAGTGCGCTGGCAGGGCAGCCTGTCTCCCAGAAGGTAATTAACGTCCCACAGTGTCTCCGTCACAGGCTGCATGTCAAGTACCGGGCAGGGCTGGAGCAGGCCCTTGATCCCGACAACTGCAGGATCTCTGGGGTGCCAGGTGGAGGGGACTTGCCCCTTCATCACCGGCCTTCCTGTCTCCTGCAGAGCATGCTTGGCAGAGGGTGTGCCGGGCACAGGACCTGCCCTTCCCCAGGTCCAGCGCTGGCAGCTGGGCAGGCAGAGCGGAGGCCTGTCTTGAGGAGGGTGGAAACACCCTTCTGATTTGTAGTGAAATTTTTAAAGTGTTCCAGCGTGGTTCCTGCTTAGAGCTGAGGGTGGTCACCCTGCAGGGAGGCCAGTCACATATTCATGCGCACACACGTATGTGCTTATATGTTAAAGCCTTAGAAAGTGTTTCTGGAGGGCTGGTATCAGTTTAGAAGATGAAAAGTCCTCTGTGACATGGACTTTCGCCATTGATGTGTACCCAGAGAAAGGGGCTGTCAAGCTTTTCCTGTAAAAGGCCCGTGGTCAATGCTGGCTCTGGGGCCACGAGGTCCCTGTTGCGGTGTCCTGCCTCTGCTACCGTGGTGTAGAAACAAACCCAGACAGTGTGTAAACCCATGAGCTCAGATGTGTTCTAATAAAACTTTATTTAAAGAAATGGTGGTGGGCCAAAGTGGTCTGTAGGTGGAAGTTTGCTGACTTCTGCTGGAAAGTTTTGCTTCTGAAATGCAGCCCTGGCTCTGCGGCTGCGGCTGCATCTCCTCTTAGAGGACAGTTCTCCCTAGGTTTTGTTTCTGGTCCTCTTAACATACCTGCGTTTTACCTTGTCACACGCTGCTCCTCCCAAAAAAGCACATCCTGGAGTTTTCCCTTTTTTTTTTTTTTTTCTGGAACCAGGGATTGCACTCCGGAGCGCTTAACCTCAGAGCCACCTCCCCAGCCCTTTTTATATTTTATTTAGAGACAGGGTCTCATCGAGTTGCTTAGCGCCTCACTAAGTTGCTGAGGCTGGCTTTGAACTCGTGATCCTCCTGCCTCAGCCTCCCGAGCCCCTGGGAACGCAGGCGAGCGCCACCACTCCTGGAGATCCTGGGGTTTGCTGTATACTCGCTCGTCTTCCCTGGCAACAGAGGGCCTGCAGCTCCTGCCTGGCTGTCGATCTGCGGGGGCGGTTCTGTCCTGCCAGAGTCACCTTAGGACCTCAAAGAGGCCTGCCTTTGGGACAGGGAAGAATGACCCGTGCCTTTGTGAGCCCCACTGGTTTCCCGCCGACTAGCCACAGCCAACCTCCCGTCTTGCTGTGGGCTCAGAGGGGCCCGGGGCGGGGACACACTGTGGGATCCTGGCGAGCTGGACCCTGCCTGTGCTGATGAGCCCTGTGGTCCTTTCCTACTTCTTCTCCCATCTCCAGCCCTTAAGCTCTGGGGACCACCTTTTCAAAACTGCAGGAGTTTGTCCAGGTGTCCCATGAAGCTGTTGAGATCCAGATGATAAGCAGGCAGTGTTTTCAAACGTGGGCCCGACTGGTTTTTGTTAGAGTTGGGGTGGGGATGGAACACGAAGCTGCTTTGCTGTTAATCTAATTATTGCCATTTGTACCCGTTAGTTGCTGTTTGGGGACAGCACTCCTTGGGGGGAACTGCTGTCTTGCTGTTGGCAGTGACTCGACTGTTCTAAGATCCAGGATGCCACCAACAGAGGTTGATTTATCTACACTTTGACAGGCAGAGTGCGCAGTGTGATTTATGTGAGTCGTTGGTGGAGATCACCAGGTAGCTTGGTTCCCTGGTGTCCACAGGTGGTTTTGTTTGTTTGTTTTTAGTCATATATAACAGTGTTTTTTGACACTGTACATACATGGAGTGCAACTTCCCATGCTTGTGGTGGTACATGATGTGGGGTTTCACTGGTCGTATATTCATATATGAACATAGGAAAGGGATGTCCAATTCATTCCACTGTCTTTCCTGTTCCCGTCCCTCTCCCTTCCCTTCATCACCTGTGTCTAGTCCAGTGAACTTCTAGTCTTCTGCTACCCTTCTTATTGTGTGTCAGCATCCATATATTAGAACTT
Source organism: Marmota flaviventris (assembly GCF_047511675.1). NCBI lineage: Eukaryota > Metazoa > Chordata > Mammalia > Rodentia > Sciuridae > Marmota > Marmota flaviventris. The sequence goes on along the minus strand of NC_092517.1, from coordinate 4,598,409 downwards.
TTGGCCTTTGGCTTTTAGGGACTGGCTTATTTCACTTAGCGTGATAGTCTCCAATTCTAGCCATTCACTGGCAAATGCCATAATTTCATTCTTCTTTATGACTGAGTAATGTTTCTTGGTGTATATAGACATTTTCTTTATCCAGTTATCTGTTGAAGGACATCCATTGTTTATGGCAGCTCAGTTCACAGGTTTTGAGGCCTTGGGAGATGAATGTATTCCAAGAAATGAGTTGCCTTTTGTCTCTTCTGTAAGTCAACTTGAATCTACTGGAGAAGAGCTTGGGATTGGATTTCCGCCCAGCTGGGTTATCAGCTAGCAATTTAACCACAAGAATTTTGATCATTTGAAAGTGCTTTTAAAAATCTTTGAAACAGGGATAAGAGAGATCAATCAGTGTGGCCACACATTACTAGATCAATCCTGGTAAACGTGATAGCTGTGAACAGATTGTGTTATCGAGTTTGAAGAGAGGGTGATCATGAACCCCCAAATCCTAGCTGTTCACTGCAGCCTGCTTATCTGTTGCAGAAGCCAGGTGCCAAATGGAGTAGCTTTTAAGATCCTCTGGCCCCAAACTTAATATTCTGTAAGCCATGTTGTCACTTGCCTGTGACACAGCACAAAATGGCCCACGATGGTTCTGCCAAACCTAGCAGGCTTCTTCCATTCCTTACCCTGCCTGTCCTGTCCCAGCCTGAGACTCTGAAAGGAGCGGACCTAGCTGTGTGTAGGCAGGACCCGGGACACACTGTTGACACCACTTCCTGCCCTGAGCTGCTGTGTTCTGAGCAGCTGCTCAGAGGTCAACTCTCAGGGCGAGGCCACCTGCTCAGGACAGATCAGGTGGAGGGAGCCCTGGGGCGCTTCTCTCCAGGCAGGGGCTCTGGTCTGCAGCTGTGGCTTTGATTGAAAAGGTATGTGGCCCTCCAGAGTTGACTCCCACCAAATGGCACTGGTCTTTGAAAAATGTCCTTCAGCATGGCCCCTGGGGAACATGTTGACTTAAGGATTGTGCCCTTGCTTAGAAGCAGGATGGTGACCACAGCAGAATTGCCCCTCACCCAAGGCATTTGCTATGAAAGTGTCTTCTGTTAATATGTTTAAGGATTTATAACGAAAACAGAGCCGTTCTAAAATAAAAGGTCATTGACACGAGCAGCAGCGGTGGACGATGCTATCTGTTCTCTCAGATAAGGGCGTTGTCGCAAAGGTACGATTTATGGTAGTAATACTGAGTAGCAGGACCCCGGCAGGTGATAAATCACCTTTGTCAACAGTAGAGATTGAGGAAGGAAAAAAAAAAAAGATACCAAGTCCTTTTACAAACAGGAAAGTAGGGTCACTCTGGAGCATTTAGTTTGTGGGAAATATAGTACAGGACATTGCCGAAGGCCTGAGACCGTGTGTGCTGTTGAATGTGACATTTTCATCTCATTTTGGGGCGAATCATGGTTAAGACTTGACTTTCATCAAAACGAATAGTGGAAAACTTAGTCCAGGTGTTACACAGCCCATCATAATGCCTTCCAAGGTAGACTTGCCGTGCATGTTAAATGTGTAGCTATGATGACAGTGAACGTCAGCGTCTCAGGGGCTGGGGATATAGCCCAGTTGGTAGAGCGCTTGCCTCACATGCACAAGGCCCTGGGTTCAATCCCCAGTTCTGCCCACAGCCAGGAAGATGAGCAAACACAAGCAACTGGAGTTCAGCCACAGGGTGAGAACAAAGCTTGCACTGTAGGAGGCTTCTCGGGGGCCTCCAGGGAGGCACAGGGAGCCCAGGCCCCCCTCCCAGGTGCCTTCCTCTTCCTGGTGGAAATTGGATGCAGTGGCCACGTGGCTGGACACTCTCAGGGCTGCCTCTGTACTCCTTGGAGATGGGAAGGCTCCAGCCCACATCAGTCAAAGGCTATCTTTCCAGGAAAGCTGGTCACTTAGAGAGATGGGTTTTCTTTCTTCTCTGGGGGACTCTTGGCACATGGCTATATCAGTGAACCTCCTCGGACTGGCTGTCACATCATGAGAGTCTGCAGCCACACCAGGTGCCTGGGAGGCCCCCCAGCGTGAGGTCCCATCCGTTTATTTTCAAGAATCTTCCTCATGACCAGCACAGAATGACCTATTCCCGTGACCAGGAAGAGAACAGGAAGCTCTGCTCTCCGGGGTCCATCCAGCCCTGGTGCTCCATGAGTGGGGTTCATTGGCTTAGTCGTTGTCGAGCTGTTCCTTTGCTCATTCGTCCACGTGGAGAGCACTCGAGACTTTCTGTGCCAGCCGCTGCCCTCAATCTGCGGGTGCAGCAGAGAGGACGCTGGCCCACGTCTCAGGGGTAGAGCTCGGCAGCAGGCCAACCAAGTGTGAAGAAGAATGGTGTTGAGGAAGGGGACGGACGGTGGGAGGTCCAGGTGACAGCATTTTCTCAGCCACTCTGAAGTATCCTTGTCCCTAGCCCTTCTCCAGTTCCTGTCCTTTATCTTCAGAATAGCTCTGAGTGGGTGCCCAGGACTGCCACCTCCTTCTGACAGACGAGGAATCAAGGCCTGGTGTTGTAGGGACTCAACAGGCAGATGGTGGGTCAGAGCTCCTGCCCTGAGCACAGATCCCTTCCCTTCACGGTGGCCTCCCCAGCCTAGCGTCCCCCTGTCTAGGCCAGCTCCTTGGCTGGAGGAGACTCAGAGTGTCAGCAGTCCCTTAGGACTGGAAGCACCCAGCTGATAAGCACCAGGGGGAGGGGAGCTCAGCCTCAGGGGCTGCAGGAGAAGCCCCAGACCTGGGGACAGGTGGCTGGGAGCACAGGTCTGGGAGCAGTAGGTCGCAGTGCTGAGGGCATGGCGCCCTGGAACTCCTGGGTGGCCTTGGCATCTATCCACAGGCTGAGTGTGAATTCCTGCCCAGGCAAGGGGCTCCCAGAGCCCTCACCCAGGAGCAGCTGGGCTGGGTTGTGGGAAGATAGAGAAGGCTTTGGGCAGGGCAGCTTGTTCCTGCAGAGGCCTGGACTCCTCAAAGAAGGCGATGACCAGAGGCAGGAAATCCATACTGTCCTACAGGGACGCAGTGGGTAGAGGGCCCTGCTCCACCCCCTTCCTAAAGGTCATTAACTTGCCCACTCTCCTGTCACCTGGGGGTTTGAGAAGCTGGTTCTCCATGGCACGTGTCAATCTTCAGTTTCTTCTTGTTCCCTTCTAGGGACTGAAATTGTTTTTTAAAATCATTTATTTATTTTAATGAGGGCAGTAGGATAGCAGAATGAATTTTGATTCATGTACCAGATGGCAGCACAACTTTTTTCATTTCTGATTGTGCACGTTATAGCGTCACACCCTATGTGCAGTCACACGTATGCCAAGGTTCATGATGTCTAGGGACTGAAATTTTTACGCAGGACTTTCCAAAACCTGATTCCCCCTGATAAATTAAAAAAAAAAAAAAAGAATTGAACACGACTAACTAGGGGGCCGCAGTGTGACAAAGAGATGCCTGTGATGGGGAACCAGGGGACTTGGATCAAGCTTTTAGCAGTAGCATGTCATTTGGGCACTTGTTTTCCTTTCAAGGACTTAAGTTAATTTTTGTTTTCTTCACCTGGAAGTGAGGCTAATGGTATCTACAGACAGGGAGATCAGGGACTGGCACTTCAGTTACCTTTCCCCTGTTGGAGTGCCAGTCTCTTAAAAACTGCAGAGGCTGCTAATTTGGGGCTTGCTCCAAAATATGCTTGTCATTGGTTTTCGCCATCACGGGACTCTAGCTGTTGCTCGGTGCCGTGGTTGAGTGTTTCATTTGCTGTCATGGCGCAGCAATGAGCTTAGGAGCTCCTGTTATTGAGAGAGAGTGACACGGATGGGGCTTGGTTGGCAGCCAGCAGTTTCTGACCCGCCCTTCCTGCCCCGTACAGTGGCCCTGGACTCCGAAGCTTGCCACTGTCCCATCTCACTTGGGGACTGTTCAGAAGGTCGTTTGGGATCCTTTTAATAGTGGCACGTGTTTGCCAGAATTCTGCTGGGGAGTGATTCTCTGCCTGGGATTTGCAGAGATAACCCACCCGTCTGACCCCCAGGTAGCTCAGAGACTCTGAAACTCCTCTAGTCAAAACTGGCCGGTGTTTCCTGCTTCCAAGATGAAGAAGGAAGGGCAGGCCAGCAATGAGTGTCCATTTGTGGAACAACTATGGCCTCTTGATTTTCCCAGAGAAGACTAACGATAAAGGCACTAAGGGCTCTATAGGGCTTTGACCTTGAATTTAAAAAAGACGGCACCTCTCTTGTGGGTGATCATACTGTGCTTCCTGGAGGTGGGCAGGTATGTGGGGGAACTGCACCTGTTACAGGTGAGATCACCGTGGTGGTGTGTGGCTGTGGTTTCCGCAGCCATTTCTTCTTGCCCCTGGCCTCCCGTGGCTCTTTGCTGGGCTGGCTCCTTCTTATCCTGAAGATCTCACAGCTTGTACATGAGCTGGCAGAGGGGCCTGCTGCCTCCCCTGTTGAACGGCCTTGCTCACCTGCGGTTTTCCCAGTGCCTCTCCCTTCCTTCCTTAGGTTACTCCTCACTTTATTTCTTTTTGAGTATCAGGTTTCTGGGTTGGTCGTGGATATTGAAATGGATCGATTGCTCGGTCCCCACCATTCAGGCATGTGTTAGTTGGTTTCTCTGTTGACAGTAACACAGCACCACAGCCTGGGTCAGTTTATAAAGTTGTGAGGTTTGTATTGCTTTAGAAATTCAGGGTCCAGGGGCCATGTCTGATGGTGGCCTTCTTGCTGGCACAGTCCTGTGGTGACCCAGGACGCATGGCAAGAGACGCATGGCAAGAGACGCGTGGCAAGAGACGGGGTGTGTTTGTGTTATTCTGGTGTCTCTCCCTCTTATAAAGCCACTAGTAATTCAGTCATGGGGGCTGCACCCTGGTGGCTTGTTGGACACTAAGCACTTGCCCAAGACCTCGCCTCTAAGCATCACAGTCGGGTAAACTTGTGGCATCTTGATCACGGTGGGGGTGACATTTCAACATGTGAACACGTGGTATGGGGGGGTTCTGCTCCAGCCCATACAAACTGTGTGGACCATGAGCACCCCCCCGCCCCGGGCAGGGCCCAGTCTTTGCCTTTCTGGTGCAGAGCCCGGTGCAGCACAGCCCTATGCTCATATCTTAGGAAGGAAGATAGGAGCTGAGTGTTACAGACGACGCTGCTTGGGTTGAAAGGCAGGGAACAGAGTGCAGGAGAACTTGGAGAAGTGAGGGTTGTACAGCACACTCTCACGTGAGTCTGGCGCTTGCTGGCTACGTATAGAATTCTGAGTGCTGTTGGCCCCTCCATAGGACTCTGGGGCATTCCCTCCCCCAGTGACTCTGAATGAGAAGGAATTTCCCTGCTTGTTCTGCTTGAGCTGAATTGATAAAAATCTATTAATCATCAGTTTTACTTTAAACCCCAGAGAAATTTTTAGACTTTACAAACGCAGCCCATGAAGTTGAACTTGTATTTCTAATGATCATACCCGGCATTTGTGTGCAGATTTTGTAGTTACTCATTTTTAAAATCCTTACACTGTATCCATCTGCAGTTTGAAAGACATGTGGCTCAATCCCATCTTGTGCACTGCGGAGCCTGGTGCCTGGGGGTGATGTAGACATTGTCTGCCTCGAGTGGATGTACCCAGGTGCATTCTGCAAAGATCCCCCTTCAGTGACAGATGTCCGAATTGTTCAAACTACCAGATTCTTAAAACGTGTTCCCTCCTTGCCTTGCCCCGTGGGTGGGCCTGAGCATTGTGGTTCCACATGACCTTTATGTCAGGCATGCCTAACCGACAACTACAGTTCTCTCTTCTGTTTCTCCACCAGTCCAGCTCTTTAGGTATTTCGACTTAGAAGTAATAGAAATTTTAAACCTCAGCAGCTTAAACACGTTGCCTGTGTGTTACCTTAGGTACAAGGATTGGTAGAGTGGATCAAGGTCTTTGTGGCCATCCTTAGCACGGCAATGTGGTTTTCTCACCGTCAAAGCATGGCTGCCATAGGTCAAGGCATTGCATCTAGACACCACCGTCTCCAGAGACACCACCAGCAAGATAGCATATCCTTGTCTCTACATCTGCAAAGGAATCCTCCAGTTGGGATTTATTTACTTTTCTGCCATCAAAGTAAAGGAACAAAAGAGAAGAGTATGGAATTAAGTAGTCATTGCCTTGTCAAGTTCACCCTGTTGGAGTCCCCTTCACAGGTGTGACTAGTTTTGATTTTACTTGTTTTTATTTTCAGATAATGAGCTTCATCCATAATCAGAACAAAGTGATGGTTCTTTTTTTTTTTTTGGACATACAGTTGTTTATTACACGCTATCAATTGAATAACACAGGTTGCACATGTGCAAATATTTCTGTATACATATATATGCATATGCATACGTATTTATACTCACATACTGGAAGGGTTCAAACTAAAGTGCTAACTATAATTTTTAATTTAAAAATTATAATACAAATGTTCATAGTATATTTCTTTTAAATTGAGCAAGTGTTATTTTTTAATTTTTTCTATGTTTGATATCCAAGATTGAATGACACTCTAGATTCTGATTCTGTTTCAAATATGTTGGCTTTTAGACCAATTGTCAAGCAGAAGAATTTTGAGGGGGTGAAACCACATCTGGACTCTGGGGGATCTTATGTTCTCCTTCTGAGTGGTCCCCCCCCCACCCCCCCGAGAATTTTATGGGTACAGCTGCTCTGTAAGTATTCATGGTAAACGTCCCACTCACAGGCTGTGTGAGTGCTCATAGGATTTGGGGGGTGGGTAATCAGGGATTGAACTCGGGGGCACCCATGGAGCCACCTCCCCAGCCCTATTTTGTGTTTTATTTAGAGACAGGCTCTCACTGAGTTGCTTAGGGCCTCACTTTTGCTGAGGCTGGCTCTGAACTCGTGGTCCTCCTGCCTCAGCCTCTAGAGCCACTGGGATTACAGGGGTGTGGCACTGCACCCTGCTGGATAGAATTTTCAAATTGCATTTTAATCCAGAGATTTGTGAGCCTGACTGGTGGTTGGCTGAGGTTCTCTGTATTCCTTGTTCTTGAAGAGGCGTCGTTTTGTGGAAACCAGGGAAGGGACTTGGTTTGCCGAGCCTAATTGTGAAGCTGCATAATTCACCTCGCCTTCCCCCTCCCCCTCCCCCACCTCCCCTCTTCCCTCCCTCTGTACAAACACTGGACCTTGCTGGGATCTCTGACAGCTCTTCCTGTCCTGCATGGAGACCTCAGCCGCACACTCCTGGCCTTTTCTCCTAATGGCGTCATCCTGGATTCTTGGGACTTCAGATGTTTGATTTTTCTGGAGTTGAGAAGAGGACGGAGTTTATTTGTACTTCCCTTTAGATGTCACTCATTTCTTTGACGTAGAAATCTTTATCTCCCAGGTTAAGCCTCAGAGCAGGGTCTGAGGAATAAAGACAAACCTGGCTTTTATTGGAACAAGTTTTTTTTTTTTTTTAAAGCAAACATGGTTTCAGCACGGAGTCGGTTTGGAAGCCTGCGGCCCCGCCCATCTGCCCAGGAGCTGGCTCAAGTTTAAAACAGCCTCCGGTTTTCCCACCTGCTCTTGAGGACAGCCTGCAGAGGCATTAGCTGGGGGCTCATCCCCTTACCCCTTTACATGGGAAGCAAAGGTCTGCAGGGGAAGGGACTGGTTGACTTCTGCTTCTGTCTGGTGGATGTGGCATTTCCCAACAGCCCTAGGGGCAGGTGCTGTATACAGTGGTGCATAGTGCTGTCTGATACTGCACCTACATGGGTAACTTTGATATTGTCAAGCCATCGGCTGTGGCAGTAACGATTGTGACAAAGAGGGTGATGATCAACTTGCCAAGACGTTTATTGAGCACTTATTGTATGCACGGCAGCCAGCTGACAGTTGTACTGGCAATAGTAATTTTTGCATTGTCCCATTTTGCAGATGGGGTGCCTAAAGGTGGACTCCCCTGCTCACGTGCTGATGGGCGGGCAGCAGGGGAGGCGTCCTGCCCGCTTGCTGGCTTTCATACCTGGGTTCCCTCCACAGCGCCTTCCCAGGCTGTGGCACATAGAGAGGGGACGTGACCCAGAAGAGAGAAGCCACAGGGGTCTGGACCCTCCGGTGGGCTGAGGGCCTTGTCCAGAGCAGGTAAAAAGAATTCCTCCTCCATCCACCAGAGAGAGGGTGGCGGGGAGCTGGAGAGCCAGGACCAGGGCAGAGCAGCGAGGCCGGGGAGGCACAGACTCCAGACCACTAGACACACTTGAGGTTGACAAAAGGCTAGGGGAGAAGGGGCGTGTCCAGGTCGCAGCGCATCGATGGACAGAATTGCAGTGACTCCTTGTGGTTGTGAGCCTGGGCTCTGGAGCCAGCCTGCCTGGGTCCTCGCTCCGCCTCTCTTTGCTGCGTGACTTCAAGCAGATTGCTTTCCTTCTCTGGGTCTCAGTTACCTCCTTGTAAAATTGGGATAGTGATTACACCTTATGTTATTAGAGCTCAGTAAGCCTTTAGAGCAGGGCTCAGAAGCCATGTCTCTTGAGGGCCTGAGTGATGATAAAGACTATTACGTGTGTGGTCATGCCCTCTCTGTCCTGACTGCCCAACATCCGCTGGACATTGATGGAGTAGTTGGGACTTTGAAAAAATCTCTTATCTGTGCTGGGAAGTGTGAAGAAACCCATTGTAGGCAAATGTGGCTTGGTTTATAAGTGAAATTGTGTAAAACGGCAGCCACAGAGTTAGGTAGAGTTAGACTTCAGACTCTAAATAGCCAGCGACCATCAGACACAGAAAACAGGTACTTCTTTAATATCAACATGAGGTTTTTGGTCTGTGAATATGACATAGAGGTGTGTCGTTTCTGAAGACTGCTTACATTTCCCCAGATGCTGCTTTTGATTTATCCAGTTCATCCACCTTTGTTTTTGGCTTTTTAAAGTGTGTGTGTGTGTGTGTGTGTGTGTGTGTGTGTGTACACGTGTGTCTGTGAGCACGTGCAGCCCTGGGGACTCCAGGACCTTATACAAGCTAGGCAAGTGCTCTACCACTGAGCTACATCCCCATCCCTTTTCCCTTTTTATTTTGAGACAAGGCATTGCTAAATTGCTGCAGGCTGGCCTCCAACTTGTGATACTCCCACCTGGACCTCCCTAGTTGCTGAGATTATGTTGTGCACCACAGCACCCAGCTCATCCACGTTTTTTTTAAATAGAAAATACAGTGTAGCAAGTTGTATCCTGTGGTTAAATAAGTACCACCAGAAAGTCTGAAAGCATCACTTCCTTTGTAGGAAAAGGGTGAAGGTGAACTGCAAGTGTGTATTGATGTTGTGCTTTGAAGAAGGTAGGATTCTCCCTAGGGTGAGCCGTGACCGAGAGCAGGCTGTGACCCCGAGGTGCAGTCCCATTGAAGGAAGACCAGGAGGAAGGGGCCATGGACTGCACCTGGCTGACCTTGGCAAATACGGTCTGCAGGTGGGAGGAGGGTGTCCCACAGTTTCCCTGAGAGGACAATTTGGTTTCTCTGTGATGACACTTGTACCAAATTGTAATTATTTAACATCACAGTAAGCAATGAGGAGAAAGAGGTTGGTTTGTTTTGTTTTGTTTTGTTTTGGTACTGGAGGGGTGCTTCACCACGGAACCACATCCCCAGCCCTTTTTTTATTTTTCATTTTGAGGGTCTTGCTAAGTTGCTGAGACTGACCTCAAACTTGCAATCCTCCTGCCTCAGCCTCCTGAGCCTCTGGGATGACAGGTGTGCACCAGTGCACCCCACCCTCTGATGTTCGTCAGTTTTCTTCCCTGAGTAGACACAGGTGGGCAGGAGCTCCGGCCCATGTGCCCACACACCTGCCTCAGTTGCAGAGCACCTCCCTGTGAAGATCGAGTGCGGCTTCTTCTCCTGCCTTCAGCCTGTGACGGGCATTGTGTTTCAACCTTGATTCAGTGTTTCTCAGAAAATGTCAACTTCTTTGCAAAAGAATGGACTAGAGGCTCCAATGTTGGGAACTAAGGAGAGCTTCCACACTCAGGCGCCTCTGCATAAAGATGCACTGGAGCTGTTTCCGTGAGCGCAGAGAAACCCCGTCCCTCGCCAGGGCAGCTCTGGTGCTGGGAGCCATTAGCCAAGTAGGTATGACAATTTCCTTGCCAGCGTACCCCATGTTGCTGACATGTTGCAGCGACATTGAATGTAGGTGACCTTGCTCAAGGACCAAGGCAGATTAGGGTGTTCCCGGTTTTATGATAATCGTGTTTAGGGCGTTCCCAGTTTAGGTTCCAGGTTTAAGGTTTAAGATTATTCCTCCTGGGAATAGGGCGTATCCTGCTGCCTGAGTTCCCCTTGAGTTCTCACGGGATTCAGACAGTATTCTTTGGGAGATAGAAGCCCAGTGGAGGTGAATTTGGGCAGAGAACGTGAATTTGGGCAGAGAACGTGGATTTGGGCAGAGAACGTGATTGTAGACGGCTGGTGTGAGTTCGGGAATAAAGAGTTGCTGTTTGAATCTACAAGCGGTGTGGTGGCTCGTGATTGTGTGCCCAGCCAGACTGCGGCATTTGTGCCCAGCCAGACTGCGGCACTCTGGAGCTTGGCGCCCCTGGCTGGGCCTAGAGAGGGTAGCAGCCCTTTCCCTTCTCGGGATGCTGAGCACTGGTTGCTGCAAAACTCCTTCCGCCATTGCCACTGGACAAGATGTCCCTGTCCCCGTCCTCATCAGTGCGCAGGATGGACTGGGTGCCAGGTGCAGGAGCTTCTCTGGCAGGGGCGAGTCTCACTGGTTGAGCGGCATGAAGCCTCCAGAAGGTTTGCACCGCTCTTAAAAGAAGCTGCACCAAACCAACTTGGTGAACACAAAGACGATGACGCGCTTGCAGGATGCAGGATTTTAACTCAGTCAAATCTCATAGAAAATATGTATTTCTTTCTACCATATGGTAGACCCGTGAGAAGGGAAGGGTCCCAACTGGAGGGGAGAAAGTCCTTCTGTAGAGTTTAGCATCTGGATCCTCTTACATGGTTGCTAATGGACACACTAACTTAATTTTCAGTTTTCACAGTTATTGTGTAGTCTCTTTCATGTTCTTGTCTTCTTGAGATGGTCTCACAAACAACCTAGATTAAGCAAAGAGATTTGAAACTGCTAACCCCACTTCATGTGCAAGGGTCCTGAGGTGGATCTGTATTAAGGAATCTTAATAATGGAGCCCATGACCTTCAGAGCATGACTGAGACTCAGCAGGACCCACACAGAAGCATCTCTCTTCCAAAGCCGCCATCTCTGCAAAGTTAATCTGTTGCTGATGCACAGAGATCTAGCTGCCCAAGGCCATGTCACCCCAAATTGGGGGAAAGGCGCAGACACAGGGGACAGAATCCACAAGGTGCCCTTCAACTCCATGGGATGAGTAGGTCCGGTATTTCTGGTTGTAGAGCAAATAAATCTTGTGGGCTCGCGATGGTGCAGGTGTGTGTACGTGCTTCCCAGTTCTTTTTTTTTTTTTTTTTTAATACTTTTTAGTTGTACATGATATCTTTATTTTCTTTGCTTTTATGTGGTGCTGATGATTGAACCCAGGGCCTCACTAAGCGAGCGCTGTCGCCGAGCCACAATCCCAGTCCTGGTTCCCAGTTCTTGCCACGTGGGCCGTGGGGCAGGATTCCCTCTGTAGTGTTCCGTTTCTCCCATCTGTCTGTCAAAATCGACTCCAGAGAGCTTGACCCAGACCCACCCCGCCCCCAGCTTGATCAGGCTCCCTCTCAGCCTCTGTCTCTCCATCCGTGACCTGGTGACACTGTCTGTACCGGATGACGAGCTTCTTATGCTGATCCCATGGGGAGGAAGAGTGCATCTTGGCCAGCCGGTGAAGCGGCCTGCAGGGTGTTTTCTTTTGAGGTTTAAAGGGACGCGTTTGGGGAAGGTTCTGACCCTCATGGGATTTCAGTCCCACTCATTCCGACAGGTTGTTGTTACCGCGAGGTGTGGGCACAGACTCGGGGGACATGTCCCTGCAGAGACATTTGTTTTAACGTTACCCTGTTCATTAAATGACACTAAGGACAGTGGGTGAGGGCGAAAGCACGTGCTTCGTCGTGGTAACTGCTGATGGCAAGGGAGAGCTGTGACGACGTGGTGGTGAGGTCGTCACTTGTTGGTTGGGTTTGTCTGGTTTTGATGCAGTTGCAGGCTTGTTGAAAATGCATCCAGTCCCGGCCAGACTCCGCTCAGTGGATACCGCCACCGCTTCTTCTGTCCATATTATAATCTGATATTTTTACTTAAATATTCTTTAAATGCAAGTGCATTTTAATTTTTTTTATTATATCCTATTTGGCATTATTGGGGATTGAACCCAGCATGCTCTACCACTGAGCGACATCCCCAGTCCTTTTTACTATTGATTTTGAGGCAGGGTCTTGCTCAGTTGCTCAGGGTGGTCTCCAGTTTGTGATCCTCCTGCCTCAGCCTCCAGAGCTGCTGGGATTATAAGCATGCACCACTGCACCCGGCTATATGCAAATATATTTTTAAAACAATCTCTTCTGTAAATAAGTGGTTAACAAGTGTGAGGGGCGCTAGTGAGAATGTCCTTTCATGGGTGCTGATAGCAGAGGGTCTTTGGACCAGTGGAAGGATCCAGCTCTGTGGCCTTTAATGTTTTAAGACTCAGACTTATGGAATTGAATGCTTCGAAATGATGTTTTAAAATCTTGCCAAATTGCATGACTTTTGGAGTCACTGTGACCTTGTCTCCCGTATCTTTAAACATCCCATAAATGAAATGCTGGCCATTAGACATGAGCTATGATTTTAAGTGTGAACTCAAGAAAATGGTCATTGAGCTTAGTTGGTTAAAAAGGGCGAAGTACCTTCTAGATTTGCAGTTCCTGTCGTTATCACAACACACAAACTGTGCAGCCACAGTGTGATTCACCCTTTCTAACACAAGGCCTTTGATTTAAAATGTATCACCATTAACCTAAATTGGGAGTAAAGAATATCCGCACCGTCAATTTTATTACTGCCACAGAAGGACAGATAATAATCCCATGATGGGAAAGTCACCAAGACCCAGCTCCCCCACTTAAAAATGGTGACCGGAGTCCAAGTAGGGATCGTTCAGATTTTATTAACTTGAAGCAGCTGTTGTGTCTAGGACACTGTGTCCCCGGACATGGAGAAGGTCTTAGAAGATACTTATGTGGTTTTCAGGCAGCTGGCTTCCCAGCGCGGGGCTGTTCCTGGACACAGGAGTGGGTGCTCCAGGGCTTCCCTGTGAAGGAGAGGCTGAGGGTCCAGATGGACACTTCCCCGGAGGAAGGAGGGGGCAGCATGACTGAGGCCAGCTTCTCTGCAGGGCCCAGCTGCAGGTGTGGGTCAGACCCTCCCTCCATCTGCACCAGCCCTGCTGCAGGGAGTCCCGCTGTCCTGAACCCTTGGGCACAGGAGGCAAGGGGCAGAGGACAGACCCAGAGGCTCTTGGAGCAGAGGGAGGAGGCACCAGGGCAGGAAAGACTGATACTCCTAGCCCAGAGAAGTCCAGGCGAGGGTGCCGTCTCTGCGTTCTGGAAAGGTGCACTTGGGGAAGACCCTGCCTGCAGATGCCAACTCACTGTGGGGTCTTGGTGCCCCTGGGAGAGCTGCTCAGATTTCATCCCTGGGGCTGCCTTTGATGCTTGGTATGAAGTCATCACCAACCACTGGGTAATTGTCCTGATCACAGTGTCTGGTTGCGTGTTCGTACAGTAGTCCCTTATCTGAGGTTTCACTTTTTGCTCTTTCAGTTACCTATGGTCAATTGGAGTCTAAAAATATTGCGTGGAAGTTTTCAGAAATAATTTGTAAGTTTGAAAATGGGTGCCTTTCTACTCCACCCTGCCTTAGATATGAATCATTGCTTTGTGCAGTGTGTCCACACTGCATTGCTACCCTCTCATTAGTCACTGGCCATCTTGGCAATCAGATTGACTGTCCAGTATTGCAGTGCTTGTGTTAAAGTAGCCCTTACCTAGTTGCTCAGTTCTGCATCAGTTTCTTGCCTTTGTTCTCCCTTCATCCCCTCGTGTTGGCCTGATGTCTCTTTGTAGTTTGCCCTTCTCCTGCCAGGTGATTCACAGCATACCTTCCTGCTGGTGTGAGACTTTGGAGGATCCTGTACCTCAGACTCAGGCCATGCAGTTGAGGTGGTGATACTGGAGCAAGTCGGAAGCCTGTGATTGTCATAGGAAGGGCTGTGCCGGGGAGCCCCACACTTTTAAGAACACGTCAGTGGGCACGTTGGGATTGCTCTAGGCAGTTGAACTCTTTCTAAACATCCTGGACTGCAGGAGTCTCTGCGAACTCGGGGTCTCCCTGAGGGTGAGTGGATTCCGAGTCTGGCTCTCGTCTTGGTGACCACAGCAGCTCTTCTGTTGTGTAGTCTGCTCCGAGGACAAAGGTGTTCCTCGGAGAGCTTCCCCAGGGCTGCCTCCTCAGGAGGGGTGGTGTAGGGGAGGAAAGTGGTGGCTCCAGAATGTTCCTGAAAGCTGTCAGCAGTTATGGTGTAATCATCTTCTCTGGAAGAAAATCGTAATTACTGACTCTGACTCCAGAAATAGTAACACTTGAGCTATAAATTCATAATTGCCTCTGAAACGCAGAAGCAGACACGTTTGATTTTTCTCTCCCCTCTGCAACCTGTCCTCTTGGTCTGGTGATTCAGATAGGCGACAGCCAGTCAAGGCTGTTGGAATCTGATCTTTTCCTGCTGCTGGGGGCTTTGGCTCAGACCTTGCTCGGCCATGCTGGACACTTGGGCTTAGTACACTGCTTTCCCTACCAGGTAGGAGCTTGCAGAGACTAATACTATTAAGTTTCTAAGACTTTGAAAATGTTTATATGAAACACATTCTGGCTGCTGCCTTGTTATGGTTTTGGGGTATGGATGGGAGTTCTAGACTTCTAGACTGCTAGAAGGCGTTTTCCAGGTTGAGCTATGTAGCAAGTTTTCTGTTGCTACAATGAAGTGCTTGAGGTTGGGTATTTTATAAAGAAAAGGGGTTTGTTTTGCTCGCCACATTGGAGAAAGAAAATCTAAACAGCATGGTGCTGGTTTGGCAAGGGCCCTTGGGCTGCCTCATGGCAGAGACATCCTGGTGGGCATGCCCACAGGAGGAAGGGATCACAAGGAGGACAGGACTCCAAACTGCAGGGAGGTCTAGGCTTGTCTGTCTGTCTTTCTTTAATTTATATATGACAGTGGAATGCACTATAATTCTTATTACACATATAGAGCATAGTTTTTCATATCTCTGGTTGTGTACACAGTATATTCACAGCAATTCATACATGTACTTCATAAATGTACTTTGGATAATACTGACCATCACATTCCACCATCATTTCTAACCCCTTGCCCCTCCCTTCCCCTCCCACCCCTCTGCCTATCTAGAGTTCATCTATTCCTCCCATGCTCCCTCTCCCTACCCCACTATGAATCAGCCTCCTTATATCAGAGAAAACATTTAGCATTTTTTTGGGGGGATTGGCTAATTTCACTTAGCATTATCTTCTCCAACGCCATCCATTTACCTGCAAATGCCATGACTTCATTCTCTTTTATTGCTGAGTAATATTCCATTGTGTAGATATGCCACATTTTTTTTTTATCCATTCATCTACTGAAGGGCATCTAGGTTGGCCATAGATGGTGGTAACTCTCCTTTGGCTACTGTGTTCTCCTTCTTCCCCGCCCTGGTTCTCTCTCTGCTTCTGCCCTCTGTGATGCTATTTGACAGGTTAGTTTCACCTCTTTAAGTCACTAGGCCGGGATTGCCAGATACTTGCCTACCCAGAAGGGAACCAAGCCGATGTGGCTGGCACACAGTGGGTCTTGCTTATTTCTCTGTGGTTCCAGTAGGATGCATGAATCATCCCCAACTCCGAGGCCGCTGTTAACCTAAACTCTTAGAAGAACATGACCCTGGACATGAAGATCTGTCCTCGGCGTCCTCAGTTGACTGTGCGGATTTCTGAACAGTTGACTCCTGTGCGACTTCCAGACAGTAGCGCCCTCTATCTTCCTGGGCAAATAATCTGCACAGGGTCATTAGGTGGAGCCAGTTCCAACTCACAGAAACAGCAATGTCACCGCAGCCGTCTGACGTTCGTCGTCTTGTTTTCTTCGGAATCTAGTTGATGAGAGGGAGTGGAGCTTTGGAAGCCATTGTGGACACAGATGGAGACACGCCCCTATTTTCTATTTTTCCCAGGAAAGAAAATACTCTGATTTTATAAGATCATGGGGGGTGGCGGATGAGACAGTTGTGCAGACGTCTTAGTGCCTCTGCTGCCTAGAATCAATTATCATCCAGTTAAAGTTGGTCATTAGGACGCATCATGAGGAGGGGAGTTTTAAGTGGTGAGGAAATGAGGAGGGTGGAGAAGCCGTAGTGATTATTTATGTACCTCTCGCTGCGCAGCTGGCCCTGAGCTGTGCAGGTGTGTGGGTCCAGCCACAGCTCACCCCTTTAGTTCCCCTGAAACCAAGAGGCGAGCTTCTTGGGAAATGCGGTAGGGCCTCAGGAGATGAGGAGCTGTGAGATAGAGGAAGCTATCGGGAGGTGAGAGGGTGAAGGTGGCGAGTGCTGCCCACGCAGAGCAGAGCGGGGAGGACCCCATGCAGGCCGGAGAGGCAGGCTGGAGAGGCAGGCCGAGCTCTGGGAGGTCACTGGCTCCTGGGTGGGTGTCGCTCATTGGCTTCCTGGCTGTGTGACCTTAAGAGTTACCCATCTCTGGGCCTCAGGTTCCTCCTGGGTTCATCAGAAGGAAGATGGCCCTGTGTGCTGTGGAGCCCTGCTGCTCAAGGAGGGCTCCACATAACAGCCCCTACGTAATGACTGAAGTTCCAGGTGCAGCCCAGGGGACACGTTGCAGGAGCAGGTGCAGGCGCAGCCGGCCAAGGCCACGGTGTTGGCTATGGCCTCTGCCCCTCCCTCTCCTCTTTCCATACTGAAGTATTTCCAGGTCCATCCAAGGCAGTCTGTAGTGGTACCCCCACTCAGTGTCCATCTCTAAGAAATGCCAGCGCTTTCTTCATTAGCTACAACAGAGGTGGCAAAATTAAACCTAAACTGGAAATCAGTGGGGACCTCCTTTGGGAAAATGATTCCTCAGTGTCTGTAGAATTTATGATTTTGTGTTGATTTTTTTTTTTTTTTGCAAAAGTGGTAGATAAAGTAACCCAAAGGCCGTGTGTCTGCTGTTTGTGTCATTGTGCTTTTCCTTGGGTTCATTTCATTTTTCATCAGATGTTTAAAATATCATCAAGTTCAGGAATAGTGATTGAAAAGGAAAGGTGGGCGTGTTCTACCTGGTGTGGACATTTCACCATGATGACATAGGTGTTTTTAAGAGCCAGGCGCAGAGGTGCATGCCTATCATTCCAGTGGCTCGGGAGGCTGATGCAGGAGGATTGCAAATTCAAAGCCAGCCTCAGCAAAAAAGCAAAGCACTAAGCAACTCAGTGAGACCCTGTCTCTAAATAAAATACACAATAGGGCTGGGGATGTGGCTCAGTGGTCGAGTGCCCCAGAGTTTAATTCCCAGTCCCAAAAAAGAGAAAACTGGAGAGGAAAGAGGCCTTGCATTTCCAGCTGTGGTCCATCCTCTTCCCTCAGCTTCCCTCCCCAGAGGTCTAAGGACCCCTCTAAAGTTGTTGCATGAACTTCCTCCTTGTGCATTATTTAATCTATTTATTTTGCAGTACTAATGACTGAACTCAAGGTTGCTCTACCGCTGAGGTACATCCCCATCCCTTTTTATTTTCTTTTGAGACAGGGTCTCACCAAGTTGCCTCAGCCTCCCAAGTCAGTGGGGTAACAAGCATCAGCCGTTATGCCTGGTCTTCTGTGCATTCTTGAAGACTGTTCCTGGAGTTAAGATCGATTTTGTGTTGAGTCAGATATGAAATCCAGTATTCTTTTGTTTCTTACAATAACCCCCAACTGGGTTGCCACTGTCTCCGTTTTCTAGAAGCAAAAACTACAGTGTTCAAAAGTCCACGTGGCCTTCCTGAGGTCATATCACTGGTAGGTGGAGCAGCCAGCTGTGCGGCCCTGCTGCTCTGACCTCGAGGCCCCTGCTCCCTGTCCAGTCCTGTTTTCTTTCTCTGCCTCGTGAACTATGAGGTTAAGATGAAAACAAGCCATTCTTTGTATTAAAAGGAGCTGATCTGGTCACAGCTTGACCCACAGCAGAGAACTTTAATAGAGAGCAGGGATTCAGAGCCCAGGCTCGAGAACCAAAGAGCAGATTGTCCACTGGTGAGCGCTCTAGGGCCTAGAGAGCAGAGAGCAAGCTCTGAAACTTCTTATTTTAAAACAAACACAGGCCTTTGCTCTGAAGGGCTTTCAAGTGGCACAGGATTGGGTCTGTGGCAAGCAAGGCAGAACCTCCCTGAGAACCTCCTGTGGCTCGTGGGCACTCTGCCATCTGTGGAGTGGCACTTCCAAGCCAGCGCTGAGGGCCTTGGTGAAGAGCTACTCCACAGGCAAGGAGTGCAGAGGGGCCCCTTTGGCCTCTTTAGTGAAAACCCAAGAGAACAACTTGGCCGTGGGGCTCCTGAGCACCAACTCTTTTAAGCTGAATTTGAAATGGGGTGGATGTCCCAGGTCACAGATGCAGAGGCAGAGCCAACCCAGGGTGTGCCGGTGCCCCATGGTGACAGGCAGTCCCGTGGGTGTTGCTTTGCTCAGCTGGGAATGGTGCTCTCTGTGTGGCTGGCATGCAGGAAGTGGGGGGTCTGTCCACTCTCAGGTGCCCGGGGCTCTGCCGGCCAGGGCCACGCTCCCACAGGGCAGCAGCCAGGTGGAACCCTGCCCACGGCTGCCACACAACCATTTCACTTGCATTTAGATGAAGGCCATGGTTCTTGGCACTGTGTCGGTTCCTCCAGAGTAGCCAGGGCCCTGGCTGCACCCATCAGTTTACAATCAGTCGTTTTCCTTCTGACCATCTTGTTATAAACATAAAAATAGACATTCAGCATCTGCATGACAGAGAGCCGGAAGGGCTCTGTCATCCGCGTGACCCTTATCCCAGCAAGTGTGCAGATTTCTGAGGCAGACCCCAAATCTGGCCCTCCTTCTCCTCCTCCTCCTCTTCCTCCTCTTCCTCCTCTTCCTCCTCTTCCTCCTCCTCCTCCTCTTCTCCCCCTCCTCCTCCTCCTCCTCTTCCCCTTCCTTCCCCTCCTCCCCCTCTTCCTCCTCTTCCCCTCCCCCACCCCTGCCTAAACATTCGTGCATTTATTCTTTTCTAGCCCTAATCTTTGGTTTTGCTATTTCTTGATAATTCCCAACCTAATATAAGACCAGGTCACCTTTGGGTAGAAGCCATCGTACCTGGGAAGTCCTCCTTTTTGGAAAGTGGCATTTAATTTACAGTAATGAAGTTGCTTTGGGGTCACGGTTTGCTTGCAGACATTGCAAACGTCTACTGTGAGGTTGGGTTTGAAGCCTCATAGGAGGGGTGTGTTTACCAACAATGGCATCCCAGGAAAATCGGCTGGGGGACTTTTAAAGGAAGGTTGAAGCCCAGGCCCCACATTTAGAGACAGGGAGTTTTGTTGGTTTGAGGAGGGACCAAGTCTTGGTTCTTTTTCAGCTCCACAGTGTTTGTTTTATGCAGGTCAGACTGAGAACCAGTCCCCCAGAGCAGTTGTCCTTGAGGCTGGTCCTGTCCAAGAGTCACCTATGAAGATATGGGGCGCCAGGTGGGCCCCTGGAGCAGGGGGCTGGGACGCCTCATTTCTAATGAGAACACAGCTGCCAGTTCCAGAACCCTCTTGGAGAACCACTGGCTTAGAGGGACCTTTGCAGTAGGTGTGTGATTTTATAACAAGAAATTTAAAAAAAGAAAAAGAAATGACGTCGTCAGTAAAACACCCGATGTTGCTGTTAGTAAACAAGAGCTGTAGGCCCTGAAGTTCAAACACGATGCTGCCCATCTCCCATGTTACTTGGCCTTTTTCTGTAAGGTGACACCTTCACTAACTAGCAGGCAGAGGGGACCAGGATGGCAGACAGTGGATTAGAGGTGAGTGGGGCTTTGTGGTTGTTTAAGCTGGATCTTACCCAAAAGGCCCAGAGTCACTGCTGCTAATAGGAAAAGCAAGAGGGGTCCACAGACCTGTCACTCAGGCCAGAAAATGACCTGTGTGTTGGGCAGCTTTACCGAGACGCGCAGCTTGGGGCTTGGTGGATGGCAGCATGTCGTGCTTCAGGCAGCTTTGGTATGGTGCCGAATTGCTAAGGTGATAGGTGACTCAAACATGGTCCTTGCCCCCTGGAGACGGCATCCCAGGGGCAGAACATACAGCCTGTGGCTAGACATACCTACTTTGTATTTAAAAGGACATTTGAATGTCTCTGTGTGCAGTGCTGGGAGTTTCTAGGTGCATGTCCCTCCCTCAGTCTTTAAAGGGACAGCTCACTAGGCAGCATCTGGAGCTGTAGGTACCCTCTCTGCCGAGTGCCAGGCGAGGACTTGCTGCGTGGCTCACCTGTCCTCACCTGGCCATGGTGAACCTGTAGAAGGGGCCATTTGGCGTCCAGAGGCCTGGGCTTCCATCTTGCCAATAGGACTTTGAGCCCCAGGCAGCAAGGTGACCTCCTGATGCCGCCTTCCTGCCACCGGGCTGCGCTCAGCTTCTCTCACGGGGAAGAGCCCATTCTGTGCCTATGACAGGCCCCTAATTAACAGCGATCGTGGAAACTGACGTGGGCTGCCTCTGCGAGCACCCTTGTCACAGGAGCCGCCCCGGGCGTCCCAGACAGGGCACCGCTTCCTGTGCAATTAGATGAAAAATAAGGGCATGACTTTCCGTTTGAGGAAGGAAGCATTCAAGGGCGACCTCCATGTAATTAGGCTTAACATCGTTATCAGCAGAAAGTGACTGTAGACGTATGCAGCATGAGAAGAGATGCCACCAGCCATTGGGCTTGTCAAAAGAAACGGCTCCTGTGGTGTCTGACGCCCCAACAGCAGGCAGCAGGTGTCGCTTACCAGAACATTTTCTGCCTTTCTGGCTCTTCCAAAGTTCCTCCTCCTCTGTACAAGTGACTCCTGTTTTGAAGGGTCTCCTTGTTCTCTGTTTCTCCTTGTGTCCGCCTCACCAAAAAGCTTTCCTGCTTTTTGAGTTTTGATTTCTTTCTTTCTTTTTTCTTCTTCTTTGGGAGGAATCTCTTTTCTTGACTTGGACACACTGGCTCTTTGACCTTGAAATTCAAACAGTCCATTTAATTTTCTGCCAAAACAGGTGTTGAATGATTGACCCCATCAAGAAACTCCTTCTAGGAACCTCATTTGCTCCTGGCTTCTTTACTGCCCCCTTATAATTATTAGCTTAATAAAACTCTTGTGTGAAAGGACAGAGGCCAAGGTCCCCTGCGTACCTGTGGCTGTCTGCCTACTCCTTCCCCAGGCCGCATCCCAGGGATTTGAGTGACACTGAGCTCCCTGGGGCTCCAGGATAAGAAGCTCTGGGTCCTCAGATAAGCGCATGTTCAAAAGCAGGACTGCTGCTTTGCTTCGGCTTATCTTTGGTGTTGGCAAACCTTTTGGGGGAGACACCACCTACGTTTCTTTTAGTGGCATCTTGGGGACTTAAAATGTTTGTACATTCTGCTTCATGATTCCCACCAGCCAGCATAGTACCCATTATTAGGTTCCAGATAACTTCCAAGTCCTCTGGCTTCGTTAGAGGAAGCTACCATGGTCAAGGTCAAGGGGTGGCCAGGGTGGGTATGTACCAGGGCTTTCTCGTTCTCCCTGGCCCTGCAGGTTGGCTGGGCAGTGGGAAATGCCTCTAGAGAATCCCCGCCAGGCTAGCGGCCTAGTTACTTAGTCTTCCTTTTGGGTTAGCAAATGTCTGAAGCTGCCCCAGCCCCTCCCCAGAGCCCGGGTTCATCTCCGCAGGCCCCCCCACCTCCGTGTGCTGAAACCCCTGTGCGTTATGGAGGAAATGAAGTCCATATGTTTCTGATTCATTTACATGTAGCTCATCAAAATGTAGTTTTGTAAGAGTTCTTCAGTGTCCAAAAAGCCTTCGGAGCCCCTTTTATGAGACTTTTAACCTTCCCCTCCCCCCAAGCTCCCCTTAGAAGCAGGAAGTTGGGACCTGCCAAAAGTAAATAAAAGCAAGCTTTGGGCTGCCTCTGGCTCCGTCTGGCCACCTCTGGTCTGCATGCAGTGACAACAGGAAAAGTCCCTCTCCTTTTTCCCTGGTGCCTGGGAGCAGACGCTGGGCCCCTTAGAGTCCTCATGGTGGAGAGATTGTGTTACTGCTACTGATGAGTCCTTGCTTCCCCAATGTTGAAGAATAACACCAGAGAAGCACGCCGAGGCAAGGTCAGAGTGGAAAGTAGAAGTTTATTAAAGGACAGCAGAAAACACTTCTCCCGGAGGAAGAAGGGGACCCAAGAGGTGGAATCCGTGGAAGTGCGGTTGTTTCCCCTTTTTATAGTTCTTTCAGTGATGGAATGTAGGTGGGAAGGCCCGAGGGGTGGGGCACAGGTGGGCCAAAGAAGTAGTCTGGGCAGGAAGGACTTCTTCAAGTTTGCTGTTCATTAACACTTCTGTGGGATGGGCTATCTTCAAATCTGCTGGGGCTGTTCATTAACATTTCTTTGGGATGGGCTATCTTCAGATCTGCTGGGGGCTGTTTCCTGGACTTCATTAATATTTCAAGAGTTGCTCAACTTTTCCCGGGAATTCATTCTCAGCATGGCCTCCATTTTAGATTTCACTCGATATTAGACCCGATTTACCTAACTACACTGACTACCTAACTTTAAATCTGGCTTCAGTTGCTCTGGTCTCAGCCTCACGGAGGAGGCAGTGCCCCCAACTCGGTGTCCTCAGCTGAGCCTCTTCCCTCTGGCCTGAGAGCAGAGAGCAGCCAGGGCCTGGAACAGCCACTCACAGGAGGCATCCTTGAAGTGCCCTGTCCCCACCCTACGGGCCCTGTGGGCACCTCAAGACTTTAGGTCATAGATTCCTACCAGGGGCTTTCCTTTGTCCCAGTGACTTCTGATTTTTTTTTTTTTTAATTGGGACAGTGACAGGGACACCCCCAACTATAACCCGACTTCAGGGTGGTATTGTTGGCACTGCCGTCACTTAATGACGTTTTCTTGTGTGCAGTTTCTTCGTCAGGAAAGGCTTAAGAGCTTTAAGGAAAAAAAAACTACCTACTTCCATTAAGACTCGGGAGATCTCACTCTGCAAAACCACAGACATCCAGTGAGTCAGCCGGCTTCCCGAGTTGGGTGAAGGAGCGGCTGCCGGGTGTTTTTCTCCTCTCTCCTGGCATGATGAGTTATGGAAAGCCATCCGGGTCTTAGGATTCCTCACTTGTGCCATTGTCTGGAGCGAGCAGAAGGAATTCTGCCCTCCTTTTCACACACACTGGCTTGCTTCCTGGATTGGGGATGGTGCTGAGCCTCCCAGAGGCCCAGACCTGGGTGTATGAAATACCTGGGCCTGTTGTGGGGAGCAAAGCCAGACCAGGGAGCACCCACCCCATCCTCCAGCTGCTGAACCGAGCTCTTTCAGATAGGTATATTTCTTCGTGTGGATGCACGCCACGGATTAAAACAGCTGCCCATTCATTCTTAATTTATATCAACCCCAGTATGCACGCGTCATCTCCTAGGATGCACAAGCAGATACCCTGGCTGCTTAGCTTTGACGTGGCAATGCTACGTGAATGTGTCAGCTGAGCACAGATTGTGGTAGGTGTAGAGGTAGGTGGGGGAATGCAGAAAGCCTCCTCAGCAGGTTAAAAAAAGTATCAGCTAGAAAAGTATCCTGGAAAGGTTTGGAAGCTGTCCAAATTCACATCTTGTGAAACCTCGACCTCTGAACTCCACCTGCAATCTCACGGCAGAAAGAAACGTCACCAAAGAGCTTGTGTTGAGGCCGATTTCTTCTCCCTGGTGACTCAGTGTGTCACACAGGCACTGCATTGACTTGGTTCCAGTTATTTCTCAAAGTAAGCTAGCCCTTGACAATCTGAGGACTCGGAGCTGTTGGCCCATCAACAGAGTACCTTGTGAGAGCTTGGTATCTGCTTCGCTGTCCTCGAGCGTCACTAGAGACGATGATGCTTGGTGGACTTTTCTTGATTTTGTGCTGTGTTCAGTTGCCCCCAACTCTCCAGTCATTTGGGTTTATGGATGATACAGCTCTACGCGCATAGTCCACTGAGTTCTGGGTCTTCTTGCCCTGCCCAGTGGACAGATAAAAAGCAAAGGTTCATCCCATGCATATTGCCCAGTGGTGTTCATTCATCAACATGCTCATGTATTCAGTGGGTCTGGAGGGCCTTCCCTGTGCTGGGTCTTATTTGAGGTGCTTGGAGATACTATGTATGATATTCTAGTGGGCGAGGGAGTAGTTCAGCCAAGTGAACCTGGGCCTCTACTCTTGTGTTAGCTTTTCATTACTGTAACAAAATACCTGAAATAATTGACCTGAAAAGAAAAGAAGTTTATTTTGGCTCATGGCTTCACATGTTTCAATGGTTGTTAGACCTCATTACTTTTGGGCCTGTGGCAAGGCAGCGCATCCCTGTGAGAGTGTGTGGTGGAGCAAGATGCTTGATTCACAATGGCCAAGAAGCAGAGAGAGAAAGGGGCAGGGATGCACTCCCACGACCTAACTTCCCCCCACTAGGCCCCGCCTCCTGAGGGTTCCACCACCTCCCAGCGGCCCTGCAGGCTGGGAGCCAAACCTTTGCACCCAGCCTTGGAGGGTACTTAGGCAGAGCAGAGCAAGGCTTGTTCAGAAGGTCTTGCTTTTCCTTCTCCTTTAACAACAGACCTCCTACCACAGGTGGAAGAGACTCCATGTAGAACCCTCACAGGAAAAGCTCACCTTGAGAGCTGTGCTCTCTTCAGAATGCTGTGGTGGCCCAGAGGTCAGAGGACATGGGGTTTTCCCTATGTTTCCCAGCTGGTGGCATCTCAGCACTAGACCTTGAGTGCACGTTACCAACTGGCCTTCTCTTCATGGGTCAGAATAATAGTGTTGCCCGTTCCTGGTGGTGAAGACTGATCCTCTTTCTTGCTCTTTGTATCTGATACGAAGTAAGTGCTTAATAAATGGATGCAGAATTTCTGAGTGTGTCCCAGGTACTTGGTGGTTTCCAAGCAGTCCAAGTCATCTTCTGTCCCTCTGCATTTTTCCTTTGACAGCCGAGGTTGCGGAACCCTGGGAGTAAAACTCGGTTCCCACAACTTCTCCGCCAGGAGCTATTACGAGATTGCTCACAGCGTGATCTCTTCCTGGAGGGGATGCTTCAGCCCACTGCTGCTCCAGTTGTGACCTTGAGAAAGAAGTTGACTTGTCATCTCTGGAGGCTGAAGGAGCAGGAGACAGCACAGTTGGGCCCCCTGTCTTGCTGGGGGCTCAGGGCCCCCTCCCAGGCCTGCCCCAGGGAGCCCCCTCAGCAGAGGCTAGCAATTATGTCAGTCGGTGCTGCTGAAGCCAGTGTAGGTAGGCAGGCTGGGCAGTTAGCGGGCTTTTTATTTTAATTATTGTTTTGCTTTTATTTCTTCCCTTGCAAATTGCTTCTGTGGCTGTGGTTATCTATATGTCATCTGTATGTCCCTGTGCAATGTTGGGGGGGGGTGAACCGGGAAGACTCTGAGGGGGTGGGACGGGGGGTACAGTATTGGGTTTAGTGTTCGCATCAGACTCACACACAGTCTGGAATCCGTGAAGTGTCCCTCAGGTGAAGCCTGGCCCTTCTCGAGCTGAGAAAGTGCTGTTATAACTCCAACAGATAGCCCTTCCCTCTCAAAAGAAGTACCTGAGTTCACAGCCTTTTTTTTTTTACACTCTTTAAAATGCTGAGGCCTCTCGTGAACACAGTGTTTTCAGTTAGAGCCATAAAATTAAACAATAACGAGATACGGTAGTGGACAATCAAGGTAGTCTGGAAAACTTCCAAAACACTGAGTACGTTGGCACTGAGCTGAGGAGCCAGGGTGTCCCGGCACTGATAGGATTCAGTTGTACAGAACACCGCCACCAAAAAGAGATTAGGGCTTAGGGGAGCCACTGAGCAGAAAAGCATTGTCTGGCATGAGCTAAGGCC
The DNA here is from genome assembly GCF_047511675.1 of Marmota flaviventris. Classification (NCBI taxonomy): domain Eukaryota; kingdom Metazoa; phylum Chordata; class Mammalia; order Rodentia; family Sciuridae; genus Marmota; species Marmota flaviventris. The sequence goes on along the minus strand of NC_092517.1, from coordinate 4,572,259 downwards.
TGGGTCCATCCCCAGCGTCTCAAAAGAAAGGAAAGAAGACTGAGAATATTAGCCTGGTGAGGCAATGGGTATGTTCATTTGCTGTGTGGTGATTTCACATTTTATATCCACACTATATCAGGTTGCAGATGTTAAGTATATACAGTTCCCGTTTGTCATTTATAGGGTTGCAGGATCCATGCACAGAGACACAGGGCACCTGCAGTGTTTATTTGTGTTAGCACAGGCTCAGCAGATTATCATCCCAAGGCTGAACCTGCATTGCGGTGGGGTTCCACCCTATCCTATCCAGCCCTTGCTAGTCCTCTCTCTCCCCGCACCTCGTTACATATTAGCCCCCTGTCTCTCCTATGTGGAAGAATGCATTTGCCTGGGTATTCTAGACTGTAAAATCATAAGGAAGTTAGGACAGCTGCACAAGTGCGCTGTGGGGTCAGCTAGGTTGCTCATACACCCTGAGTATGCACCTTGGTCTGGGGAACACATGGGTATGTGGTTACTGAGGGCACCGTGTTGTCCGACAGCATCATGCACACACAGACCCTGGTCGTGCTGCGCTAGCCTGCCTTTGTATTTGGAGAGGGGTCCTACTACCATACCTTCTTAAATTGAGGAAAAAATGCAGTCTTTAAAGGTTACTAGGAACCCCCTCCCCATGCACACCAAAAAAAACATAGCAGTTCAAAAATACATGAAGTGAAAGAGCAAATTTTAAAATACGACACGAATTATGGCCTTGTCTGTGTAAAGTAATCAAAACACACAGGGTGTAGGTAGTACGTAGACCATCAATAAAACGACCCAAGTGTCTCGCAGTCCCCAGGGTTGCCTTGTGGAGCCCATTCCTGCAGCGTGCTCAGTTTCTAAGTTGAACAGTTGGCCCAGTTTTGTAAAACATCAGGTGCCACCCATGGATGCCAGAGTGAGTTTAGAAATGTCCCTGGCAGTGGCCTGTGGGAACCATGACAGGCTGGAGGGAAATACTGAATCCTGTGTCTGTTAGAAATGCCAGTTAGGACTGAAACATATAGACATGCAGAGCTGATTTCTCCTAGACAATGCCACCTCTGGGGACAGGCTGCTACCTGTGTACCCACACCTAGGCTCTGGATTTGCTACCCTGATGGAATTGGATCCTTTGTCCCATCTCTGCTCTGGATGCTGTTTATCTTAACATCCAAGAGATGCTGGGAAATCAAAAGAAGTGTGAGACCTTGGGAGTTTCCTCTGGACCTTCTTGGGTCATGAATATGTGTTCCATATATTTGCATTGGTCCAGGTAAAATTTGAATCCCGAGATTGAGGCTGGAGTCTGCAAAAGTGCCAGTCATTTGCGGTGCACACAAGAACGTGTCGTTGCTTTGGTACACTGCTTCTGGAAGTGCCCAAATGCTTGAGGTCACCAAGCACCAATTTTGACATTTCACATAAGTACATAAAAGTGTGTGTTTCATACACTGATCTTCTGCCAAGAGTCTTAGGATGCCTTTTTACATGACTTGTTTCATATGAGAGATTCATTTACATCTAACTATGAATCTCCTCAAACGGTCCTTTACAGGAGATCCACTGAGATGAGGGGTTGGGCCTGCATTGACACCCTGGAAGTGATGGCAAGTCTGTTGCTTATAGCAACCATATAAACACACATGCTCTGTGTGCTCTTGCCCACCTCCTGGGACCTGCTGCTCTCTGGTCATCTGGAGACACCTGTTAACTATCTGTCATTCTTCATTTTATATTACTCTGCAGTAATTGCCTCATATTGTCAATGTGAGAATAGTCAGTTTTTTTCTCAGATCATTTATAAAACTGTGAAGACCTGTCCTAACCTTGATCCCACCTCCAGATATTCTCATCTTGTGTTTTCCTCTGTAACTGTGGTTTCTGGTGACATCTCTCCAATTGGTAACTTAGTGTGTAAAATATTTCCAAAGACTGTTTGAAAATTAGTTACTTAAGCCCTACCTTTGAGCTTACCACTTCTCTCAAAAGTCTGTTAAGCACTCAAATGCTTCTGTCATCTACAAAAATGACAATGGGATCATGTCGCAGTGGACAAAGGTGTGACATATGCAGTCAGTGCAGTCGGGGGAGAAATAAAGAATGTCCCCTTGCTTCTGCCCTTTCTAATGCTTTATTCACTCAAATCACTCAATACAGTTTCACTCTACAGGTTCTTAATCAAGAAAATGACAATCCTTAATGCTGGGCACTGCCATAGACAGAATCAATTCTCAGCAAACGATTCTAGGTTAATCCTAAGCTGCAAACACTCTTAATCATGACAGGCATTCCCTCTCATGCTCAGCTCAAGTGCCCATCTAAAGTCTCCAGCCTTAGGCCTTAAGTCCAGTGGATGCACACTCCGGGAGACCGCGGTGGTCAAGTCAGGAACTGAAGGAGGCTTCTCCCCGCCCTCACCAGGGTCCAGATGTGGCTGTGGAGTTTGAGAGCAGGGAGGACAATGCAGAGGACCAGGCAGATGCTGAGAGGAGTTGGGGTGTCACTCCAGTTCCTCCTCAGGCTCTCTGGCATGTGGGTGTCACTGTCGGCTGACTCAATGTCTGCTAGTTTGCTCCATCATTTGTGCTAAATTCGGGGGCTTCTGCCTGCCCTTTCAATCCCTGTCAGTTGTCATTGGGTTTCTTAGTGACGTCTTTCCTTCTGAGGTCAGGACATCTGGTCTGGTGGTTTTGCCCTGATCTCTCGCCCTTTTGTCCCTATTGGGGCGTGGGCAAACAACAGAGACTTCACTCTGGGTTTTATCAGGGTTGTGGAAAGTGACTTATTTAAAATCAGGCTATGCCTGATGACTATATTGGAGGGCTCTGCAGGTGTACCTGATGGGGACTGCAGTTTATTTCAAAATGGAGTTACTTATGCTAAGGCCCTTCTTGAGTTAAGGCTGTCCTTACAGGTCAGGAAGCTGGGAGATGAAAACAAATTCAGATGTGTCCCGTGCACTCAGCAACCTGTGACACACATCAAGCTTATCCCACAGTGTACATGTGGGAATTGCTACATGAGGCCCTTAGAAATCTGTGGATTTGGAGACACCCAGAAAGACTTTGGGGCAAAGGTGAGATTTGGGGATCTGGTTATTAGATCTCTTTGAAATGCTGCAGTGGGAGTCCAACATGTGCACATCATTGATAATGTGGAGAAACCAGCGGATGGAAGGGAGCAGCGGAGGGCCAGCCACGTGGCCATAGGACACACAGTGACTCGGCGCTTGCCGTCTGAAGCTAGGAAGGCTGGTTCTTCCCTTTTAGATGTTGGACCACGGAACTAAGAGTTACCTAACCCCTCTCTGCCTCAGCTTCCTCATATGTGAGCAGGCGATGGCTGTGGTGCATAAATCTTGGGCCTAGGGGAGAAATGAACAAATCTGTGTAAAGAATTGAGATGGTTGTTTGACCTCTTCTGTGACCGTTTGCTTCATGGAACGTATTTAAATGGTGAGATTAGGGGGGATTATATTTTCTTCACAGGCTTAAGTTTTCTGTAATTTCTGCAATGAACATGTTGATTTCGATAGAAGGGGAAAAAGTTTTCCAAGTCAGGTTTTCAAAATACATACACCCTACATGAGTCATGCTTAGATGACTGAAAAGCCATGTAGCGCATATTTTCATCAAGTTAGGCAACGTTCTCTGTTCACGTTGGGCTCCCCTTCCTTGTCAACCTCCATAAATGGAGCTAAGAGGTCCCCGCAAGATCCCTGAGCTCCAAAGGTTTTCGCGTGCATTGGACGATTGCATTCCCTCCATCTCTGGTGCAGTCAGATATATTTTGGGAATTGGATAAATAGCCATCTCCATAGGTAACTTAATTAGCTGAATTTATTTTTGGAAAATAAAAGTGTTTATACATCCTCGGTAGCTTTATGCCAAATGGCAATTCCTAATCCTCTAGTATCATTTCAGGTTTTATCATCTGTAAAATACCACCTGTGCCTAGATACAGGGGCTATTCTCTTACTTCTCTGAAAGAAGATTCAAAAACAAGTTCTGGGGTTGGTTGGCTCTTTTTGAAGGGGGGAAATCTGAATATATGAACTATTGCCATTGCAGATGAGATGATCAAATGTCAATTCATAAAAGTTTTCAGATACACACACACACCAACCCATATATTTATTATTCAGATATATATGTGTATATATTTAGGACTGCAGAGAAACCACATATAAAATAATATGCCAAATTAGAAATATGGCCCCTTAGGCATATTTCATAAAGTAGGTTTATTAGAACTTCTATGTGTTGAACAGAGTGCCCTCGCCAGCCCACGAGGGCTGCTTTTCTCATCTCAATGGCTCTTGGGAGAACCTTGAGCTCACTTTCAGCTGCGTTACTTAAAGCGTGGTGATTCGTGAATCATACATGTCACGGGAAGTGTACCCTGATCCATGAACCCTCTGCCAGGCACGGAGATTTCAACAGTGTTTCCATTCATCCTGGGACTCTCTCTGGGCTCCCGCTCCACTAGCCCCTCACTGACTTGCTTTTGAAATCCATCTTTAGAAGACTCATTTGCAGTGATCTCTGACTCATGGGATTGCATAGATATTCTTATCAGGAATAATTCTGTGTCCATTTTCACCCCTAACCCCTGTTTGTCTGTTTTGCTGTGCGCCAACTTTGTCACTTGAAACATTGGCGATGTGCAGGGTACGATGGCACACACCTGTAATATCCAGTGATTCAGGAGGCGGAGGTGGGAGGATCACAAGTTTAAGGCCAGCCTCAGCAACTTAGGGAGACCCTGTCTCAAAAATGAAAATGGCTGGGGATGCAGCTCAGTGGTAGAGCACCCAGTACTGCAGAAACAAACAAATGCAACCTCTGTGATTTTTTTTTTTCTTTCTTTTTCTCATGAACCTATAGGTTAACTAGGCTGTTTCTCTGCTGGTCTAGCTTGGACTCGTCCTGGGACTTCTGGGGCTGGGTCATCCACAGTGGCTCTAATTACATGTCCACCAGGGTTCTGGTGTCGAGGCTGCAGAGGGCCTCTGCGTGGCATCCGGTATGCCCAAAGAGGTTCCACTGCCTTCTTGATAAAACAGTTTCAGAGCCTCAAAAGGGCACCCGTAGGAGCAGAAGGTTCTTGAGGCCTTACTCTGAGGCCACCCTGTCATATCTCTACCATTCTGCAGGCCACTGTTAGTTAGGGGACTGGCCCAGATTTACAGCCAGGAAACACATTCCATGTCTCCATGATGAGAACAGCAGGGAGCCTGTGTCTATTTCTAGTCCCCAGCAAACTCATTTTCAGCGGATTCTCTAGGGACTCTAAGCCTCTAACACGTCCCTGGATTGATAATGCTTTAAGTTGAGATGTTTTCCCTCAATACTACTTTGTGATTCAAAACTAAGTCGGGTACAAGGCCCTGGGTTCAATCCCCGTGCATCTCTCTCTCTCTCTCTCTCTCTCTCTCTCACACACACACACACACACACACACACACACTCCTAATAGGGTGCTGCTTACACCATGAGGACCCAGTTAAGGACTCCAACCTGGCCTGATATTTTAGTAAGTGCGGTGAGTCTGGGAGAGCTGACCCATGGAGAAGTAGATCTGTTGTCTGTCTTGCTGGACGAGGACAAATTTTACGGTGTCCCCAGTTGAGGGGCAACAGCGCCATATACTGTTACTGTCAAAACCCACTGGGCTGTTTTGTGACGTTAAGGTTGCTGTTGGGATGCATACTTGGTTACCGGCAGTCGTTCTGTCGATGTGACTCTTTTTATTCAGCTAGAGGAAGGCACGAAAGAGACACCTTAAGGACAGCCACCCTTCTGAGAAGGAGCCGCCTCACATCTCTCTAATTAGCAAACATCTCGTGCGTCTGTCGCGCTGCCATGAGGGCCTAATTACCAGGCCTTGGAGTTCGCCGGTACCTACATGGTTGTGTAAAATTGAAACCAGATGAAAAATCAAATGTTCCATGCAGGAGAAAAATGGATGCCGAACAAGGCCTGCAGAATTCTTAAGTGCTCCAGATTGCCCAGGGTTCACTGCGTTGCCTCTCATAAGGAAAGGCCCGGAAATGACTCTGAATGAGGAGTCGCTCCAAGAAACCACAAAAGAAAGAACTCAGCATAATAAATACATTTTTTTAAAATACATTGTACACAGCATAAAAGGCTGCACGCAATTTGCGAATTAGGTACCCTACCAGACGGCGGCAGGTAAATAGGTGTAATGGAAGTCCCTGGTGCTCTGATCAAGCTCGGTGCTCCAGCCTTCAGGAAATGACATTGCCTTTTTAAGGAGTATTATTTTGATTTAAAAAGGCTCTGTTTGCCAACGAGAGCGGCGGGGGGTGGGGGGGGCAAGTTCAGTATTTACAGAAAATGAAAAGACCACATTATCCCCGAGTGTGTGGAGAGTGTGCGCATTCTGTGCGAGAAAATTAAAAGTCTCTGCTTTCCATTCAGAAGCAATTAGAGCATGTCTTTCATGGTGGCTAGAAAACAGATGCAGGACTCGTAGAAGTCCAAAGTGTAAAACAAAGGTGGAGACGAGAGGAAAACGCATCTCTAAGTGTCTTGAGTCTTCAAGTAGCTAGCGCCCAGGCCTGGGACAGTGGACACATGTGCCTTTCCAGCTCTGAGTGTGCTCTGGGAATTCCGCAGCCAGGCCCACTTGAGATCTGATCGAACTCTGAAGAGTCTTTTTGGTCCAGAAATCTCCCTTAGAACAGTAGAAAGGGTGCTAACGGCGACTGGCTCATCCCTGGGGGAGGGGCAGGAATGGGAAGGCCTCACTGGCATTTGTGAACCGGCACCTCCCACAGATGCAGAGCCCTCCTAGAAGCTGGTAAGTGGAGGCCACTGCCCGGGTTTCTTGATGCCGAGGATCAACACATTTCCAAATATTAGACAGTCCCATCTCACAGGTGTGAGCCATCTGGTTGAGCAAAGCAAATACATCCATGTATTAGAGTGAGCTAAATGTTTTTGCAAACAACCCTAAAACTTCAGAGGCTTAATATAATATATGTTTATGACTTTTTGAAGTCAAGGACCAAGTGTGTTTCAGCCGGGCTGTGGGCCATGTTCTGTGCACCTGTTCAGGGACCTGGGCTTCTCCCAAATATTGCTGGGACCTCTTCATCTCTCCACTTGGATGGAAAATGAGGATTGGAGCAGGTGGTGGATGGGGGCTGACCCAGGTTCAGTAGAGGGTCCACTTTACTTGTGAGCACCTTCTGTTGGCCAGAACTCTTACATCAAACCACTAACAGGAAGAGGCTGAGGAGCAGGCAAGCTCAGAGCCACCTTAGTGAGCGGTGGCCATCTCTGCCTGTCCTATTCTGCTGAGGACAGGGAAAGGTGATCTTGGCTGGACAGGGAGGTGGTCATCAAGCTGAGCCCTACTAAGGAGTCCTCTATGGTGGCCCTAAGTAGCCTCCAGTGGAAGTGACTCTTGCCACACAGGAGAGGTTCTCAGCAAACAGAACATCCTCTGGAGTAACCAGAGCCCTCCTCTGCCACCTGTGCCACCTTGCAGAGGAAGAGTGCTGGGCCATCCTCGCTGGCTGTTCCTGTCTCCCTTCTCATCTCTGGTGCGCTGGTTCTTGCATATGGAAAACCTGTTCCCCTTGTGTTGGGACCTGCCGCTGTGGGACACTGAAGGACAGGGACAGCTGAAGAACATGTGTGGCATCCTAGACAGGGGCCCTCCTTCCAGTCTGTAAATTATGGATATTGGTTTGGAGAAGTCTTTGTCTCTTAAAATAAGTTCTCAATGCTCAGGATTAGAAGCAGCTGGGATCCCTGCAGCGGGCAGAGCCCTCAGATGTGTGTCTGCGTGTTTTTTCAGTAGGCACGACAGATGCTCTGGAATGACACGCATACCTGTCATGCCAGCAAAGCCACATCCTCGGGCTGTCTGCCCGTCACCGGGCGGGCCCTGACCGCCACAAGGTGTACTGTCAAGGAGTCCCTGATGGGGACCCTCCTGCATTTCCACCCTGGCTCTTCTGCTTGCAGGGAAGCCACGAGAACCCAGGAGAATGGGAAATAGAGCAACAGAATCCAAAGTCTTGTTCTTGATTTTTTTTTTTTTTTTTTTGCTTCAATTAAGTGAAACTTTGCACCTCTCTAGGATGCAGAGTTGGCAATGTGGAGTGGAGTGGCATAGACATTTGTGTTCGTTACCATAGCAGCAAGTTGTGAGCCCCCCGAAAAGAAATTAGTTATATTTGCAGGACTATTGTTGTTTCTCTCTCTTAATAAATGTGATAGAGAGAAAGTGTGTGTGTGTGTGTGTGTGTGTGTGTGTTTTCAGGGACCTGGAGTTACATAATATGGAATTATAGAGAATTACCCTTGTAAACTCGCCCTATCTCTGCAGTGAACTTAACCTGGGCTCCTCGGGGCACAGATGCTGTCTGCTTTGCCTGTTGGTACACATGCTGTTTGTATGTGCACCCTAAATACTAGGATCACTTGCAAGGTGTGCAACCTGTGCAACAGCATGTGTGACCACAGAGGCTGGTGAGTGGCCTCTGGGGAAATGCATAGTGTGGGCCACGCATTCCTTCTAGTTAATTATGGACCTCTGTGGAACGGGCTGTTGACTCTCTGCCCACGTGAATCCTCAGGTGAAACTGTCGCAAGGTGTTCTCGCCCTCCGAAACCAGCTGTGCAGATAGGGTTTTGTCATTCCCAGGGCCTTTGCTTTCACTTTGGACTCAAGTGAAGCTTTGGGAGCGGGTCCAGGGGTACCCAGAGTTCAGGACTTGATTGAGATCGATTGGCCTTGGATGGGACTGGGCGTTTGGATCACTGATGCTCCATTGGGTCTCCATTCCTTCAAGAGAGAGGGAACCTTGGTCATTGCAGCCCAAGTCCTTGTTTTCATGTCCTGACCCAGGTTTGGATGTGTGTCCAACATAGGAACCTTGATACAGCATGGACCTTGAGTTAGGAAATAAATGAGGAGCAAAACAAACATCAGTGTGCCTGTCTCCCAGCCCCCCTCCTGCTGCCACCCACCACTGTGCAAGCCTCAGCACTTGCTACCTTCTCTTATTTCTTGCTCCTCTATTTCCCTTTTGGATTGGCAGCGCCTCTATTCTGCATCAGCCTCCCAGAACCCAGGCCGAAGGAGCTGCCTGTCCCCTGGGACCTGGCGGTCTCTAAGCAGAGGAAGAGACACCTGGAGGTGCTGCTTCTTGACCTTGTGCTCAGAGGGGCTCACCTCCCCCAGGAACACTTCTTTGGCAAGTTCAGGCTCATTCTGGGAGACACTGTCTTCCTACCCAAAGGGGAAGCAAAGATCCTGAATTATACTATGCTCAGCTCTGACTCTGCCGCCGTCCCCTGGGAACCGGCAGTAGTTGGCTCTGGCCGTTGGCAGCCGAGTGGAGTGCCATTAGACAGAAATGGCAGGTTCCCTGCTTTCTGGTCCCATCTGCCATCCAGGAGGTTCCTCCGAGATACAAAGGGAAAAGGAAGCTAATGGGAAGCGCAGCAAAGAATGAAGCTACAGGACCTGGGGCTCCTGCTTCTGTGTTTCCTCCCAGCAAATCGGCTGCTCCTTTCACCAGAACTCCAAGAGTTAAGATGAGAACCTCATCTCTTACCAGTTGATTAACTAGCTTCAAAGACATGGGGGTGTCCCCCACCCCAAACACAGAGAGACAGAATCTAACTTCTACTGGAACCTTGTTAAAAACGTTCTATTAACAGATTATAATTGCACACATTTGTGGGCTAGAGTGCGATGTTTTGATGTTTGTTTACAATGTGACATGATTAAGTCAACTAATTAACAGAGCCATCGACTTCCTTCCCTGGGAGACGTTTTGACACTCTCTAAGTTGTTGTGAAATAGATACCACATTATTAGTGACTGCCTTCACCCTTCTTAAAACTTTTTCCCCCTGTCTACCTGAAACTTCATGCTCTTTGATCCCTCCCTCCCCGCCCATTTCCTGTCCCCTGGTCACAGCTGTGGCCCCCTTCTCCCATGCTTCCCACTGTTAGATCCCACGTGTAAGTGAGATAAAGCAATATTTATCTTTTGTGCCTGGCTTATTTCACTTGGCATAATGTCCTCCAGTTTGATCCAGGTTGTCACCGCCTTTTCAGGCTGGATAGTTTTCCGTTGTGGATAGATCTCCACTTCACTAACATGGCTTTAAGCCAGAGGGTGTCACTCATGCACCCAGTGGCTCAGTCACCCGTTGCTGTATGTCAGGTGTCATTACAGTCCCAGGGTCTGCTGGGGAGACCAGGACAAGCAGTAGCTCTGCTTTTGATGCATTTATATTCAAATGGGGACAGAGTTGACACTCGGTCATCTTTTCCCTTGTCTGTTAGGCCCATTTTAAGACATTTCTTGATGAATTATTACATGCTGGAGACCCAGCAGTAAGCAGAGGCTGTGGACTCGGGCTTCACGGACGTGCTATTTTGGGGGATGGAAATAGAACATACGCAGAGAAAATCCATCCCTAATCTGTCGGGTGGTGCTGGGCACCGTGAGAAAAAGTAAAGGTGGGGTAGAGCTTGGGTGGGTGGCGAGGTTAGCACCATTGACACAGAAGGAGGGAGGGTGATACTGGGCAGAGGTTTTTGAAGGAGGAAGGAACTAGAAATCCACAGCTGACTTGTTGTTTACCCTCCTCAGAAGAGGCAGCTAACGGCTTAGCTTAAAGGTGCTGGTGACTGTGGGCACTGGGAGAATGTTCTGTCTGCTGTGTGGGACATTCACCTGGACGCTCTGGAAGGCCTCTGGAGCTCAGAAGGCAGTGGATGGGGATCCACCCCCATGGAATTCCTTGCTGTTGGTTTGGGGGTTTTTTTAAATATAATTTAAATTTGTAATATACGAGGGGCAGATGTTTTCTGAATTTAGTTACTGCACTTGGAGCTGACAATAAGGAATAAGTTGAGACACAATGTAAAACTTCTGTGGTTCTTCAGCTCTATAAATAAATGGTTTGTCTTTGAAAAGATTGGAACAAGAGGGTGGAGGCGGAAGTTGCATGAAGAAGCCGAGTGCTGCACAGTGGCGCCATTGTCTAGTGAAATGAAGGCAAGTGAAATTTTCAGTTGGCCTCTGTGCTGATTTTGGATTCAGTTCCTTTTGCTTTTTTTTTTTTTTTTTTAATTCCTCCCAGAAAAAAAAGACAGTAAGGAATATGGAAACTTGATTAAGTTAACTTAATTGCGAGAGATTATGATGGGGTCATAAAACTTTTTTTGTCAAATATTTCATTTCTGATCCATTTGATGTTGAACCTTTTTTTTTCCCTCTTTGAAGTTGGAACAATCCGACTAATTCAATTTGTTCTGTGTGAGACCTATGGACAGAAGAAAGATCCACTCAGTTAAAAGCCTCTAAGAGCTTCCGCTTTGGCTTTGTAAAATTAGTAAGCTTTTTAAGAGCAGTTTTGCTTACAAAGGCAGTGAGTGGCCAGATTTCTAGATTCTTCTTGGCATTTGAGCTGTGGTCAAACGTAGTATTTTTCCGTACTTCTTAAATTTCTACCTGGAACCGTCAACCTTCAGAACAACTGGTATGGCGGTGTAGACGCCAGCACAGAATCTTGTTTCTTCCCAGAGACCTAACAGGCCCTCCTTAGAGGTCTGCTCTAGTCCCCCTTACTGCTGGACACTAGTCCTGAGATTCAGTGGAAAGTGGGTAGAATTGAGAGTCGCACAGACCCAAGTTCAAGTCCTGCTAAGGCCCAGCTGTGAAAACTTCCTCAAGTTCTTTGTAAGTGCTTCCTCCATCTGTTCACCAGGGTAACAGTCTCCTAGTAAGAAGATGATTCACAGTTAGCACAGCGCCTGGCGTGTGGTGGATACCATTATCTCTCGTGCCTTTACAAATCTTTTGTGCTAGGAATCGTTACTCAGGCTTCCTTGACCTTTCTGGGGAGCCATCTCCACAGCTGGCAGCCTGAGGGCTGGCTGTGGCCAAGAGAAGCATTTGGTTGAATGAACTCTGGGCTTAAAAATGTTTGGAATTCGTTGCAAGCACTCAAAAATCAGATTTTTATAGGAGAGTCTGGATTTCTGGCTTGATTTGAAAATCGAGACTGTCTGCCAGTACCACACCTCCCCCTCTGTCCCCACGGGGCCAGCAGGCAGCAGAGGCTGAAAAGTGGCTGCTTCCCTTAGGTGCAGATGGGTCCCTAGGCTCCCTTCCCACCTCTCTGTTCCTGCCTGGACCCTCAGGGCACCTAAAGTCCTTAGAGTGGACGCCTGAGTAAACATATGGTGCTGGGAATGTCAAGGCTGCCTACAGGCCTGGAGACATGTTCAGCTCTGACCCCGGAGGGCAGTCCCTTTGTACCTTTGAGTGACCAACAGGTGTCTGCTTGAAGGAAGGCTATCTCTCTGATTAAGAATGCAGCTTTGGCAGCAACTCCTCAAAGTGCCATCTGGGCTGGGAGTCGGGACACTAGGTCAGGCAGGAAGATCAGCCCCCCCGCCACCTCATAGGGTAATGGACGCACATTTAAATCACCCTCAAGTGCGACATAGGCAAGCACATTAATGGCTGAGGGTGTCAATGGGGGCAAGTTAGAGCAGAAGCATCAAGAGAGTTGGTTGACCATGAGGAAGCCCAAGAAAGGACAGGGTTTGCTGCATCCAAGGCCAGCAAGATGGTTCATTACCAGACATCTTTGGGGAAAGAATTAGCACCCTTGGTCAAGTTAAGGGACATAAAGATGAAGTCCAGCAATAGCCATTACCCTGGCTTTCTCGTCTTCAGAGCTTTCTCTATTCCCAGGTCTTCATCGTACCTGTTAAACTTGTCTCCACAGCGACAGGAGAATTACCAATGGATACGCTGGACTATCCAGTGAATGAGTGATATCTCTTCCTTAAAATGCAAGGGTCTTGTTGATTATATTTTGAGATACTTAAGGAAATGGATGTAACTGATTTCCCAGATTTTCATTCTAAGAAATACGTTCAAGACTTCTGGTTTAAATTCACTCAAGAAAGCAAAAAAAAAAAGAATAACATTTGATCTGTATTGTTCTCACCACAATTTAAGACTCTCTATTCAGCTACGAATGACATTTTACAATTTTATAGGCCATTTGGTTCTTTTATTTGACCCAGATTTAGCTTAACCAGGTACATCAGGACTTTTTACAGGATCACGCTAGTGGTTACTTTGATTTTTTTTTTTTTTTTTTCCCTCAAGGCATCAAGTTTTGTCTTGGTTTTCATAAAAACCGTGAGCGCGTCGGTCGATGGTGATGTGGAGGCTGCACATTCAAAACCAGTTCTCAGCCAACCTCTGTCCCGCGCTGGGTCTGGTTGCGAACCGTACATAATCATGGCCTTGTCGCGGGGTAGCAGTCTTATGCAACCACTTAATTTTTACTGCAGGAGTGTTAAGTCATAAAAAGTGTCTACTTTTTACCATGCTCTGTAAAAGAACCAGCTCTCTCTAGACGTTTCTGTGGCCATCGCTGCCGCAGGCCAGAGGTGACTTCAGGCTGAGAGGAGACTCGGTTGCAGGGAGCCACATGGCCAGGATAAAACTGGACCAGCAGAGTAGGAAGGGACTGTGCTTTCACGGCCTTTGCATGAGATTTTTGCGGTGGCTGTCACCAGATTAAGGATGTACAGTGGGTCAGAGGTGAGAGCTGCTGATGGTGGTGTGACAGCCAACGTTTATGGTGTTTCCTGGGCCAGGCGTCGTCCCAGGGTGTAGGCTGTGCCTAGCAATCCAGAGAGGGAGGTGCTGTGCCCCCCTGGTTTACAGAGGAGGTGTTTGAGGCCCGGGGAGATCAATGGCAGCCTCAATTTCGTGCATTCAGATGACTCACCCCATCCTGGTGGATAGTCTGCACCCGGTATCTCCAGGGCTTTTTTGTTTGTATGTTTGCTGTTTGGGGTTTTTTTTGGTGGAGCTGGAGACAGAACCCAGGGACTTATGCATGCCCGGCAAGTGCTCTACCACTGAGCCATATCCCCAGTGCTCCGTATTCGCTTTTAAGAACACATAGAAAAAGCGACAGTACAGACACAGTCCTTTATTTCCACCCATTGGTTCCCCCAGCCAGTGGCCCGCAGGACTCGGAGAGGGGGGCAGCAATTTGGGGGAAATGGATTGAAACGTCATCTTGTAATTGAATAGTCCTGGTTTTATGAGAGAACTTGCTAAATGTCTTATGCTTTCCTCTTGTTCTGAAGAATGTATTATTTAGTTAGTGATTCATTCATTCTCTTGGAAGAATGAACTCAGGGGCACTCTTCCATGGAGACCTTTTCATTTTATTTTGAGACAGGATCTCACTAAGTGGCTGAGGCTGGCCTTGAACTCGAGATCCTCCTGCCTCAGCTTTCCAAGTCGCTGAGACGATAGGCATGTGCCACCGTGCCCAGCAATGATTTTTAGCATCTTCAGGCTGTGTTGCAGCCTCCAGGAAGGACAGCAGCTGTCCTAGTCTTCCAAAGGAGTTACTGGATCAGATCTCTTTCACCCTCTGTATAGAGCCTGGAACTATCATTGGGGTTCACAGATCTAGAGTTTGTGTTTTGGATGTTTTTCTAGTCTCCTACCTGCTGATGGACCATTAGCCACTGTTGATTCTTGGGGCAGCTCCCCTTCCCTTGTCTTTCCTCCGATGCTTGGACCTTGGTACCCATGGTTTCACATCAGTGGATTCCACCAACCGATGGTGGAATTTATTCAGAACAGAGATGTAATGCTGCTAATATATCAGACCTGCGTGGCTGCTGGTCACCTGTACTGATCCTGCTCAGTCTTCTCATTACTCCCTGAACTGCTCCACATAACAGTGGTTTACAGGGAACTGATATTGCACAAGGTATTCGGGCGTCATCAGTGACCCGGACATGGTGTGTGTAGGTCATATGTAAATGAGGGTCTTGGACATCCTTGAGTTTGGGGATTTGGCCAGGATTCTGGAACCAGTCCTCTGGGGACACTGAGGGATTTCTGACTTCTGATTTGTGACCCGTTGTGACACAGGGATGCAGATGACCTGGCTTGCTGGAGGAACGAAGGGAGACAGAAAACCAAGAGCCTGGGTCCCCAAAAGGAAAGATGAAGCCAGGGCTCGTGCATGTCATCGCCCGTGCTGTGCCTTCTACTCCCCCCGCCCACCAGCTTCTGCTTTGGTTTTTCTTTTTGAGGGAATGAATGACAAATCTGTCAAGGTGATGCCGTTGGCCTCAGGCTTTTTTGAAAAACACCTTGTTTCCTGTCCTTCGGGGCCACCCCCTTGAGGACAAGCTCTGTCTTCTGTTTCTGCAACTTTCTGTCCCCTTTCCCCACCCTGAGGCCCTTTCCTTCATGGACCACTTTCCAGATGACAGAGAATCACCTGGGTGGGTTGGATCGAGTGGGTTCTCTGTGCAGTCTTGGGGTGCAGTGCGGCAGAGGAGCCCCAGAGATGGTGGTGCACGTATTCTAGTGTGTGTGTTGGGGGGACAGGGAGGGGGCAAAGCAGCCCTGGGGCCCCCTGCTGGCAGCCCTGGGGACAGACAGGTCTTGGCCCTGATCTGGGTTCCATGTTGTCTCATGTCTTCCCTGAGCACATGGGCATGCTGGTGCTGGTGGCAGAGCCATAAGTGAACCCCTTCCAGAGTCTCTGCCCTCCAGGTACTGACAGGAAGCCCAGCCTCCCAGCTCAGGAGGTGTCTTTGTGTTTAGAAGCTTAATGGAGGAAACCAGCTTAGGTAGCAAGGTGCTTAACCTTTGCTTGCTCCCATGGACTCAATTCAGCATCCTTCCTCCACACCCCACGCCATGGAGACAGAACACAAAGGGAAATATTAAATATTCATATTGAATTAAATAGTCACAAAGACCTAGGAATCTTATCAGAGCCTTCAGTGGAACATCCGCTGGGCAGCAAGTTCTATCTCCCTGTGTGAGGCATTTCTTGCAGTGTTTAAAGCAAATTCACAGTAAATGCTGTCCTTTCTTCTTCCAAAAAGATTCTCAGGCCTCTCTTTTTTTCTCCTGGTTTCTGTTTTTCTCCCTACTGCAAAAGGCATCAATACTAGACCTTGGTGCCAGATTCTGTGCAAGAGATGCAGTTCTTTACCAAGAACACCAGGTTCTAGCTGGCTTGTTTCACAGTCTCTGAAAATGGTTCATTTTAATGTCTGCTTCTTTCCTTTCCAAATCTACAAACATTATTAAGAATGTAGCCAGAGATAGAACCCAGATGGTATGGAATGTTGAAGTTACCAGAATTTTTTTCTTTTCTTTTTTTTAATGCTATTAGAGATTAAACCCAGGAGCACCTAACCCCTGAGCCACATCCCCAGGCCTTTTTTTGTATATTATTTTAGAGACAGGGTCTCGCTGAGTTGCTTAGGGCCTCACTAAGTTGCTAAGTCTGGCTTTGAACTCATGATCCTCCTGTCTCAGCCTCCCAAGCCGCTGGGACTACAGGCATGGGCCACTGCGCCGGGCTGAAGTCAGCAGAATTTGAAATCATCCCTAATACTTTATAATCACATGGGAAGTAAGTAGGGTCCAAAAGCTGAGTAATCCTGAGTCATTTACTGGGTCTCCACTGCTTTCCCCAGGAGACTGTGTTCTTCCTTGGGCAGAAACTGGGTCACGATATCTTTTCTAGCCCTGATCTACTTTTCATAGAGCGCTGCTGTACACTTCATGCTTTGTCTAATCCTGGGGCGATAGCTTCCTACCCCACCACCCCTGTGGCCATTGTTCCTGTGGAAAGGTTTTCTCTACTGTGTAATCTCTAGACTCCACAGGAGGCTCCCCTCCCCTTGAGAAGGGAAACCAGAGCAGTGGATGAAAGCCGGATGGGGGGTGTTGGAAGGATTAGGCAGCAGGGGCCTTAACCCAGGTGCTCTGTCTGCAGGTCTAAGCCAGGAGGAAGCCCCGGTGGCCCCATCAGTAATCTGCAGTAATCTTGCCTTTAGCCTCCTTACTCTCTGCTGGTCAACCCTTGGCCTCCAGCCTGCTGCCCTTTGACCTTGACCTCTACAAGGGCGATTTGTCTGGGTTGATTGTGTGTGGACCTAAGGGGGGGGGGCTTTTGCTGAGCCTGCAAAAAGACCCCCTGAATGGAACTCTGCACGTCTGCTCTCTGTGGGAGAAGAGTTCTTTGTTGATCGTATGTTTTGGCTGATCTGAGTAAATGGGACTTTGTTTCTGTCATAGAGTTTTTAGGTCAAACGGTCTCTCTGGGTGGCCTGGGACCTGACACAGGGAAGTGGTACTGCAGAATTCCTCAAGTCCTTCTGAGGCCCTTTAACTGGAGTTTGGGCAGATAGATCTGTATTTTCCCTGTGTCCTAGATGCAGGAATCGGAAGTGGCCAGGCTGATGCTGATTCTAATGCAGACAGAACGTCTGGTTCCTGGTGTTGTGTCAGAAGAGAGTTTGGAAACTCTTTGGAAGAATTGCTGATGTGGCATCCACTGCGGCTTCACGGACCTCCACGCTTCAGCCGCCCGGAGCTCTGAAACCAAAATAGCTGTTCCAGTGGGTTCTCCCTATGGATTGATGAGGTCCAGGAGGGAGGTGTCCCTGGGGGCCATCAAACCCATTAACTAACTGTTCCTGTCTTCTGGGGTGTATGAGAAAGTGATCTGGGGAAGCCAGATACCTGGTCTTCATGCCCACCCTGGGGGGCTTTTCTTCCCTCTTCTCAGGGCTCCAGGTGGGTTCTATTATCCCCATTGCACAGAAGGTGAAAACTGAGGCAGGACTGGAGGCCGTGTGTGCACATCGTCCTCAGCTCATCATCCGAGGCACAGCGTCTTGTGGCCAGGGTTGGTTTCCGTAGGTACCCTGGTGCCCTATTCCTGACAGCTCGTGGCTCCAGCAAGGCGATGTGGAAATGGGACAGGAGATGGCGAGGGCAATAGCGCGCTCGGTGACACTGGTGGGAACAGGGCTCAGGAAGCTGAGGTTTCCCTTTTGCCTTAAAACTCAGAGAAGAGTGTTGATAACTGTCCCACTTCCTTATCTGTGAAATGGGCCTAGGGATGCTTTCTGAGTTCCTGTGAAACCCTGGTTCGAGGACATTGATTTCACAGGAAGTCGTTCATCAGCTTTTTGGCTGTGCCTGGCATGAGAGGCACCGTGAACAACAGTGCTCAGTTCTAAAGTTCAGGTTGTCTGCGGGGTTCATGTCAAGTGCTGTGCCTGGCTTCCTTCATCGTATTTGATTTTTCAACCTAGGAGAACATGAGCTAGGTACTGTCAACCTGCCTCCACAGGAGATAAAACGTTGCCCAGAGAGGTTTAGTCACTTACTGAGGTCACACGGCCAACACATGGCGGAGCCAGCATGGAGGCCCAGCGGTCCTTCTCTAACCCTCCATTTTCACCATGATATCATGAGATCCATTGCCCTCCTGCCTCACCTGCTCTCCAAATCTCTCAGTCCAGTGGGGACAGGACAGAAGTCAAGCCAACCCAGTGCCCATACTGAGCACTGCGAAGGAAAGAGACACATGAGCTTTGCCTGTGGAGTCTGGGAAGGAAAACCCCTGCAAGGGCAGGAGATCCAGAAAACACAGCCACAGGACAAGTGGGTAGCAGCCTGCTCCAACACAGGGGACCCCGTGGGTCGGCCTATAAGCCTGCGGCTCTCGCAGGTGAACGTGCTCAGTGGCGAAGAGTGCTTCAAGCTTAAAGAACATTCACGGCCCATCAAACAATGAATCTGCAGTTGCCCCTGCGGAGTTAGTGTCTTCTGTGTTTTATTGGAGAGGTTCACGTTGGCAAGCATGACAGAGACTCATGTCATGGGTGCTTCAACAGACACACTTCACAAGACCTTCCCTGCTTCCAAATCGGGGAAAACACAGGAAGGGGAATTTTTGAAGTCCTGCCTCCGTAGTTCCTTGGTGATCTTTTATAGGGCTTGATTCCTTAGAACCTCAGGTATGCGCAAAAAACAGGGTCCTCTGCCTTTCTCTATTAAAAAAATAAAATAAAAAGAGAGACTTTATTCAAACTCTGAGCAAAGATGCCTTCAAAGAACCTAACCGTGACACACGCCAAACACGCGAGGCATCAAATTGATGAATGCTAATTTATTTTGCTCTGTTTCTATCAGAGCGAGATCTTGCAGCCCTCCACAAGGGTTCCATGATTTTTAATTCTACCATATGAGATGTTATTAAAAAAAAACTATAAAAATAATTGCTCTTAGATTATTGAAATACTACCTCCTGCCCCTCGTTGGTTCATTTCACCTCCAGAGAGAGACTGGCTGTTTTCCCAAAATGTGAATCAGGATTCTGCCTGGTTAGCAATGTCACTTACCTTTTGCTGTTTCTTTGTAAGTGGAAATTAATTAAAGTGGAGCTTGCCAGCGAAAACATACACTTCTAAATATAGATTTCTGTTCTGTAGCCCTGTCTAGGAAAAAAGAAAAAAACCCTTTTATTAGACATTGCTGATCTCACATCAAAGCCGAAGGAGAAGGCCAAGTTCTCTTTCATTTTTCATAACGCGGCTTTCTGATCTCAGGGGCTGCACACCTGACTGTGTTGCTTGCCGGGCCGCACATGCAGCCCGTGAGGGGTGGCCGCAGGGGTCAAAGCCTGCTTTCAAGGTCACTGCGTTTTCTGAACTCGATCTGTTTAGAGGGGGCTAAATTGTTAATCACAGGGAATGCAAAATCTCTCTGTTTTCCTCCGATGGCTGGTAGGAATTTGCATCACTACTTCTTAAGCTTTTTAAAAGACTGCTTTCTAATACTGTCAGGAGAGAGGAGTTTTGTATTTCCTGCTTAAACTAAACCAGCAGAATTCTAGGCTCTAAAATTCATTGACACTTAATAACATGGACTATTAAAAATAAAAAAAGATGGTGATGTCTTGCCCCTGTCTTTTTTGCAATGTTATTTATCAAAGTAAAAGCCCTTCCGTTCCAGATATTTCCCCCACACCCAGAATATAAGCACCTGGTGAAAGGAGCGGTCCCAGGAAGGAGAAGCAAGCCCTGTGCTATCTGTTGGTAGGAAATAGTTCACAGTATTAGAACTCTCCACTAGCAATTCATAGATTCTGTAAATGAACTCCCAGGCTTTGGACTCCTCTTACAGAACACCCAAGGTCCCCTGCCAGGTCTTGGGGAATGCGTTCCCTCCTTGTTCATTTCCTGCTGTTTTTCTAAAAGCCTCTGTTTTTTACTTCCACTTGCATCTGTTTGCTCCTAAATGAAAGCAGCTTCCAGAAAGCACTGGCCAGCAACATCTGAGCAACGGGAGGGTGGGCTTCATCCTGCCATGCTATGTGCAGACGGAGGTCTGCTCCAAGCCCTTCCATCAACACAAATCCACCACATTGAGCTTTGTGTTGCTGGAGTCCTAGAAAAAGAGGGACGTGACTTGAGGGAGTCCTGACAAACCAGGCCTCACCACTTGCCCCAAAGATAACACACAGAAAAATAATAGTTAAGAAATGAATTTAATATTGAGCATGGCCACACTGGGAAGGCGTGTGGGCACCAAGCATCCTCAGCCCTGTCTTCAGGGGGCTGATGTGGGCTTCAGATATAAGTAGCGGGGGAACCAGGCCATGCACAGTGCAGACTGTGGCCTGGTCAACAGACATGCCTTACGTTATCATCAGGCCTGCGTGCAAAGCTGAGAGGAATTGGACCCAAAGTTTAAAGGAGCAAAGGGAGACAGAAGTAAAATGCAGTGGGGAAACCAAGTTTGTCCTGGTTTTAATTAGCCGTTGAGTATCTGTAGGCCCAAGTGAAGAGTTAACCTCTCTAAGTCCCTATTATAATTGGATCTTTAACCCACTCTTTGTTTTTTTTTTTTTTGGTGATATTTTGAAGAGTTATGATCCATATTCTTTCATAACATTCCTGTGTTCCTCAGAAGAACATTCTTTTTTCTTTTTCCTTCAGAGAATCACTACATATTTAAATTGCTGGTATGCGTGTATAAATGTATATTTTCACATGTATATGTGCACAGACATCTAGCTATTGTAATTGATAACTATGTAAGTATGTAGTTTTATTGTTTATGCTAAGCTTTTTTTGAGGTAACCCATCATGTCATCTCATTATGAAAATTGTCTCTTTCCAATATCTGTGCCCTTTACTATTTTTTTTCTTGTCATATTTCATGGGCTGGAACAGCTAGCTCTATCATAAGCATCTAACTGTTCATTTAGGCGCAGATAATTGAGGTCTGGATGAACTCAGTTTATAATTATGTCCTATAGTAGTAATTATTACACATATAAACTGCAACCTGATATAAATAATTCATTTTAGATGCAAATTCCAAAGAGCACAAAAAAATTCCACAAAGTGATGCCTCATTCCTCCAAAAACAGGTCAGTTGTTATAGTTCCATTTATCAAATGTCACTAGATATCAGAAACCAGGCAAAGAGGTAAAAATTCTCTATATTCTATGATTTCCACAACTGTTCTCCGAGAGTAAGTCATATCATTGTGTCCATTTTACTGCTGGGGAGGCGGAGTCTTAGCATATGAGCAACCTATCAGACGTTCTCATTGGCTGGCCATGAGTGCAGGCTTTGTACCCTGGACTATGGAACTTGTTCCCTTATATCTCCACAAAGTTTCCACATCTGTGTCCCGTGCTAAGTCAAAAGCTCTCTTGTTTTCATGTCAGCAGCTGGATTGTGAAAGTGTCTCTGCTCGTGAGAAAGGTAATTCTCTGTTGCATGGCCCCGTGTAGCTCCTCACTTAATCTGGCCAGAGAATAAATATTCGAGGCTTGGTGGGATATGCTACTTTTGTCACAATTTCTCAGTTCTATTGCCACACAAAACCCGGCATTGCCAATAGGAAAGTGAGTGGGTGTGGCTTTGTGCCAGTAAAAGCCTTATTTATGGACACCGAAATGTGAATTTCATAGGATTTTCATACGTCCCAAAGCATTACTATGATTTCAGTGATTTAGAAGCTCATGAGGCTGACAAAGATAGCCTGCGGTCCAGATTGGGCTCCCTGGCCATGGTTTGTCAAGCACGGGGTCGGAGAACTCTGGGAAATCATGGAGGGGTGCGTTGGACCTGCAGCTCTGCAAGCTGTGCTTGCCATGATGAAACTTTCCAAGAACCAGCTCTTGCCCAGCCTCCCCCCCTTGGACAGGAAGGATCCAGAGGTGCACAAGACAGCCTAGTTTCCAGAATTCCCAGTCTAGCTGGAGAGGAGTACCGGGGAGGAAGTGGCAGAAATCTTCAGTGTCACCCAGGGTGTGCACCAGTCTTCAGCCAGCTGAGTCTCACATCCTCAGGGCCTGCCTGGCTCTTTTCCCCAGGTCTTGCAGAGGCCCTGAGGGTTTTCTGAGCGACTCCTAAGCCTCTAGGTCAGATGACAGAGTTCCTGGTTCCACACTGCTGTGCTGGAGGCCTTTCAGAGACCACAGAGGAGCAGGAAGCCCAGCATCTTTTTAATCCGGCGCCATCTGCCCGCCCACCCCTCCCCGTGCACATTTTGATCCTCTGGAGCTTGGCTAAGCTCTCCTCAGCTGATCTCAGTCCCTCAAAAATGAGAATTACCAGGAACTGAGGGGCCTGCACACTGATCCCAGAAGCAGGAAGGGCCCTGGGGGCTGAGCACTCAGAAGCCCCTGGAGCTGGTGCAGCCAGATCCTCCCAAGGGAGCAGACGCTGTTTCTTCTCGTGCACACATCTAGCTGTCAGCTTGGCCCTGCCAAGGGCTCTCTGGTTGTGTTCTGAGCCTCTTTCCAGCTCCCTGGCCTCTGAGCCAGGTGCAACACACGCCTTTCCTGGCCTGTTCTTCAGAACTCCTCCAGGGCTCTGTCCCCAGCCCACTGGGTTTTCCACTGTTTTCGAGCACAGCCCAGTGATTCTCTTTGCTTATAGTTCCATTACCATCTGGGTGCTGGTGGCCTTGGAATCAACGTCCCCAGCCAGACCTGCCCTGTGGCTCCAGGCTTCTTCCTCCCACTGCCCCACTGGGAGCTCATCTCCTCTCTACCAAGACCTCCTCGTTCCGCGCTCTCCCTGGGTGTGTGCACACATGTGTGAGCACGTGTGTGGGTGCTGAGTTAGAACCGGGGAGTCCTTTGTGGTCTTCCTTTTCCTTCCTCACCCACCCCCAACTCAGATCCACGTGTCTGGATCCAGGATTTGGCCATAAAGACAGCCTGGATCCCATTCAAGGCTGCTTTTACTCGGGCTCCCTATCGACGCAGTTCATTAGAGTCCTGAGGGGGGACAGGAGGCAAAGTGACTGCATGTGGTTCCCCATTGCCTCTCTCCCGGCTGAGCCGGGTGCCACTGGTGCCCTCCCATGTCATTGCTCAGCCTCGAGGCCCTTCTGTACATTTCCCACTTGAGGACAGCCAGGTGCTGGATGTAGGGTGTGCACTGCACGACTCTTCAGAACACACTTTGAGAACCACAGGTCCAGAGAGGTTCACGTACCTTCGCTCTCACTAGGGCAGCTCTTGACTTAGGGCTTCTGTGGAAGGACGTGCCTGGGCACTGGCTACCTAATCCTATTTTGCAAAATGCACAGGTATCTCCATTTTATCAAAGCAAACACATTTGCTGTTTTCCTCATTTCCCATACTGAAGTGTACACGGAGCCCATTCGTCTTGGGAAACGTTGAGACGCTATGGTGCAGTCCTGTTCCTTCATGCTGATGCTCTTACCGTGGGTACAGAGCCCCTGTTAGCATGCTACTTCACTGGTAGGAAGTGTGCTCTTGGCAGGTACCCGCCTTCTCTGACCGTGAATCCCTGTGTGCTGGGCTCTCTGCCCCCGGCTGTGTCTGCTGTCCCTCACGCTCCCCCGGTTGCCACCTTGCAAGTCAACCCGATTGCTCTTGGAGATGTCTATTCCCTGATGGGAATCCTGCTACATAGATGGCTGGGTTAAAATATGTGTGTCCCCACAACGTTGGTGTGTTGAGACCTAAACCCTGTGCCCATGCTGAGGAGGATGTGGGGCCTTCTGGAGGAGTCCGGGTCATGAGGATGGAGCCTTCAGGAGTGACATTATTGTCGTTATGAAAGAGGTTCCCTCTGTGCTTTCTACCACGGGAGGCCAGAGATGAGGCTCCTTCTTCAACCAGGAAGCTGCCCTCCCAAGGCACCCAGCCTGCGGGCACCTTGATCTCAAACCTTTCTGCTTTCCAGACCTGAGAAACAAATGTCTGTTGTTTATAAGCTGCCCACACTCTGGCAATTTGTTATAGTACCCATAGTGGACTGAGAGAATAGGTATGCTTCACTCTTTTTTTTGGGGGGGGGGGGGTTAAAATTGTGGAACATATCCATGACATCAAAAGACCCTCTTGACCATCTTTTAAGCATACAACTCGGTGACATTTAATCCTTGTGCAGCTATCATCAGTGCCCATTTCTGGAACATTCCATCACCTCACACTGACACACTGTGCTTGTTAAATGACAGTTCCCTATTCTGACCTTCCTCCGCCCCTGGCAAGCCTATCCATTTCTCTCTCTCTGAATGTGACCCTCCAGCTCCCTCTAAAGTGGCCTCACAGTGACTGCCCTTTGGTGACTGGCTTATTCTCTGAGCATGATGTCCTCTAGGCTCACCTAGGTGGTGCTCTGGGTTAGAGTCCCCTTCTTAAGACTGAATTGTATCCAAATGTATGATGGGTCACATTCTGTTGATGCATTTGTCCCCAGTGGGCATTTGGGTTGTTTCTACCTGTTAACAGTGGTGATCTGAGCTTCTCTGAATAGGCACACACAAATCTCTCTTGGACCCTACTTTTAATTTGAGGGGTGTATGTCCAGAAGTGCAGGAGATTGGAACGATCATATGGAAATACTATATTTAATCTTTCCAGGATATGATATAATCTTTTCACCCCCTGATATTTGTGTGTTGTTTGTCTTGAACAAAAAGACTCATGCTTGTGGTTCCTCTATCTACATGGATTCCTACATCTGAGAAATGTATTTTAGTCATACGTGTGAGGTCAGCTGGTTTTGTCTGAACTCATTTATAATTTTAACCTTGGCAAACACATCAGTCCACAAACAGCATGAGCCAAGTGCATTGCAGAAGCTCGACATCATCTAGCTTGTGAAAGCTGAAGCCACTTTCAAAGCAGATGTGTCAAGTACAGATGTGGATCCAATTAAATGGCACACTGAATATTATGATTGCCATAGCGACCGGTTCTGCAAATAGCCTTTGGTTTCCTCACTGATATTTTAGGGGTAACCTCTTGGTATTCCTCGATTGTCTCGTTTCTCAGGCTCGTATTGTGTCTAAACCATGGTGTGACATTGGGTCTGGTGGTTTTGGGCTTGCTTATCTAACACCCATTCTTCTACAAGAGAATTGATAATTGAGCATGTTACATATGCAGAGGCCAAGCTGAGAGTCCTTTCCATGTAAGACCTGTTTGGGGAATCCTTGGTAAAACCAGGACTATAAATTTATAAAAAACTATAATTGATTTGGAATTGTAATAGAACTTTCTCCAAATTTACACATTTTTTTTAATGATTTTCATAGCCATGAGAACTGCCATTTATTAAGTACTTGGTATAGCCCAAGTGCTTAGCTCTTAGATCTACCTGCCTGATTTTACGGTTACCTTCGTAGCCCTAAAAGAGGATAGAATGACAGTCTTCAGTTACCAGGTAAGGAAATTGAGATTTCAGAGAGGTTAACTAAGCTCACCAAAGTCACAGGGCTGGGAAATGGCGTCTTCCTATGTGGCCGCCATGATAGGATAACCCACCCCCCCCCCCCACACACACACACACACTCCCCTCCCTCCAGATGTTTGGACTGCTTCAACATGTCCTTGGTGCTAGCCAATAAATGGTCCCCTCAGATATGAAATAAAGGAAGTGCTGACTGTTCGCCTGGGGAGAGGATCCAGGATGGGTGGCGGAGCCACGGCAGCTTCAGCAGGGTGTTGGGGACAGTTGAGCACAGCACCTTGAACTTGGCCTTCTATTGTTTGTAGCTTTTGCTTTGACTTGAAAGAAACCTCACAGCCGGGATCTGTAGGGGAATGAGCACAGCCCGTACCAGGCACCAGATCAAGACCATACATGGATTTGTAAAATTCGGCTCTGGGAGTTTGGGCAGGTGTCCAGAACGCTTTGTCCTGTAGTAAGTGGGACCTTTCCTGAAGGCCTTGTTTAAATGTCAGAACTTGAGGGTAATTTTGGCCAGAGTTGGTTTCACATTTTTCATGGGTACCTATTTATAGATTTGAATCTGAATCCTTTTTTTTTAATCCAGCCAACCTGCAGCCCACTTAGAGATAAAGATTGATCATTTGACTCCCCAAAATTTAAAACCTCCATGTGGCCAAAAAAAAAAAAAAAAAAAAAAACCTAATAAAAAGTACAGAAAAAACAAACCAGCAGAACCCAGGAAGGGCTGGTTCTCTGTTTTCTTAACGTGCTTCCACATGTCAGGGAGAAAGATCAACTTCCCAATGCGCCAAGAGTATGATCAATAAGCTTATGGAAAGGTGCTTAGCTTCGTTAATAATTAAGAACGCGCAGAATGAAATGATGTTTGCGAAGATGTCATCGTCCGCAGCGTGAATGAGTGTGTTGATAGAAGCATCTCATAAACCGTTGGTGGGAGTTTCAACTGGTGCAGGTTTTGGCAATATCTGTTGAAACTAAAATGTGCATTTGGCCCGGCTCATAAATTCCATAATCTGCATTGTGGATATAATCACACGAGAGTGTGCCAAGATGCGTACATACACACTCACGCACATGCACACAGGCAAGCATGCTGCTTATACCCTTACGCAATGGAAAAACACCACCCTGCCGTGTCCTTCCTCCCAAAGTAGAACAAGCTAAATGATAAATCAGCGACAGCAATTTACACAGCGAGAAGACTCATTAAAAAACGCAAAGCAGATTTGCAAGGGCTCAGTTGGAGAGAGCTTCCGGCTTTGCTGCAAGTATTTGTATCAGTCATTTCCTAACATGAAATCCACATACAAGTATATGCTTTTAATTTTTGGTTTAGTTTGTTTTTTTTTTTTTTTTAAGTGCTGGGGATTAAACCATAAGCCTCATGCATGCCACGCAAATGCTCTACCTCTGTGCCACATCCTCAGTCCTGGATATGCATTTATCTAGATAGATGCATGAGCCCTTCATTGTGATTAAAGGGGTATACATAGGCTGGGGGTGTATTTCATTTTATACTTCATTAGAAAAATGTTTTCCCTCTGCCTTCTATTTAAGAAAACTTGATTGAAATCCGTATGACAATTATTCTAACCTTTACACATAACTAAATTTAACTTGGCTTGACCTAAGGCATACAATTGCTCAAAGCTATGCTCTTGACCCATGGATAAGTCCTAGGCTGATCTGGATAAGTCCTAGGCTCCGAGTTTCTGTGGAAACTCATCTCTTAGAGGTCTGGGGTGGAATGACATTTCAAACAGAAATTCGGTAATATAGGTGAGGTCATTTCCATATAAGCACACTTTGGCCACGGAGACAGGGACATTTATTTCTAGGTGTGCACGCAGGTTTACGTATTATTCTTTTTTCCTTTTGCAGTACTGGGCATTGAACTTACATCCCCAGCCCTTTTATTTTTTATTTTGAAACAGGATCTCACTCGATTGCTCAGGAATTTGAGATCTTCCTGCCTCCACTGCCTCCATTGTTCAGATCACAGGCTTCTGCCATCGCATCTTGCATGCTGGGCTGAATTTTGGTGAAAAAAAGGAGTTTCTCTCAAATACCTGGTCAGAACAGGACATCCAGGCTTTTGTAGCCTTGGAACCCTGAATGTATCGTGGAGTAAACTCTTCCCTAAGGGCTTGGTTACTAATGATGGAGCAGAGTGGGGATAGGGACCTTCTGCTTTGCAATCAGATGTACTGTATTTATATATTTTCCATTGTTTTCTCACTTTCAATCTAGCCAGGCTGGATTCTGCATCTGTGAAATGGGTTTATGAATAAGGTTTCCTTTGCAGAGTTAAGGGTTGGACGAGATCATGCAGGTGACATGCTCCCCTTTGTACCTGAAGCATACAAGCCTTGTCGGTACTTGTCCTTAGAGAACTGCAGCTGTACCATCTTAGCTTCAGAGCATGTTCATTTCTGCCAGCTTGAACCCAACAAGCTCAGTTTCCCTGTACTTGAGAGCCTGATAGTAAGTTGCCAAGGTTACGGGCCCAGGAAAGCAGGTCCAACACCTGTTGGCTAGGTCCCTGAGGTCAAGTGCAAAATACAGAAGAGTCACACCTGCGGGTTGAAAAGTTTTAGGTCAGCTGTTTCCTGAAGATATAGGACCTTAAGTGTATTTGTGTATTTGTGGTCATGATGGCCCAAATCAAGACCAGAGATTCCATCTAGACAGGGCCCTAGCAAACCCTAAGTACCACCCCCACTTGGCCACTGTCCCCAACTTGGCCCTGTTGATTTTCCCTTTTTTTTTTTTAACCCCAATTCTTACAGAACCATGTTCATTGTCTCACATTTGCCTGAATTACACGTTATAGTTCATTTTCCTACTTTGACCATTAGCCTCAAGCCTACCCCCAACAAAAGAGTAATCGGGGGTCATCCCAAACATTTACAGGCATTAATTCCAACTGCAGCTAAGCAGAGCAAACAGCCCAGGCCTCCTACCATGGCGACCCAGCTTTTCAATCTTTCTTTCAATCTGCCTTTCAAGGTGATCAAAGCAACCTTCCCTAATCCTGAAGGCAACACAAGTACTTCTAAGAAGGCTTTGTTTGTCCAGCTTATCCCAGCCAAAGGTGACTTTTCATCTGCATCACTAATCACCCTCTTCTAATGCATGCTTCCTAAAAGTAGATTAAATGTCCCTAAATGGCTCTTTCATGTTTGGCAGGGGTAGCCTGACCCTAAGCTATCTGGTTTGGCCTGCCTGCCTGTGTATAAACTGGAAGGTTGTAGAAGGTTTGTCTATAGAAACACAAAGACTTCATCTCTTGGGTCCTATCTTTTAAATGTAATCTCATCAATATGCCTAAATTCGTGTCTCTTTTCAAGAGCAGCACAAATTCTTTCAAGAACAGCTTTTACCAAGGACCCTTCAAGTGTGGGTCAACCTGTTTGGTCCGGTGGGGAGCGATACTACTTTGTTTCTCTCAAGATTGAGAATCCTAGCAAATGGCACAAGCTCAGACTGAGAGCTGAGTTCAGGATCTGCCTGTTGAGTGCCCTGGCCCCAAGCACAGCAGGGTAAGAACTGGTGTGTAGTTCAGCTCCTGAGGTTGCAGGAGAGACGGCGACATTTGGGGATGTCGTGGAGGGCAACAGGTTCTCTTCTCGGGAGGCCTGGTTAAACAGCTTCTCAGCTGGCCAGAGTCCAGCGTGTTAATCGTTAACCTAGGGCTGAGCATCTGCTGCCTACTTTCAGAATTAGTTTATCATTACCTCCAACTCTTGCCTTTTATGGTCCCGGAAAGCTTGTACGAAATCCCTTATTGCCTCCACGCTTCATCCCCATGAACTGGGGGCAGTGCGCTGGTAGTTCTTAGTTGGACCAGAACAAGTCCTTTCTAGGCAATGGAAGAATTTTTAATTGCACCAGTTTTAAAAAAGAAAGAAGAAAACAGCAGGCCACTCAGTGCTCCTGGACGGTGCTTGGAGTTTTCCTTCTCCTGCCCACCTTGCCGTGGAGCTCTTGGCCACCCCAAGTCACACGTTTCCTGTGTGGTGTTAGAGGTCCCTGGGTAGAGTCAGGGTCCCTGGCAGGCTGGCTGTGTGGGAGGCTCCGGCCAGTGCCGCCTCGTGCCCTCTCCATGCCCCGGAGCCGACCATGGCAATTTTTGGAAATGCCTTCAGGGACCCCAGTTCCTCCCCGCCTC
The DNA here is from genome assembly GCF_047511675.1 of Marmota flaviventris. Lineage (NCBI taxonomy): Eukaryota > Metazoa > Chordata > Mammalia > Rodentia > Sciuridae > Marmota > Marmota flaviventris. The sequence goes on along the minus strand of NC_092517.1, from coordinate 4,542,447 downwards.
TGGGTAACTGTTCAAACAATTACAAACCCCATCTTTTTTTCCCCTCTGCTCCCTTTCCCTTGTTTGTATGTGTAGACAACGGGTTGTTTTTCTGCTTATCAAAGTTTACATCCACATAAATGAAAGGAACACACCCCCCTGAACATAGTAGAAAATCCGGATGATGGGAGACTAGGGAGAGAGTAGCTTTTAAGATTTTCACGTTCAACATATAAACTGAGCTAATTTTCATTGTAGCATCTAAAAATAGCTTTCAGGAACAGCTTAATGGGCTCAGTCTGTTCAGAGCTGCGGGGGCTACACGGCCACAAGACCCTCAGTGCGACCCCCTCCTGTAGCCGTAGGGTTAATAATCCATTACAATAAAATTTTTCAAGGCCTCCAGGAGATTTCACTGAATCTTTTGGACTGTAATAGGCAAGTTAGGGAAACTTGAATTTCATTTATATTTAAATTTTTTAAGATAATAAGTATGATTTGGACTTTATTTATGGAAGGAGAAAGTCACCCCCCCTCCCAAAAAAACAACCCTGTATTTCCCTTTTGACACTACTAAATGCCTACCTTGGGGTTTTGTGTTTCCAGGATATCATGCACATAAATACACGCAACGTTAAAAGAATGTGGACGACTGTAGCGTGGATGATTTAGCCTTCTGAACCGAGGGTTTATGGAACTGGTCAAAAAGTGTTTTATTGAAACAAGGCAAATATTTATGAACAATTCAGAATCATCTGTTTTGAAATGTAAAGTGTGTTCTGAGTGGAGCTCTGAGCTCCAGGTGTTTCCTGTCTGCATTTGGAATGGTTCTCTGCTGCTGTCCTAAGAAAGAGGCTAAGAATCATGCATTTTGCCTGCTCATGCCCAAGGGTGGCCCCCGGGAGAACCTAGATTCAAGGAGGAGACCTGACCTGTATGTGTGTATTCTGATGTTTTGCATTTGTCACTTGATACAAACACACACACAGCTCATTCACAGGGCCGGGGGTGTGTGTGAACTGCACCTAGCACACATGCTCTGGATTCCTGAGCAAGTTCCTGCTGATCAGAGGTTTGCTTTCTCGAGTCCCAGCTTCTGTCTTGTCACCATCCCTGATTCCTGGGAGAGAACTCTTCTGCGTGCACCCAAGCGGTTGGACTCTTCTGGTAAATAGGGGCCACCGTGCTGTAACGGTCCGCTCCCACAGGACTCCCTTGGAGTGGAGCACAGTGAGGTGTCTGTTTCTGTGCAGCCACAAGCCGAGGTCCAAGTGCTCAGGCTCGTTTTCCAGCACAACTGGTTTCCAGGACGCCCGCTCTGTTCGCTGCTGCGCCTGGAGGGCCCTTCAGGGCAGGGAGACATGTGGCTCTTTCCTCCTTCCATCCCTTCATCTTCCCGGGGCCCCCTGTCCCGAGGAGGGACCTCTGGAGGGGATGCGCAGCAGAATCAGTAATCCCTGGAACAAGTGGAAATTAGAAGGGGGCAGGGGGCCCACAGAGAGGGCCCAGTGCAGGAGCAAGGCCACGTGCTGCAGCCACCAGGGTACCCCACCCAGGGTTCTGCCCTGGGACTGAGTCTCTGGGTCCCCTGCCTGTGGAAAGTGGACCTGCGGGTCTCCAGAGCTGGGGTGGGGCGGTTTGACGGGCGGTCCATCTGTCTAGCATGGTCGGGCCTGGCCTGGGGGAGGAGTCCCTGTTTGCTGCTCGATTCCTTCTTTTTCTGGGTTCGTTAGAGGTTTTACTCAGTAGACCTCATTCTCCCAAATGGTGGGGTCCAGACCACACAGAGGAAGGCGTCCTTGTTGACTTTTTATTGGGCATAGGGCAGGGGCTTAAAATAGAAGAAAGTACATGGGAGAAACCGAGTGACCCCTGCTGCTATCAACACCGGTGACATTTGGCTACCCCTACCTTCTGGACTTGGCTTCCCCTGTCCCTACTCTTTACCTTGAAAAGTGAGGTGGGAATGCATTTTTGTATTTCCATGTTAAAACTTCAGTTGATACACATGTAATTAAAACCTTCCACAGGGCTGGGCGTGGTAGTGCTCACCTGTAATCCCAGCAACTCAGGAGGCTGAGGCAGGAGATTTGAGATTTCAAGACCAGCCTCAGCAATTTAGCAAGGCTCTAAGCAGCTCAGCGATACCCTGTCTCTAAATAAAATACAGAAAAGAAGGCTGGGGATGTGACTCAGTGGTAGAGTGCCCCTGGGCTAAATCCCCAATAGCCCCCGACACACACACACACACAAAAAAAAAAAACCTCTGTGAATCTATCCAGTGAACTACACTCTACTCCAATGCAAAGCTGAATCCCTACTGAATTTGATATATGTTATTTCTATCAGTACTTTTATACTTAACATGATCTTAATTTCCTTCTGGTTTAGGTATCTTTACTACCACAGAGAACAATCTGTTTATTTGTTTTGCAGTCCTGGGGACTGAACCCAGGGCACTCTACCACCATGTTCCATTCCTAAACCTTTACATTTTTTATTTTGAGACAGATCTCCCTAAGTTGCTGAGGCTGGCCTCCAACCTCTATCCTCCTGCCTCAGCCTCCTGAGTTGCTGGGATTGTAGGTATGGGCCACTGTGCCTAGCTCTCAATGTAGTTTTCATCTGCATCTCCCAGATTGCTAAGGATGTTGAACTTTTTTATATATTTGTGGGCTACTTGTATTTCTGCTTTTGAAAAATGTCTCTCTCCATCTTTCACTCATTTATTGAGTGGGGTCTTTCTGGGTTTTTTTTTTTTTTGGGGGGGGGGGTTTGGTGTTAAGTTTTTTAAGTTCTTCACAAATTCTGGTTATTAATCCCCTGTCAGAATAGCTGGCAAAGATTTTCTTCCAATTCTCAGGTTCTTTCTTCACACTCTTAATTATTCCCTTTTCTGTTCAGAAGATGTCTAGTTTAATAGTATTCCACTCATTAATTCCTGCTTTTATTTCTGGGGCTTTTAGGAGCCTTGTTAAGGAAGTTGGTGGCCACACCCGTGGGTTGGAGTGTGGAGCCTGTGTTACCTTCTAGCAACTGCAAAGTCTCTGGGGTGATTCCTAGGACATCGATCCTCTTGGAGTTGATTTTTGTGCAGGGCGAGATTATGGATCCAGTTTTGTTCTTCCACATATAGAAATTCTGTTTTTTTCTAGCACCACTTGTTACAAAGAACATCTTTTCTTCAGTTTGTATGTTGGACACTTTGACTTTGGTCAAGGATCAGATGACGGTGCTTATGTGGGTTTTTGTCTCGGTGTCTTCTAGTCTATTCCAATGGTCGTCCTGTCTGTTTTTATGCCAGTACCACGCTGCCGCTGTCACCAGAGCTCTGGAGTGTAATTTGAGATCAGGGACTGTGGTGCCTCCAGCCAAATTCTTCTTGCTCAGGATTGCTTTGGCTATTCTGTGTCTCTTAACTCTTCCATAGAAATTTAAGCAATTAAATCATTTTTAAAAATTTTTTTCCTAGTTCTATGAAGAATGTCATTGGTAATCTGATGGGAATCGCATTGAATCCGTAGATTGCGTTTGGTAATATGAACATTTGGATGATAAGAGCACAATTTTATGTATGTATGTATGTATGTACGTTTTTATTTGCTCCTGGAGATTGAACCCAGGGGTGCTCTATCACTGAGCCACATTCCAGGCCTTTTTATTTGAAATAGGGTCTCACTAAGTTTCTGAGGATGGCCTGGAAGATGAGATCCTCCTTCCTTAGCCTCCCAAGTGGTTGGGATGGAAGGCGTGTGCCACCACTCCCAGACAGGACAGTGTCATCTGAGAGGGCGTGTGCACTGAACCTGTTCCAGACAGAGAGCTTGGACTGGAGTTGCTGGACTCTGGGGAAGGTCACCCTTTAATCTTCATGTGCAAGGGACACTAGCTGTAATCACCCACGAGCTATCTTTATACCACCCTTGTGGTCACCAGGAGAAAGGACAGAGTTCACAGCAGGGGACAGGAGGAGTCTAGTGGGGGGTCCCTGCCTACCAAGCTGGTGGCAGATCAGAGTACTTTCCTGATTATCAAACTACAAGCTTTTGATAGGAAACATTTGCTCCTGGGCCTTCCCCAGCCCAGCCCCCAGTGTCCAACAAATGAAATCCGTCATGGTAGAAGAAACAAATGGCTTTCTGTTGTTGCTCCTTCTTTCAAGATAATCTGTTGTTTTCCAAACATTTGCTACTATTGCTTTCAAGGAAAGGGTGGCAGGAGGCCCTGGCCCGATTCCCCAGGTGGAAACCTTTACAGAGACATCCCAGAGCTGCCCCGCGCCTGGATTCCAAGCCAAAGTTGTCTGTTTGGTCTTTACTTAGATGTGTTTGGCAAGAATTAGTTCAAGCAAAGCCAAAAGACGCTGCCTGGAGTTGCTTTGGTGATAAGGGAAGAGGCCTTTTCCATCTGAGGGCTGAGGTGTCTTGGATGGGACCCTTCTGCCCACCCAGGCTCAGCGTTCGCAGTAAGTCGGGAAATGCTGACCCTGCCCTCATAAACTGTAGCACCCTGGGACCCAGGGGCCCACTGGCTGCCAAGTTCAGGGCCTTGGTTTCCACAGACGGGGAAACTGAGGCAGGTGGCATGCAATGATGGACTTAGGTCACACCGGTCAGAGAAATTAGGGGGAAATGACTGCAGAGGGCCAGGTCACCCATCCAGCAGGGGTGGACACACGTGGGCCTGTGAGCTGCCGGATTGAGGCCCAGATCCATACCAGGGCCTGTCAGGAGCAAAGCGCTCCTTGGAGGTGCTGTCCTGAGGCCACACCAGCATAGGGCAGCTGGTGTCCAGCCAGGGCCAGGTCACTTCCTCCATAGGGCTCCAAAAATAAGGAAGTCTGAGAACAAGAAACGTCAGTGGAGTAAGCCTGTGTTTCCAAAAGTATCATTTATGCCTTGCTCCTTCTGCAAGGATTTTAGCCACACGCCACCCCCAGTGCCACGGCCAGTCAGTGAGGACCGAATGCCACCCAAGGTTTCTATACAGCCCGTGCTGAGAGGCCCAGGGGGCGAGATTGCTTTTGCTGATGTCGAAAGTCCCTAGGTTTGCCGGTGTAACCACAGTCATAACCTGGAACTGGGACCTCAGAGGGACACTAGGGACTCGGTTGCAGAGGTTTATCTATTTATTCCTTATTTTGGAGGAGGAGACCTTGGTTCTGGAGGGGGAAGTGGCCAAGGGAGAGAAAAAGTATTTGTTTTCCAACTTATCAATTATGTGCCGTCCCCTTCTCCATTTTCACAAATCTCCCTATGCTGCCGTGTCCAGAGAAAAACAGGAAGACCCTGTTCAGGTTGATCATTAGGATGGAGAGCCTCTGGAGCAAGGGCCCTACCCTTGGGCAGGCCTGCAGCATGGAAATCCGCCTGCTCCTCGGTCGCCCCCTAGTGGTCACGATCGGCTCCTGCAAGGGGAACTGCAGAATTGGTCCCTCTGGGAAGGACACCTCAGCCTGTGGCACTGCTCCAGGTGACACTGATGGGATTCTGCACCGGGAAGCTCTCAGTGGCTTTTTTTTTTTTTTTTTTTTCATTCGCTTGGTTCCATTACTTCTGTGTGGCTCTCCCCAGATTTCTGGGAAGCGATTGGGACTGACAGGGCACAGGGGAAACGGGGAGGGACATTTCTCTGTCCAGCCCTGGTCATTGTTCAAGGAAGCATGATGGAGGGGTTTTTTGGTGGTGGCTGCAGCAGAGTAGCAGTGTCCAGCGTATGGGGGGAGGAGGGATACTTTTTTAAAGCATTTTTTTTTTGTACCAGGGATTAAACTCAGGGGCACTCGGCCACTGAGCCACCTCCCCAGCCCTATTTTGTATTTTATTTAGAGACTAGAGACAGGGTCTTGCTGAGTTGCTTAGCAACTCACTAATTTGCTGAGGCTGGCTTTGAACTCATGATCCTCCTGCCTCCGCCTCCCGAGATGCTGGGATTACAGGCTTGTACCACTGCACCCGGTCTAAAGCATCTATTCACTAAATCTAGTCACTAGCCAAGGCTCTCATGAAGAATGAGGCACAGGGCTGGCCGCAGGGCATCTTGGTTGCAGATTTTTTGTTAGAGAGCATGGCTCACGTCCCTGATGACTGAGGCATCCCTTCCACGTGCTCAGAGGTTGGCCAAGGGTCCATTCAAGTCCGCTTTCCTTTGCCAAGTGTCCAGCCACGAATAGTGATTTCTCAGATGGCTGATTCTAATTAAGCCTGAGATGATCAGACTCCATAACTTCTCCAAGTTACTGAAGCATCAGAATCCTCTGACAAGCCCAGAGCAAAGAGAAGTCACCTGTCCTCTTCTGATGCAGGAAGTGAACTCATTACTCGTTGGCGTGGGCCTTATGTGTGTATTGTGGGGTACGTGTGTGTGTGTATGTGTGTGTTTGTGTGAAGGTGCATGCTCACACACACATTGGGAAAGAGGATCATCTTCCTGGTGTCGCAGCCTGGGATACTTAGTGGCTTCCCGGGAGTTCTTTTGGGTCTGTGGTTTGAATGCTGTACAGTAGTCACCGTAGGCCCCTCCTGCGCCTTACCCATGGCTGTTGGAACCTTACTGTTATGAGAGTCTTTGACACAGCGCTGTTCATATGTAAACCCCCCTGCCCCCGTGAGCATTTTCCTTAAGAAACCTTTCTAGAAGTGGAGAGTTTGTGCTCTGGTGAGATATCACCCCTGGAAAGCTGTGTCTCATCCCCCCCACACACCCCCCACACCCCCCCCCCCGACATCTGATGGGTCTTCTCCCTGTACCTTCGCTGAGGAAGGGTGGTTTTCTTATTTTAAGCCTTTGCCAGGTTGTTGCGTTAAATGACGCCTTATCATTCTAGGGCACCTGGTGTCCTTTTCCACCAGCCGGTTACTTTTCTCTGTTACAGCCCGGGGTACCTTCCCTGTGGTCGGGTAGGTATCTTCGTTACTTTTCCTTAGGTGGTGAAGCCGATGGAGATAGCTCCCTTTGGTCTTTGGTGAGAACACTCAGGCCCAGTGTGCAGTGGCTTTCCCTGGGAGGGGAGGAGTGAGGGTCATACATTATACCATCCGACAGTGGCCAGGCTTCCCTGCCCCCTGGGCCTGCACCTCAGAGACAGATGGCGCAGGTGTGGCCTGAGCAGCCCTGGACCCAGTGGCCTCTAGGTACCATCTGCAGCACTCGGTCATTGCTGTGGCTTGAATGTGACCGCTCCAAAATTCAAGGGTTGCCACCCGGGTGGTATCAAGAGGCAGGGCCTTTCAGAGGGCTCAGCTGCTCCTCTCTTGGGAAGGGGCAGGGGTCTATGAAGGAGGCTCCGGGGAGCATGAGGCTGGCTCCCTCTTGCGGGCACTGGAGGAAGCCTTTGCCAAAACCAATGCTGGCACCTTCCTGGCCCTGCCAGTTTTCAGTCCCGTGAGAAGTAGCTTCCTCTTCTTTATAAACCGCCCAGTCCCGACCGTGTTCCTGTTTGGCTTTATAACCGTCCTGATGTCCTCTTGTGGTTTGACCTCAGCGGAGGGACAGTGGATAGGCTGTGGACAGGCACCACATGGACGCCATTGCTGTTTCTTCTCCTTCCTTTGCTCTGCCTGCTTGCGCCTGGCTTCCGGGGTTCACGGCTGTGTCAGTTCATGGTGCAGATGGCCACCTGTCGCTCATGAACGAATTCGTGGGCCATGCGGAAGTTGGTTGCTCAAGCTGGACAGACAGACGAGAGCTTCTCTCAGGGAGCCTGGGTCAGAAAGTCTCCTGGGGATGGGCAGGTCTTGTAAGCCAATGAAACTATTTTTCTTGGGGTGGGTCAGGTCACCAGGGATTGAATTCAGGGACATTTGACCACTGAGCCACATCCCAGCCCTGTTTTGTATTTTGATATGTCTCACTGAGTTGCTTAGTGCCTTGCCTTTGGTGAGGCTGGCCTTGAACTCATGATCTCCTTCCTCAGACTCCCAAGCCGCTCGGATGGATTACAGGCATGTGCCACCACACCCAGCTGAAACTATGCCTCAAATTCTTAAATAGAATTCATTTTTCTGTACCCTGACTTTACTGTCTGTTTGGGGGGAAAAAAAAGACATATAATATAAAACCACACATAAGCTTATGCACTACAAAAAACTATGCCCTTTCTGATACCCAACAAACTTCTGAAAATGAAAATAATCCTTTTAATAAGCAAATTGCTTAGTATTCATACTGCATAAATAATGTAAGGTTTCAAACTTCAAAGAATAAGTTCAATTGAATGTCTTTCACAAGATGGGTAATTTGAAAATCATGATTTGGGGGGTGAGGGGTCTATTGGTTTGTCCAGTAGAGTGTTTTTTTCCTAACTGGATTCACGAGCGTTCTGCAATTTGGGGGAGAGTATCTTTTTTTTTTTTAATTGCTTTCCTTACTCCACGTCTTTTAAGTTGGTTCTGTTAAAATAGCAACAAAATGACCCAGTACAGAAAGTTGCATAAATTAAATTCTGTGACTTTTCATTCTGAGCCAAAATCTGTGCCTTGAATGATGAATCAAAGTCTGTCACTTTAAAGGACTTGGGTTTGTTTGAAGGATTCTGTCAGAGGGGCACTTCATATCAAAAGTGCCCCAGATGACTATTCGTGGGAAACCAGTCTCATAAAATGGTATGCATGTGTAGAAATATAGCTTATTTCTTAATTAAAAGAACAAAAATCTTTGCCTTTAGCGCCGTAATCTTATACTCTCAAATTCCTAACCGCCTCCCTGGGGTGCCATGCTATCTTAGAACAGGAGTGGGATTTGGCTATAAATCAAAAAAGAAAACCCTTGATAGAATATCATTTCCAAAGAGCCAAGAGCACTTGCTCTCCTTGCTGGAAAAACTATCTTTTTCACATTACATGCACGTTCGCATGGGGACAGGGTTGTTCTGGTCTTTCCCCCATATCAGTCAGCCATTATTAGTAATTAAAAGCATGCCTGTGATTTAATTTTTATTTTAAGTGATTCTGAAATAGTTATCAGCTTTTTCTGTGAAATCTAGTGATGTAAGTGGGTGTAAGACCTGCTCAATAAAAGGTGGCGGAGGCCTGGGATGTGGCTTAGCTGGTAGGGTGCTTGCCTGGCAGACACGAGGCCCTGGGTTCAATCCCCAGCACTGCAAAGAAAAAAAAAAGAACTAGTGGATGGGAAAGTGGTTTATAGTTGCAGGGAGTCATGGAGCCAGAGCCTTACTTCATTTCTTAAGAATGCAGCACCCAGAAGATGGCGTCATCGCCAACTACATCAGGTCCGTGGTCACCAGCCAATAGTGACTTGGCAGAAGCAGCCCTGGTTCCTAACGTCTGTCCAAGACTTGGCTGGTCACGTGCTCGTGAGTCCAGTGCTGTGGCCGAGATGTTGACTCCACAAACATAACATCCTCTGTTGGGAACCGGGCAGGTTGCCATGGCGACGGGAAATCTTCCCAGTGCCATGAAAACCCCGCTTGTCATGGACCTCGGCCTCCTGTTTGCACAGGTGGCTCTCCTTCCCGGGAAGGGCTCCGGGAAAACAAACCTATTCTTCCTGAATGGCGCCTTTATGTGTCCCAGAGAATACGTTTCCTTTCTTGGACTCCTCCATGAGTGAGGCTAATTATCGGCTAATTAAATCACATGTAAGTTTTATGTGAGTTCATGGGGTAGAGCACACTTGTTACCTGACCCCGTGTCCCGCGTGTTCGCCATGTAATGGTTTCAATTGTGAGAACGAGGTACGTTGGGTGGTCATCTGGGGAGAGTAATGAGGTACCCGTGGGACAGACACACACAGACAGCCAGCAGTGTGACATGAATTTCCATTTCGTAAAAGAAGGCAGAAGTATGACCCGCTGAATGTCCGGCTCGTTCTGTGACTTCAGGGTACCCTGTGCACATCTGTATTCTCCACGGAAAAGCCGTCACATGCTGGGATTTCTGTTTCACGGAGTCTGGTTTCAGATGCAAAGGTCACCTACGTAATACAAAAACACATCTGTCCACACTCTCCCCCGCCCCTCCTGCCTTCTTGCCTCTATGGCAGCTCCGAACTTGATCCGTGTATAAATTTGGTATAAAAGCTTTAACGGTAGGGTTTTTATTTCAGCCTGTGATGCCTTTCTGCTCTCAAGAAGTTCAAAGCTTTTACCAAGTTTCTTGAGCCATGCTCACGGTTGCAGAGAGACTTGAATTCACACACAATACACACTGTGTCTTATTTTTGGAAACGTGCTTATATTCTGTCATTCAAAACTTTGCACAGTGCGCAGGGGAGAGCCTGAGATGATGTCCTCCATAATCAAAAGCTACCACACTAAGCCAAAGAAAGCTTTCTCGAGGTCATTGGATCAGGCCGAGTACAGAGCAGTGGGAATTAAATTTTTTTGAATAAAGCATTATGGATAAAGGATTGGTTAAAAATCAAGAAATGGCTTTTTTTTTTTTTTTTTTTGAAGCCTGTTACTTAAAGAATGAAATCACACTTCCTTGAGGTTTAAAAATAAAGAATTGTTTGTGTGTGATGTTAGACTCTGGTTGTACGTTCCTGCTGGCTAAGCCACTTGTCACTTGTAAACGGCGCTCACAACAGATTTATGACCTCTGTGGGTCTTCAGGTAAATAAAGGGACACTCGCACGTTGGCTTGTAAAGATAGTACCTAGTAGAAGGAAACTTGAAGGAACCATTAAAATAAGCTCAGATTTAGCTTATAGGAAACACAGGTGACAACAACAACTGCTAAAACTAGTTAGTTTCTTTGTAAAAGATTAGGTTAGCGTGACTTCTTGTTGTTTGTGTATGTATCTGTGGTCCTTGGGATTGAACCCAGGAGTGTAATTCCTCTGAGCTACATCCCTAGCCTATTTTAAAACTTTTTTTTTTTTTTAATTTTGAGACAGGGACTCACTGAATTGCCCAGGCTGGCCTTGAACTTAACGATCCTCCTGCCTCAGTCTCCTGAGTAGCTGGGATCACAGGTGTGCACTGCTGTGCCCAACCAGAGTTCTCCACGATGACATTTTATGTTTATAATAACATGTTAAAGTTTTTAAGTTGAAATCAAGAAACCACTCAGGTGAAATGGCTTATTTCAAACAGCAACACTACCGGCTGTGTTAGTATAGAATTCCCCGGCCAGCTGTGATCCTGTACCCAGCCCCCATTATACAAAGCACAACTGGGCTGGTGCACCTGCCTCTTTGCACATAAAAAGATTGCTGATTTTTCTTAGTTCTTTAAACGGCATCAGAATTATCATGCTGAAGAACGTGTTGTATGCTGAACGTTGGCACAGCTGGGCCAGAAGGTGGCGCTCCAATACCGCATGTGTTCCCATTCTTGGGGCAGCAACCTCACTCTGTCACAAGGTAGGATGTCACAGAGCTGATCATCAGAAGCGCCCAGCCTCCAGAGGGCTTTGCTTCCCTCTGAGCATTTCCCAGCTGTACAGCAGCTCAGTGGAAATTTGTCACTTCTTGCAGTTGCCTGACTCTGGGACACCGGTTCTAGAACCCAATCTCCCACCCAACAGAAACGCCCTTAATGCAGCCTTCCTTATAGGGAGTGCTACGGTCAATGAAAACTCAGAAAGATGCTATTAAATACAATTAATGAAGATGGAAGAAAATAATTTTAGTTGTCAGTGGCCTTAACTTTTGCAGAATAAATGTCTTTTCTCAGATCTACTTGCTAAGTCCCTTCTTATGGGAAGCCATTTACTTAAGACACCAAGCAATCTTTATCTTTTTTTGTTTGTTTTAACCCATCATTTTGGCTACAACCAAGTTATTATTTTGACTGGAAGCATCATAACTATCTCAGACAAAGGGCTTTGCACTTGATTCTTTGCCATGGCTCTGCATCAGGACTCTGAACCCGATTCTCCACCAGACCAAAAAAAAAAAACCAAGATGGCGTGAGTAGCACCTCATGTTCTTGTGCTGCCCACCGTGTGTCTTACTGCTTCAAGGGAGAGGTTGTATGCCATCTGCAAGCTGGAGACAGTTCAGGGGCTTGGTTTTATGATGGGTAACATTGCCACCCACCTTGTTCTTGACACCCAGGAGCCTGAGGGCCAACCCCAATGGGGCTACCCTCAGACGCCCCGAGCACCCAGCCTTCCATTCACTTCTTCCAACATTGTTTCTGCTCTTTACACCAGTGGCACACGGTGGGCATGCGTCCCATGAACCTTGCTAGATTAACAGCGGGAGAGCCTGGAGACAGAGGGGCTGCGGGGCCCTTGCTGTCCCTGGTCTCTCTGTTCTCTGATTCAACCAACTGTGGTGGAGAAATATTCACCAGAGGAGTTGTCTGTGGCTGAGCAGGTACAGACCTCTTGTCCTGCCATTATTCCTTAACCATTAAATCCCAAGTTTTTAATTCTGTGAACATTTCAAGGAACTTGACAGGGGCCAGATAAGTTGGAAATAATAATCTACAGTTTATATCCCCTACCTGTATACATATTTATACACATATTGGTTCATATGTATAGTACTTATATTTACAATATATCGACATATTTATATCATTTCAAATATATAAATGTATGTCTGTATATATTTCCAAATATATATATTCCAAATTTTTTTTCAAATACTCTAATCATTCACCTACTGCTTTTCTGGAAAAAAAAAAAACAGAACTCTAAAATAGAATGTTTATTCTCAGAAATCACGAGAAGGATACTTGCGGCTGATTGTCAGGGTTTGTGTGCCGTGGGGGGTGGGGGCTGGGACTCGGTGGTCCACACACAGTGTGGAGCCCTTGCTGTACTGTTCCGTCATGTTCGTAGGAGGGGTGTGGAGGGGTGGCTCTGGGCTGATGCTATGTCGTCTCACATGAAGGACGTGAGCATCCCTGGATTTGGGGGTCTGGAAGCAGTCCCCGAGGACACCGAGGCACATCTGGAGTCGGGAGTTTTCTGGGATATCCGGAGCGAGTGATAGTTGTGCTCTGTGTAGAGGAATAGTGGGAAGTCGGAGGCAGGACGGGTGTGCCCCGTTGGGGTGCAGAGTCCACGGAACTTGAACAAAGGGCGGAACCTGATGGGACCCTGAGGAAGCCTCTGCCCCACTTGGCAGTGGAGAGGTGTTAGACACCTTCAGCCAGGGAAGGGCATTGGAACCATCCCAATGAGACACGAGTCCAGAGGCCAGCGGGAAGCTGGGACGTTGTCAAGAGCCCCACGGTGAACCCAGACAGCTGGGTTTTTCTACTGAGATTTTGCGACTTTATGAAGCCATCGCCATATTTCAACAGCAGTATGTGACGCTAAGCCGCCCAAAGAGTTCCAAAGATCACGAGTCTTTCTGAACTGCCCACCTGGACTTCAGTAGGAAAGTGGAAAAGGGGATTATAAAAAGAACATGTGACCCTGACCTTGCTCTTGAGAAATTTAGGGTCTGCCTTGGGAGAACAGACTTGCACTTATAAAAGGCAAAACTCAAACTGAAAAAGAAAAAGAAAATGGTTTAGCTCCGAAGCAACCAAGCTGGTGGGTATATTCACAGGGCTACAGTGGGGAGGTCAGGCTTCCAGAAGGAATCAGTGTTGAGAATGTAGAGAAAGGGGTATCTTTAGGGGGCATGGCCGTGGGAGGTCAAGAAGTGGCCTGGGACATGTCCAGAGGTGGTGTCAAGGGGGTCCCCCAGCTGGGTGGAGGTGACGGGGCAGGTGCTGGGCCAGATGGGAAGGGTGCCAGCTTTGAGGGGAGAGGAGCTTGCCCGTCACCCGGTCTACAGCGGAGCCGTGGTTGGGTGGGGAGGAGCAGGTGAAGGCTGTGTTTGGGGGGATCACTGGGTGATGACAGGGATACACACACGGGGGCCACAGCGATCAACTTCTGCAGTCTCAGTAGCTCTGTGTGGAGGCCCAGGGCCCGGCTCCCATGGAAAGGAGACGGGTGGGATGTGAGAAAGACGGTTAAAAGCTCACCTTCTGTCTTCACAGTAGGCACCTGGGGAGAAAGGTGCCTTCCCCAGCTTCTTTATGACCCCCGTTCCTCTGTTCCTCTGATGACTGTGCTTTCTAGACGGTGAAGAACATTACCCTTAATAACCACCACCACAGCAGCACTGGCCAGTGTCCTCTGGGCTTCCTGTGCACCTGCTCTGGTCTGGGCACAGTGTGAATGAACTCACTGGTCGTCACAGCTCCTCACAGAGGTGGCCACTGTCACTGCCACCGTCTCACAGGCAAGCAGCTTGCCCTGTGGAGGGCTCCTGTAACTGTGCTGGGCGTTCTAGAGGACACCATCTGAGCGCCATCATGGCGACTCGTCTGCAGTTTCTTAACCTCTGGGGAGTGACTGGGTAGTTTCCGAATGAGGATATTTGCAGAAAATTCAGAACTTGTGCTTATTTATGTCTAGAGTCTGCCCTGGAGCCTGCCCTGGCAGTCACTGGTGTTCCTGTAGTATGTCAGGTGACAAGCTGGTGTTGGGACTCCCAGGGAGGTGAGTGGCTGGGTCAGGGCTCAGAGCCTGGGAGCTCGGCGGCTGGGAGTTAGATATGGTTAATAGTGACCCGTTCATTGTTTGGGAGGAGCCGGTGTTCTAACTCGTCAGGGCGGCTGCGGTCCTGTGTTCTCTTAACACGTGGATTGCAGCAGGACTCTGGGTGCCACCGGCTGCCCCCACAAGGCTGGGCTCCTGCTGAGAGTTCCTGCTCTCCCAGCTCTGGAGACGAGGGCCTTGTCCACTTACTCGGGGTGCAAAGTGTCCATGGATGGAACCTAAACAGAGAGTGGTGTCTGGAGGCTGGGGAGGGGGGGGACGAGGCTAGGGGTACCCTGCAGTGAATCGATTGGGCTTGGTGATTCACCACACCTGGAACAGGGAGGCTGCAGGTGACAGAAGTGATCTCCCTTCCCTGTGGCCTTGCCTTCTAACTTCAGGAACAGCTGACCCCAGCCTGGATAAGGGGAAGGGGAGACCCCAGCCTGGATAAGGGGAAGGGGAGACCCCACCGTGGGTAAGGGGAAGGGGGAGACCCCAGAGTGGGTAAGGGGAAGGGGGAGACCCCAGAGTGGGTAAGGGGAATGGGGAGACCCCAGAGTGGATAAGGGGAAGGGGGAGACCCCAGAGTGGGTAAGGGGAAGGGGGAGACCCCAGAGTGGGTAAGGGGAAGGGGGAGACCCCAGCGTGGGTAAGGGGAAGGGGGAGACCCCAGCCTGGGTAAGGGGAAGGGGGAGACCCCAGAGTGGGTAAGGGGAAGGGGGAGACCCCAGAGTGGGTAAGGGGAAGGGGGAGACCCCAGAGTGGGTAAGGGGAAGGGGGAGACCCCAGAGTGGGTAAGGGGAAGGGGGAGACCCCAGAGTGGGTAAGGGGAAGGGGGAGACCCCAGCCTGGGTACGGGGAAGGGGGAGACCCCAGCCTGGGTACGGGGAAGGGGGAGACCCCAGCCTGGGTAAGGGGAAGGGGAGACCCCAGCGTGGATAAGGGGAAAGGGGACCTTGCAGGCTCTGCTAGTGTCACTCAGCCTCTCTGCAGACCCCTTCCCTTGGGGTCTCATTCCCCCACATCTGGGAGCTGGGGAAGGGAGGGGGCTGTTGTGACCGTGGTTCATGGTGCAGTGGACAGACTGTGAGCCAGGCCTGCACTCAGCCTGGGCAGCCAGGAGGGGCCTTCCCAAGGTGTCCTGGAAAGGTCTTGTTGAAGCCAGATTAGCAACAAGCTGGGGCCTGTTGACTGACCAGGTGGTGGCAGGGGGGTCTACTTACACTATCTCCTTTACTTCCATGTCTGTTTTAGATATCCCATAATTAACACATACCCTTTAACTCTTGAGAAGACTCTTGGAGATTTCCTAAAATCCGGATGCACTTATGATCTCAGCACTGATAATGAGGGATGTGCCTTAAAAAAAGGCAGCTAAGTTCAGAAAAACCTGATCATTCGGCATAAAAATGAATTTTTGTATTTCCTTGCAATTAATCAATATCCTAACAAAGCAGGACCGAACCTACAGAAGCCTAATATTTACCTGGCCGTCTCCCTGTCAAGTACACGTGGGGACCGCTGCTCTTATAAACATGCTTTTTATTTTTTATCCCTGAGTATCCGGTGCAAACAGAGCAGGAAAGTAAACGGTTCTAAATGGCTGTATTTAAAATAATCATATGCTTCCTCAAAGGGAGCCCAAGCAACCAGCTCCAGGTACTCTGTTGTGTTTACGCAATCATTTTTAAGCTTGGAAAATAATGTCCAAAGTGTCTATTAGTCACGCTGTGACATGGCAGTCATATAATTTAGTTCATTTGTTCCCTGCATCAATATGTTGGTGACTCTTAAAACCCTGCCAGGGGCTGTGCCTGGCTGCTAATGAGTCTGTGGTCACTGTGATGAATGGGGGCGGGGGTCCTCCACTGGCTTCCTCCTGTGCAGCCAGGAATATCCAGGGAGCCGTGGGTGCCCGGGGAGACTGCACTGGCATGCTCATTGAGGGAAAGCTTGGCTGCTAGGTACTTTACTTAAAAGTAAAATATTTAAAATATAGTGTGAAAGATTTTTTTTTCCTCCTATTCTAGTATAAGTCTTTTGCTTTTTAAATAACTGTAAAAGGACTTTTGTGTGCATGCAGGAAATTTGAATGTGGGTGGATGTTAGGTAAAATTAAGGGGTTACTAGGAGCCGTATGGTATACTGGCATGGTAGTTATGTCCTCTGTACTTAGAGACGGTGATGCCATCTGTGAGACTGGCCTTAAAATACTTAGGGAATGAATGAATGAATGCAGGGTGGATGGAAAAGATTGACACAATGATACTCCAAGGTTGGAGCTGTGTGGGGCAGGTACCTGACAGTCGTTAAGGTATTCTCTTTCCTTTTGTGTATGAAAATTTCCATAATAAGATGTTAACTTTGAAAAATCAAAGGAAAAATGAACATAAAGATCAGAATAGTATTTATCCCTATGAAGGAGGAGGTTGGGCAACTGGCCCCCCAGGCCCCAGCAACTGGCAGGGACAGGCTGTTGACTCTCCTCTGCACACATATGCCGCCGCTTGCGTGCATTATTTTGTATGTAGTCTGTGATTCTTTTTTAAAATGAAGCTGATCCGTATTGGAGTACTCTTGTTTTTTCAAATACATATCTTGACTTTGAATGTGGTAAAAGTCTGCAAGACTATACTTTGATATAAATGCTCCTTCAGTTAATACATCAGTTAAATGCAAATTTACAGGTGCTGAAATTCTTGGCAGGGGGTTTGGAGGGATGGGCAAAGGTGGGGCATTAGGTCAAGTGAAAGATCTCTGAGTGCCAGCTATGGTTGTGACATTAATTAAGCAGCTTCCTTGAAGATGCAGCCATTCTTGCCAAGAGGGAAAAGTGACCAGGCCTTAAAAGTGGAGAAGGAAGCAATTCTACCTCATCTCACTTTCTTTGGGGCTCTGCCTTGTTTTGTGGCTGTGTGCCTCAAAAAGCCAGCATTGCAGGGTGTAGTGGGGCACACACCTGTAATCCCAGCCGCTTATGGAGCTGAGGCAGGAGAATTGCAAGTTTGAGGTCAGCCTTGGCAACTTAGCAAGGCCCTAAGCAGCATAATGAGACCCTGTCTCAAAAAAAAAAAAAAAAAAGGGCTAGGGAGTGTGGCTCAGTGGGCAAGCTCCTCTAGGTTCAGTCCCCAGTACCTCCCCCTCCAAAGTACAGCATAACAAGGAAAAAGAGAATCTGAGGGTTCTAAGTGTCCATAGACTGTCTGAATAATGTATGAACCTAAAAATACCAAGACAAATATATGTGTGCTAACAAGGAAAGAGCTGTGACCCACTTGTTTAGAGAAAAAAAGAAGGAAGTGACAATAATACATCATGTTGGGTAGCATTTATGGAAACATCCATACATACCCAATGGTTCAGGTGAAGGAGTTAGAAGGTCTATGTGGACACGCCCCAGACAGGGACAGGTTCCCTTTAGGGAGGGCAGATGATGGGAGGAATGTGAGCATGTTTTTACCTTTTTTTTTTTTTAGTATGCAAAATAGGTTCCTGTATCATTTCTATAATTAAAATGTATCTTAAAAGACCAGCCATGTGCTAAGTGGTTCTTGTGTGGGAAGGAGTTATTCAGTCAGTCATTTCTTAAGGTCATTGTTTTATAATTTACTGTTTTTTTTTTTAAAAAATAAAATACTAGACGTATAAGGTCATTGTTTTTTAATTTACTTTTTTTTAAAATAAAATACTAGACCTATATCTATTTCATTTTGAAAAGTAAACTAGATGGTCTGTGTTGTGAGAAATTAGGGAGCCAGAAATCTTATTTTGCACTCTTAAAAAATGGGGTGTGCTCTTTAGATGTCATCTCTGGACCCTGAAGAGTGCATGGAGCTAAATAAACGAGTCTGCGAAAGTGTCTGTCAAATGATGCGGAAGAGAAATAGACTATAGACAGCAGAAACTAGTTTGCAAATTAAGCTTCTTCAAGAAGCCAAGGAATCCTATCCCAAACCAACAACTCTTAAGTATAAGAAAATGAAAACATACAAATACAATATTTATTATTATAAATATGTAATAAATATTAGCTGTAATTCAACAAAAGCAATTCAGAGTTGCCATGAAGCTGCTGTTGTTGTAAATACTATTCCGTAAGCAGAAGCAGTTTGGTGAATGTCGTGGGAGGTGTTTGGGTTCCTTGCTGCTTTGAGTAACAGCTCATGACCTCAAATAGATGTGATCTCATCTGCACACCTTCTCAGGAGTCGCTGTAGTAAACCTGTCAGGACTGCCCTGGTTTGAGCTTCACGATTAGCCAGGGAAAGGGTTGTTTTAGGGAATGGTTAGATGGGGACTTCAGGTCACAGTTCATTTGCTACCAAGTAGGACTGAAGATGTGTAATGGCTAAGACAGCAGTAATGAAAATAGCCTTTTATTTTTTAATGGGCTGAGGTACGATCTTCCTGGTTTTGTAGAGAAAAGCTGTAGTGTGAACAATGGGGACCTTTGATGAATATTGGCTTGGAACGCATGTGTCAAAACCCCAGCCCAAATTGGCCTCGGCTGAAGACAGAAATGCAGCACAAATGGTCATTTATCAGTTCAAGCGATGGAAAACCTCAAGCCCATCTAGCACTGGGCTCAGCCAGATCCAGGCCTTCCAATCTCATCATTTGACTACGGTCTCCTTCCATTTCTCAACTCTGCTTAACTCCGAGGGCTTGGTTCTGGGGGTGTGTTCCTTCCACAAGGTGCTAAGGGTGGCCCCCAACACCTCTAAGATGGGTCCCATCCACCCAGCAACCCCAGTGGTAAAAGCAAGTTTTACTCTTGCTAATTCCAGCAGAATTTTTATGGAAGTCATCCATTGGCCCAGTCGAGGTCACACCCATCTCCTTCACCAATCACTACCCCCAGAGGTGGGCAGCAATCTGAGTGGCCAGGCCTGAGGCACAAGTTTGTCCCACAACCTGGTCCTGTGGGCTCAAGTTCATCTCACCTATGAGAAGGAGGAGGGATGGTTGTCCAGAGGAAATGAGGGGCCGTTACCAAGACTGGCTATGGGCCCAACAGAGCGCATGACCTTGGCCAGGTGTTCAGGTCTGCTGTGGTCCACCTGGGTTTCCTGGGTGCTCGTCTTCTTGATGGGGGTCTGTACACCTTTGAATACTCACCCACTTCCTCCTCTTCCTCCCCACCTTCTAGGGTGCAAGATCACCCAGGTGCGAAGCCCCTTCTGGAATGATGCTTATAACCTTCCACATTAGTGTCAGGGTCACGTGCTGCAGTAGGTGAGGTGGGACCATCAGTGTCTCTCCTCCCAGTTCTTTCCCCAGTTAGATACTCGGCCTGTGCCTCCATCGGGCTTTCTGAAAGTCATGGAAAATAGGCCTCAGGCACCCCAGGCTGTGGAGCCTCCTCTGGGAACTCTAGAGAGCCTGGAGCTCCTACTGGGGCCCTCTGAGGCCTAGAAGACACATACCTCTCCCACCCCATCAGATTTCATTCAGTCTAACATTTTCCATGAGAAATGACTCTGTAAGGTTCAAGGAAAGAAAGAAAGAAGGGCCCTGCAAGTGAGTGCCCATTTTTAAATGGAAGGCCAGTGGCTGTTCAGCACTGACTTATGGATGCCTGGGCATCATGCTGCCGCCGAGTTCCTCTCCTAGTGCACCTCACCTGCATCTTGCTCTGAGCCCCTGTGCAGAGGGGTGTTCAGCTCAGACACCTCTGTAGCCCAGGTCCCTGAGCACAGCAAAATCCCCCAGGGCTTCAAGGACTAGCCTTGCTTGTGCTTTGAGTAGCAGGCAGATCTGAGGTTTTCCAGATCGGAGCTGGAGCAAGGGTCATAGCCTGTGAAGTGGCTGCAAAAGGCAAGACAGAAATCTGGGCTTTGCTGTGAAATACTCTGGACACTTATGTCAGAACCCAGTTTAGAAGTTTCAGAGGTCTCTTGAAATCCACGTGGGGCCTGATTCAGCCCAAGTAGGGGCTTGATTCCAGAGCAGAGAATACATAAGAAACCCAGAGAGAAAGTTACTCGCTCCCAGCTATCGGGTCTTTTTCGATTGCTTTTTTGAATGGTTTGCTTTTAAGCACACATGTCCCCAGATTTATTTGCTGCGAGACTGCAGAGCATCTTGAGTGACAGTGTATGCACACTGGGTCTGCAGCCCAACCAGGCCCCTTCCAGCCGGCTCCTTTTAGCAACTGGAAAGCCTCTTGACCTGAATTAACAAGTTCTCTCCTCCATGACCTCATGCTCACAGCTTAAAATCTGCAACCGCACAAGAGGTGCAGACCAGCCAGCGGCCTGCATCTGCGCTCTCTCAAATGGCTCCAAGAAGCCAGTGTGTGGCCAGGGTCCAAAAGAGCCGCAGAAAGCATCCAGACACCTAGATTCCCCTCCTGGGCACATGCTCCACCGGGGAGGCTGTAAAGGGGGCCCCTGGTGAACCATTGAGTCATTTATAGGCTAATCTCGGTGCAGTCCCCGAAGGAAGGCATAGCGTGGGCTGCGAGAATTCCTCCTAAGCACCCCAGAGAGAATTGCCACCATTTAAAATATGAGTTTCTGTAACCCGAGCAGGAGCCCGTGTGGTGCGGGCGCTCCAGCAGCCTGCCGGGAGGCCAGGGGGTCACGCTCCGGAGCAGGGCCAATGAGGCTGCTGGCAATCCCAGCCGCCTCCCCAGCTTTCCTGGAGCGAGCTGAACCGACCCTGAACTTGGAGAGTTTGCTGGTAGGTTTTGGCTGGTTGCTGCTGCTGTGGCTTCAGCCAGAGAGGCAGGAAGGAGAGGCCCCAGGACTGAAGGACACTGTGCCCGCACTTACCTCTGCCCAGGGAGGCCTGGGAGGCCGTGTGCCTGGCAGCCAAGCGGGCTGAGTTGCTCAATTCCTCTGAGGTTCAGGGGTCTGGGGCGCAGTAGCCCCTACCCACATTCCTCACTGCAGAGGCAGGCATGGGCGTCGGGTCCTTTGCCTGCCAAGATCCAGGCCTCGGGTCATTCCCCTAAGTGGTGTGTCGTGCTGACTCGGCAGGAAGGCCCGGGAGGCCCACACGCTCCGTTTTTGTTGACTGGGTCAGGTTTACGTTGATGGCTGGAGAATTGGTGAGGAGAGAGCCTCCATGAGGTCTTTGTACCAACACAGCAGGGAGGATTTTGCCCACAGTGGACACTGACCAGGTGTCCGTGCAGAAGAAAGCCCGAGCTGCCCGGTGTGGAGAGGGCCAGGAGCCCGTGTCCGCCAGCAGAGCTTGGCTCCGAAGCCGTCAGGGGGCCGGTTGTGTGGAAATGGCAAGATTGCATCAGGAATCCAGTGGCTCTTCCCTGTGGCGGCCCCACATTCACAGTGGCAGTCGGTCATGATAGGATGGTCAGCACGGCTCCAGCCCTGCAGAGTGTCCAGTATGCGGCTGTCCCTTAAAGCCCCAGGAGAGCAGGATCTGCTGCGAGGGCCACCCACCAGGGCTGCCAGTGCACCAGGGTCTGAGGCTGAAATTACGTTTGGAAAAAAATGTCTTCAAGGTTCAGGAGGCGGAGGGTGCCAATTAAAATCAGTTTATCAGGATTTCTAGTCCATTTCCACATGTAAAGAGATGCGACTGCATGTGGCTGATTCCATGAGCTACTCATGAAATTTAACCTTTGTCCTAGGGTCATGTTTAGGGGCCTGAGGAGTTTTCTGAACTATCACTGCCTTGGGTGCCTGCAGGGATACTGGAGGCTTACCCTCAGTCCAGCTACGACAGCCTCCTTAGCGTATTGAGGCTTCCAGAAAGTTCCCCCTCTAACTCCTCCTTCCTCATTGCCTTGCAGTATTTCTGACAGGCAACTGGGACAAGAGGGTTTCCGTCATCAGAGTTTGAGTATCTGAACCAGACGGGGTGCCAAGATGCAGTGCGGAACAAGTGCAGAAAGAAAACATCAGGCCCCATTGCGCAAAAAAAACCAGGAAAAAGAATTCCTAAAGGTGCTAAAATACAAACTTCTTTCTTTCCTTGCGCAGCTGCGCTGCCTCCCTCCCTCATGAGGCTTCTGCCATTCTGTGTTGCACTTCTTGGGCTGGAGGTGCTCACAGGATGGCAGGGGCTCCACCCTGAGGCTCAGGGCCTGCACAGCCCCCTGCTGGGGGTGGGGGATGGCGAGCCAGGGGTCTCCCATCCCGAGGGTCTCAGACCTGATGCTGAGCTGGCGGGTGATCTCCGAGGTTGTTGAACCGTGTGCCAGGTTGTAGAAGGCACAAGGAACACTGTGACACTGCCATGACCCACACCAGGTGCCTCTGCCACACACTCCTGATTCCAGCCTCACCCCTGCCCCACCCCCACCACGCATGGAGGTCAGCTGGGAGCGAGGAGGCCAAGCAGGGCCCCGGGCGACCAAACCCAGGTGGATGCTCTGTGGTGCCACGACGTTTCAGTCACAGAACACAGAGCCAAGGATGACAGCTCTAAGAATTTCAAGGCAGTGACCACAGAGCATTAAACCCTAAGCCCAGGGTCCTTCTGAGTGCATAAGCCAGTTCTGCTGGCACAAAAGAGGGGAGACACCCCCATTCTGTGAACAAAAGATGTTCTGATACTGAGTTCTAGATATGAAATAAACAAGGAGGGAAGGGACAGAACAAGGAAGTGAGAGACAGCCAGCTTTTGAATGACAAAAGTCCTTTAGGGCCCCAGCTATGAGAGTTTTAAAGGAATTGGAAGAAGGGTGTTGGAGGCAAAGAGAACAGGCTGTGCAAAGGCCCTGAGGTAGCAAGAGCTTGGTTCACTGGAGGAACTGAAAGGAAATATGAGGTTGCGGCTTGGGGACTTGAGGAGGTGAATGGCATGAAGAAGGGGGGAACTTGGTATAAGGCAGACAGATGCTTGGAGACAGGTAAGTCTCATTCACCACAGCTCTTGGTTTTCCACAATGTTACCTGTATCTTTCTAGCTAGCCCTTTCCTGTTAGGGTTAGTTCCTTCCTGAAAGGCACAACTTTCCATCACAAAGAAACCTTTAATGGAAATTTTTAGATTTTATTCATTTGTTTCCTTCTCGGATGGCTTCCTCTGGCAATGGGGGGACCCACCCAAGCATGTCTCTTGGCAGTTAATCTAAAGCCCAAACATGCTCCGTGCCTTCCCTTGGCCTCCTTGAAAAATAAAAGCCTACTGAGATCAGCCCGCAGTAGCCACCTGATACTGGGCTGGCATTTTCCTCTCCCCACCACCCTGCCGGGAGATAAGAAGGCCCTTCCTAGGCACCTCCGTAGGTGACTTGTTAGGCCCAGTAAAGAAAGGTCCCATCTCTGGCTTTCAGAGAGATCACTGGGGACATTGTGAGCCAGAGTTTGCCTGCCCTTGATGACCTTGGGGGCCCCAAAGTGACTCAGCCTGTGTGCAAGAGCTGCTTTTTAGGTGGTTGGAGAAAATAAACTTTGGGCTGGTTTTGGTTCTTAAATGGAGTTTATTTGTTCTGGATTTGAAGGGAGGGGGGCGAGGTGGGGGGAATATTCAGCCAGGGGAAAAAAAAAAAACACTTGGTATCACAGAACCACAGAGCTCAGAAAAGTCCCCGCAGTCACTGCAGTAATTAGCCCAGATCAAGTAATTGTGACATCTTCATCTTACCGCCGAAACGAGCTGACTAGCGCGCTTCTCAGAAAACGGAAAGAAAGGCCACCTTCTCCTGGGACATGTAAAGAGGGAACGTACCAATTGGCCGTGGAGATCCCTCTGCACCAGTTTACTGTTTAAGTGCCGCTTGTACAGACAGACGGCTCTTCTTCAGCTGAGAGGAGTCCTTTGTCTTCCTGTTTCAGAAGGGCATGACCCTCAAATAAGACAGAATTAGATGCTATTTAAATTCGGCTAGAAAAAAAAATTAGTGAAATCCTCTTGAATTTTGGAAATTGCCCTGTTCTTTAGGAAATATCTCTCTAATTCTAGAAATACTATTTTTTAAAAAATAGAGAAGCTGATGTTTAGGTCCCCCTATCAGAATTCAGTAAATATTGTGGGATTTTACCTTTAATCATATTCATTATGAAAACGCAAATGAGTTCCCTGTTGATGGGGGAAACTTGAACATTTGTTAGCTCTTGCCAATTTCTTAGAAGGACTTGCTACGGCTCCGGCTTTGGGGCAGAAGACATTTTAACTGGATGAAGGAGATTTAGCCCCTCTTCAGCCCTTTCTTTAAGGCTATTTCTTAGATTGATTTCTTCATGTCTTTCCAATCCCTTCAACATGATGAGTCTTCCTGCCCTTGGATAAGACACCTGACCTGTGGCATGCCTGATGGTGGCGTGTGGATGTTGTCTGGTGGTGGCTTCAGAAGCCATCAAAGCACCCCCAGCTCTGCCTCCCAACTAAACCAGGGCTACACTGAGACACTCATGGATATGACAAGTTAAATGCATGGCTTTTTCTTTTCCCCCAACAGTGATAAAATGTAGCTCCCACTTGCCACCCCGGCCCTGGCGAAGCCTATCCTTCCTCCGCATACCTTACAGTCACAGCGGTGTGTCACCATCTCCATTGTCTCCTTCCTCCGCTTCTCTGTAACCCCAGAGGCAGCTCCATAAGCACTGGGCAAGTACTTGGGTTGCCCTTGGTGGCTCAGTGGGGCTGGCTTTTTTCTAAAAGTCATATTGTAGGTGGCATGGCGCGCTCCTCTCGATTCTCTGCAGTCCTGAGTGCCCTCCAGCTCCAGTGCCTAGTAATTTCCCAGCTGTACGCGTGTGCCAGGATCGGAACCCCACCCTCCCACGGTGGGCTCTTACACTGCAGTTGGAGTCCAGCAGTGATCGAAAAGCAAGCAGTTCCTAGACGCAGGCACCTCCTGGCCTGCCTGCTGGTGGGCTTATTATTTCTCGGTTTCCCTCGCCACAGGGTCCCTCCGTGTCGTGGGCCGGCTCCCAGCTTCCTGTGTGCTGTGTCCACGTAGGGAACCCTGGTGAGGATGCGGTATTTGTGCGTAGGAGCTGTTCGGCCGCACCCCACGCTGTGCACCGGCCAGGGCAGCCGTAACGGCTCTAAAATTCACTTAGAGAAACTGGAACAGCGAGTCACAGTGATGGTTGTCAGACGCGTTGTCAGTTAGTTACTTGATAGAGTTGAGCGTGGACGGACTGCCTGCCTTTGGTGGTAATTAGAGGTTTTCATTATCCTTGCCTTGTCTAGCAGTTTGTCCACATTTCTCTCTGAGTGTTACCTCTGGAGTTGGATAAGCCGATTTCCCCTACCTTGACTTCATGATTGTAAGGTTTTACATGCCGCCTACAATTCTTTGTCTGCATTAAATAAATAATAAGTGCCACCTGTCTTAAGAGGTGACAGTCTGGGGTCCTTAGTGGGGCTTTGAGTTCTCTCCTTCCTAGGACCCCTTCCTCCCCTTAGAGGTACTGTGGCATCTCTCTCTGTCCCTCACCACTGGCCAGCTGTGGAGAGCAGTCTGCCCCTCCTGCCTTGGTTTTCTGTGCTTCCTCTCCCAGCTTCCTGTGAAGCTGGGGGGACCATATGTGACAGGTAGGACCTTTCTGCTGCCATGTCCAGCATGTACCCTCAGCCTTGGGGGCATTTGACCAACTGTCCCCCTTCAGGGGACAATAAGTCTTCTGGCCTCACACTCCTGAGTGCTCTGGGTAATCTTCCAGTGTCATCAACTCCCAGCTCAGCCATGCCCCTGCTCCAGAACCCACACGTGTATTTCCGCCTGCATCTGGGATGTCTCTGCTCTAGCGTGAACCTACCTTGAAGCTCAGGTATACAAGCCCAGCCTCCTGCTGCTCTCCCCCTCCCCGTTGCTACATTCCTGGTCTCCTCTAAAGTAAGACGCGTTGGAGATGTTCTAGATTCTTCTCCTCGTCCACCTGACAACTCCTGTCCATTCCGACTTCACGCTCTCCTGTCATCCTCTGCTCTGCCAATCCAGCCGGCACCCTCTCCTCTCCAGGACCACTGCCCCACCTTCCTGTACCTACCTCCCCTCCTTCTCTCTCCTCCCTCCAACTCTTGCTTTGCAACCCTGCAAAGCCTTAAAAGTTTTCCAGATCTGATTTTGGGTCTTTTCCTTGGAAGGAGAAGTTCTGACGGCTCCCTGTTAGAGAACACGATTCCAGTGACTTCCTGCGACCTCCATCCACGTCCCCCACCCCTCACTTGCGGCTCTAGTCTACGCTGGACTCAGGCCTTAGAAACCAGCCCCTCGGTCCCTCGGGTGCACAGAATGGGCTGCCTCTGAGCCTTGGCTTCCACTCTGTCCTCATGCGGCTGCCCTTCCTGTCCTGTCAATCAAGCCCAACCCATGCTTGCACTGATTAGTTTGCAAGTCTCCTTTCTAGAAAAGGGACTAAGAGAATTGACTTTCTGTCTGTCCCCCCAAAAGAAATCAGAAGCAGAGTGTCAGCCGCCAACTCTGCAGCGTAGGTGGGTTGTGCATGAGTCACAGATACCGTTAGCGGCCACCCTTTCCATGGTTCCACACGGATGGTGGGCACAGGCATGTTGGGCAGGATCCTGAATCCTTGCACATGGTTCCTCTGCGGGTCCCTGTGCAGCGAGTCAGGTGACCAGCCAGGTTGTTTATCTGACTTACATCACACGCGACTGTTTGACGCAACCTCTCCTTTGCATTTGCCTAACGACATGACAGCCACTTCCCTCCAACAAGAGGGCCGGCAGGACACTTGAGATGGCATTATGATGGCAGGGATGATGCCCCTGTAGAAGGCACAGCTTTCTTCCTCCTCCTGTGTAGACACTAGAGCCTTTGTGAGCCCAGGCTCATCTCTTCCCTAGGACAGCCAGCAGTGCCGTGAAGATGCGGCTGGCAGAGGCTTCTGCTGGCACTTGGCCAGTCTGAGGTGTGCTACGTTAACAGGTCCCGCTCACATCCACATTCCTCAGGCTTTACAAACGCGAGAAAAGCAAGTTGGAGGAGAGGGACGTCTGTGTGGGTCCTTATGGACGCTCCAACACGTAGCTCTTGCTGGGTCCTGGTCGATTCCTCTTGGTGACACTCTCCCCTCTGAGAGCTTTGATCAGCACTGGGATCCTGGCGTCTGTGCGAAGTCCCAGTTATCTTCCCTTCTCTAATTGACCTCCTCTGAAGTACAGAGGAAGTTTCCTCTTCTCTAGTGTGGAAGCCGAGGCCCGGCCGGCTCGCCAGTGTACCAAGTGCAATTGACTGTAAAGTGAGTTCCTGTGGTGCCCAAAGGAAAATCACACGTGTCTAAGGACAAAAATTGCAAAGCAGCACTTACTTTGAATTGACCTCCAGCACGTAGGTAGCTTTCTGGACCCGGCCTGGGGAAGGTCAATGTGTGGCCCCTGCTCTGAAGCACAGAAGTTCAGGTTTCCATAGAGCTGTTCCTAGGACCGGCATCCACAGCAACCCAGGGAGGCCCTAACTCTTGCTTTTGAAGAGCCCCCCGCAGCAACCCTGCACCCCGCTCTATGGGGTGTGTTTCAGTGTTTAATTGAGCTTGCCCAGGGGAATTCTAAGATAGGAGAGCTTTCTCTGAGTACATCCCCTGGGTGCTGAATTCCCACCTGGGGTACATGATGCTTTAAAACATGGAATTGAAGACTGTCCAAGGTTTATTTAAAAAAAAAAATTCAAATATCATAAACCAGACAGTCGGTGGGTGATCTGTTCCTTTTACATCTGGTGGCCCCAGTGAATGACAGTGACTGTGGAGGAATGGGAGTTCTCACTAACTTTTTCTAAAGGAAGAGTTAAGACTCTCTAGTGGGCTTGTTTTCGTTGAGCTCCAGCTGTGTATCTCTTTTTTCCCTCTGTTTATCCTCTAGGATGAAGAGAGGGTTCTGGAATCCTGTGTTACACATCAAAGTGTGTTTTCTTAGGTTGTTACAGCCCTGTTTCTAACGAGCCAGACTTGAGGTGGTGCTAATATACGTGCCATTGAGAAAAATGAAGGATTCAGGTAAACAGACTTAGCCCCGCAGTGGAGACACGTGCTCTCTGCCCCCATTCCCGTACCTGCTCCATCACCCAGCTCATCCTCAGAGCTCACTCATGGCTGCACAGTCTTCTCCATGGGTCACTCTGGGCAGCCACTGGGAGACACTCAGAGGTGTCCTCAATACTGAAAACCCCTGGGCATCATCGCATCGAGGAGAAAACACTGGCTGCCAATCTGGGCACTTTTACTTAGTCCCGACACGCCCACCCGCTGTCTCCTCTGGGTGTGTTTCGGGGTGAGGCGTTGTGGGTGTTTGGTCTTTGTCACTCTTCTGGTCCTTTTCATTCTCCTCTGTAACATGATGGCGTCATCGCTGGTGTCCCCTGTACTTCTGAGAGTATACTCTGAGTTTTATGGACACCTGTTCACACAGTTGAATGTTGGGTTCCGGGTGTTCAGGGTAAGACAGGAGCGGGCTCCTGTGACCAGCCTGGATGTCCCTATGTCTGGCTCTTTGTCCTGTGTCCCCAGAGCTTTTTATTAAGATTCTAATTGTGTTCTCCTGTTCTGTGTCATTCTGAAGTGAGAAGGGAGGATGGCCCTGTGGAAGGGCATCCCGCGTGGGCTCTGAGGCTGTACCCTCAGCTCCAGTCCCTGCATCCTCAGGGGCTGGGGGTCGGAGCCAGGCATCCGGGTGCAGGGTGGTGAGGGGCAGGTTCCAGTTCTGCTGCTTAGGAGACTGCCACGACCTTGGGCAAGTCACTCCACGCCGGCCCTGGTTTCCTGAAAGGAAATTAGGAAACCCGTGAGCATCTCATTCCTGGGCAGAGAGAGCATGTGGATGGGTCATTGTGACCCAAGGAAGGGCAGGACAGAAGGGCGAGGGGCTGGAGGCAGTTCCCGAGTCCCAGGCATCCTCTGGTTACCGAGGTTCTATCCACAGGGGACAGGGTCAGCTAGGGGAAACTCCTCCTCTCCATGGTGGGGGAGAGAGGAGGAAGGTCCACTCGGCCAGCTTTGGTGATCACCCGTAGCCACAGACTCAGCAAGGACTGCAGGACAACAGGGAGGGAGGAGGGAACTTTCCACATGAAATGCCCCGGGGAGGGCAGCCAGGGGAGAGCAGGGCATTTGCGTGTGGTGTGGTTTGGAAGAGAGCTAGACTGTCCCTAGGGAGGCTTTCCACGCAGAGACGGCCACATGCTGAGGACTGAAGGCCCAAGGCTTTGAGGCTTCGTGCCTGGATGTGGACAGATGCCCTTTCAACAGAGGCAACATGTGGAGGAGGGTCAGGTGGGTGGTCACTCCCAGACCACCAGGGTGGATTCTGACCTCTGCAGGGTTGACCCTTCCTGGCCCTGAGAGCCTGTAGGACAGTTTTGATGACAGTGGCTTCAGCCAGGGCAGCCCTCACGCCCCACTGGCTCGAGGATGGGGGCGCCCTCTGACAGGCACAGAGTCTGGTGAGTGAGGATTATTAGTACAGTTATTAACAGTGAGACCCTGGCCTCGGGCCCTACCCTGAGGATGGTGGCTTGAACCTCTCCATAATTGGGTTGCCCCAGTAAGATCGCATTACAAACGAGAGGGTTTATTGGAACACCTGGTGCCCGCCTCCATATGGGAATCTATTCTAGTGCACCCCCGTCCCTCGCACCCAACTCGGTTTCCTTCCCTTCCTCCCATGGGCTCCCCTCCTGCTCAGCTGTGCCTCCAGTTTTGCCAGATAATAACACCGACAGCCATGAACAGTCGATTGATACGTGAGACACCCCCAACATGCCTTTGTGGAGACTGACCTGAGCCTCCCCCACATTCCCATGGGGAGCATGGGCCAGGGGTGGGGAGTACTGGGGATTGAACTCAGGGGCACTCGACTCCTGAGCCACCTCCCCAGCCCTGTTTTGTATTTTACTAGCGACAGGGCCTCACTGAGTTGCTTAGCACCTCACTAAGTTGCTGAGGTTGGCTTTGAACTCGTGGTCCTCCTGTCTCAGCCTCCTGGGATGACAGGCGCATGCCACCGTGCCTGGCGACCTCTCTTATTGTTGCTCCATCCGTCTGGTTGTGACCCTTGAGGAAGCTGATGCTAAGGGAGATGGGGAAGGCTAGGACCAGTTGGTCAAAGTGCTCATAACTGAGAACATGGAAGCCTTTGCTAATGGACCACAGAGTGCCATCCACTTGTCAGGGGGAGCCGACGGGAGATCTCGGGTTTTGTCATTTCCAGGGGAAGTGGTCTGGGCCACGGTGGGCAGGAGGATGCCTCCTCCCAGGTGCTTTGGAGAGCTGCCTGAAGGTGGTGAGTGGCGGAACAGCAATGGGTTCCCACGCGTGGCCAAGTGGGGAGATGCATGGGCTGGCTGGAGGGAGAGAGCCAGGTGGTCAGCTCTCGCCAAATGCTGCCTCCACAGCCCAAACAGCTGATAACAGAAGGAATTCCCCTTTTCCTCCTTGGTAGCCAGAAGTGTGTATCCTCGGAGTGTCCGTTTTGTTTGGAGTTGCAGTGGGTTATATTCTGATATTACAAAAGTATAATAAAAATAATAGGTCTTTTAAAAAGCCAGGGTCTTCTTAAAGCTGCCTAAACTCAAAGGAGCAGAGAACTCTTAAGAGTAGAGTCGGATTGAGGCCACGTTCTGTCTCAGCCCACAGATGCTCACGTGAGTCTCCACGGTGAGCAGAAGCTCTAACAGGGGTAAGTTACCTGGAACTCAGCTTCTGCTTTGAGGATCGCAGCTGGGGGTGGATTAATCAGTTCTCTACGACTTGGCTACAATGTGTTTTGTTGTTGCTGTTTTTTCAAACATCAATGTGCAGCTTCTGCAGACTTTAGGGGTTTGTAACCCACCTAGGTTGGACTAAAGGAAAAGGTCAAAGAACTGGGCCTTTTTTTTGGTTGATTAAAATCCCACAACTGCTTCTGAATTCACTAATACAAACTCTCGAGTCTGTTTCTGTGCAAGTTCAGGATTTGGCCAGAATTCTGCACATTCACCCTTCAGGGCCATTGTTCCCTCTCAAAGACAGTCCTGATTTAGGACCTCATGGCGGATGTAGCCAGTTGCATGCTCTGTCATTGATGTTCAATGCATTTTTACACCAGATACAACTCTTGACCTGTTCTGGTGGTTGGTTGGGTGGGTTTTTGTTGTTTTGTTTTGCTAGTGAGCCATTGCCTGCATTATTTTTGAATGTTGGAGATTGCTTTTTGACATTAGGAAGTACCACTAGCTCAGCGTATAGCCCACACCAAGAAGATTTTAATATTTCATCTAAGACTACGGTCGATGTTACAGTGCAGGAATATTTGCCTGTGCTTTGAGTGTGCAATTTTGTTTGCTTATTGAAGACTTTACTGTCAGAGAATGCATCCTGGTTTAGGAACACAGACCCCAAAATCGAGAGGCCTGGAATCTATATTTCTGGCGCTCTGACTGCGTAGCCTAGAGGTGGGCGATTCTGTTGCTGAGCCTTGGTTCCTTCTTCTGCCCCTGGGGGCAACGGTGGTCTTGATAGCTAACAGTGGCGAGGGCTCACTTGGTGCCAGGCACTGCTCTAAATGCTGTGCATGTCACTTAATCCTGGTTACATCCCCCTGAGGTGTGTTACAATAACAATCAGGTTGGCATGTGACAGGGTGATGACAGTTCACGTGCTACCTGGTGTATTATCTAGAGCCACATATGTGGTGTTAACTGTTGGTCGGGAGAATCTTCCAGCTATGTAACTTTTACCCCAAAATTTGTGCTCTAAAAAATGTTGATAATCTCACACACCTCCTGAGGTTCAGAAATCTGGGGGCAGCTTACAGGTGAATAGGGACTCTCATGAGGCTGCATTCAAGTTGTCATCAGGACTGGTCGTCAGAAAGTGCAGCCCATGCCGGCTCGTGTACAGGAGTATAGTCAGAGCCTCGGGTCTCTGCGGGTCTCGGCAGGAGGCCTCAGTTCCTCACCACATGCATCTGTCCAAAGTGCTGCTGGGGCTCAGCCCCCTGGCCTCCCTCACAGCACTGGATCACAGAGGAGGCTCACAGGGGAAGACAGGCCGCAGTCTTCTCACACCTAACTTGGAAATGGCATATCTGCCCCATTCTCTTGGTTGCACAGAGTAACCTTGCGACCAGACAGGAGATGACACTCCACAAGCCACAAAAGCCCAGAGGCTTGGTCATCAGAGGCCACCTTGGTGACTGACTGCCTCCGAGGTCTTTGTGTATTATATTCTGAAAATCACGTGTGAAAACGTGAAAGTGAGAAGCTGACCAAAGACCTTAGTTCCCCGAAATGAAGGAATCTCTATCAGAAGCCGCGGGGCCTCAGCAGTCGGCATTGGTATGTTTTGCAGGTCAAGTACAACCACCGAGCTGGCCAGAAGGGTGTCCTCTGTGGCTTTGCTTGCATATTCAGAGAAGGTGCCAGGCCTCTGCTGTTGGCCCAACTTTTATTTGAATATTCTGATACATATTTTTCGATTTTTTTGTTTTGTTTTGTTTCCTCTACTATGGACACAAGTCTTCTTATAGTTGGTTTTAAAAGCATATAGTAACCCCTGGCTGAAGGTTCATTTCATTACAAATTGGCTGAAGGCAGTGGATTTATATTCAATCATCAGTCTGAGTGTTCTCCTACCTGCTCCCCCCCAATTTTCTGGGGATGGACTCACTGCAATACTCCCTTAAATGGCTTCTTTGGCCTTTCTCTCGGGCCTGCATTTGACATTTTCTCAAGAATGTTTATTTTTTAATTTACAACTTGGAGAGGTTTGTTTTATGAGATGGGTTTTTTATGCAACAAAATATAATAGGTTCAGCGTTCGGGGGGTCAGGGGGAGCCCTGTGAATTTGAAATTGACTGCTATGAGGAGGAATTTACTCATTTCATTTGCGGGAGAAAAAAAATGACAGGCAGCATGAAAGTAGAAAGGTTTCAGGTCTCAATGCACGGATGGCGCACATCGCCTCTCTCCAGTCAGCGGGCTCGGTGTTCCGTATTTGCCGTCAATATCTATTTGTGAGGCTTCTGGAAGGAGGTGATGGGGTCTGATCTTGCTGGAGGATTTTACAGGGTGCAATCGGTGAATGAGGCCTTTCAAACTAAAAGAAAATGAAGACCGCGCCTCATCTGAACCTCAGAGCTGGAATGCGATGGGCAGATGGGCACGTCTTCCTTCCCTTCCTCTTTTGACGCCTGGTGATCCCTTTCATTATTGCCAAAGGAAGTCACTTGCACACTGGATGCCTTGGCTTGCTCGTGCTGATCGTATAATGGTGGGATATTAACTTATCAACGTGTCGGGAGCTTTAATAACCATGCTGCCTGACTCTTGGAGCAGAAAGGTCTGTGGCGGAGCCCCTGTGCCCCCTCTTCCACCCTGACACACTACACCAGTCCATTAATTTCCAGGCATGGCCCGTCATTAGCGGCCCTGGGCTGAAGGACAGCATTAAGAGGCTGCAGGGTCACGAACCCACCCTCTACCCCCTGGTTCATTTCACAGCGTGCGCCTTTCTTAATACCTTACTGCTCATTTGCTGCCTCCAGTTGGTAAAAGGGACCTGGGACCGATGGGCTTCCTGTCGTCCCTCCCTGTTCTCCAGGACAGAAAGTGTATACCGTCGCCATGACGGGAGCCCTTGCCATAATGGAGTTTGGATTGCAAGGCAGTGACGGGCCTGCGGTGTCTTCAGACAGGCCTCTTCCTTACCAAGTTGCTTTTTAATGAAGGTGAACCCAGGAGACGATCTTATTATTGAGCAAATTTACTCTAATATATGAACCCCACGGTGGAAGATGGTATTTGGCGAACTGAATCTGCTCCACCTTTTTTAATACGTAAGGTCATTACGAGATGTGATTATATTTTATATTTGCTCATTGAACACCGTGGAGAGCAGTTTGCTTTGGAAACACGGTGTGTAGGAAACAAACTTCCTCCGCTGATAGCCCGGAAGGGCGCATCTGCCAAGCGCTGGGACTTCTCCCATCTGTCTGGCCCGCGAGCCGTGCTACCGCTGACATTTTTCTCTGGTGATTGACAGGCTGGCGAGGAACAGAGCTACTTCTGGAAGGGCCTCTCAGGTGGGAGTGGGAGCAGGATTAAACTTTGCTTGCCCTTAAAATGGGGGTGCTCGGTACATATGGGAGGATTTGGAAACACCCAGGAGGCCGAGCAGTATGGGGGGTACCATCGTGGCTTCTAAAGCCAGTCAGGTGGACTTGAGTCCAGGTTCTACTGGTCAGGGGATATGAAACCAGGACATTAGTGATCTGTTACTGCCCTGTGGCCTCAAAGGACAACTATTTCTTCTGTCACACAGTTGCTGGACATTGGGCCTCAGGTGGGGATCTGCTTGCTTCTGTTAGCATCTCTGACGAGGCTGCCTTCCCAGCCGGTGCTGGCTGGGACAGTGGTCATCTGTGTCTTGGCAGGGGCCCAAGGATCCATCTTTAGGTTCAGTCCCAGGGCTGCTGGCAGGAGGAGGTCTCAGTCCCTCACCACATGGGCGGGCTCTTGACACGACAGAGCAGTTGCCTAGTACGTCTGTCAGCTTTTGTCACTGGGACTGAGATACCTGACAGGTACAACCTAGTGGAGAAAAGGAAGTTTACTTGGGGCTCCTGGTTCAGACGAGGCAGGACATCCTGGCTCAGGGGCTGGGGAGCACTTTTCTACTCAGGGCTTCTAGGAAGCGGAGAGGGAGGGGGAAGGGGCCGCAGAACAGATGCACCAGCAACCCCCCTCCTCCAGCCTCACCCCAGCTGCCTCTGTGACCACTCAAACTGTGAGGGACTGATCAGGTTACAGCTTTCCCCTCTGGATGTTCCTGTGTTTACTCGGGAGCTTCTGAGGGCACCTTGTACCCCACTGTAACACCCGGCTTCCATGGGCCTCCATTTCTCCACCTGCAAAGTATGGAAATAATAAGTCTTCAAAGGGTTCCAGGGAAGACTGCGCTTCAGTGGGAGTGCTTAGCACATCCTCTGACCCACAATAAGCACTGTCACTCACCGTCTTTATCACCAACCTTATCATCCCCCTCGTGACTCCTCCAGGGCTTCAAGGAGCTCACACATCTCCAATTTCTGTGTGTGTTTTTTTTCTCCTTCTCTTTGCCACCAGCCATTCTCCCATTCCCTTGAGTTCTACACTCTTGTGATGGCTTATAAGTAGCACCATCAAACTGCCCGTACCCAAAGGCAGGTGGGGAGGAAACCCTCAGGTCTCTGTCAAGGATATGGTGAACTATAGAACTTGCAGACAAGCTGCACAGAATATGGGCTAAGTCATTAAAGTAATGAGAAAGAATATTTATCCCTACCAAGTGAATTTTTGGTCAAAGAACTAATATTGGAGTTTGAGAAAGAGACAAGGCTCATGGGCAAAAGGGGCAGGGGAACAGGATGCCAGTCTTATCTAGTAGAGAGCCCCAGCTATTGCTTGGGGTCTGTGGGGTCTTCTGGCTCCCGTCTTGCAGAACTGGTTCATGGGCACACATCCAGATGTGCCCAGGGTTTGGAGAACTCCTCATGTCCCACGCATCCCCTCCAAGTTATTCAACACCATCAATGGGAACGGAGCTAGAATTCAGTAAAGGCCAACATAGTAGGTCAAGTTTCGGTGCACATTTTTATTTGGGAGTGAATAAACCATTTGGTTTTCCTTTGCACATCTCAGACAATCAGTTACACACCCGCATGTCTTAAACTTCTGGTGCTTATGACAATGTCCTCGCTATTCCAGCTTTCTGAACACTACCAGGTACCCATAATTTGTTTTTCTCAGCCATGATGTAATCATTAGGTTGCTGTAATGAAGATTGAAGGTTTAATAATGGAAAGTGTTACAAATTTCAATTTAATCATTCCTAAATTGATTAGCGACTTTCCCCAAATGCCTGGCCATGGAAAAACAGAGGGCTAAGAGAGACAAAGTACTGCGTCCGAGTTTGATAAATGGTGCTTTGGTGGAGCTGTAATTGAGTTATTGAATTTACTCATCTTCCAAATGATGTTTGCATTGCCTTGGCCATATGTGTTGAGGGCCAGAGAAAGGTCATTAGAAGCTTCAGACCGAGGGCATGTGTGGGTTACACGGGTTTTAAACAGTGACATCGAGGTTAGTCAATTAAAAGAAACACCCAACAAAGTACAGGGATCCTCTCACTGCAGAATGGCCTGTGGCGAAATCCCAAAGGCCTATTTAAAGGAGTCTGAAGATTCTGTAAGTAAATGTCTACCGTTGGCCTCAGGCTATTTAGCCCCTGACAAATGACAGGCGGGAGCCCCTGTAGGCAGATTGGAAGGAAAGGACACCTATAAACAAACCCAGCCTGGCAGCTCGAACCAAGCCAGGATTGAAATAATTAAATCAGGGCAGGGTCTCACTCCTTGCATTAACGATGCCACGTGTGATATTTTCCACTTCTCACTTAGATTGTCCTCCAGAGCAGGACCTTAAAGCATGGCTCTCCAATTGGGAAAATGTCGAGATAAATGTTTATTATTTTTTGTTTGTTTGTTTGCAGTCCCTGCCTTTCCCCCACCGTGTCCCAGGCTGCAGGGCAGGGCAGACAGTGATGCCACAGGATGACAATGCTTTGTGATTCATCTTCCTTTGTTTTCCAAATTCTATTTATATGAGTGATAAAGTTTTAATATGTGATTGCAACAAATCCATCAGAATAAGACGAGTGAACATTCTAAACCTAAGGAACTAAAGCCAGGAGGCCCTTAGGCCTCTGACCTAGAAAGGATTCTCTTGGAGGATGTGGACAGAAGCGGCCAAGCAGCAGGGAGAGGACAGTGACAGACAGCAAGGGAGTCCCAGCCCTCCTGGAGGAAGGCCGATGGTGCCCAGCTGCCAGTTGGCGTGGGCAAGGTCCAGGGGCTGCACGGCTGTGTGCCAAAGCATGCGTATGGCGGGCACAGCTTCTTGAGAAAGCTCAGTGTGTTTGACACTCAAACACACACACACAGTAGCCTCCCTTACCCTTAAGACCTCCAGTGGATCTGAAGCCACAGATCGTGTCGACCCCAGGATGCCCGCCATGGTTTTTTCCTGTATGTGCACACGCAGATCCCAAGCCTTTTCCATCTGAGCTGAGCACTTCCAAGCCACCGCTTTTGCAGTTTGAGGTGTGACAGCAACAGTCACAGGAATGTCTTCTTCCTCCTTCACAGTTTCACAGATCTTTTTCCATAGATCTTAGCAACCTCTACATTGAAATTTTCCCCCCATAAGTCGGGAGCTTCCACCCTTTCACCCAAAGGGAGCATTTGACAGATTTTCTTGGGGCTCTCTGAATCGCCAGCACCAATCCTCTTGTACTTTGGGGCCACTGTTAAGTAAAGTGGGGTCCTCAATCCCAAGCCCCGTGGCTCTGTAGCAGTAGGTCTGATAACCTAGAAGGCTACAAAAATGTAGCGAGGATGGCTGTGTAGGAGGGACAGTTAACACCCTGCGGGGATAGAGTGGGGTAGATGCTAGGAGTCCATCCTGCTCCTCAGAATGGGGCACAACTTAAAATATTCAGCATTTTTTGGATGACGTTTGATCATAGATAACAAACTGGGAAGCAAAATCGGGAGTTGACGGGGGAACCCTACTGTAGAAACACCTGGGACAAACGTTTCACAGATGAGATGGTCAAGACTGCAGTACCTAATGGCACAATCTGAGTAGCTGGAAAAGGTGGCACTTATTGTCTCAGGTTCTGAAGGCTAGAAATCCAAAATCAAGGTGATGTGGGAACCGTGGTCCCTCTGAAACCCGCAGGGAGCCTCCTTGCCTCTTCCTGGTCACTGGTAGTCTGCTGGTCACCTTTGGCCTTCCAGAGCTCAAAGGTGTATCACGCCAGCCTTCTCCACATGACGTTCTCCACAGGTCTCTGCCCATCATCCTCCCTGTGTGTCTGTGTGTCCAAAAGTCCCCTTTTATAAGGACAACAGACTGGATTAGGACCACCCTGCTTGACCTCATTTTCACTTGATCCCTTCGTGAAGACCCTCTTTCCAATTAAGGTCTCACTGTAGCAATTTAGACATTCACAAATTTTTTTGGTGCAAGAGAAACACATTGCAGGTACTAAAGTTTAAAAATAGCAAAACAGAATCTGAATTTTTTTTTCTTGCTATCTAGGTCAGTTTGGAATATGGTTCTCCAAGATGTTTCCCTGAGAACTTAGTTTTCTAGATATTTATAGGAGGAAAAAAGAATAGCAAATAGTAATGCTGGATCCCAGGTCATCGGTTTATGTCTTAGACAGCTTTTCTTTTTTTTTTTTTCTTTTAACTGCTGTGACTGAAAGACCCGGCTAGAACAACTGTATAGGAGGAAAGGTTCATCTAGGGGCTAGAGGTATTGGTCCATAAGAGGCAGGCTTCATTTCTTAGGGCTCAAAGTGAGGCAGAGCATCATGGTGGAAGAGAGTGGTGGAAGAAAGCAGCTCACATGAAGATCAGGAAGCAGAGAGAGACTACAAAATATACACCCAGAACCACGCCCCCAATGCCCACCTCCTCCAGCCACTCCCCACCCACCCATCAGGTGATTAATTTACAGATGGGGTTAAGGCTCTCCTAACCCAATCATTTCTTCTCTGCACCTTTGTGTGTGTCAGAGAGGTGAGCTTTTGGGGGACACGTCACATCCAAACTATAATACTTTGTGACCTGTCGGTTTGGCTGATTGGTTCGGTGGACCTTTGGGTCCTGAATGTTGGCTTGAGTTACCCATTTCAGGTAGCTTCAGCTCAGACTGTAGCAGTCACAGCACCCTGGCTGGGCTCTCTCCATCTATGCACATTATTTCCGTGGCATACGGTGGTCGTGGATGGGAT
Source organism: Marmota flaviventris (assembly GCF_047511675.1). NCBI lineage: Eukaryota > Metazoa > Chordata > Mammalia > Rodentia > Sciuridae > Marmota > Marmota flaviventris. Next base: position 4,503,308 of record NC_092517.1, on the reverse strand, counting down.
GGGAGAGTGCAGACTTTGGAGAGTCATAGCCCTGCCTTCAGATCCTGCCATCCCCTCAGCCGCTGAGTGACTTGGTCGTGTTGCTGCTGAGTAGCGGATCACAGTGCTTGCCTTCCCTGAGCCTCTGCTTGTCCTCCATAAAGTGGAAAAGGAAGCCCCAAGGAGGTGGTGGGAGCCAAGTACTTAGCACATAACACAGGCTTAATAAAAAGTGGATTCCTCCAGCAACCCGCCCTTTACCCGGTCCCAGAGCACGCCAGGCTCGTTTCAGCACTCATTACCACCAGACTTTATAGTTTACAAAGCAGTTTCACTTATTAGTACATTTAATTTATATTTATTGATTGAGGGACACTATTAAAAATATAAAAATGCTCCTTTTAAATTATTCACAACTGGTGGCCATAACTATGAATCTTCCTGTGTTCAATCTTTTAATTATTTTTTTTAGCCAACAGTCACAGTGAGTAATCTCAGAGCTGACATCAGAACCCTGTGCTGTAGTGATCATCTGGAGGGGATTTTACTGTAGAGGATATTTGGCAAGAGCTGAAGATATTTTGGGTGGTCACAGCTGGAGTGGGGGTGCTCCTGAGCCAGGCCAGGGAGGCTGCTAATTGTCCCACCAAGCAGGGCACAGATACCACTTCCAACTAGAACAACCTGGCCCAGGATGTCAGCAGAGCTGAAATGGAGAAAGCCTGACTTCAGGACCAAGTGCCCACCCTCCCTCCATGCAACTGATCAGAAAAAGAACGCCTTATAAAAGGCCTATGCTTTGTATTTCCTTTCTCCTGAGAAAACTATTTAAATCAGAAGTAATGTTTTCTAATGTTGTAAAAGAAAAAAAACACTCTCAGCTTAAGTCAATAAGCATTTGAAGATACACACCCCTGGGGTATTGTTCTGCTGGTCAGTGACAGCTGAGGACAGACCTGGCTCTCCTGATGGGCTTTAAATATGGAAAGGCTAAAGCTCTTGGGTTGGTCCTACATGCACATCATGCAGAGGGAGCCCAGAGCATTGTGAGGGCCCCTGGTGCCCACCGAGGGGTAGAACCATCCCCAGAGGGCACCTACCCCAGCTCTGTGGAAGACTCAGGTCACCAAGGCTCACAAGATGCTGCCTTCAAAACGCTGGTGACCGGAGTCCCTCAGATCTCATTTATATGAACAAGATGGACCCATTGTTGGGAAAACAGATTTGTGGTATCTAGCAGCATTAGAACACCGCACGGGTGCCAGGCCTGCGGCACAAGCTGACACACATTTAATTCTCAGAGTGGCTCTTGAGGAAGCTGTTGACCTCTCCATTTCACAGATGCAGAAGCTGAGGCTCCGAGATTAGGTGACAAGCCTGGTGCATTCATGGGCTAAGTGGCAGAGCCAGGGTTAAGCCCAGGTGGCTGCCTCCAGGTCCTAAGTGAACTTCTCCCGTGCACCTGCACTAGCCTGGGCACCAAGAGGGCCGGTGGGCCGTTTCTAAAAGCTGAGGAATGGCGAGTTTGGGTGACGCGTGTTGAACGCCTGCTCTCAGCCTGTCTGCGCGTCACGGTGCCTCTTGTGAACACATGGGACACTCGCTTTACCTCTAGGGGCCTGGCAGACTGCCCGAGTGTTTGCCGAACGTCCACACCTCTGTAGCTTCCCCACAGACATGTTCCTGCCTCCAGGCCAGCTCTTCCAAAGATGCTTTCACTGACTGAAGGAAAGATGGAGTGACAATATTTGATGGGGAAGGGGACAGGGGTCAAAGGTACTTCACACAAATTGTTTTCTATTCGTTCCAGAAGCCAAGTCAGGTTGTGTTCCCTGGCTAATGGCAATGTCAGGAGCTGTGTTCTTTGTTGGAGCTTTTAGGGGAAAGTCTCTCTCCTCGTCTTTTCCAGCTGTTAGATTCTGTCCTCGTTCCATGGCTCGTCCCCACCCGAGTCTCTGGAGCCAGCAGTTTGGCTCCCTCTGCCCCTGCTGCTGCTGCTGCTGCTGCTTGGCTGCCATTTCTCATTTCTGCCCTCCTCCCTTCACTTTGGTAAAATGTGATTAAAAATTCCCATCCTGGGGTTGGGCATTGAGCTCCGTGGCAGAGCGTTTACCTAGCACGCTCAAGGCCCTGAGTTCAGTCCTGGGTCCTGGGGGAGAAAAAATATTCCCATCTTATCCCTTTTGAAGTGTGCAGTTTAATCGTGATGAATGCACTTACGTTGTTGGGCAGCTGAACTCCAGGACTCTCTCATCATGAGAAAGAAAATAAAATGTCACACCCAATAACCACCAATTCCCAATCCCTCTCCTCCCCCAGCCCACGGCAGCCTGCACTCTGCTTTCTGTCTCCGTGAACTTGACGACTCCAGGGATCTCGCCAAAGTGGCGTTGTAGGGAACTTGTGTTTGTGTGACTGGCTTCCGTCCCTTAACTTGGGTGACTGTATTTTCAACAATAACACTCGCTCACTTCTGGAAGTGGGAAGTCAGGAATGCGTGTTCTCCAGAGAGGAAATCACTATAAAAATGCGGTCGATGACAACGGCCCAGCACTAGGTACTAGTGGTCGCCATCAGATGCTGCTGTCCTGGCATCCTGTCTTCCTGTGGGATTGGCAGGATTTTGCAAGGCACGGAGTAGGTCTCTCTGCCTGAGTCTCCTCCGTGATCTGGGGACAGCAGGACACTGGAGAAAGCAGAACTCTCTAGCAGCACACTTCCAGGTTCATTCTGACCTGTCTGTCCCCGGGGTACTCCCAAGGAGCCCGGGAGTGGGTAGAACTTGCCCTGCCGAGCATGTAGGTAGGACAGAAGGCAGGCCCAGAAAGACCTCAGTATTGTCCTCTGTGTGTCCATGTTTTTCATGGAGCGTTGGAACAAACAAATAAAAGCGGCTCTGCCATCCTTCCTGTACCTGGGCAGATTCCAGTTGATTGTCAATTATCTGTCACCAGGTGGTACCTAAAGGCAGTTTAATTCCCCATGAAAATCAGGACTTAACCTGACTCTGTGCCTTTATTGCCAATACCTGGTGCTTAGAAGCTGCTCATTAATCTCTCCATACAATGCTCTTGAGATCACCAGCCTTAACGTGCATCTCCATTTCCGGCCCCGTCTCGGCAGCAGGGGTCAGACGGACCATCAGATGGGGCCCAGCAGAAATCCCTGGGTGGTGACTTGAGGCCATAAATGGTGGGTATCTTAGCAGCGGATCCAGGAAAAAACTCCTGGGGACCCATTTTTGTCCTCCTTTAGAATCTACCTAAATGGCCTTCCAAGGAAGAATGAAATCGCGCGTCACTTACTGCCCTCAAGAGGAGAAGGGACAACAGTTATTGTTCTTTTTGTCCTGGAAAATTTACAATCCTTCCTGCCTGGTATTTTATGTGCCAAAAAATCCTCTCCTCCATTTCTTTGCTAGTTAAAACAGAATCCAGGGACCTCGTTGGGGTGTGGGGGTTGTTGTAAGCAAGAATTATGGTGAAGTAGCCCCTCTTAGACTCGCAGCAAGGCAATTTGATACCCCTTAAATGATCCTTCTAGAGTTTCTGTGTGTATCGGAAGGTGGTAAAGACAAACCCAGGCCTATTTCTCCATCCTGCAGTCCCTCATGATCCCATCTTGAGCTCCGTCTGTGCACCAGCCCCACCCTAATTCTGTGCTGGGTCTGAGTCCCACTTTCCGGAAGCCCTAGGCATGATCCACTGACATTCACAGAGTTCTAGGTGAGGTCTGCAGGTCTGTGTTATCCCGTTGCCACCAACTCTCAGAGACACATCCGTCCCCGGGGCTTCATTTTGTTGCTATTAATTGCCTTTTCGTGAGGACCACAGACTTAAGATTGCCTAAGAGAACTCCCGGGGCCTCTGGCTCCTCTTCGGGCTCTCTTTAGCCTTGCTCAGTGACAACTGTGTTTTCTTGAGGGAGAGGAAGAACTTTTGTTGGACACTGCAGACAGGATGTAGGATACCATATGTCACATTTGTAAAATCTTGTTAACACTGTGTTTTCCGCCCTGGAGAGTTGTCCTGTACTAGGGGAAATGGAGCTGCCAATTACAGGAGGCCCCCGCTGTGGAGGGCTGGTGGGATCCTCCCAGGCCCCGGGCGCGTGAGCCTCAACTGCCTTTTGCTCCCTTGTCAGATGGGCAAAGCTTTCTAGTGAAGCATAATTAGCTTGACTGACAATCAGGAAAATAAGGTCTTCAGTTATCTCTCTTTATTTGAAGGTCTTCCTGTTGGGGAGACATATTCCAAACCCAGCCGGCATTTCAACCTCACCGTGGAGAATTCGATCCATTGAAGACATTTGATCAAATTTTGCTTAAAACTGTCATTGTGTGTTTCAAAAGAAAGAAAAATGAATCTACCGAGTGGCCAAAGAAACTTACGGTCTATCAGTCAGTAACTATTAAAAAGAAAACCATAAATCGTCGTGACAGTAGAGCTAATACATTCTTTTAAGCTGGGTCCTCTGGGGAGAGTTTGGATCCTGCACTAAGTTCTTAATTTTATGGGGGCAGAGATATTGCAAAAAGAAAATTGTTTCCTCAGCACTGAACACAAATAACGTAGGACAATAATCCTGATCCCCAGTAGCCGTTTCCGGATGCTCAGACAGGGTTCGTGTTGTGATTATGCCATGGCGGGAGTTTTGCTCCTCAACTCCTGTCCCTTCTCAGTTTCCCTTAGCAAAGGAGAAACGGTGTGTGTGTGTGTGTTGTCGGGGGGGGGGGGGGGGTTGTATTATTGTTGTGTTTTGTTTTTTTCTACCTGGGGATTAATTTTCCAGATCCCCTCCTTGAACCCTGCAGCCTGCGGACGGGTGGACAGGTGATGGGGTGGGTACTCAGACCACAGCCTCTCCCACTGCCCTGTCTAAGGAACATACTTAGTTTTACAGAGAAGAAGGTTGATGTGAGGGAAAGATACGGAAAAAGAAGAGAGTCAGGTTCAGAATGCAAAAAGCAGAAACTACAAAAGGAGGTGCCATCCATCCCTCACTCACTGACTTGGGTGGGGACCTATCATGCGCCTGGCTCCTGGATGGGTCTGGGGGGTCAGGGGGTAAATGTTACACCAACCCCACATGTGGGGAAACCGGACACATGCTGTATTCAGGGTGACTCGGACTGGTTGTGTGGGTCCTCCCAGAGGAACTGGAGATTCGGATGATCCAGGATATCCAGAAATTTAGCAGAGCAGAATCCGGGTTCCCCATGGAACAGGGGGAATGATGAGGATCATCTGTGATAAATGGTGGCATGTATATGGTATGACTTTAGGTGCTCTTAGTCCCTGGGGACAAAGACCTCTTGATACCCAGGAACCAGACAGCTCCTAAAGGCAAGTGGGTACAACAGCCTCCACCCTCTGCGAGTGCACTCCCGTGTTCCATTCCACACTGTCCTAGCTTTTCCCTCCCCACGTGTGCCGTGTAGGGTGACCCGCTTGAACTCGCGATGCAGCACGCCCGCAGACAGGCCTAGTTCCACTGTTCCTCCCCCAGAGAAGACCCCGTGCCTTTGAGGGCTCTCACACGCGGGCCAGCCTTGTGTGCACATGTCTCTTTGAGTTCTCATAGCAGTGGTCCCAATGGCAAGTAGGCACAGAACAAGCAGAGAAATGCATTGCAGAGTAAGTACCTTTTTTGTCACAAACATAAGCTTGGAGGTGAAGCTGGCCTGCTATGCATCCTGACCTTAGGCATGATGGTCCCACTAAGTCTCTTTACTCCTTTGTAAAGATGTGGCCAAGGTCATGGCCAATGGTTGTGCAAAACGTCAAATGGGATAGCAGGTGCCCATATGTCTGCAGACGGCCTTGGCAGCCATGACTGAGAGATGGGGACCACCACCTCCCAGCCCACTCATAACCATGCTGAGCCAAACAGAAGGCTGGGCTTTCTCTTGACTTACGTATTTCAGACTGCATGAAGAAAACTTGCTGACCTTCAGTGCAATCAAGAGCTTCTCCAAAGGTTCACTGACAGTGTAACCCCCTTAGTTTCCCAATGAGGATCCCTGGTTCTGAGCTGATGGCCCCTGCCTCCTATGGCGATCCTCCACCATGACAAGTCTGAGCCTAGAAAGGAGCTTGGTTGCAGACACAGGCTATTTGACATCTTGCTCTTTATGTAATTGAAAGAGTTCAAGATGCCAATGTTACACTCAGGCAAACATGATAGACGGTATCGATGAGGAACATGAACGCTGATCTTGAATATTTTTCCTGTTAATGAATATTGAGCAAATGTAGCATTTTGAGATGGAAGGATGTATGAGACCCCATGTATTTATTTTCTTCATTAGTCTATCCACAATGTCACCCAGGAGTGTGTGAGATGACAACCGGACCATTAAAGGCAGCCAGGCCCTGGCCCTGCCAGAGTGAATCATGGCCCTTTCTCAGGCCGCCCCATGGCTGAACCCCTGTCCTTGGGGAACCTCGGGCCGTGGATGAGTTGGCATTTGCTGTGACGTGCTTTTTCACGGACGTGTCACGTCTGTGATATGCTACATCTGCCGTCCCCAGAACCACCCAAATGGTTTTTGTTGTCTCTAGCTCGTTTTAAAAGATGAAATCAATAATCTACATGAACGGTTTTTACACTTCATGTCTAGATGCTGTTCTGTGGGAGGGGCAGGTGGGGAGGAGGCATCTCTAAGTAACCAAAGGAATGAAGCAGAGCCACCATTTCCACCAGGAGGGCATTTGTGGAGTCGGATGCCTGGTGTATTTGTGAGGCGGTTCCACCAGTGCCATCTTTCTGGTATTTACCTATGTGGGAGAAGTCTCCAGATGATTCCTTTGAAGATTTCTGAGGCCTCCAAATCAGTGATACCTCTCCTGGGTTTAAATAGCTCCCTGAATTCTCTGCAAAATTGACTAAGAATATCCGTGACATGCTAAAGATCAAAACATGTACATGAGCCCAACTACAGGTGCCCTTTCAAGCCTGGCTGTTTTCACTGAAATAAAGGAAAGGTTTTAGGTTTTCAGCCAGTTCCAAGCGCGGTAGGCTGAGGAGGCCTGGTGCCCGTCTCTGTTGATTCTTTCATTCCGAGACCACTGACACATGCTGTAATGAGGAACAGCAAAAATAAAACGAATCTTTGTGTTCCCTAAACAAGGCCGTGTTAAATTCATTTACCAGATGAAAATGAGGGCTGTTAATTTGTTTCCTCATTCTTGATCAATTTCTTATTAAATAAAATGGTTGGGCTACATTTGCCAGATATCCAATATGCTCCCTGTGGAGAATTTTTTTAAAAATTCTTAAGCCATAGAACTCTGTAGTTTCCAGAGGATGATTGAAATGAGTCAGGGTTCAGGGCCTCGCTCGGGTGGTTGGTCCCATTTATTTAGGTCTTAATGAACTCTGGTAGTCGGGGGCTGGTTGGCTTACTGCTTGGCCCCATCGTGACCTCTGGCCATCACGGTGGATCAGTGTGCGACGCCACCCCTGTGCCAGTGCTCAGGGGCCTTATGCAAAAGGGCAGGGTGAATTGTTACCTGTCCGGCCGCTGTTCTCTCCCTGTGGATGATTTTTTTCAGAGTCAGAATTCTTTTGCTCAGAATTTCTCCTTGGGTGTTAGGTCTCACATCCAATAAACTTGTAATTACATAAAACAAGAAAAATGCCCGCACCACGTATACAGCAGATTTCTAACATCAGTGTGTTCTAGCACCTTCCAGAAATACCATCCGTCTTTTCACTTGAAAGGGGATGTGCAGTGAGCTGTAGCAGAAGGACCTAAGTGGGCCTCCATAGACAGGCCGCTGACTGGGGCTCCTCCCAGGCCCTCAAGGTGACCTTGGCCTTGCTGCTCTGAGTCTTGGGTTTAGCTTCTATTAAGTGGAAACTTAAAAAGAGCACTGGACTCACAAGGTGGCTTTGAGATCTAGGAGGTCGTGTAGGCAAGGCTAGCATTGTGTCTAGGATACGGGAGGTCTTCAGTATACACTGATTTTCCTTTGAAAGTTCAAATAAAGCACAGAAGTTGGAGAAATTTTTCTTTAAATGAAAAAAAAAATATTTGTCCTTAGGCATAGGACCCATCACAGGGAGCTACATGATAAACTGACTTGGCATTTCTCAAAGCAGTCAAAGAAACCAGTTCTTAGAGATGGCCCATTGGGAAGAGAAGTGCTGGCATCAGATTTGGGAGCCATCAGGTCACAACTGTCGTGGGCACCTGCTGGGCGCCAGAGCAGAATCCACCCCAAGAGGATGCTGCAGGTGTCTCCTGTCTGCAAAGCTGCCCAAGGCAAACTGTCAGTGATGGAAGAGGGCCATAGTTAAAGGGTCCACTGCAATCAGAATCCTTCCTAGGAAAAAGAAGGATAGAAACCAAGAACAGACCACATTTTCCACCACTGGTAACCAGAGCCTGGGTCCTGGACGAAAGGCGCTTTTCCAGTTTCCAGGGGTAGTTCTGCAATTAAACAGCTGCCTTCGTCCACTTGGGCTGCTACAACAAAATACCTGAGCCTGGTAGCTGGTGACAAGCAAAAATTGATTTCTCACTGTCAGGCAGGCCAGGAAGCTCAAGATGAAGGTCCTCGCAGATTTTGGCATCTGGCATGGGCCCATCTCCTGGTTCCTGCATCCTTACCGCAGTCCGGCTGCAGCAAAATAACCGGGGGGTGACGAACAACTTGTGTACATTGATACAGCAGGAGTGGAAGCCGTTTATTGCAGGACAGGAGCAGTATTTATACATTCCACACAGCTTATCTAATTAGCATAAACTAGATACAGCAGTCAACCAATCAGGAATCTCCACACTTAACGGCTCCCTTTTGTTATTTCTCAAACCACTCCCTCTGGCATTTTGCCAGGCACCATCCAGACTTGTTTACGAACTTTAACATTCCCCTGGCAAAATGCCAGGTGTTATTTTGACTTGTTTACAGACTCTAACACATCCTTACAGAATGGAAGGTGTGAGGGAGCTTTCTGGGGCCTTTTTTTTTTTTTTTTTTAATCATTCCATCCCAAAGGGCCTACCTCCTAACATTGGTGACTAGGTCACAAAGTATGAATGTTGTGGGGACATAGACATTGAGACAACAGTGACATCCCTCAGTTGGCAGGCTCTGGTAGAAGAATGAGGATAGAGACATCTCCCTAGGACAGAGCTTCAGTGTGGAAGGGGTCAGCCGGAGCCCACAGAGCACATGGGAACATCACTCCCTCCAGCAAGATGGCATCCCCAACAAGTTCTGCCTCCCTTGAGTTGGTTCCCTCTAGTATCAGCCAGATAAGTTCTTCACTCAACACATACCATTTCTCCACTCCTGAGCCTTGATGGTTCTTGTAAGGTGAGCTAAAGCAATTTCCCCACTGTCTTGGGCCCACACTCATTGATTTTTCAAAGCAAACATTTTGTTGTAACATGCACACGTGAGGAGACGGCCTCTGAGGGTCCCCAGGAGAAATGCATAGTCTAGAAATCAAGTCCTTCATGACGTTATTTATTGCTCTGGCTAAACTTCTATCACGTGGGGCACTACTGACACCATTTCTATGATTATAGCTGCCTTTTAGGCAGTTGGCCTCACCTTGACTGTTTGACCCCAGGGTATTGCCTAACCTTCCAGTGGACAGAGACATGATGGCCCTCACCTTAACTTCCATTTGTACTTGACAGTTTATTTTGGTGGGAAACATGGATCTATGTAGCATTCTGTCATAGAAACGTGAATATCATCTGGCTTCAGATTCAAAAATGGCAACCATTTATTTAAAATGTTAGCAGACTTAAGGCAGATAGCTTGTTTTCTTTTTTGTGCCAACAGATATTATTTTACTTTATTTTTCAGTCAGCTTTTCATCATTGTAGCTAAGAGACCTTACAAGAACCTTAAAGAAGGGAAAGTTTACCTTGCCTCCAGGTTTCAGAGGTTTTAGTCCATGGTCAGCTGACTTCCCTGCTCTGGGCCCAAGGTGAGGTGGAACATCATGGCAGGAGGGTGGAGGAAAGCTGCTCAGCTCGTGGTGACTGGGAAGCAGAGAGAGTGACCTCAATGACCTCCTTCCTCCAACCATACCCCACCTGCCAACCGGTACCACCCAGTAATCCATCCAGAGGGTGAACCTGTCGGATGGATTAACCCACGGATTAGATCACAGCTCTCATGGTGTAGTCAGTTCACTTCCTGTCTTAGCACGGGAGCTTTTGCTGGACCTCATATCTAAACCATGATACTTCTGTCAAATACTTTTTGACCATGATGTAAATCTGGACAGCATCTCGGAAGAATAAGGTCAGCTTGCTTGAGACTTTGCTTAGCACGAGCAAGGCTCAGGTGACAGCGACTCTGATTTCAGGGTCATGGGGGTTTGCCAACTTGAGGACAGTCTCACCGTCTGACCTTAATTACTCCACCAATGGGGAGAGGATCACAGTGACAACGAGGAATCACGTGCACACCCCGCAGCTTTCTTCCTCAAGAATGTCCAAGAAGTCAACATTCAGACTGGGGCTGCAGGGGTAAACGTGGATTTCTACCATGACACCATCCTGAGAAAGCAAGGACTTTTTCCTGGGGCCCGTCATTGCCTTACCATCATTCCCACTGTGTTCAAGACTCTCAGAAGAGGTGGTGATTATTTATTCAGGGTTTGTGCTCCCTCTGCTGGCTTTGTGATTAACTAATAGGTCTAATTCCCCTAACTACGCTGATGCCATAGACTATTTTGGGGTGCATAGTCATGGATTTACCCAAATCAGCCTGTTCTGTTCAAACATCATCAGGACAATTAGCAAGGGCTCAGAGGAGGACACTTAGCCCCAGAGAAAGTGGAGAAAATACACCTTCTGACTTGTCCAAATCTGTGTTTTGTTTTGTTTTTTTTAAGAGAAAGACAGAATTTTTTTAATATTTATTTTTTATTTTTCGGCAGACACAACATCTTTGTTTGTATGTGGTGCTGAGGATTGAACCCGGGCCACACACATGCCAGGCGAGCACGCTACTGCTTGAGCCACATCCCCAGCCCCCCGAATCTGTGTTGTAAAAAGTTAAAACAGTTTTAGATTTTTATTTTCTGGATGCAAGAGATGAACAATCTGTCATTGTTGGAGTTGGGAAGGTCCATCCCACGGCCTCCTTAGCTTGTGGTATCACTGTAAGGACTAAGTGAAGTAGCTCACTTAGAGCAGCTCCAGGCTCGTGGTGTGAAAGTAGTTTCCATTCATTCTTTTTCCAATGTGAAAACCACTCCTTTTTGAAATAATACAGACCTCAACTCCCTGTGAAAAGCAGGAGAGCAGATCCCAAAGCAGAGGGTTCAGAAGCCCCAGGAAAGCATGTGACGACCTGCCAGGAGAGATGCAGGCCAGGAGAATCCAGGAGAAGTCGGCTACGAGAGCACAGAAACCCAAGACACATCTCCAAGAGATGAAAAGGCAAATATCAAAGCAAAACTCACATCTTAACTACTGTAGCGGAGAGACTTCAAGTGGGTCAACATCCCGAGAAGCTAGAGATGAGATTTCAGTGACCACATCGAGGTATCATGCATGGTCTGATTCATGCCTTTTGAAAGTTGTCTTTAGTTGTTTGTAAAATAATGCCGGGCTTCTCAAGCTGGTTCTGGAACCTTCTTTCTGACGGTCAGCAGCCGCTCTGGCCATCTTTCCACAGTAGTCAATGTGGATGGTCAGGATTAGGGTGATATTGTGCTTGGCCTGCGTGGAACATTTCTCTGAGCATGAGCAGATTCTACTCCACCCGGCTGGAACACTCTGTTCCTAGACTCTGCACTTTAATTTCAGTAACAGCTTAGCAAAGCCAAGAGAAGACGTGAGCTGGAAATCGGCAGAGTCCACACACCATTCTTCTGAAAGCCAGTTATCAGTAACTGTGGCACAGCCGCCCTCAGCTGCCTTCCCATTCCCTCCCTTACATGGTCCCCCTGCTGATGGGCTTTGGGGAGAGGGCTGTCACTTCTCCCCCTGCTCAGAGTTTCTCCCTAGTTCCCTGGCTCTTGCCGCCTTCGTGAGACTCTGGGTTTACATACGTGGTGGTCATTTCAGTCATGTGTAAGGAACTCTGGTGAAGCAGGCACACCGTGGTGCCAGGACCAGGCTTCCCCTCCTGCCCACGGGCCGCTTCTTCCATCTGTTTTCTGGCTGGTTTTAAATGGGAGCCTCTGCTGGAATCACTTTCCGTCAGCTGATTTTTTTTACTATAATTTTTACCTGTACCTCACACAGGCCTTGCCTGCCCTCTGCCATCAAAATATTTGGAATTTATACTTGAAACAGTGTAGGCCACTTGGGTTGTTGATTTTAAAACATGCTAGAGGTTTTATAATGGTTATTTATATTGGCCAACGCTGACCCCTCTGCGAATGACCTGTTGATGTTGGACGAGGATAAGAGGCCCTGAACACAATGCAGGAAATGGAAGGAGATCAAAAAGAATGAGCATGTTAGCTTAGTGACCGCGCTTCCTGGCTTTCCACGGAGATCAGCCGTGTGCACAGGAGGTTTTCACAGTTGCGTTCTTTGGCCCACTTACAGGACTCGGGCCTTCTCTTCAGGGAAACCGAAGAGTTTTCCATCTCTGTTTTGCATTACAATACATCAACATTCTGATGCTCTAAGGTCACTGTGGATTATATAAAACTGTATGTGGATTTATACATACTTGAAGCAGGAAGGAGCAATTGTGTTTTGTTTTGTTTTTTTAATAAAGGAAAGCGCCATAGCCGTAGTGAGAAGCCTGTTTCTGTGAAGTACGTTCACGTCTAAGGACTTTTCCAGAATGACCAGTGAGTTCACTCCTGGGCCTGCCCGCTGGGAGAGGGCAGTGGCCTGTGCTCTCGAGGCCCCCTCCCCGCTCGGGCTCTTTGTCTTTCATTTATTCGACAGCACAGTGCCGGTTTGTTCATAGCCCATTTCTGTGTCATGTATTAGCAGCCACATGTCAGCTATGAGACGGGAGGACGCACGTGTCTGACAGCTGACCAGTAAATCATGCAGAAGGACAAGTTCAGGACAACTGCAGTGGACCCTGGGAAACACAGATCTGTGGTTGGTTCAAGAACTTCCTCAAAGCTTAACACAGTCATTACCCCGTGAAAATCTTTGTAAAACACAGCTCTTTAACCATCTCCATTTAGTATAAAGTAGCAGTGTGGTTTGGGGGGATAGCATCAGAGTAACTCAAAAATTGGAACCAAGCAAAACTTGGTGCTCCTCAAACAGAGCAGAAAGGAAGTGAAGTGCTTTGGAATCCCAAGTATTGAGTCAGTGCATGAATAACAGCACCTGTTGATGGGGGTGGGTGTGATCCCAGGAGCCAGGCCCAGCTGGATCTGACGTGGCCATACGTGTTGTTCTTTGTGACCACAGAGTTCCCAGCCCGTGCCTCTGCTTCTGGTGAAATTACAGAGAGGCAGATTTAAAATAGAACTATCTTTGCAAAGTTAAAGTACATATTCCCATATCCATTCATTTTACACAGCTCTATGAAGTGGCTGTTCTGTAGTTTCTTGGAGCAAATAGCAAATGACTGTCGTCATGCTGGTGGTAGAGAAAAGAAATGTGTTTGAGGCTCCAGTTGAAGTTCACACACAATGACCATCTGCATCTGTGGATTCAACCCACCAGTGAATAAAATGTTTGTTTTAATGCATCTAGGGCTGGGGGTAGGGCTCAGTGGTGGAGCATTTGCCTAGCGTGTGCAGTGCCCTGGATTCCACCCCAGCTACACACACACACACACACACACACACACACACACACACATACACACATACTCTCTGTGCACCCGTACTGAACATCTACAGATTTTTTTCATCATTATTCCCTAAATAATACCATATAACAATTCTCTACACAGCATTTACACCATGGGAGGTATCATAAGTCATCTCGAGATAAAGTTCACTGGACAATGTGTGTAGATCAGATGCAGCTACGAAATTATGGAAATTATACCAGTTTACTAAACAGCCTTGAGCATCCGTATATTCTGGCATACATTGGGGGCCTTAGAACCAAGACCCCTCAAGTATCAAGGGAAGACCATATTTGTGGGATAATGGCTGGAGGTAAAGGATTTATTCTAGAGCCATGAAATCTTCGATCCTCTTCAAATGGGAGTGAGACCCATCCCTGTGGTTGGCTCATTTCTGAGGCCAGGCGGCCTGGTAAGAAGCGTGGCAGGTCATTTGGTGAATAGCTGGTGAGGGTCTGCATCTCTCTGGCTTTCACAGTTTTCTGTGTGTACTGTTCATACCAGTGCTGGATTCCTGCTACTTAAGAGAATGGGCTTCCCAGGAAACAACAGGAGCACCTTTACCTTTAAATCTACATTCTCAGGGCTGTGTGCAATGAGAAGCCTGAGCATCTCTGGGATTCAGCTTGGAGGAGGCTGAGGAGCAAATACATACCGTGATTACGGGGTGAGGGAGGGGCCTGGCATCAGCACGCAGGTAGTTCAAGAGGAGGGGGTCCGTGTTTGGGCACCAGCGGGCAGAGATGCTAGGGAAGGGGAGACTTCTCCCTGAGCACGCAGCACTTAGACAGATGGGGAGGCTCAGCCCCCTCTCTGAAACCAATTTCTCTTTGCTGCTTTTCTTCCCCGTATTTCCTGCCTTCAGTAACCCTGTTTGGAGCATCTCTGCACCATGACCAAAGTGACAGGCGAGAGTCTCTGTTGGATTAATCAGTGTGCTCTTTGATCCATAGCGTGTTCCCCCTGGACCTTGAGCGTCGACACATTTGGTGTTGTGGTCTGCGGCTCAGAGTTGTTAACTGGGCTGATGGACTGGTTTGGGAATCTGCATCCCTCTCGCCCGTCCGTCCACACATCCACTCCCAACAACACAAATATTGACTGTCCCAATCGTTCATTAGCAGTAAAAATTTGAGAGCAATTATTTTTTTACTGCGCTTGCCCTGAAAGACACCATTAATTACTTTATTGCCTGTGGATTTGAGCCAGTTTCGGTGTCCCGGGAGCCTGATCCCCACCCCAAGAAGTATTTGCAGCTTCGAGGAACCAAAGCCCAGGATATCATCTGGCAAGCAGGGTGCTGACCTGGTCCTCTGAAGTGAGATGTCAGGGTCCTCTGCCTCTGTGTTGGATTCCTTCTGGATCAGAGGCTTTGAGTTTTGATTGGCAGCCACGGTAGGTACCCTCAGGCCTCCCCTCTACACAGAGACCCGTGTCTGTGACATTTAGAATGGGTCAACTTTTAAATTTTCTTGAATCTTTTTTTTACCCCCACAAAAGCATAAGAAATGCTGCAAATCATCCTAGAAGTCATTACCAGGCAGAGGAACCTCTTTGACTATCGATTTTGGTGTTCTCATCCTGGGGGAGGAAGGATGGAAGGGGCGAGGGCTCTGAGAGGGTAGCACCTGCCCGTCTGTCCTCTACTGATATCCATTCTGATCAGGTGGGCGTGACCCACAGAAGAATCCGGGTGCCTCTGGCTGCTCTTCCTCCTCTTCCTCTGGTTAACAGAAATGCATGAAAGTCTTTTGGGGATTTGAACTTGCGTCTGAACCAGCCTGACCATGAGATTCTGCTCAATCTAGAAGTCCCTACCCACTGTGGAGAATGGTGTGGGTGTGTATTAGAATCACACTATTTCTTTACTTTTAAAAAGACAAAGGATTGCCTGTGTGCACACCTCCTCACAGAAAATGAACTGTGGCTCAGTGATGTGTCTGTCGCTTGCCTTGATCGTCTCAGATCCCCACCATTTGTATGTGGGGCTTGTGTGAACGTGATCCCAGCCTGTGTGTTCCTTGACTGTGTCGCCCTGTTTTAAATGTAAGTGGAGGTCGTGTGAGAGTGAGTTTAACAAAGCTGGAGACGGTGATGTGCTCTAGTTCTACTGAGAAGGTCATCATAGGGCAGAGTCCTGGGACGTTAACTTAAGCCTTGAGAGTCACGGCTGCCCAGGGCAGGCAGGTGGCGTAGGAAGGCGATTCTGACTCTGTCTAGGGAGTTGGTTTGGGTTTTATTGGTCCTTTATCAGCCAATTGCCTTTCCTACAAAAAGCTCGCTGCTCCTGGTCTTTCCTACACCCTGGGCTAAAGCATTGTGTAGTTAGTATTAAGAGGGGCCATTTTGTTCGGTGGCCTGTGTCATAGGAATAAAAGTCCAGGTTGCCTCTTGCTGCACATTAACTAAATGGTCAATCCGACACTGTTTTGATTAAATTTACCTATTCAGTTACTTGTGTGTGAGATCAAAAGCTTGATTATATTACCGAATGCTGTGTGATTTTACACGCCATTCCCTTATTTAACAATGAGACACAGAGTGTGATTCACAATGAGACTGCCGGAAGAAAGAGGCGAAATAATTATTTTTTCAATATACAAGTCCTCATCATGATTCACAAATCAATGTGCATCTGGGGAGGGTTTGCCCTGGCTGTGGATCAGGGACTTCCTGGTGGCCTCCTCTCATTTGCCTATGAATGCGAAACCTGGACACTCGGTTTGCCAGACAGGTTTCTCTCTCTTTCTCTTTTTCTAAAGAATGATGTTTAACTACAGCCACTGGGACCTAAATCAGCATCCAGTGCCCAAAGATGAATATTAATCAGATGCCAGGCCAGGAGTCCCTCGCCGGGTTTGACAGTTTAAAGGATCAGTTAGTTAATTAGAAGATGACATGGCACGCCGGGTCCCCAGGCTCCGTCCTGCCTTCTGTCTCCTCTTTTCATTTTCCTCTTTGACAAGCTGGATTACATCATTACTTGGAGTTTCACTTGTTAGTCCCGCCATGAAATGAGAGTATGTTGAGCTTTAATTATCTGCGGTTTCTTCCTGCATCTCTGCAAAGACCAGCCTTAAAATGAAACTCAAAGAAACACACAGGAAGCGGCGGCTCAAAGGCCCGCGCACACCAGCCCTAGGAGTCCCGCACGCCATGCAGCTGGCCAGAGTCAGGGCTCTTTGTAGCCTTGGGAATTGGGCTGCGCTAGTCCTGGCAGCTGCTGGTCAACAGGACGGTGCCCACGGTGGCTTGTCCTCAGGTGTGGGTGTCATGTCAGGGTTCCCAAGGCTTCTCAGGCTTGAGGTGACAGATACCGTGAATGACATCTTTATGGGTGGCCACCAATTATGTTGTCCTGTGTCTCCTGCCCACCGCTGGCAGCCAAATGCACCCGAAAGTCTGGATCATTCTGCTCTAAATGTTTTTTTCTTATTATGATATTGTGCTTTTAGAATTTCTTTTTGACATGAAGTAGACCTGTGGTCCAAAGAGGAGTTGCAATCCCAGGGGAAGTAAGGTTCTCATTGGTATTTGGCTCTTCATTTTTTGCCAGGGCTTTGTGCATGCAAGGCAGGCACTCTGCCATCTGAGCTATACCCCCAGCCCACTTCTTTATCATTCATCTGTTGAAGGGCACCTAGGTTGGTTCCACAGTTTAGCTATTGTGGATTGAGCTGCTATAAACATCGATGAGGCTGTGTCCCTGTAGTGAGCTGTTTTTAAGTCCTTTCGGTACAGACCTAGGAGTGGGATAGCTGGGTCCCATGGTGTTCCATTCCCAGTTTTCTGAGGAATATCCGTTGTGCTCTCCAGAGTGGTTGCACCAGTTTGCAGTCCCGGCAGCAGTGTAAGAGTGAACCTTTCCCCCACATCCTCACATTTGGCTCTTTAACGAAGCTCTTCCTGAAGCCCTCGTTGGACTGAAGTCTCCCTCCTCTCTCCCTGTCCACTGCGTACATCTGCCGAGGCACGTTTGAAGCCCATGTCGCCATATAGTTCACGTGTCCGTGAGCCTCCAAGACCCCGTGGCTCCAGGGAAGGGCTTAGCACCCTCCCTCGCGCACACGGATAATGAAAACTTTTAAAAAGGGAAGAAACTGAACTCCACAGAGCAGGCCTCAGTGTTGTGAGCCAGCCCCTGTCCCGGGGAGCTCGGTCCGGAGTGTCTCATCTGTCTTCATGACACTCCTGTGTGGTTAGATGCGGAAACGGAGCCTGAGGGAGAAACTCGGCAATGTTACCGTGTCCTGTGCTGAAGAGGCTGAGCTGGCATCACAGTGAGGTCCCCCCTGGCTGAACCTCAGTGGCAATACTTACATGGGGTGGTGGCACAGTGGGGTGTCGTCGGGTGTCAGGGGCATTTCCACCACACCTGCCCCGTCGTCAGTGTGTAGAGAGGTGGCAAGGGGACAGCTGATGGCTGTGCTAGTGACTGTGCTGACTGCCTAAAAAGCAGTGGCATTTGGTGCATCCACATGTGTTCAACAGAGAGGAAAGGAGCTGGCACGGGCTCCGTGGAGAAGGGGAGCGGACCGTGTCAGGACGACACAGAGGAGCTGGGGCACGAGGTTGGGTGTCATGGGGAGTCGAGGCAGGTGTGATGCCAAAGAGAAAGGCCATTAGCATGGTAGCCAAGAAGCTGGGCCATACCTCAGCCATGCCACCAAGCCACAGGGCCGCCCGCCGAGGACACAAGTCCCTCATCTTCTTGGACTAGGAGTTAATTAGGTCTAAATGGGTGGAGCTGGCGTTGCCTGTGGCCCTCTCTGTCCTCGTTGAAACTTGCTCCTGGTCACGCCCGAGAGCTCGTCACGCCCCTAGACTGGGTACAGTAGGAGGAAGGGTCTGAGGGCAAACCAACCCCTTGGGTGGAGGGGACAGACAGGGGAGGTGCCGCAGAGCCTGGAGAAAGGTGGCAGTGGACGGAAGGGACAGAGGAGGATGGGCCAGGGAGGATTCGAGAGTGTTTGGGACAGTTTTGGAAACCTCCTCGGGCCTGCCCAGGGGGAGACAGGATGGAGGACCGCCTAGGAGCATTCACCTGCAAGGCCAAAGGACCCCGGTTCAGCGGCCAGAGAGGCCCCTTTCCTGTGTGACCAGGGAGAACAGGGGAGGGGAGACAGCCTCACCTGCATGAGTAGGAAGGGCCATGGACTTGGTCTCTGACCCCAGGAAATTGGCACACGGAAAGGACGTGGATGCGTCTAGTACCCCAAAAATCATGTTTTTTAGAGGTGGGCAAGAGGCAGAGAGATTCAGCCCAGGTCTGTGAATCAGCCAGGAATCTGTCCATGCTGCGTCCTGTCACCAGAGAAGTGGGTGGAGTGGCCTGGAGAAGGAAGGAGCTGGGGTCAGCTCCTGGCTGCCCGATGGGAAGCTCAGGAGGCCAAGGACAGAGAGAGCCGAGGCACACTATGTTCAAGGAACTGAGCCAGAGGCACTTGTCCTCCCTCCTTCCATGAGCCTGGCCGCCCCTCCCTCCTCAGGTAGGACAAGCAGACGGTTTCGTACCTTCCCCTCCAGCCTCCCAGGGCCACATGCCTATCAGAGGGCCAGGCTGGTACAGGGTACCCTGACAACCTCCTTTCTGTGTCCCCCTGCCATGAATGCAGGGGCATTCACCTGTAAGGGTGAACCCACGCACACTTAGGTGGACAGCAGGTGCTCACTTAATAAGCATTTAGCAAATACAGTTTGTTCTGTTTCAACAATCCTTAGATTATGCTGAGTAGTTTTTCTCAGTTTTTTTCCCCCCAATGAAGGTAGTAACCGGTGAATTTTTTAGGTCTTATCAGCTAAAATGTGCATTTGTCCATTCTGATGGCCTCAGAAGTTTGTCATCTCACCAACCCAGGGAATCCAAACAATGGAGCGCCCTCAGTCCGTAGAGCACAAGGTCCTGGTAACAATGACCAAGGGCTACTGTGCTGATGTGTTGGGGCAAGGCTTTGAAGGAACAGCAACTGTCCCCCTGAGTATGTGTGTGTTCCTTTAATAAAACGCTTCTCCCCCATGGTGGGTCATGGCAGGTGGACACAGAAAGCAGGTGGCTGTTGGGGCACCCTGCCTTGAAGTGCATGAAGTCAGCTGTTAACGTTGCTCACCTTGTTGTTTAAATATGGTGGTTCCCGAGCTCCCAGGCATCTGCCCTGTGGGCCCACCTGAAAATGGAGGGGTCAGGCCCCCACACATAGGGATGCACATGAATGGCTTTATATCTTGGGGTGTGTGTGATATCTCTTCCCCTCTGGCAAGCCCCACTAACCGTCAGATATAGCCTGTCAGGGACTATTTTAAATGACTGCCATTTCCCCTGGGCTCTGGCGTAAGACCAGAATCCCAAGCTGGCCGCTCCTGTGATATAGTGCTCCCCCATTTATAGTAGAGGGGACTTTATTAGCTTCTGGACACACATATATCCGTTTTCAAGATTAAGTACACTGCCAATAGTTCTTACCCAGCTCTCAAGTTCACTAACTTGTTATGTTTTCCCAGAGAATGTTAAAAAATCAGTACTGACGTTTGTGGGGGCATTTTTCTCTTAAAGCCAACCATTGGTCGTCATGTGTTTACTTACCTGGTCTCTGAAGTGCTGTTTTATGTACCAAGTAAATCCAGGGTGAAGCTTGGTAAGTAATTGCAGACTCGAGGCCCATGAACCTATAGGTCCAGGTGAATCAGGAAGCCTCCGTTTGTGAGGGTTGTTTTTTTTTTTTTTCCTTCAAGGAAGTCTTTTCCTTGCGACTTGTTTATCTTCTGAGTGATTTTAAAATATTGGACTAGCTTCTCTTTGCTGCCCAAGTGGTCCATCCAGTACAAGCCTCTCCTGTCCCCCTAATTCCTTTGGCTGTGCATGGCTAGGTCACCTATGGCTTGATCACAGCTGTTCAGGAGGATGATCTACAACGGGGCTGTGTCCTGAACCCTGGGGTCTGACCCAGGATGAAAACGAAAAGCAGACAGAAGATGCACTTGGGGTCCTGGTTTGAACTTGAGATCCTCCACAGTAACTACGAAGCAATTGGCCACTTGGGACCCTGAGCTCTGAATTCAGAGCTGGACCCTCCCTGCCTCTTCTCCTGGGCGGACCCCTCACCACTTCACACCCCCGATGCGCATGTCAATCACAGCCTCTCCACCATCCCTAATGCCTCCAAGGCCCCCACTCTTGTGGACCTGCCTTTCCTGGTCACATGGCCCAGGCTCGCAGGCTCGCAGCCTCCCAGGTGGCTCAGGCCTGGACTGTTTCTCTCTGTCAAATTCTCTCCATCTTGCACTGCCAGCTCACTCTGCGCCTGCACCAAGACGCAGCGGTAACCACAGCAGACCAAACGGCCCCGGGAGCTCCACTATGGTTTTCTGGGAGGGGCAGCCAGGAGAGGTGTCCCTCACTCCTCTGTCCCCCTCAGTCGACCCCTTGTTGCCTGGGGAAGGTCGTAAGCTCCTTTTTTTTTTTTAGAGTGAGAGAATTTTTTAGTATTTTTTTTTTTAGTTCTGGGCGGACACAACATCTTTGTTTGTATGTGGTGCTGAGGATCGAACCTGGGCCGCACGCATACCAGGCGAGCACGCTACCTCTTGAGCCACATCCCCAGCCCCCAGGTCGTAAGCTCCTTGAGCGCAGAGATGCGCCGTAGCATGTTGCCTGCGTTTCTCGGTGGTGTTTTAATACAGATGCTCAGTAAGTACTGGCTGGTTGGTGAATCGCTGTAACGGAAGTATTCATTGGTCATAAACTCTGACAGCTGGTCCAGGTCACCATTCTATCTCAGATCCTTAGTATAACATTGGCCTGCTTGAATGAAATGATCAGGAGGACAGGTGGACATGTTCCCGAGGGCCTAGTGCAGGGCAGGCAGCAGAGCACCTGGGAGCTGGAGATGGATTTGATGGGAGCAGGGGTTTGGCTTTCAGGTGCTTGGGTGCAGTCAACATCTGAGCAGGCAATGGGTGACGTGTACGGATTCCAGTCAGGGCTCACGGGGTCCATAGAGCATAATGGAGTAAAAGGACTGGGGACATCCATCAGAAAGCAGAGCCAGGCAAGGGATCCAGACAGGGAAGGCTGTCAGTACAGGTGTGGGGAAGGCCACGGTGAGGCTGAAACTCGGTGCAGGTGGACGCTCCTTCCAGCCTGGTCAACGAGTGGCATCTCTGACTTAGTGGCATAGTGGAGTCTTTTTTTTATTTTGAAATTCATGATTTCCGTAATTTTTCATACACAATAGTGATAGCAACTTTCCATTTGTAGCAGGGATTCAATTTGATTTCAAGGATTCATTTAAGTAAGAACAAGTGAGGAGTTTTAAAGGAAAATATTCTGAACACAGCAGCAGAGCCATTGGTGAGATGGTGGCTGTGGCCTAGGGCTAGAAGTTTGGAAGACCCCACGTGGACAGTTGCTGCAGAACCTGCCCTGGTCAGGGCTAAGAGACTGTTGGAGTTTGGCAGCTGGAGGCCACAGGGGAACTTGGAGCTGAGCTGGTGTCCCCAGTGGCCTCAAGCAAGGTGGCTACTCCATGAGGGCAGGATCACCGTCCCATGCTCTCTAGACCTGTGTGTGGCTCACAGTAGGTGACCAGGGTGGAGATGGAAGCAACTGACAGAAGATCCAAGGCAAAGTGGTGGTTCCTGCCCATGCCACAGACAGCCGCCACACTGACCTCCCACCACCTGGCCCGTGTGGGGAGAGGCTGGGAACAGCCAGGTTCCCACACCCCCTCATGGAGTGAGCTCACCCGAGACAGTCTCCCTTCAGGGGAAGGAGGAGGTGGCCACGAGCAGCTGTCTGCACCTGTGGTCCTTTCCTGAGGCCCTCCCTTTTAGATTCTGATCTGTCACCAGCACCGCAGGCCCGGCAGCTGGGCAGCCTGAGAGATGCTGAGCAGTGGGGACCACGCAGCCCTTCTCCAGGGGACAGGTTTACCCTCTCTGGCTCACTTTTGTCATGTGGGAATGCAAAGTCCTGGGTGGCAGGCAGATCTTAGAAATCTATCAGACGATGTCAAAAGTTTTTTTTCAAAAACAGACTTTAGGGGGCAGGTGCGCATTCTGAAACGTTCCTGATTTTTTGAATTACCATCTAATTTAAAATCTTGACAATCCCATAACTGGTCCAGCCTCCAGTTTAAAACCTGTAACCAGCTTCTTCTTTTTCTTTTTAACTGAATGACTTGAGGTCACATCTCCTCTGCTCCCTGTCAATGGTTGTGACTTTGGGTGTCCCGTGACACTTTTTCAGGCTTGGTGTTCTCTGAATCTTACGCTAACAGAGGGTGTCCCCGAGCTTCTGATCCAGATTCGCCCCTTGCCTCCTGCCTGGGTCCTCTGTCCCTGCAGCTCAGCCTGGTTTGTCCCCGGTCACGAGGGTGTCTGGCACTGCCCTGCCTCTCTTCTCCTCTTTCTCCACTCTTCCCTCCTCTCCTTCTCTGCCGGCTCTCCTGCCAGTGTCCACGCTCAAATCTCCTTTCTCTCTGCCCACTGGACCCCCACATCCAAGGGTTGGAGAGGACCCCAAGGTTCCCACAGACCTGTAATAGCCATCCGCACAGCTGGGAGCCTGTCCAGGGTCACGGAGCCACTGTCTGCCGCGCACACAGTTCAGAAACCTTTGAAGCGTCTGTCAAATTCACATGGGCACAGAAACTTCAGGAAGATGTGAGACGCTGCATAGTGGTCAGGCTGCTTGGTGGCTGGGAAGGTCAGAAGGGAGGATCCTGTCCCGAATGAGAGAGGGACTCCGTGGTTCCAGCCAGCCTTGCCCCGTCCTGTCGGGCAGGTCCCGTGTGGTGTTTACAGATTGTGCGTGTTGGCGAGGACCATCGTAGTTTGCTGTTTGCTAAATTGCTTTCTTGGCTGGCTCCTGCCATTTCAAAGTGTGCTCCTAGGCATCCACATCACTAATGAGGACATGAGGTCACACCCGCTTTGGGGTTACGCCAGCCAAATCCTGAGCTCATCTCTGGCAGTTGTGCACTGTGTGCTCTTGGGCAAATCACTTGGCCTCCCTGAGCTTCAGTTCCCTCTGGGTAAAATGAGGAGAAAAGGAGTCACTACCCCATCATGCTGTGAGTGTCAGAGAATTTTTGCTCAGTGTATGATAGTCTTGTGGGCAAATGATGGTCCAGAAGGTGAATCTAGTTAGTACAAGTCCATCTTCGCTGGGCTTGTAAACAATGCATGCAATATACCTATTATATGTGTGTATTTATATATATGAATTTCTTTTTTGGTACCATGCATAGACCCTAGGGGTGCTTACTTAACCCCTGAGCCACATCCTCACTCCATTTGTGTGTGTGTGTGTGTGTAATATATATATATATATATATATATATATATATATATATATATACACATTAGAATTTTTTGAGACAAGATTTAAATTGCTTAGGGCCTTGCTAAGTTGCTGAGACTGGCTTTGAACTTTATCCTCCTGCCTGAGCCTCTGCAGACACTGGGGTTACAGGCGTGCACTACTGTGCTTGGCTATATTTTTAAATGATTGTCATACACGTACCTACTTCATAGACTTGATTTTCCTTTTTGGCTTCTTTATAAAACATGCAGTGCTTACTCTCTGGCCCCTTGTGAGCCAGGCTGCTGACCCTGGCACTGGAACTTGCCGGAAGGTTTTTCTTTGTGGACCCCTGGAGACTGTTCTGAGCATCTCATGGGTTCTAGCTCATCCAACAAGCTCTTACCCGACAGGCCTGGGCAGTGTCTCCCCACTGTGAGGTGGAGCCACTTCCCTGGAGGCCTCGAGTTGCCCCCACTCTCTGCCCTTTCCACCCCCGAGGGGCCTGCGCTACAGCCGCTGCCCCTGGCCTCCCAGGCGCTCACCCTTGCTGATGGCAGCCTTGAGGCCTCCTGGGCTGGGGCTTGTTCTGCAGATGGTGTATCAGAAGCCCTTTCCCTGGGAGTCCGCATCTGTTGGGGAAATGGACACACCTCTATGTCCCCCATGCCCGGGAGAAGCACGGGCACCATCCATGTGCCACGGGACCTCAGAGGGGCGTCCCTGAGGCCTCAGGCCCATTAGAAAACTAGGGCTTTCTTCAGAGACTGGGTGGTTGGAGCTGCTTCCTGCCACTGCCAAGGACAGGCACCTGGGCCCTGGAGTCCCATTACAGGTCGCTGTGGCTCAGGCTGCATTCCTGACCAGCAGCTGGTCAGATCTTAGAGACACGCTTGCCCACCTGCATGACGTTCATGGGCAGCTGGGGTAGGCACCCTGCCCTCACCTGCTTCCTCAACACATGTGCCACCTCCCCAAGGCTCTTCAGGTAGAAACAGCGAGGCCCGGGTCTCGGGGTATCCATCAGGTGCCTTCAACCCAGGGAAACAGCCTTTGGGAAAGTGAACGGTGAGGTTCCAGCCACCTCCTGAGCTCAGGCTGGCCAGAGCCAAAGCCAAATCCACTGCAGCTGCCAGGTGTTGTTTCATTTTTTAAGTCATTTGGCTTCTCTATGCCTTCTGACATCCTCAAAGCTGGTTTTCTGCTTGCTTTGATGGCAGGTTCTCATTCACGCTTGGATTTCTAACAGTCTCTTGCTCCTTGTTCCACAACCATGGCCACTCGCTAACTGGGGTTCAGACAAGCCGTTGAAGAGTCACCTTGACTTGGGAGTGTTAACTAGAAGTCACTGAACCATCCCTTGACTGATTCTGAATCTCTGCCTATGACTAGTTTTAAAACACGGAGGACTGATTGTCCTATCAGCAAAGGGAAAAATGCTTTGTGAGGGTGTATGGCCTGGACCTTCTCGTGGGAGTGGACTTCTCTGTCCGTGTTGGACACTGTGTTGTATCCTCAGAGCCCAAAACAGCCCCCGGTGCCGCACAGGACGTTGATGAGCATCTGACGCTGAATTTAGTCAGAAGCTATTTACCAAGCACCCTCCCAGGAAGGAGCTGGGACCCTGGCCTTGTACTGAAAGAGCCGTGTCCAGGGAGGAAGAGAGTGAGGCAAACCCAAGATGACCCCTGCATGTCAGTCACCTGTGGGAGGTGCACAGGCTGTGCAGGGGCACACCAGGTCACACGTGTGCAGAAGTGGAGGTGTGAGGTTAAGCGCTAGGACACCAGTGTGCAGGTCCAGAGGGGGACACAGACAAGGCCCTGCAGAGTAGGAGGGGCCACACATGTGGGAGCTGCAGTTGTGTCCTGAGGAGGTGGACAGGTCAGCTCTGCGTGTGTACACACGTGTATGTATGTGTGTGTGTGTGTGTATGCGTGCACACAGGATTCCTCTAGCCACAGTGCACAGTCCAAACTGAAGCAAGAAGGAGTTGGAAGTAGAAGGACTAGTTAGCAAATCAGGGTGACCCAGAAGGAAGCCGGGAAGAGCCCGAGGAGAGGCGGGCGAGCCAGCACTCTCTTACCAGGTACCTGGCAGATAAGGGGCAGGAGGAATCCATCCCATGACGAGCTGGTGGCCCCAAGGGTGGCATTGCACTTGCCATTGCTCCAGGGGGACTCATTTGCCTCCTTAGCTTTTCACACAGCTCCTCCCAGAATCCCACGAGGCTCGGCTGAGGTTTGCAGTTTGACAAGACCATGCTCCTCCTCCACTGGGGAACCAGGGGTCACCTTTCAGATGTCAGTAGGTAGCCCCGTCACCTGCTGCACACCCTGCGCTTGAACTGGGTAGCTTACTCAGCCAGGACGCCCAGGTGAGCTCCCGTGGCCACCTCTGGCTCAGCAGCGTCCTGGTGACTTCATCAGGGAAGAATGGAGATGAAGGCTGTTCCCGGCACCCTCGGCCTCTTCTCTCTACATGTCGCACTGTGGGTTTCATGGGGTTTTTTGTTTTGTTTTTTGGTGACCGTGTTTTGCACTTTATTCTTAACTTACACGAAGGCAGGACGAGGTAGGCGTCTGCTCCCACAGAGCCCAGGGACCATACCCTGTGCCCTGGAGAGCTTTTCAGGGCGATTATAACAGGAAAAGCCGTTCCGCATCTTCGTCCAACAATGTGTGCCTTTGTGCTGCCGGTAGTTTCTCATTTTTCCTGGGACAGCTGTTCCCTCCGGCCCAGTTCCATTACAAACAACTTCCTGTGGCCAGCAGACCCTCCGGGCCCGACGCTGCCCCTCGCACCAGTGTTACTAAATACCCGTGGGTCAGCCTTCCTTCTTGCATTTTTTTCTTACCCTGTCCAAGCAACATTTTGAAAATGCAGCAGTGTTCAGAATGTGCTAGATGGTGAGGCCCAGTAAAGGGTGCTCTGCGTGCAGACAACCACTTCGACCATCTTGATTCAGGCACAGTGGGTGTGCACGTGGTGTGCATCGTTGGTGCCAAGTGTCATATGAACTGACAGGTGGCCTCTGTCTCCATCCTCTCCGTCCCCTCCCCCACCCATTCCAGCAGGAGGCCTTTAGCATCCTTCTAAGATATTTTTAAAGTGTGGCCAGGAGTCCTTGGAGGTTCTGGACCCTTGTTTCCGGGGATCTAAAAGATCAAAGCCATTTCAACCAAGGTACCAAGACGTCCTTCCCCCCTCACTCTTTAAGAGTGTGCAGTGCAGGAGAGTCTTCCTGAGACTGTGGCAAGGTCACAGGCATCCGAATGCAGAAGCAAGGGGGAAAATCCAGATGTCTTCAGATCTGTTAGGCCTCAAAGAGCTAGTGGGAGATAGAAAGCACTGCCCTTTCCCTCAAATTAAATTCCATTTTGGAAAATGCAGCGATACTATATACATTACTATGGGATGGGTTTGTATTGCTATTTAACGTGAGTGAACAAATGCTTTTAAGCTTGATTGTCTCTACTGTGAGAAATATTGGTAGATATAATCCATAAAAAAATAGTCGTTTTTTGAGGTTCTCAACTGTAAGTCTAGAAAGGTTCCTGAGTTCAAAAAGTCTGAGTAGAAGGAGGTCTTTAGGTTCTCCCACCACTTAGCTTGGGCTCAGTTTGACACTTCTTGGGGGGTGTGCAGAAATTAAAAAACTGCGCGAAGCCACGCCCCTTGTGCAAAGGTATTCAAAGGCCTGCCACGTAAAGATAAGGGAGCCAGCAATGATTGGAAGTCTCCCCCTCCCGGGGACACCTGCAACTTGGCTTTCCTCTTCTTCTGGGTTCCGTTGGCCTGTTTGGCTGTCACTTATGGGTCCATGAGATAGCCAGGCCACCCTCAGTGACTCGGCCAGTCAGCGTGTCCCTGAACATGTCTGCAGAGCCCGGTGGTGGGAATTCAGACACAGTCCCTGCCCACAGGAGGCTGTGATGCTGGCACAAGGAGAGCCAGGGACCACAGAGACACAAGTGGACAGGGTCGTTGCTGACTCGGAAAGGGCTGCCCAGGGAATGTGCGGCATGAGAGGGCCGGCCACAGAGACCGGAGGGAGTCGGGCACGAAACCCAGCAAGGGCTTTGCTCAGGAAGCTTGCTTTGAGCTGAGCCTGGGGATTTGGGGTTGGTGAGGAAGAGGATGGAAGGCCATCCCTTCAGAGGGGCCCTGAGGCTGGCTTTGAACTCCAAACCTGCTGGAGACGCTGGTAGGTAAAGCTCGAGCTCGCAGGGCCTGGGTCTGGGGCTTTAATCCAGGTGTAAGGGGAGCCTCTGGAGGGTTTTTAAGCAAGTGGCAAAATGATCCTGTTGCTCTCTAAAGGGCAGCCTGGTGGCTGTGGAGAATGAGTGGACGGAGGAGACGGTGGAGGTGAGGTAGGAGAAGGAGTCTCTCTGTTTTGGGTTTTTTTTTTTTTTTTTTTGGTACTGAGAATTGAACCCAGGAGCACTTAACCACTGAGCCACCTCCCCAGCCTTTTTTTATGTCTTATTTAGAGATAAGGTCTTGCTGAGTTGCTAAGTGCCTTGCTAAGTTGCTGAGGCTGGCTTTGAACTCACAAACCTCCTGCCTCAGACTCCCAAGCCACTGGAATTACAGATATGGCCACCACGCCCAGCCAGGAGGGGTCTCTTGTCATCATCCACATGACAGCAGGTGGTGATGCCATGTGGGGCCACAGGCAGAAGCGGAGGGTCTTGAGATCTAGCTTGGGATGGAACAAGCCAGACCTGCTGAGGGTCTGGGTATGGGGACATGGGAGGGGACAGGCAGCTTTTGTTTCCTTGAGTCCTGGCTGCAGACCTCTGCAGGAGAGTTGGTTGCATCCCTGTGGTTGGGCCACTAGGACCCTGGTGCCAACAACCTGCTCACATATCAGAGCAAGCCAGCTGCCGACCCGCCTGTGGCTCCCTTTCCTGGCGGTGACACCAGATGATGGTCTGCACTACACACTCCCTCTCTCGAACGTCGGGGCTGTGAGCTGGTCCCAGCAAGTCAGGGCGCCTCATCATCTGTGTCTGAGAAATGGGACCAGATGCATCTGCTGGCCATCAGCCCAAGCAGGATTTTATTGGGCCGGGTTTGCTCACGTCTCAGGTGTGTCTCAGCTCCCAGAAAAAGGAGCATTATTCTTCAGGCCCTGTGATGCCCCTCGACGGGACGTGGGAGTCCTCCTCAGACAGTTCAGCCTTTATCAGATGAAGGGGGTGGTGAAGGCTCGAGAAGCAGCTGGTGAGAATTTCAACCAGCAGCCAGTTTGGTTGAGAAAAGGTACCTGCGTGTGTCATTCCAGCAGTAGAGCAATCATTAATAAAACCAAAGCTCTGTTAAGGGCTGTCAGCCTCAGGGTTAGGGATCTAGCTCAGTTGGTCGAGTGCTTGCGTCGCATGCACAAGGCCCTGGGTTCAATGCCCAGCACCACAAAAAATACATAAATAAATAAATAAATAAATAAAGTTGTCAGTCTTGAAGGGCATAGTAGCGCCCACCTGTAATCCCAGTAGCTCAGGAGGCTGAGGAAGGAGGATCGCGAGTTCAGAACCAGCCTCAGCAACAAGTAAGGTGCTAAGCAACTCAGGGAGACCCTGTCTCTAAATAAAATACAAAATAGGGATGGGGATGTGGCTCCGTGGTCAAGCGCCCCTGATCAATCCCTGGTACCCCCCAACCCCCCCCCCCCCAAAAAAGAAAGCTGTCAGTCTTACTCGACACCATGATGCAGTTCAGCCAGGTTCAGACTTCACTGATGTCTTTGTTCACCTTCTCTGTATCCATTTCCTTGACACATGTCTCAGGGTGGAGGTGTGGAAGTTTAGGCAGGTGTGGAAATCAGCCCCATGTCTGCAGTGACCAGTGCCCCTCAGCTCAGCAGTGTGAGCGCTGAATTGTCTTCAGCATCTGTATGCCCATGTGATGCACACAACTAGCTCCTTCTGTGCCTTCCACAAATAACTTTGTGCCCCTTGGAATTGAGGACGCCTTTTGGTAATGATGATCTGCTTGCTCACCTGTAAGGCAGCCTCTGTCCTTACACCCCCACCCCCACCCCAGCTGCTTTGCATATTCATGGATCTATCTTGTGATTTAAATTTTTATATTTCATTCCTACACAGAGTATTTTCCCCACAACTTTGCATGGTGCTAAATATTATAGGAACATTATTCCAAACATGTCCTTTCCATAAAACCTGTTTATATGCTATCATTATCTGCCGCATTAAATACATTTTATATCATCAGACATTTTATGATATATTTAAAAATGAATTCATACGTAGCAGAAACGCATTAGGGATTATCCTAAGAGACCTTGCTCGAAATGCAGACATGTTTGTTTGTAACTGCCAGAAAATGGCTTGCAGAATTGTTAAAGTGTCTTTTATTATTCCCTACCACCGGAGCACTTGCTTGTTAATTAGAGAAATTTCAACTGTCATAGTTGGCAATTATAGCTTCTGTATCATTGTCTGTTATGAATAGTCAATGAGAGCTGATTAATATGCATGAGCAGCAGTATATATAGCGTGCACATTGGGCCAGAATCCAGCTGCCAGAGTCACTCGGAGGAGGGATCGGGAGTGTGTGTGTATGTGTGTGTCTGCCTGTGTGTGTGCGTGCTTGCAGCCAGGGAAGACAGGCAGGCGTGCAGGGGGCCGAGTGGTTTTCCCGCGAGGGAGAGGGACACCAGCGTGAAGGCTGCAGCCGCCGGCTCACCT
Organism: Marmota flaviventris; assembly: GCF_047511675.1. Classification (NCBI taxonomy): domain Eukaryota; kingdom Metazoa; phylum Chordata; class Mammalia; order Rodentia; family Sciuridae; genus Marmota; species Marmota flaviventris. The sequence continues at coordinate 4,472,559 of NC_092517.1, read as the reverse complement.
GAGGCTCTTGCAGACAGCATCAATGCCTGCGCGCTGAGGGAGCTGCCTTTCCCGGTGCTGGCGGGACTAACCTTGCTCTGCCGTTTCTCTAAACATGGGATGCAGTTTGTGCAGCCTGCAAAAGCAAGAGGAGCAGTACAAATTACTCTATGAAGTTTGTCAGGTAACGCGTGGCGTTTTGTTCCAGAGACGGGCGCAGGCACGCATCTGGCCGGGCGTCAGTCACTGCCAGGGAAGGAATTGGGGATCTGGGTGTATGTTTTGTGTTCCAAAGGAGCCAGCCTTTCTGACCTGCTCTGCATCTTTTTCTATTAAATCTCCGAGGAAATTTCCCTGCCAGAGGCACTTCAGTGCCCAGATTTGAGAATCTGAATAGATGTTGATGGTCGTGAAACAGGTTTCCAGCCATCCTGTCACAGAACGCGTTTAGCGGCTGATCTCTCTGCAGAGCGTCCAGCTGGAAGGGTCAAAGAGTGGTCACGCACCCTTTGAACAAGTTGGGGGAGACGGGACGATGAGGCACGCCTGCAGGGTCTTGTCTCTGTTTACAAGTGGTCCCGAGGCAGAGAGTCCTGCTCCCTTCTCTCAGCAACTTCTCTGCACAGGACATGGGGGGCAGATCTGTGCTTCACCTTTGCCATTTCTGTACCTCTCTCTCAGAAAATTTTAACTTCAGGATCCGGTGACTTGATCCTAGGTCCCTGCAGCCATGGCAAAGGACTCTTAGAGATGAAGTTGGATATTGACAGAACAGTCCAGATAGCTCACATCTATGTGGAGTATTCCCTTCCTAAATATTCAAGTCGTGTCCTGCACTCAGAGATATTTTGGGTACTCTAGCTTGACTGCTGAGGACTTTTCTCTTTAAATCACCCTCGAAGTTTTTCCTCAGTATTCAGAAAACCAGAATCCTACACAAGTGTTTTTAAAACCAGAACATTATAAGAAGGTTGCTATGGCAAGCAAGAAACAAAGGGTGCAGGTTCCTGGATTTATAACAATAAAGGTCATACGAATACATTTTTTTAAACCAGCCAGACTTAAAAAAAGAATTTGATGAGCTGTCAATCGGGTGTCATTTTGCATTGACCACCAGAGGGCGCTGACCATCAAAGAGACAGATGCAGCTAAGCCTTGGCTGCCTCTCTAGACAGAATGATGCAGTGACCCTGGCTGCATACAAGGTGTTTGTCCGTGTGTCTGTCTGCCTTCTGTAGTGAGGCATAGGAAAGATCAAAGCAACCATTTTGAGGTTTGATCCCCCCATGTGCAAAAAAATCAAGCATCTTAGACAAGTCTTAGGAATATGCTGGAAACTTCACATTCAGGACTTTGCTGGACACACTTCCTTTTGGGAACAGTCCAGGGGTGTGTAGGCGGGCTTGGGCCAAAGTGACGCCACCACTGGCGATCTGGCTCCTATCCCTGCGTGATCCTGTGTGGGGGTGTAATCCTCCCCGTTCCCGGGGATCCTGTGCAATCTCCGGGGCTTCTCCAGGAGTCCGGCACTAGACACAAACCCTGCAGAGTAACAGACACTTCCGTAGAGCCATGCGTTGCACTAGCCCTTAGCTGCTGCGAATGAAATAGCTAAACACGGAGAGTTAAATGGGAGTTTTGAAAGCTCCCTTCTTTGCTCTTTATCCATCAATGCATAAAAAAGCCCAGCTTAGCCGCGAGAGCTACAGATGTGCACCAGGGGCACTCTAAAGAGGGTAACTGCCTTGACTCCAGAGGTCTGTGTGCACGCGTCCTTTCTTCACCTGTACTTTGGGTGCTCCTCACTTCCCGATGATGGCCCCCCAAGGAGGGAGCCTGGATTCTGTTTGTTTTTTTACTAGGTGAATTTACGTGGAAATCTTTCTGGCTGAAGCATTTTATAGTAAATAGCTGATAAATGACTTCCATGTGGAATACACTTTGTCAGCAATTTAGGAAGCCATGCAGATTTATTTTCAGGGAACTCAGGCTCCTTTTCGAACCCATTACCCTTGTGCCAACTAAGTAAAATCTGCCTTCCTCCTATTCTTTGGGAGTCCTGAACCATGGCATAAAGGAATTTGCAAAACACTTGCAGGAATTAATAATTGCATTCTCTCGCTTATTATGCAAAGCCTTATTAGAGCAGAGGAATTAAGGTTTCCATAAATTATGGTTCCAGAAGGTCCGGTACGTCTGGCTTCAGTAAGCCCTTGTAACAGCAGCACAAAGAGGATCAAATATTCCAGGGCTCAGGCTTCATCCTTTCCTTGTCCAGAGATAATTCAAAGAGTTGCTCTTCATTAGTGCCGTTGGCAAGCTGCCTGCAGTTTCTTTTGGGGTCTGCTGTGAGCCTAATGATGCAGAACAATGGTGTTGCCTCTTGTTGCACACAGACCTCACTGTAGCTTTAATCACATTAGAAAACAACAACAGCCCAGGAACTTGCCTGGTCATTAAAGGGCGTTGCAAAGAGGGCGGACACCTTCGTGGTCGGCGCCATGCATTAACAGGTGCGCCAGGATCTTTGGAGCCACTGAGTACTTCTGAGGAGAAGACTGGACAAGCCTTCTGCCTACAGGAGGGTTGAGAGCCAGTCTTTATGCTTTTATAATAACGGCCTTGTCCTGGGTGGAGGTATCGAGGCAGCCCTGCCTGCTGGAAACTTGAATTTTAAGTTAGCAGTTGCTTCTTGCTTCAGAAAACTTTAGCCATTGTCAGGTGACTGTGAGTGCTTGGTGAAGGGGAAGAAGGAAAGGAGGGGGCATGAAGGTTGCAGGGGGTGCAGTCTGCTACTTGCATAGATAAGTGGCACGGGAGAGCTCATGCTCTGGAGGAAATGGGATGGCGAGCCTCACAGCTCTGCAGCTGGGTGTGGAAATACTAAGGGTGGTGATCAGCTTAGGGGGACTACAGGATTGGAAGATCTGGCTGTTGGCTTGATGTCAGTGACTCTACACCAAATGATACCCTGCACCTACCCACCCACCTCTCGTAACACCCATCAGGGACTCCTGATACCATGGTGGCCTTTGCATAGGCAATAGGGAAATAATTCAGGTTGGAACTTGGGCGTCAAACTGGACATTGTAGCCAATACATCCCCTGATGCAGTATTAATTGTGACATCTTCCACATGGTGTGCCTTGCACTTAGGATGCACCAGTACTGTAGAAGTTTTTCTGTCACAGCCACGTGAAGAGATAGGTGACGCTATTATCTCTAGTTCAGAGATGAAGAAACTTAACAAACCCAGGAATTGTGGGTGGGCTGGGATGGCATCTTCTCTGTGACTCCTGGGTCGGTGAATCTTTTCTTGGACAAACCTTTTGCAGCATTGTTCAAGAATAGAGGAGCAACCTCATAGGGAACGCTTGGTAGGTCTTGTTGAAAGTGCTCTTTCCTTTTGGGGGCTATAGAGCCAGTATTCTCCCCACGGGGCCTGTCACCTCTTGAAGAGAGTTTCTGTGCAGCTTCTGGTCCACCACATCATGAGGAGAGCATGGTGGGCAAAGGGTAGCACCAAGTTCCCATTAACTTCCTCGTGGCTTTTAGGACAGATGATTCAGAAAGCTCTGGCCCTTTGCAATAACAGGAAATATATAATAGGTGGATTTGTGGCTTCTGAGCTACTTGAAAGTTGTTAGGTCTCAAAGTTTTTGCTTTATGAAACTGTGTCATGGTGGAAAACAGAAGACATACACATTGATGCTTCTGTTCTAAGTCAACCCATGAACTGGTTGGCCAGAAAAACCCAGATGTCGATAGTAAATAGTAGTCAGGATCAGCAAGTTTGTGGAGCAGCCTGGAAACTCGACTGTACCCAATCCTGCGTTCATATTTAATTAGCAACATGTACTGCTCAATTAGATGGGTTTGCTGCCGGAGAGTGGAGCCCCGCGAGTCTGCTGAGAATCGGCCGGGTTGTGATATGATTGAGCACGGCCAGAGTCAATGGCAGCTAATTGGATGAACATAAACTTGACCCCACACAGCCGGCTGAACCTGGCAAAGTGCTCCTGCAGGAAGGTCTGTGTGTGCGCCTCAGCAACCTGCCAATTCCAAAAGCCTTATTTCTGAAGCTGTTCTACATTCTGAATCCACGTAAGCAAAGCAGGGTTGAAAAAAGAAGGTCCACCTCTTCCCACCTTGACACACCACACAGGGGCCCTTGACTGAGGACAGGACGGGTCGGTGGCTGAGTCAGGTCACTTCTTAAACGTGGCATTTATTGGTCACCCACTGGTGTTTTCTTGCCAGTCAACAGTGGATCATAAAGCACTTTTATGGAGACCAAGAAATGCAAAGGGATGGCCTTGCCAGGGCTCCTGTCTGTGCACCTGTCTCCAGGTGGAAACTCTGACGGGTCAGAGAGGAGCTCCCTGCTTTTGCTGAGGGCTGAGGCCTACTTGCCACCACCCCAACTTAGGTGCGTCTCTCTGTGTCCCTCTGTGTGGAGCCTCCGTACTGGCTTCTGTAAGCTGTGGGGAAGGGACAAGAAACCTGCAGGACATGGTCAGGACCTAGGAGTCGCCGCTGCTGGCCTGAGGAGTGTGGTTTGGACCAGGGTGGGGTGCCAAGGGGATCCTAGACGTTTCTCTTACTCCTTGTGCAGCACACACAGCCCTGTCTGGGGACCCCAGCCCTCCCTGCTGCTCACTGGCCCGCTTACCTGGCCCACAAGACTCTCCCCATTGCCCTCTCGGGCCACTCCTGGCCTGTTCCTGCAGGCTCCTGCCCTGGTGCACACCCAGCTCCCCCTCGCTCTCAGCACCTGGACCTGGCTCTTCCCGTCCACCCACCGTAGGCTTCACGGATCCGTCCTTGAGGACTTGGAAATCCCCCGCCCCTCCCTGTGTGTCCCACACCCTTCCTCCTTAGCCTCCTTATCACCTGTATCCAACCCCTGTCCCCCAGGAAATAGCCCAGGAAGGAGGGGACTTTGCCCGGTTCTCTTTGGTACCCCAGTCCTGGCACCTGACCAGTGATTCCTGAGGACCTGGTGACAGGTTATACACTAACTTCTGGATGCGGACTGTACCAGGTGGTCCCAGTCTGGTCTAGAGGGGTCTTAGCAATGACGAATGAGTCCACAGCCAGGTCGCCAATGTCTTCCCTACACACAGCTCCACATGCCATGAGGCAGGTGGTGCAGGGTCACAGGGGAGAGGACAGCCCCTCTCCGTGTCCCTGTCACCCGCCTGCCACGGCAAGCACAAAGAAACATATGGAAAAATGCAGCTTTAATAAATGACTTCTCTTTGCTCATTAATAATGCAGGAGAGGTCACGGTTAAATGGCAGAGAGGGGTGCGCAGAAGAATACTGTCAGCAGCTCCGTGTAATGGCACGACAGAGCCGAGCTCCCTGGCTGCTGTAGGACTGAGCCGTAGGGGCAGGAGCCCCTCTCTAGCACATCCCCTGTGCCCAGATGCCCGTTGTCATATATTGGGTAAATGCAGTCAGGCTGTGCCGCTGAACCTCAAGTCTGCCCTGAGAAATGTCAGGTGCGAGCCCTTCCCACTTGGAGGGACCTGCCCAGCTTCATTCACAAGGGCACATTGAATGGTACCTCCATTGGGGAACTTTGGGAGAAAGGTCCCTTTTCCCCCCGACCGGTCGCCTGCCTAGCAGGATCGATTTTATTCAAATACATCTGCTCCTCAGCGTATGATCAGGAATAAGCTGAGACAGTGTGGAATTGAGAGAAAAATGGCTAGAATCAGTGCAGAACTGGGCTTGCACACTGGTCTTTTATTTGACGTTTTGTCAGGACACACAAGGAAGGCCTGGCTGGGTGTCGGAAGAGTCTCCAGCTGTTAGCTGACTCACTGGCTCTCCATGTCCTCGGCCCACGGGTCCTCTCCTAAGTTTTCTGTCACTACTGGGTCATCACGTCGGGTGGGCCGACCCATCTAAGTTCTGTGCATCCTCCAGGGAACTTCTGTTCTCAGTTGAACCAAAAGTCCCTGGACTTGAAAGGGCTCCTGAAGTTTCCTGGCAGAATTTCTTTGTTGGGCGAGTCAGTAGCAGAGAAGTCACACCCCAACTCCTAGATGTAGATCAGAAGTGCAACTAACGGTTGATTAACACCAAAAAAGTTACTGTGGGTGAGGACGTTGTTCAAGTCTGTTGTTCTGTAATAGCTAGTTGATCAAAGGGAAACGGAAAGTCACGGCTGTCTGTAAAAGTTCGCTGGGGACATATATGGACATGTTGCTCACTGTTTCCAAAACACCCGGTGCCCTCCTGACTCTCCCAGCCGCCACCTCCTGACCAAACTCCTCTCCATGGAGTACACAGGAAACCATCTCAGGGAAGAGAATTCCAGTGGTGTGCGCGAGGCTGGGCACAAGTCTCCCTCCAGGGGGGAGTGGAAGCGTAGGAGGGTCCTTGTGATATGAGCAAATCCTAATTAGCAGAATTCTGGGGGAGACAGATCGCTGTGCGAATGTCTTTCTGATCAGGAGATGGATAGCGGCCACCATGTGGGACATTGTGATTTATGGAGCCTACATCTGGGGGGCTCTCAGGACCTGCCCGGGTCTGTCCATGATACATCATCAGTGGTCCATCTTCAGTGATTCTTGGTGGATGTGTTTGGAAATCTGTCGTGTGGTCACCTTCTTTGCTGCTGTGACCAGCGGAGCTGACAAGAACAAAGTAAACAAGCAGCTTCCTTTGGGGCTCACGGTTTCAGAGGTCTCAGTCCACAGTTGGCCAACCGCATCCTCTGGGGCCTGAGGGGAGGCAGAACATCATGGCGGGACAGTGTGGCGGAGGAAAGCGCTCAGGATAGGGCACCAGGAAGCAGGGAGAGACTGACTACCATCAGCTCACAAAATACAAACCCCAGGGACCCACCTCTTGCAGCCACACCCCCCCTGCCTGGAGTCACCACCCAGTTATTCCCTGTCAGGGACTGATGCACTGGTTAGGTTGAGACTCTCCAAGCCCAATCATCTCACTCTGAACCATCTCGCCCTGTCACATGAGCGTTGGGGGACACCTCCTGCAGAATTCCTATCAGGCATGTTTAGAAGGTATAGCTGAGTGACCCCCAGTGTCTTTGCCCCCTTAGTATCCACCCCAGCTCTCTCTCACTTTTTCCCTATTTGACATTCAGCTTGTCACGGTAAGAGAATGCAGAGAATAGGAAGCTCCTTCTTTCCTAGATGGGTCTCCCGTACAGAACCTCCTCCTTCAAGAATTCTCACACTCACCCTGAGGGCTGCTTTCCACTCCCACAGTGTGGGTACTGCTGGGCTGGGGACCTCCATAGATAGGACATTGGAGTTACTCTGTAGGACCCACTCGTCCACGTTGGTCTCATCTGTGCAAAACTCATGTAAATGAATATAAACAGGATGCACATAAGTATGAGATTCTGAAAATATGTGTGTGAGAACATCATTAGGTATGAAATCAATATTGACAAGTTGAGGGAAAAGACGCATTAGGTATGAAGGGACCTAATGAGGGGGAGACTAGACTATGGTACTTGAGATTAAACCCAGAAGTACTTTACTATGAGCAACATCCACGGCCCTTTTTACTTCACCAGAATCTCACTAACTTGCTGAGGCTTGCAATCCCCCCGACTCAGCCTCCTGAGCCCCTGAGATTACAAGCACCCTTGTTCCTAAACCCAGCATCTCATATATTCTGAGAGCCCATTTGCCTAAATTTTAGTTCTATGTACTGTTATAAATTAGGCACGACTAATAAAACAATCATAAATGTAGAGTACACATTGAATTCAGTGGTCTCAGGCATTTATTGGGGGTTCTTGGAACACACTTCCTGCATAAAATGGGGCTACTGTTCACTTCTCAACTTTCAGGGTAGAGAAGCTGTCGGTGCTTCACATCCCTGCCTGCATTTGGAATCTGTTAATTTCTTAATTCTGTCATGGTGGTTGAAATTGGCTTTATTCTGATCATTAATAAGGAGCTTATTTATTTTTCTCTATATATGGGCCCTCTTTACGTGCGCCGTGCCTGTTCCCACTCTCGCCCATTTCTCTACTGGACTTTTTCATCCTTCGCTGTTGGTTTGTAGGATTTAAAGCTGGGGTCTGGATGCCAACGCCTTCCCTCAGGTAGCAGCTGGTCTTTGCGTGAACCTCATCCCTTCACTTAACGTAGTCACAAGGAACAACTTCAAGAGAGACGGAAAACCATGTGTCTTTTTGTGGGAAGGTGTGTTTTCTCTACCTCCTCTCCTGTACTTTCTTCCCAGAGTATTTTATACAAGATCCTAGATGATGGTTTCTCCAGTGGCTCTCTGTGGGGGGTGCTGTTGGAGTCCAACCTTCTGATTTACATAAAGGGCTTTTCTAGTGGCACTTGTAGAAAAGCCCATCACCTCTTCCCCGTAAGGGAACGTGCCAGTTTGACCTTGTGGATGGGGTTGTGGTTGCTTCCGTGCCTGGCTGTCCTTGGCGCCCTGTTCATCTGGTGTTCCGTTGTGATGCAAAGAACACTGGGTGGCATTGCCATAAGGCCGTGCCCCTCTTCTCAAAGGTGTGGTGGGCTAGCTGTAGCATTCTCTGTTATGCATCTTTTCCCTCAACTTGTCAATATTGATTTCAAAATATTGAAAGTGTCCTTCTACCTGGAATTCTTAAGGAAATCACCAACGGCAATCGGGGGAGAAGGAATTGGTGGGTTGTAGGGACCTTTAAAAAGGACAAAATGTGGCTTTATTTTTCTTAGTACAAAGCGTTCTGTATTGTACAAGAAGAGACATCTGTGTGGTTCCAGTTGAAGGTAGTATTTTTACATTAGCAGTTGCATGTTCCAAGCTAAGGAAGTCGGAGGCAAACAGGCAACCCAAGTAACAAAGCCGCACGGTTCACAGCATTCAGCCACTGGACACAGAGTTAATTTGTCAGCCGTCCCGGGGAATGACAGTTTTCTCCCTGTGCGCAGGCGGTTTACCACAACAGAGACAGGGTCCATGGGGCGAGACATGACAGTTAGTTGTTCCCGTCTTCCACCCCCAGTGTCCATAGTGGTGTGGCACATGACGTTCAGAGTGACGTGCATTTTAATCAAAGAAAGCTCTAAAGAATAGCAAGCAATCTTACTTTGTCAAGCAGCTGTTTTCTAGTAGAGAGAATCACTGACCTCCATGGCAATACTTGGGCACACCTGCTTCTGCTCTTTTCTTGGTGCCAGAGTCACAGCAGTACCTTACATCTGCATGAGGCTCCCTTTTACCTGGTTGTGAGTGGCCTGTCACCAACAACTTACAAGCCACCGCTGCACACTTCGCCTTGGGCTCCCGGCTGCGTCTGAAGGCCGCTCCAGTGTTCCTAGGATCATTCCTTCTTTCGGCTTGCAGTTTTTTCTTTCCTTGGCAACTTTCTAAATCTAAGATTGGTAGTCCTGGGGGAGGTGTCTGGGGCTCAACCAGCCACCGTCCCCACGCCCCCAGAGGAGAAGGGAAAGTTCCAGTGGTCCGTTCTTGGTGTTGGAACTACACCACGCTCACACCAGGAATGGCTGTAGAGTGCAGTGAACACGCGGGGCCTCGTGCACAGAACCTCAGAAGTATAGGTCCTGTTGTTGTTTCCATGGCAACCAAGGGCTAGAGGAGTTGAGTAACTTGTCTGGGGTCACACAGCTGCGTGAGTCAGGGTCTGGCCTCCCAGGGATTCTTCAGCAGCCAGCGTCTCCCTCCAAGGTTCCCAGCAAGGTGAGCTCCTGTCCTCCTGCATTCTGGAGAGAAGGGGTCACAAATTAGATACGATCCTAGAGTAGAGGCTCCAGCGATAGGTGGCTGAACAGCCAACGCATAACAGAAAGACCTGAATGAGAGAGAGACTGCTTAACACCACCTCCCTTCTGGAGGAGAAGCCAAGTGAGGTGTCAGTGCTGAGTAGGAGAGGGATTCTGTTTGCAGGTCAGCCCAGTTGTCCCAGGCACAGCATTCATGGACGAGCAAAGGAGACCCCCTTTCCCACCGCCCCCTCTTTCTGAAAGGGGTAGAAGTGGGTTGTTCTCATAGTGAGGTCTCTGAGCATCTTTGACAATGCCTCTGAAGCACAGGTACACGAGGCCTGCTTGTAATTCTAGGACACGAGGTGCCAGGGCATTCCTCGTACCTGAGGAGGGTCTGAGTGAGCTCTGTGCTTGGGAGCAGCTCCGAACACTGACCGGTGGTGTTGAACCTGCTGAGCAAGGCTGCGGAGAACCGGAGGGGGAAAGCCAGCAGTTCTAGAGTAGATAAGGGTGGGCCCAGAAAGGCCACCATGTATGGACATCCTTGGGTAGCACTGGAGAACAGGGCTTCCAGAAGTAATAAGGTCAAGGCAGGTTTACAATATGGAGAAGATACCCCTATTCAGGCATCTGTTCACCAGGTGATTGAATACCTCCAATGTGCCCAGCAGGAACCCCTTGACTTTACTGCCGTGATCACTGAACAAGGGGATGGTTCCTAAGGTGCTTAGGCTGCCAAGCAGGAGCTGGAACCCAGTTGTGGCAGCCATGCTGGGCTTCCCAACCCATCAGAGCCACGTGGCAACACAAGGAGAGACATGTCACACCCTCTCCTATGACATCTTGTAAGCGGAGAGCACTTAGTTTCTGGGTGAGCCCAAGCTTGTCAGGTGCAGCTAGAGGACCCGACAGCACCTCTAACAGTGCTGTGTAGGTGGCGGAGTGTCACTCTTTAAGTATACTTAAAGAAAGAAGTGCGTAGGAACGCAATCAAAATACGAAGCCCATATAGTCCCGACGGAAAAACCCCAATGGAGGAAACACGTGTTTTCCAATGATGAATTTAAAATGCACGTGTATTTAGACGTACATATTTCTGTAAACAAGAGAGCCATGTCACACCCTGACCCATTTGTACTCAGTCAGGACGACTACAGGGCCAGAAATGGCCCTTGTGCCCATTGACCTCACTGCAAAGTGAGACCAGTGGTACCCAAGAAAAGCCGAGAGAGCGCTAGCTTCAGATGATGCTTTCAAATTCAACTAGGAAAAGCCCCAGAGCCACACTCCAGCAGGAGAAATGTGACTATTGCCTAAAGCAACCGCAGAGGCCTGTGCCACAGGATCCTTGCTTTGGCCACCAGCGATCCCGATGCTGCTTCTCCAACCCACATGACACTTGGTGGAGAGCCACGTGCATCTCCACCCATGCTAACCACACTGAAGCATCAGAACTATAACTGCCACCCATCATATGGCTCTGTCCTATGATAACTCTGCTCTTTTAAAAAAAGAGCTATATTCTTTTTTGTGAGCATCAGGTTTGGCATCTTCAAAATCATGGGCGCGTAACTCCCCCTCCCCAGTCTCCCACCCTCTAATTGCATTATCAAGTGTTCTATTTGGTTCATTAATTCCTTCCCAGATGATTTCCTCCTGGTAGGTTTCTAGCAAATTCTGCCCGTGTCTCATAAATCATCTTAGAAAATGCTGCAGGTCTTGCCGTCACAGGGATTGAGCCCACCCGCTAATTCCTGGGCCCAGTTGCATTCTCCTTTCCCAAAAGCCACCCTTGTAGGTTCGTTATTAAAACTCAGACCACAGAGGAGAATGTTCAGGATGGGGCTTCCCCTGGGCCACACCCCCCCCCCAGAGCTACTCCAAATAACCTCTGGGAAGGTGTCTGTCTCTTCTTTGGCCCCTGAGATCCAGGGAGGTGGCCTGAAGGACCCCTGGCCTTGCTACCTTGTAATAAAAGTGGGACTCAGAAGATGGAGTCTCCCTGAGGCTTCAGGGTCCCATGTCCAGAGCGTGACAGTGGAAATGTACTTTAAAAGGCAGGACGGCACTCAGGTGAGGGGTAACCTGAGGAGTCCAGGAGGGTGGTAGGGGTGCCAGCCACCCTCTCTGTGGTCATCGAGAGGAATGCCCTGATTGACAGGTGAGGAGACAAAAGCCCAGCAGTGGGCCGCGGGTTCCTTGGCAGGGTGTTTGCCCCCTGTTACTGGCGGGAGGCATCCAGCGCGTCTCACCTGATGCACATGGGCAGGAGTCTGGTTTTGACCCAGGCCTTCCAAACGTGTCTTTCATTTACTTCTGCTTAGTAACATCTGTGTTGTGGGACTTGTGCGTACGTGCCAACTGTTCTCTGCAGCTAAAATATGGAATCATTCCACCATACTTATTTTCCAGAATTTAATCATAAAAAGGCGAGGATCAATTATTGTAATGCAGTCATACTTTAAGAACCCTTCAGTGCCTGGGAAATCAAGAGGGCGAGTCATTTCGTTTCCTATTTTATAGGTGATAAATATCCTAGAATGTCACCATTATTCTTTCTGTGCCATTTGTAAACTACATTTATAAATCTTGGAGGAAGAAGTACAAACTTAACTTTTGATTCATAAGGTTCTAAATCTCCCACCATAGCGCTCTCTCTCCAGTGTCAGCTGTTCCTATTCTTTTCCTGGATCCTTAAGAAAGCCAGTGGTTTCCAGAATTGTGCAGCCATTTCTCAGAGTGGCCATTAGGTGACTGTCCAGTTCAGTGTAGACAGCTTGGAATTTACATATTGCACTGGTAAAAGTTGCCTCTGGTTTGCAAGGAAGGGTCTCGGCAAACAGAATGTTCCAGCAATTCTGAATTGTCTAGAGACATCTGGGACTGCTACTAAATGTAAGCCGTCCTCAAGGGACACTCAGCTGTACTGCAGGTGAAGCTTGGCCTGAAGTGTTATTCCTAGTTAGAAATAGATTTCAATGCAGCGGAGAGATGAATATTTTCTCCTGTAGCCTTAACTTCCCAAGTTGAGCAACTGTTTCCAATACTGCATTTTGTCAAGGTTCAGGACAACCACAAAAGTGAGTGTGTGTGCTTTAATTTTGTGTGTCAACAAGATAAGGAAAGAAATGGTATCTCCACCAGCATCACTCTCCAAAATGATGGTATGACTCCAACTCAGTAGCATAATATGTGCATCAGTCGCCACAAGAAAGTCTGAGTCATGAGGGGTCATCCTGTAACCTTGTTCTTCTTGGAGACAGGTAACAGGGCTTGGGAGAACATGTTGCAAATGTTGACCATTACTACCTCACCGCGCACTGTCCACATCCATTAAAGGTCAAACCTAGGAAGTTTGCAACAGGCATGGTTTGGACTTTTTTCCGCAGTATGACTCTGATTCTAACACAGTCATGTGAAGAACTGAGCACTTTAGGATGAGTGGGTGGCGTTTCCCCAGTAGGTGTGGGGAGTATGTGTCCTGTTTTTGCAAAAGGTGTTGAGATACAAGATTCTGTGATTTTTCTAACCAGGCAGCAGAATCTACCAGTGTTTTTATCCTCCTCAGGGGCAGAGGTGTGTGATTCAGAGACTTATTAGGAAGCCCAGAATCCCAGAATAATAGTGAGTGGGGGATGTGCCTGAGAAGCTGGGACCACAGCAGACAGCCTGCAATCGCAGAGCATGGTGGGAGCAGGGGACATTCCTGGGCAGCCTGGGACCGATGTCGGTCCTCCTCGTCCCAGTCTTTGAAACCTAGCATTCGGGATTCAATACCTCCCCTGGTATTTCAGCCTAAAAAGCTGAATTTGGATGAAGAAACTAAGTTCAAGCTCTATAGACGACTGTTAAATTGTTAATAATCCTGAAGCAAGGACCTTGCCCTCCAAGTCTCAGCCTCCCCATTGAAAACCGAGTATCTCGGATCTGAGGCTCCAATTCCTCCACCTCTCGCACCCCTGTGGGTCCACAACAGGGGATCCCCCTGTCCTCCGGTCTATTCCTCACACAGAGGCCAGCGTCATGTGGCTAAAACCGTACAGACCTGCAGATGTGTGCTGGGTCCTGCCAGTCATCCCCTAGCCTCATAAATCATCCCAGAGTCATTGTGAGGGGTGTGTGCGTGCTGAAAACCTAAAAGCTACTCTCTTGGCCAATTTCTAACATGGAATATAATTCTATTCACTGCAGATGAAGTTTGGGGGGGGGGAAAAGGGAAGGTAACCCTCTGAGATGCTGATTATGCTAATTTTCTTGACTGTACTAATCGGGCTGCTCAGCACACAGTCGTCCTCAACAATTATTCAGTAATTAAATGAATGAGTAACTGTGTGTATGTAAGTGGGGTGCTTAATGCTTAGAAAATGCTTGGAAGTGTTTGCCAACATGATTCATTCAAAACAGCAAAATGTAGGATTCTTGATAATCCAGTCCCTTCTGGTGGCTAGGAAAGTTTCAAATTCTAGCCCTGCTTTTTTAGTTTACGGCTGTCATGGAACTTTTTCAAATGCTGTTTAAGAAACTGGAGATGGGCCTGGCCCATGGTGGCAAACGCTCGTCATCCCAGCAGCTCAGGAGGCTGAGGCAGGAGGATCCCAAGTTCAAAGCCAGCCTCCTCAAAAGTGAGGCCCCGTCTCTAAGTAAGCCCCCCAAAAAGAAATTGGAGATGTTAGAGAAGATCTATCATAATTCATTTAGAATGTTGATTACAGACAAGCCAACCAACGATGACTGTTAAAGGGAAAAAAAAAAAGCTTGTTCTTTTAGACTGAGCTGGTTTGCAAGTGAATGCTGAGACCCTGGTGTAAGACTTCCACTCTTTAGTTCAAGGGTGCCCGTGGCTCTAATGTGAGTGGTACTGCTTGGCCTGCCTGACATGAGTTCCGACCTGGGTGATCCATATCATCGTTTTGTTTCTTTGGATAAAAAATTAAAAAGATGTAAAACCTCCATGGAGAATACACAAAAATTTTGAGGTGCAGATCCCTAAAAGTCAGCAAGTTTCACTTGCTGTGAAATAGCTTGGACCTGGGGTGTAAGTTGCTCTTTGTCTTAACAAGATAATGACAGTTCCTAAGACAGCGCATCCAGTAAGCATTTTTCACAAGTTGCTTTTGTCCCAATGGTACTCTTGTCAGGGGTGTCCCCCAGCATCAGCAGGATGTTTGCAAGACGCAGCAGTTGGAGGAGCAGATACTTTGCTAGCTGAGGTCTTGGTCAGTTTCTTGCTGTCTATTCCCCTTCAAGGTGCTGGGGCAGGAAGGGCTGGTTCTCTGCTCTTCCTTTTGAAGGGGATGCTGCTGTCACAGCGAGGACTAGAAAGGGTTCCAGGCTGGGCCAACCAGGTGTCTGGCAAAGCCCCCGCGTCCACACCCGGGCATGTGCAAGCAGTGCCTGCTACTGCTAGAGATTCCTGTCCCCAGAGCATCTGTGCTTCCCCTGGCCCCACCTCTCCCTATTGCTCGTCGTGGTGCCCTGTGGACACCTCCCGCTGTTTGGGGATCAGGGCAGGTAGCTCAGTGGTTGGAACCTGTACTCTGCAGTGGAATAGCCCTGGGCCCAAACCATCTCAACTTTCAGACTGTATGACTTTTGGGGTCTTAGAAGCAGAGGCAAAACCGCCGAGCACCGACACCCAGCAAGTGGAGTTGAGAACATCACCTCCCAAGGTGGGCCCCAGGAGAGGCCTTCTCCCTTACACAGATGTGATCATCTGTTTCTATGGGGGCTCTGATGTGGTTTATCTGGAATGTGATTTTTAGGAGCTCAATAGAGGGTAATAATTCCTATAAGTGACATTGTACAGGGAATGAACTCGGGGTCACTGAGGCTGGCTTTGAACTCATGATCCTCCCAAGCTGCTGGGATTACAGGTGTGCACCACCATGCCCGGCTGTCCTGGTTTCTTTACAGGGACTATTGCTCACCCTGTCTTCAGATGAGGTACATCAGAGGCTGAGTACCTCATCCAAGTGTTAAGTCCCACAGCTGGCGGTGGGCACTTTGATTATATCACTGAGTTGTTACCTAGAGGTACAGACTTGAGTGACCATGTTCGGTAGCGGTCATTGAGGCACACAGAGCAAATTATGCAAATGGCACAGCAAAAACTCAACCCCCTGCCTAAGCCCCAAGTCACTAGCTTCTGTTACCACGGCCAGGTACTGAGGGCATGACAAGTACTAGCATTGACCCTAGCAATCTGTCACAGGCACTGCTCCGGGACATGGGCAGAGCCCCGTTAATTCCATCTCAACCTGGGGAGTTGGTTTGTGCCATTACCCACTCGACAGATCAGTAAGCTGTGGTCCCAGGGGTGAGCCCTCTGCTCAGGACATGAAATATACAGTTCCTGAGTGATTAAGCAGCCACATAAGCCCAGGCCAGCAGACCCCAGAGCCACAGCTGTCCACCTTGAGAGTGAGCCTTGTCGGTGGGCAGCACGTGCTCCTGGGCATTCTCATCCCTGAGGACCCTCCCCTGATTTTGAAACTGAAATCAGTGTGGTGACACAAAATGTAAGTCATGAACCACCCTTGACGTTCTTCAAACTGCATGACCACACTGCTGTGGCTGGAGCGTCTTCCTCCACGTCTTTCCCTCTAATGATCAGAGGCTGAGGGGGTGGATTTCATTTTAGATTTATCCCAGATCTGTGACCCATAGGAAATGACAGGTAAACAGTTCCTGCGTCAGCTGTGACACACACACCTCATCACCTCTCCCTCCGCGTGTGGCTGCAGGCGACACTGCCCGTGTTTCTCTTTCTGTCTCTACAATGGGACAGATCTTGCACCTGCTCCGTGGGGACTGAGTCAACATGGGCACAGTGCGTGGAAGAGAGTCAGGCTCAGGGGGAGCCAGCCGCAGTACTGCTGCCCTCTGGCTACACCAGGTGAGCAGTGGCCCCGCTACCTATCATTCTGGGCTCCCCTTTCACAGGTGACGCCAACAGTGGGGCCCTGGGCACTTTGCTTGATGCCCAGTCTGCACCTCCCTAAGCAGTTGGGGGCCTGTCTCTCTCCTGGGACATCAGGGGAGGTTTCTTCACCTGAAGCAGACCACCTTGTCACCTGTGGGACAGAACCCAGGGACCGGGCAGAGCACCTTGCTCTTTGCACATGTTCCAAAACCTTTCTGGATCTCATTTTTCCTTCTTTCTACAAAGCAAACCTTAGTGAGAAATGGATCTGTCTAAAGCTAAGATCAACGCTGCCTCTCATTAAGTATATTTCTTATCGGCGCAGATAGTCAAGTCCCAGAGAAGAACAGGGAGGGGGATCTGATGGTACCTTGTTGCCACGGTCGCAGTGCTGGGTTTCCTAGAATGGGTCCAGTTGCTGCTTTAAAGTATCCGGACAGTGTAAAGCCTTGTGTCTTTATTTTAAGCGTCCCAGTGCAAACAGACTAGTGGACACGTGAGTGCCGTCACTTAAGATGAGACTTGGGGTGTGGATATGAGAGAGGTGCTGACTGAGGTGGGAGACTCATACTTGTCTTGAAAAATTAAGCATATATATGCGGGGGGTGTTTTAGTCTGTTTCTTTAAGGCTCATCATTTATTTCTTTACCACCTTCTAAATACAGGCTGTACATCCTATGAACCTCTTAGTAAAGGTTTTTAAAATGTGAGACACAAGGAAGACCCATCTAAGATGAAAATTACTAAGGGACAACTTCATCTGTACAGGATTCTGGGAACGGATTCAGGAGGGATTGTGTACTCATGGAAACGCACCAGGTGCATTTAGAAGTTCCCATAGACTCCACAGAGATCCCTACTAGGGCCCAAAGCTACCCATACAGATCCAAGTTTTCACTACAGAGGACTTGAGATCTGTGACACTGTGGGCTATTCACAAAGGGAAGTACTGTCCACAGGCACACCGTATTGGAATCACGTTTGTCAAGACATATTCTCCAACTGCCATGATGCCTAGATTAGCGATAAGCTGCCTTCCCTCCATCGGGCTCTATAAAGCAGCCCATAAAATTGAAATAAATTAAACAGAAGTTTCCGGGATCAAAAAAGCACTTTTTTATCCCACCTAAATCACAGCTTGAAACTGTAGTTTATGATAATAGATTCTATACTGGAAACAATAGACCATTGTGTAAGTTTTAATTAGTTTGAAAATATAGGTGTGATGTTTTATAGGATGAAACCACTGCCCCTGTATTTAATTAAATGATCCCTATAAAAGTAGGGTTTCTAGCCCAGGGCACGATTTACAGTGGGCCGAATTGAGAACTGCATTAGCATTTTACACTGGGTCATTTGAACATGTTGTAGCACTAGAGGGGATGGCGATGTGCTGATCCACTGAAGAGCTAACATCTATAAAGAGCTGTGTGTTTTCTAAGCTGAAGACAGGATGGTTTAAAATACCCCAAACTGCTTACAATGAAGTCATACAGAATATTGGGCCCCGGGGTGTTGAAAGGTGTCACTGCCTTAGAGTAGCAATCAGTGATATTTCAGGGGGACCGTGAACCTCTTTCTGGGCCATTGGACCAGCAAGTCTCCCTGCAGGTGCCGTCTCAGAGCAGCCTGGCCACCTCAGCTAAGTCAAATTCCTCCTCCTGCATTCTTCTGACCATTTCTTAAGTGGCACCCCCCGGGAACACCTGCCAAGCGTTTCCTGCAAAGAGCAGTGGCCCCAGGAAGGAACCAGACCCTCTGCTACTGTCTTGTCCCAGGAGTGCTCACACCAGGCCCCTCCTGAAGACTCCTTAGTGTCAGGTTCCATTTGCAACAGTGTAGCTTTGAGACTCACTGATTAGATTCACACCATAATTGCACCTCCGTCCTGGGGGGATGAGCCATAGGTGAATAACTTAGACATTTAATTTATAATAAAGTTTGCAATCAGCATTTCTTGTTCCCAAACATTCCATTTACTTGGTTTTAGAGCGGCATAAACGGTTTTAAAGGCAATCTGCTCAATTGGGCGAGTTAATGATATTTAATTTGACCGGGGCCAAACGTCACCGTTCGCACCCCCGTCTCTAACTGCAGCCATCATCAGCGCTGCCGTTCCGTGTAATGTAGATGCGATGCTAATCCGGAGAATAAAGGCTGTCATTCTCGGTTGACTGCAGCACGCACTGGAGCCATCACCTTGCCGAGTCTCGTGGTGATGGGATTTCCAGGATGACAGTGTAATAAGTGTTATGTGCACAAGGTAATTCAAAACAAATTTGGCTGCAAAAATGGATCGGCTAGGGTAGTAAACGCCCGCCTCGTCACATCGTCTTAAGAGAATGTAATGATCCCTAAAATACCTTGTCAAGAATCCTGCCTGGCAGGGGTCAAGTCCTGTAAAATTTATCTGTTGCGAGCCCCACTCCTCATCCCCGAGAATCCCAAGTCTAGGTCAGAAATATTCACATCTATGGGAAGCCCAGGAACATAGGAGGGCGAAGCCTCACAGCACATGCGAGACTCTTCACCCCCCCTGAACAGGCTCAAATGTGCGGCTTTCTTTTTGGAAGGTACAGGCACTCCCTTAGCACTGAGAATGCATTTTTATTATTGCCACATTAGGCAATCTGAGTCAATCATCTATTTTGCATCTGAGGAAACAGTAAAATTGCGCTGAGCTCTTTAAGAAAGGAGCACCTCTGAATGATGGAAAACTAACACTAGACTGCTAGAATTATTCCCTAGGGGTTCTGACAGTCTTGCCCTTCCAGTGGACCCAGCCATAAGCAATGGTGACATTCTGCCCCAATAATGATGCCAAAAGGTCCACGAAAGCACATTTTTAGGTCTCCCCAAAGTTCCAGATCACCCTCTGGGGCTGCAACAGGTATTCTTCCACATCCAGGTGCAGACATGCCCCCGGGTCCTTGCCCCCATGTCTTTAAACACCACCTAAGGGCAGACAGGAGGAGCCTTCAGTGACTGGGTAAACAGACACCTGGTCTCCTCCCGATGCCATTTAAATAGCCCCTCAGTGTGGTAGCACAGGGTTATGAAGTTCACTTAATAAACTCTAGTTGCCAAAGTTAGAGCCACTGGTTCAATTGGCTCATAATGAGAAAAGCCGTCTCCCTAGAGTAGAGTATTTTTCAATTGGCCCTAAAGACATACTCATGCCTCATCTTACACTGTCCCTCTGTGATGGTGTTTTGGACTGTGGGTCGTTCAAATCCCAGTCACGTGGCTTGAAACGTGTGCACGGCCGGGTCCAGTGTGATGAGTGTGTAAGACAGAAGCTTCAAGCGCACACAGCGGTATTGCCAGAGCCCCGAATCTCAGAGTATCAGCATGGCCTCTGACGCTGTTCCCAAGGTGCTGCACAAGTCTAAGGAACACATGCAGACCTATAGTCCAGAGAGAGGCCACCCCATTCCAATGTAACCACTGGAAAAAACCTCAAGCTCCCTAGCATCTGCCCTTCTCCTCTCAGCCCATTACTTTACAAGCTCATATCTAAGTCCATCATTAGGCAGAAGGTGACTCTCTTGGCAAAAAACACGGAGGGAAGGTTGTGTGCAGACCATGCAGCTGACCGGCATCTGTCATAATCAGGCGGGTCAGAGGGCGACTCCCAGGTCCAACTGCCCTCCTGTATCTTAGCTCTGGCTTTCTTGAGAACGGGAAGTTGAGGAAGATAATCTCAGATCTGGGCAAAAGGCCGGGTGGTCCTGTGTAAATAGGGAATGGACAGGTTCTACACTCAGAAATCTTAATGTCCAACGTGACCACAAGTAAACACCTTGGGTAGGAGGGTGGTGCATTGGACACGTCTCCTACTTGTGCCATTAACTTGCAACTGCTTTTAGAATATTGTACTCTAATTCTGAAATCCAAAACATTCGAGTCATAGTGCTCGAAAAGCCTGGGATCTGAGAGCAGTTTGGAGGTTGGGTCACTTTCATGGGGGATGCTCCGCCAGGGAAGGGTTAAGCAACTACTGCAAAATCCAGAAAAATACTCCAAACCCTTATGCATTTCTGGTCCTGGTATCTTGATAAAGGATACTCAGGTTGTACTTGACTCTTACCATCACACATCAGTGGCAGGATCATCAAGCTGGCCGCTCCGGTCCTGCCCAGTTTTTAAGTGGGATGGTGCAGCCCCTGCTTTATTTACCGGGACTGTTGACTCCTAGATTTGTCCTTCTGCATAAATAGACTGGGTCCCAGCCATTCCCAACCTCCATGGGCGTAATTCATTCCGGGCAACAAATCAGACATCTCTTCCTCCACTCAGTAGTTTTTACAAAGCGCCCCAGGAGTTGTTCCATAGTGTCAGAGCAAAAGGGTTTAGAAGACGCAGCAGCCCCCAACCCGTGCCCGCCCCAGAGCTGACAGCGACAAGCCCAGGGGGCCATCGTCCTTTGGCCATTCGTAAAGAATGAGCTGTTAACCTAAGAGTCCAACTCAGGAAAGCCCATGAAAAGCAGTAGAACAAGTCAGCATCCTTCTCCAGAGGGTCTCAGGTACCTGTGAGCTGCCATTTGTACACACTTTATCCTTAATTTTACACAAAGCCAATCAGCTGACTGAAAAATATTTTGGGCCTCATGTTTCCCATAATCCAATCATAAGGGGTCACCAGATTACCTGCACAAAATGTTACAACCAGAACACGAGTCCTTGGTTTTATGGGGAAGAGAGAGGAGGAATTAAAGAGGGGGACTTTGTGGTGCTTGGAATGACTTCATTTCTAGAAATAAAATTCTGCTTCCATCTTGCATGAGCTGCTCTACGGGTACCACTGCGTTGACTCCGTATTGATTGTAGCTTGGGGAACATCCTGAGCGCATCTGGCCCACCTTGCCCTAGTCACTTACTGGGGAGAAGGAGGTGAATGCTAGGTACTACCAGTCTCGTGGGACAGTGAGAAGTGTTGAGGCTCATCAGTAGACAGTAGGCGCTCAGTAAGTACAGGCACTGGGCCACAGCATTGGTGAAGGTGGGAGACAAAGCAACACCTCCTGCCGTGGTGCATGTGTGGCTCCCCTCCGTGGTCAGTTGCTGTGCCCACTGATGGCCGGTGCTGTCCTTCATTCAATGTTTTCAGGGGGCTTTTGAAGGAAAGCGAAGGACTGAAAGGTACAGGGCAGCGCGCAGTCACGTCCTTCAGAGGAAGCTCTCATCCTCCAACACAACTAGACACATGCCCGGCGCCGAAGCCTTGCGTCGTAATTAATTTCTAGTTAGCTATTATTGCCTGATAAAGTCTGGGAGCCTCGGGCTGGTCTTTTCTTTGCCAGGCAAGATTAGCAAGCGATGAAATTGCATTAAAAGCCATTCCAGGGGGAAGCCGGGACTCCCCTGCTGTGAGATTTATTATTTAGTGCCAGATCTGTAGACCTCTGCTGTCACCCCTTCCCACCAGACATTCTTTGGGAGTGCTCTGACCCCTACCACGTGGCCCTCCTGTTGGGCTACTCACACCCAAAAGCACTCGGGCCAGGGACTCATCTTTCCGGTTTCTGCTCGATTCTAACCCTGCTCCACCCTAAACCTTTCTCAACAGGTCAACGGCAAAGATTTATCCAGAGCAACTCATGACCAGGCGGTGGAGGCCTTTAAGACAGCCAAAGAGCCCATCGTGGTCCAGGTATTGAGAAGGACGCCCCGGACCAAGATGTTCACTCCTCCAGCAGAGGCCCAGCTGGTGGACGCTGGCACGCAGACCGACATCACCTTCGAGCACATCATGGCCTTGACGAAGATGTCCTCGCCCAGCCCACCCGGCCTGGACCCCTACCTTCTGCCAGAGGAGTAAGTAACCCTACTGTGACCAACTTGTCCCATAAAGAAAGGGAAGGTGAGAATGCTCCTCCTGGGTGCTCACATGTAACTATCGTCTATAGAGGCCGTAAATCGAATCCTGCTCAAAACCGCTCTGACGTATTAATGACTTTATTATAAGCCCGGAGTGGAGTTGTTCAAATTACATTCCAAGAATGACATTACTTACCAAGGTTGTAAAAGTTGTTTTGGGAGTAAAACTTGATTTTGTAGTCGCTACTGCGGGGAACGTTCAGTAGACGAGTCCTGGGGTGATGCCGTCTGCACCCGTGGCCCCCCTCAGGCAGCCGGGACTCTCCCCTCAGTGAGCAGAGTTCAGAACCTTAGCATCAGATAAACCCGATGCTCAGACTAGTGCCTGACCCTGGACCTCATCTTGCCTGTACTGACAGGGGGGAGGAAAACAGTGTCAATCCCTAACTAACCAGGGGAGGCCCTGGCGTAGGGGCCGCTCAGGAAAGGGTGGCAGTAATCGTGCCCGCAGGAAGGACGTCAAACATTCAGGAAAAGGTGAGGAGCAAGAAATTCCCTCAGTCCCACCCGTGACTGTGAAGGGAGCAGCCCCAGCTCAGTCCTCCCTGACTCAACAACAGCTTGGTGCGTTTTTTTGAGAGGTCTGTTCTCCTCTGCGGGGAAACCTGGGTACCTCCTGGTGGGCATCTGCAGCACCACCAAAGTACCTTCCCCTGCAGCTGATAGCACGAGACAGGGCCTGGTGACCTCCTTCCTTTCCCACCACAGTCCCTGCTACACAGGCAGGGCCAGTGAGCCCCAGCCCATTGTGGATATTACAGAGCACAACGGTGCCACTCCCGACTCTGGGATAGTGAACTGCCACAGGGACGGGCGGGCCTTTTAGAAGCCAAACCCCTAATTTCCTCTGAAGCCTAGTTAACAAGACAGGAATTATCCCCCGGGGCGACTTGAGAAATGTCGGAAGAGTCCAGAGGTCAGGCCTCCTCAGTTCTGGCTGGGAGGCAGGAGCATGCATGGGGAACAAGCAGGGAGCGGTTAAGTTGGTCAGAAAGCCCAGCCCCTCCAGCAGCGTCCCTGGGACCTAAAAGCCTCTTAAGTGCAGGCCATGTATTTGTCTGATGGGCCCAGGACTCTGAAAGGCAGCCCTTATTGCAATGACCACTCAAGCCTGAGCTGTTATTTCCAAGTTAAGTGCCACAGCCCACTGAAGGCTCTGACCTCTGAGGAGGTGAGGGCTGGGGTCACCAGCCAAGGCTTTCCGGAGCCACTGACAGAGCACGTTATAATTCCCACTGCCTTCACCCTAGAGGTTCCATTAAAGATGTTTCCAGAAAGGGGTGGGCTCTGTGTCACAGGTATTGTCCTAGAGAAATACGAGTGCGGGTCCACTTATCTGAATGGCACATGCAGGTCTGCAGGTGCACACACGGCCCAGAGTTGTGTGGTCAAGTGCATTTCTGGGTAAGATCTGAAAAGACAGTGTCCTAGGTGACAGTGGAACAGCTTCAGTCGGGTCCTGGCACGCATCTTGAAATGCTGCCCAAGTCCAGCCTATTTCTCCCCAGAGATAACAAACCCAGCCCCTGCCCAGAGGCCAGGGTAGAGCTCAGTTACCTTGAACCCCATGATGTGGGCTGGGGCATGAGTCCAGAAACCAAGCCCACCCTACTTGAGCTTTGTATCTCAACTTCTTCCAGAAAGTGGACAGTGAGGAGAGTGGTGGAAGGGCCTCACCCTGGAACCTGGCCTTACCCATCTCTCGTCTCCTTGCAGGCACCCCTCGGCCCACGAGTACTACGATCCCAATGACTACATGGGGGACATGCACCAGGACATGGACAGGGAGGAGCTGGAGCTGGAGGTACGGAGCCCTTGTGTCAAGCACAGAATGCTGCTTGGTGCCAAGGGAAACTGTCAGAAGTCCCTTCCGTCATGAAGGGCACTTCTCCGCCCCTTCATATCAGGACAGAGCTCAGCAAGTCCTCAACCTGGGCTCCCTGTCATCTGCACACTCCTCCCCACTAGTAACCCCTCACCTCTATGTCATGGCCACCTGTCTCTCCAAGTGAGGGCTCAACAGCAGGGGAAAAGATGCTGTTCCACTGCTTCTTGTGCTCCAAGCTTGCTAACGAGAATCTTGAAGAAATTAAGCAAAGGCCAGAGAGGACTCTGGGTGGGGTTTTCTGGTGTTTGCTAAGTTCTACTTGTTGTTGTCCCTTTGGTAAGGGTAATAGGAAAAAAAGGACACCCAATTCCAGGGCTTGGTCGGCTGTGTCATATTTCAGTGTGTTTTCCCAGTCCACAAGTGTTTCTGGGAAGGTCATAGGCACCTTTTAAAGAGATCCCTGATGTTGACAGGGGAGCCGTTGGCCCCAAGAGAACGTCGACCAGGGAAATCCCGCTGACACTGATCCAGTCTGAGGCCCAACCCCTTTGGGACCTGGGCCGCCCACTGAGCTCAAGGAGGTGTTTAGCCGCAGCAGGTTCCCAGCCAGTGACAGGCATCACTGAAAAGTTTTTAAAAAGCATGTATTCCTCAAGCATCCCTTTCACGGCACCCAGACTTCTCCTTTCAAATTAGAGGATAAGATCAGTAACGATGGGCAGTCGCAACTAGAGCCAGCTGGTGTCAACAAGCCAGGTGACACTCTATTTGAGAATTTCACACCGTGCGTCTGGTCTACCCAGGAAAGGTAGCTGTGCTGTTTTTCTAAAGATAATAAGGATTCTGCCCCTGGCTTGCAGTGTCCTATCGGACCAGAAGCAGCTGAGGACTCCTAAACACGTGTCCTTTAAGTTGTTGACAAACCTTCTTCCCAAAGAGAGTTCCCACCATCAAATCAATTTGGGAAATGCCAGGTTGGACAAAACAAGATTTTTTTTTTTTATTTTTATGTGGTGCCAAGGATCGAACCTAGGGCCACAAGCATGCTACCGCTTGAGCCACATCCCCAAGACAGATTTTTAAGCGGAGTCCAGAACTCCTGACTCTTAAAATTATATGGGAACCTCCCTGGGGAAGAGAGGTGGACACAGTAGGCAGATTTCCCAAACCCCTCTCACCCAGTTAACATGCCTGTTTACATTTCCTCATTCTGTCTCTGGAACACTCTTGGAAGGGCTGATGATCTTGCCTTTATTTACGTACATATGTATGAGTGTCAGGGATTGAATCCAGATGTCCTTAACCATTGGGCCACCTCTCCAGCCATTGCCGAGACCGGCTTTGAACTCATGATCCTCAGCTGCTGGGATTACAGGTGTGCACCACCACACCCAGCTGACTCTGCTTTTTGATGATCATCCTAACTGACAAAACCGAGCTTCTCAAAGTTCTCAAATACCTCAGGAGCTAGATTTACAGACTTTCAACATCGAGTGCCTAAGCTTGCCTTTATTTTCACTTTCTCATACCTGTGAGGCTGTCATGGAAGCCAGCTGTCCCAGGACAAGTCCCATCCAGAAGCGATTGCACATGGTTTCACTGTTCCTCAAGTCCCCACGGTATCTGCCTTACAGGTTTTTAAGTTGGTGTCACCCAGAACTGTTATCTAAACCAAGGTAGTTCCTATACCACTGTCTCAAGCACAAGTCAGCATCAACCACCATAAATAACAAGTTTATACAGTGTTCAAGCCTGGTACTAAGCGCTGGTGCCTACCAGGGGCCTGCAACCCAGGCCACCACGTGCCGCTCTTCCGTTTCTCTGCGGGGGCTAGCTGGTGTGAAAGAAGAGTTCACAGAGTCAGCCTAAGGAAGTAGGCTCTCCGATGTGAACCCCGAGAGCCTCTGGAGTTCGATGGGAATCTGTCCCCTAGGACCTGGCCACCCTGGGCACACTGAGGTCAGAGGACCCCTGGCTGACCCTCCTCGTCTCCAGCATTACTTAGGGGGCCTTAGGGATGCATTTTCCCCCTGCAGGACCAATGTCATCCAAACTGCCCCGTGGCAGAGCCAGTTCACCATGGCCTAGAAGGGACCGAGCCCCTCGTGGACCTGAGAAGGCTCTTCTCATGAATAGAAGCAGGACCCAGAATCCAAGGGTTCAGAAAACTCATGAGGCATTTTAAGTTTTAGACCTTTGATACCCCGAGACTTTATATCTGTTCTTGACACCAAGTCCACTGTTTGGCCTTTAGAAACGAAGCAGCAGGAAGTCACCACCCGACTGCCCTTGAGGGGCTCATCAGCCATGAGGACCACTCACATTAGCTTTTAACCTCCTAGCATCTGGACATCGCTGGCTCCTGGGCACGATGCTTACCACTGAGCAGCACCTACCCCCACCTCTGTCTGTCATCCGTGGCAACCTATGGTGGATTATTATAAATGACGCCTCCGAGTCTTGGCCTCTTTCCTCCCGTCTTGCCATACGCCCAGCTGTGAGGTCACCTACCAGGTCATGGGGTAGCTAGAACATAGTCCACCAGGGCCAAGCAGACGCCAGCCACTTACATCTCCAAAAGCATGAGCTAAATCCACCTCCTTTCTGTAGAAAATATCTAGCTTCCAGTATTTTGTTACAGTAACACAGAGTCTCCCTGCCGCCACCCACCCCCAGGGCACCTCCATCAGAATCCCCAGGGCACCTGCAAGGCCCTCCACAGATGTCATCTGGCCTGTTTAAGAAAAGTGATACCTCACCCCTCTGCCAAGACCCCAGGTTCTTCCAGTGGACCCCGTTTTCAGGGTCACTATTACCAAGCTGCCATCCCTACTTCTCACAGGATTTCTTAGCTGCCTTCCATCCCATTTTGTTCCAGCTGCTGAATTTCAGAAGAATCAGGCCTATTTTCGGGGGGAGGGGGCAGCTCAGCAAAATATCTCAGACTTTTGAAAAAGCCAGCGGGTCCACAGGGGCCAGATGAGGAGAATACGTGCGTGGGGTAGGGTGTTATCAAAGCCAGTGTGCGGAGAAAAACAGATGTTCTTGCCTCTAAAGCCCACAAAGTGATCCTGTTTAGGTACGTGTCAGATCCCTGTCATGGTGACACTGCTCAGAGTTGACAGGATTTTTCCCAAGTACACCCCAGGGCTCAGCCGCCAAATAATTACCCATAAATTTCCAGGTACTGAACACCTGGTCCAGGTCTTCTTGTCGGCAATTAAGAAGGAAAATAGATGTCTGAGGAAGGCTTTCCTGAATCTACTGTTTTAATTTCCCCAGTGACCCTGCTGCAGCGTCCTGTACGGGCTGGGAGCTGCTGTCACCTGTGGTAGCGCCTTCATTTCTGATGATGTCATTGTGAGACCTGTCTAGAAAGGGAAGCTACAGTTTCCACAGGGGGCTAAGGAGGTCTCCAATTCCAGTGTCCTAGAGTGACAGGAGTAGATCAGATGGGAATCTGATGGTGGTCTGGAAGCACTTCAGCCAATCTGGAAATTTCCCCTGAGGGAAACCACCTGGTCTACCCTGAGCACATCCATCTACCACCTCTGGCTCTGCCTGCAGAATCAGGATCTTCCCCTTCCTGCTCTGCCCCCTGCAAAACAGGCCCTTCATGCACAGCTCCCCCACACAGAATCAGATGCCCTCACTGGAGTACATGCGCCCCCAGAGCTTGGCCTTTCCATTCCTCCTGCCCAGTGTCTGGCATGGACAGTTAAATATCTGAAGGAAGACGTCGATGCTGTCACCCATCTCCCAGGGAAACAGCCATGTCGCTAGACCCGTTCCTACATCCCACAGGGCGCCGTCCACAGACAGACACGCTGGGAACGCGCACACCATTCCTGGACCCGTAAGGTCAAGGGCTGCTTGCAATATTAACATCAGCATTTGGTGTCCCCTAGGATTACAGTGACCAGAGCTAAAACAGAGCAGTTGAATCACCCTGGGGCGACGCCACCTCCATCCCCTAATTGGAATATGGTGTCGGTTTTATCTGAAACAGGCTCAGCTCTTTATCCAACAGTCCATCTAGCCCAGGGAGGAACAGGACATGGGAGGGGGTGGTGATCCAGATCACACTTGATACATAATGCATACCACTTTGATTAATGGGCATCTCTGAAATCTTATCACGGACAGATAAGTATTGATAACCTCAGCTTTCACCGAGCCACTCCGAGGCAGAAACAAAGGTGGAGAATTTACAAGCCACCCAAGCAGTTGGGGAAGTTTAACATGAGTCCCCAAATGCAGTTTCTCATTTTGAAACCGTGGAATGGCGGAGGTCGTTGGGCGGCTTGCCCAGTGAACTCTCACTGCTCCAGAACAAGCTCGAGGAACACTCCAACCCAGAAAGCCCCCTCTGTGGCCCCCATCTAGATGAAGCGCAGCCTCTGCTACTCAGGGAGGTTTGCTAGGCCACTAGTGATAGGAAAATGGGTTACTCCAGAGGATTGGGAAGGAGCTGGCCCTCGTGGTCAGCTGCGGCCCTTCAACCCACACTTAAAAATCTTCCTCCCATTGGTAACCGTACTATCTAATGCAGCTAAATTATGAGAAGTTAATAGGGTTTCATTTAATGAGAGTTTGCCCTGTTGCGAGAGCTTAATTAGGAAGTCGTTGGGTCAACATATCAATGATCAGGAGATAAACTCAAGGTGTCCTGTGGAGGGGCACTGAACTCCGCCCTCCCTGCTCCCACGATGCTAACCCCAGGCGAGCACACCTGCGCCTGTTATTAAACAGCCACCTGCTGAGGGCTCCGAGGGCCTCACCTCTGACTCTTCACTTTGTAGCAAGGAAGCAGAGGCTCATGGGGGATAACAAGCTGGTGAGGAAGCTTCTAGAAAGAGGTGATTGGGCTTTGCAGACCAGTCTGCCCGTCCTCACCGTCCTGATCCCTCACCATGTTGAACTCTATAAATCATCCAGAGACCACTAACAGCCAATTGGATCACGGCAGTCCTCACTTGCCACTGTGGGCCGGGTCCCCAGGACGCTGGAATAAGATCTGCATTCCTCATTCTAGCCTGCAGAGCCTCCTCTGTTGTGACCCGTCCCCTGGCCACACTCAGCCCGCCTCTCTCCCTTTGCAGAGAGCACTCTGACCACACCGGCCCGGGGCCTTTGCATTTGCTATCTTATGCCAGGAAGGTGTCCCTGTCTTTCACAAGGGACGGCTGCAGGGGTGACTGCCCAGTGGCCCTTTTGAGCTTCTCCACCCTCCTCACCCTCTAAGAAGGGCCACGAGAGAAGCCACTTGGAAACAATCCTTAGGGACACAGGCATAAAAAATGCTGAGAACCCGTCCCGTCTCCTAGCTGGCAAGCAGGTGACACTAAAATTCAGATCAAAGGATCCACTCACTGGAACTCAATTGGCCCTTCCCATGGTCCTGTGGCTATAAACACTTCCCATGTCCTTGGCAGAGTGGGCGGCGAGTGACCTGGCCTGTTTACGTTCTCAGAAACCCCAGAGCAGCCTCCCAGAGCCGTCTCAATCTTCAGAGTTCTGAATTCACCCTGAAGGGCACACAGAACAGGCACATCCAGTGACATTCCTGTCGTGTGCTCCTCATTGGCTCCCTCTGCTTTCATTTCATTTAATTTGCAGATGAAACTATTTTGCAACCAGAAACACTAGAGCATTGGATGCGTGGGATCCTGTCCCCCTCTTTTCTGGGACATGTGAAGGGAAAGCAGCACCTAACCAAATCCACTGGAAGCCTTGGTACCACACTGGCTGGCCGGCCCGGGGTCTGGAAACACTCTTGTTTGTGGCTGACATTGAGGGAATGTTTTTTAAAAGCCCCACCCCTGAGGTCTTGACACTGAGTGAAATATGGGTAATTTTTCTTTGGGAGGATCAATAAAATAACTATTTTCAAAATGACTTTATATTGACTGAAGGGTCAGAAATGCCCAGGGCATTGATCCCGTGTCCATAATCACTTTTTGTTTAGTAAGTTAAACCAGCTCTACATAGTTGGATGCAAAGAAATCCCGTTCATCATTTAAACAAAATATTTTCCAAGCGTCTGACACGCTCGGGCTGCCTGCAGGCGCCTGACGGGGGTGCCTCTCTTTGTCTAGGAGGTGGACCTGTACAGAATCAACAGCCAGGACAAGCTGGGCCTCACCGTGTGCTATCGCACGGATGACGAGGACGACATCGGCATCTACATCAGTGAGGTACGTGCTCCTCAGTCCAAACTCTGGTTTCCAGGCCCTTGAACGAGACCCTCTCATGTTTGCCAGCCCTAGTCTGGTTCCTCCTTGGGCCTCTGCAAAGACGCAGACCACCTACTCAGTCTCCCTCGGAGTCGAGGGCCTGCGTCTTTGCAGGGGAGGGGAGTAGGCTCTCCCGTCAGCATCCAAGGCAGAATCGCCCTTCCCAAGCCGCAAACCAGCCGTAAAATGGAGTCGTTTACATGGATTCGTGTGTTCAGCCCCGAGGGAATGGCAGATTGCCATTTCCTACTCAAGTTCACGCTTTTTAAAAACCGGCCTCCCCCTCTCCCTCTTCATGGGTCTCTATCGCCGAGTTCATCTGTTGGGACGTAATGTAGATGAAGCTATCTAAGTTCATAGATGGCAGCCGTGCAAGTGAGCCCATCTCAACACGGATCCAACCGTGCGCCCCCACCCTAGCCGGCCCAGAAGCCCTGCCTCTCTGCAATGATCCAAGAGAACCATTTTCTGGGTTTTTTGATTATCCAGTTGAATATCCACCCCTCCCCAATTCTGCATCAGTGTTTTAGGGCATCCCTCCCACCCCGAGTCCTGTTTCTGTCAGTTACCTTCCATTTTTAAAGTTACTTCCCCCAAGTTTAATATAAGCATTCAGTGAAAATGATCAAGGTATGGTTGCTGATCAACATAGTGACACGGGTACCGTGAACCTGTTCTCCGTGATTTGATTTTAATTACTGTGTGAGCTCCCCCAGTGAGCTGTGCTGCCTTATGCCCCTCAGGTCTCAAGAGCTTGTGGACGATGCTAGGTTCAAAGGCGGCCAGGCAGGGATCTAAGACCAACTCTGGAAAGGGCTCAGGCAGATGGGCCCATGCTCCTGTGTGTTAGTGTTGCCCAAAGTCTTGCTCCTATCTGTGCAAGACAGGAGTAACCATCCCGGGGTTAGAGGTGACCCCTGGGTTGGTGCTGAGAAGTCTGCTCTCTTTCAGATCGATCCCAACAGCATCGCGGCCAAAGACGGTCGCATCCGCGAAGGGGACCGCATCATTCAGGTAGGTGTGCTTCTAACAGGTGGCCTCAGTGTGTGCCTGTCACCAAAGAACAAACTCACTTCAAGGCTGAAATGCATGAGAGGAGAAGAACTGGGTCCAGAAACCTGGCCTGGCGAGGGCCCTGGGGGACAAGCCAGCACACCTCATTGCATGCATCTGTCAGGGCCAAGGACCTGGCACCACTGACATGAGGGACACAGTCTGTGCGCGCGCCAGGGGAAATCGCTCTAGTTTTGGATGAAGCACCTAAAATTCCATCTCGTCATTAAAATGGGGGCCTCACTGGCAAGTCTTAGATTTCCTGGCTCCATGTTTAGCCATCCTGTGGAACCGTGGCCTTGAGTGCTGCTGTTCCTCCAGGCCACTGAGGCCATTCGGGTCTCTTCTGGCCATAACCTTTTTAATCTCAGGTTGAGACTCTTGACTTCATTTTGTCCCACAGGCTTAGCTTGCTACCTCTTCCCTTCTACTCCACGGTGTCTATTTCTCTCATTATATAATTCTGGTTTCCTTCTTCCCTGGCTGAGCCTCCATCTTCCACCAGAACCCCAGCCGCTGGAGGCTCCTCCCCTGGAAAACTGACCTTCACCTTCACTGCCTAAGGCTAGAACGCTCAGCAGAGCACCCTTTCTGGTCACTGCAGTTTTCCATTGAGCTTTATGATTAAGCAAAGAGGCCCCCAGCATGCCCCAAGGGCCTCCTGGAATTCCAGACCTGGTCTTCTCTGCCTGCACCATGTCTCAGCAGCCCTTCTGCCCCTGGGCCATTAGGACTGGTCACAGCAACCAGTGGTCTCTCCTTTTGCTGCCTGTTGGTCTCCTGTTGTAAGGTGGCAAAGTCAGCCTAGAAGTGAAACTTCCAACTCAGGGACATGTCCTAGAGGAGCCACACCCCTGCAACTAAGACCTGCAGAGTCTCTGGGACAGGTGAACCAGCCCTGTGCAAGAAGGTTATCAGGTGTGAAGGTGACAGTCACTCCAACTCCAAAGAAGTTAGTGTTAAGCTGGGGCACAAACACCCCATGTCACTCCATCCCCCTCTCTACTTTCCACCTCCCTAAACGTCTCATCAAACTCATTGCCACCTTTTCTCCCTATTATCCAAAAATATCATCTTCCATTTCTGCCTGGACCTGGTGCCCTCTGCAACAGGAGGACTTTCCCAGCCCTCCACAGGAGTCCCAATGTCCACCCACAGGGATCCTTCTTGGACCAGGTCTTCCTTTTCTATAAGCAGCAACTTGAGATACACGAAAGTTCCATGTTCCAGCTTGAGAGGGGGACAGTGCAGGCCTGAGCAGGATAAAGTAGATTTGCACCAGCTCATCATGCAACTATCCACTGTTTTTGCTTTTTCAGATCAATGGGATAGAGGTACAGAACCGCGAAGAGGCTGTGGCTCTTCTGACCAGTGAAGAAAATAAGAACTTTTCTTTGCTCATTGCAAGACCAGAACTCCAGGTAAGTCGGCTTCCCCACAAGAAACTGGCTTTGCGATACTACATTCCCAGCCCCGCAATGACAAGTATGTGAAAGCATAACTAAACTTGCTGTGACTTGGAGTCCACTGTATCGAGGAACCACTTAGGATGACGCCAGCAGCCCCAGCCCCTACACTGCAGGTGGGAAGGGATGTTAACAAGGCAAACATAGCAAAATGGAAAATGAGGACAGGAGCAAGCAGATGCTCGACTTCCTGAGGGGACAGCTGTCCTGCCTAGAATGCTAGGCACAGCCTCTGTTTACCACAGCAGAGCACAGGGACACAAACATCGATAAATACTAACCAACCCTCAGTGACCATCTAAGAAACAAGGGACCCCTGTGCAGAGCACCTTACATACCCGTCGGCCTTCCTGGGAGACTGACGTTCCCAGAGCCCAGGACACAGGGTGGTGGAGCGCAGAGGGACTCTGCCCTAAGCAATTGGATCAGAAACCGCTGTGCTGCACTCATCCTCCGGGGGCAGGGACCATGAACTTGTGCAGATGCCTCTAGCTCTGAGTCAGGGCAGCAGATCTATTTTGGTCAGAAACCTCAATGGAAAATACTCCAGGGGCAGCAAAATAAAGAGTAGCCGAGTCAGGATGCTGGAGGAAGGCTGGGTAGCCACCTCACCTGGGGTCAGCCCAGCTGTTCTAAATGACCATGGCTGTGTTCTGATAAACTCCGAAGGCAAGCCCATGCGGTACAGCCTTTGAAAGGCAAAGGCCTGGTGACAGTCACGTCCTGGCCCACAGGTACATCATAGACCTACTTTTAGCAGAAAGAACTTTCTGCATTAACGATGATTCTCTTTGGGGCCTGAAACACATACCAGGGTCAGCAAGGACATGGAGCTAGATCTGCCTGTGGCCTGTTCCCCAATAGAGACTCCCCTCATGGACATAGGGTCACACCCTTCACCATGAGGAGGGGCAAGTCTCTGACCTATAGCACACTGGGAACACTGCGTTATGACGACTCCTGGAGGGAGCCCTAGAAGTATTGTCCCCAAGGTAATGTCCACTGTTAGTAAAAAAGGGAAAGCACAAGGAAACTTGTAATCACTGCCGCTTCCCCAGCTGGACGAGGGCTGGATGGACGACGACAGGAACGACTTCCTGGATGACCTGCACATGGACATGCTGGAGGAGCAGCACCACCAGGCCATGCAGTTCACAGCCAGTGTCCTCCAGCAGGTAACCTGGGGGCCGGCCCACATCCCGCAGCGCTGCAGGCACATGCCCTCCCCTCCCTCCCTCCCTGCTGCTCAGGAGCATCCAAAATGCACCCGCCTGGAAGATAGAAAGCACTTAGGCCATTTCCCGTGTCTGTCTGAGCGAGAGAAATGCAAGTCCAACGCTCCCTGGCCGAGCTGTCAAGGCTGAGCAGTCACCCTGGGCTTAGCTCCCTTCTGATATCTGTTGGTGCCAGCATTCCCGTAGACTCCGGGAAAGCAAGCAAGCCGTGTATTTGAAACTGAGCAATTCCCTCTGTTGAACCTGAGCTTGGGGGAGCCTAGTAGCTACCTCCTGTGCCCCTCCCCTGGTCAGGGTCACAGTCCCACTTACTGAGTCCCTATGAGCACTTCGTGCATCCTGGGACCCCTGCACTGCTCTACTGGTGAAACTCACTCATTGAAATAACTATTATTATTCCCACTGGAAACAATGGTAAGTTGCCCAGATAGACAGGGCTGTCCAGTGCCCCACCCTTGACCCCACCCTACTGTCAGCCTCCTCCGGAAACACTTGTCCTACAAGGGTGTTCTTGTTTTCTCCGTGCAGAAGAAGCACGAGGAAGACGGTGGGACCACGGACACGGCCACCATCCTGTCCAACCAGCACGAGAAGGACAGCGGCGTGGGGCGGACAGACGAGAGCACGCGCAACGACGAGAGCTCAGAGCAGGAGAACAACGGTGACGACGCCATGGCGTCCTCCAACCCGCTGGCGGGCCAGAGGAAGCTCACGTGCAGCCAGGACACGCTGGGCAGCGGCGACCTGCCCTTCAGCAACGAGTCCTTCGTGTCGGCCGACTGCACGGACGTGGACTACCTGGGCATCCCGGTGGACGAGTGCGAGCGCTTCCGCGAGCTGCTGGAGCTCAAGTGCCAGGTGCAGAGCGGTGGCCCCTACGGCCTGTGCGACGCGGCCAAGAGCGAGCCCGAGAGCGTGGACAAGGAGCTGGAGCTGCTCAACGAGGAGCTGCGCAGCATCGAGCTCGAGTGCCTGAGCATCGTGCGCGCGCACCGGCTGCAGCAGCTGCGGGAGCAGGCACGGGAGCCCTGGCTGCTGGCGCCCGGCGCCTTCCGCAGCTACGCGGCCAGCGTGGACGGGCGCCGGCGCGAGCTGGCCGACATCACCGAGCTGCCCGAGAAGTCCGACAAGGACAGCTCGAGCGCCTACAACACGGGCGAGAGCTGCCGCAGCACCCCGCTCGCCCTGGAGCTGTCCCCCGACAACTCCCTGCGGAGGGCGGCCGAGGGCGGCACCGAGGCCCACCTCCTGGCCATCACCGAAGACCCCGAGGTCGGCGCCCCACTCTACAGCCCTTCGGCCAAAGAGCCTGAGCTCGGGCCGGCCCTGGAGGGCTCGGAGCGCAGGGCCGAGGGCAGCAGGAGCCCGCCGCTGCGCGCCGCCTGCCGGTCCTCAGCCCCGCACTCGCCCTACAAGCACGCGCACATCCCCGCGCACGCGCAGCACTACCAGAGCTACATGCAGCTCATCCAGCAGAAGTCGGCCGTGGAGTATGCGCAGAGCCAGATGAGCCTGGTGAGCATGTGCAAGGACCTCACCTCCGCCACCTCCTCCGAGCCGCGCATGGAGTGGAAGGTGAAGATCCGCAGCGACGGCACGCGCTACATCACCAAGCGGCCCGTGCGCGACCGCCTGCTGCGGGAGCGTGCGCTCAAGATCCGCGAGGAGCGCAGCGGCATGACCACGGACGACGACAACCTGAGCGAGATGAAGATGGGCCGCTACTGGAGCAAGGAGGAGCGCAAGCAGCACCTGGTGAAGGCCAAGGAGCAGCGGCGCAGGCGCGAGTTCATGATGCAGAGCAGGTTGGACTGTCTGAGGGAGCAGCAGGGGGCCGAGGAGAGGAAGGAGGTGAGCATCCTGGAACTGAGCCACAAGAAGATGATGAAGAAGAGGAACAAGAAGATCTTCGACAACTGGATGACCATCCAGGAACTCCTGACGCACGGCACCAAGTCCCCCGATGGCACCAGAGTGTACAATTCCTTCCTCTCCGTGACTACTGTATAATGCCCGCCTCCGCGCGCTGTTCATAGGAGTGACCACCACCGCGGGGTGGAGATTCCTGCCTCGTTCAATGCGGCACATTGTTGTATATAAGACAGTCATCCTGTTTACGGTCTCAGTCTGCCACACCTGCGACTGGGCTGTCACCGCTGTTTTCAGTGCAGGTAAAATTACACCCTTTACCGTCGTTGAAGGCAATACTAACAGCTTTTTTCAAATAGCAATTGTACTTTTTTACTTGTTATACCTTTTACATAAAGTGTTTAAATTTCAAAAAGATCTTTTATTACGCATACTTTCACAGAATAAGTTGTTGAAACTATATTCATATTAAAAAAAAAAGTTAAACACGCTTTTTTTTCCTGCCTAAAATACAAATACAACTGCCGGTATGTATTTTTAATGGAATCCTATTTTATAACCTTACTTTGCTGAATGTGTTTCATACGGATGACCATTAATATATATGTAGGTCAAGGTTTCAACTCAAAACCACCAACTTCTGTGGTTAAGGATTTAATAACAATAATCAAACCAGCACTACTTAGACTTGGAATGATACATTGACACAGTTTTCTGGTGAAGGTTCCTAAGAGAGTGTAAAGGTCTTAGCAGAAAGCAAAATATCCTGCAGCTTTATGGAAGTTTAAAGCATGTTTGCAAATATTGCAGCCTATTGGAAGATTTGCATGTACAGGAAAGTTGTCGATGGAGATGGTTTGTGAAATTTTAAGTGTTCATTGTAGTCAGCCTTTGCTTTGTAGATCAGAAGGTACAGACTTATACAAGCAAGTTCATGAAATCACCATTAGTTACAAACACTAAGTAAAATGAAGTTAAAATAAATTATTATTTTCTATTTGATATGTTTTGATGTGATTCCTCATTTTGCAGTGGTGCCTACAAAATAAAAGCCTTTTGCAGTGTCTATTTTTTTCCCTTGGTTGTACGACCTGCTACCTTGGAAGAATTCAGCTCTTTCAGCCTAGAAGCCAATGACATAAGTAAATCAGGAAATAACAGCACTGAATAAGGCCACAAATACACCATCCATAGAGTCCTGCATTGTGACAGCTTGACTGACAGCAAGCTTCACCCTGGCCCAATGTCCTATCAATATGAATGGTTATGAACAAGTTTAGCAGTTGGGGCCATGTAAACTGATATTTCTTTGGTTTACACCAATCATTACTGCCTGTGAGTTTGTCCAACTTTCCATTTCTATGGTAAATCTGCAAATTGGGCAGTATTTTCATACATTAAAAGGGGTCACCAAAGTGGGTGGGCTTCAAAAGTGACCTCTTTCAGACCACAATCACCGCCAAGAGCCTATGTAATAAATCTGCTACCAATTGTTCCCTTTACACTAATTGCCACTATAATACCTACTGAAAAATAAAGATTAGCAAGAGTATGCATGATACCAGATATCTGCTTTACTCACATTAAAATTTGGATTGAAACAGCAAGGCATTTTAGATATCTAAGACATCAATTTCTTTCCAAAGACCCATTAAAACCCCCATCCTTCCTTTGGGGCCGGAATCTTAAAACCCATTGGTAGTTACACTTGTAATAAAATAACTTCATGAAAATGAGATACTGAAATATTTATCACCACTAAAATTACTAAGGTAATGACATGATTTCTTTTAACCTAGAGGTGCTTAATCACTGAGCCACATCCCCAGCCCTTTATATTTTAACACAGGGCCTTGACAAGTTTCTGAGGCTGGCTTTGAACTAGTGATCCTCCTGCCTCAGCCTCCCAAGCTGCTGGGATGTCAGGTGTACACTACCATACCCGGTGGTAATTACATAATTTACATACTAATCCCGCTACACAATTCTAATGAGCATCTGTTTGGCGGGAGGGGCGAATAGCTTCCCTCTCCTGGGTGTTGTCACTAAAGCCCACCAGAGCAAAATATCCAAGAGTCATGGGGTATGAGAATCAAGCAGAAGGGTTTCTGATCAGGGCTTCCCACGTACCTCTGGAATTAGGGACCAGCCCATGTGCTTAGGGAAAAGTACAGGGAAATAATGAAGCCAGAGGCATTCAAATCCCAATCTAGATACTTGGGTTCCAACTTCTGTCTCAAATCACTCAATCAGCTAGATACACCTGCTCACAACTTGAAATGCAAACTGAGGTCTCAATTTAATTCAGATCCAGTCCTTAAAAAGTTGAGACACCCCTTAGAAATAATCACTCTGCCAACGAGAACTGGAGGAGGCAAGGAAACTCAGTGAGGCTCATTAATAACCAAACTGGGACTGGAATTCAGCCCCCAGCCCCATGTCTCTGATTGCACAGAGGATGCTCCTGGGTGTGGGGCTATTTCAATACATTCCATCCCATACCCTCAATCACAAATGGCTGCCCCAGGGTGAGCACGAGCCCGCAAACATGAACCTGCCACTTCTTCAATCAACCTGAGCTCCCCAATGCCTCCCTGTGCAAGCCTCACTGAGCTGGTGGCGAGTCAAGGGATTTTCCTGGGTAATAGCGAGGAGACAATTTACCCTTCCATGGTCACTGATGTGCAACCCTCCATCCTGTGTAAACAGCGACCACTGTGAGCAACAGGTCTTTCTACCAGCCCTGCTGCCTGTACCATAGTTCCTGGGCTCATTAAGAATTGGATAGAAGCTATGGATTCCCTCTGCAGGAGAAAAAAAAAAATGTACTTAAAGCAAATAATACATCATTGATGGCATTTAATATCAGACACTTGACATAACCCTGGAACCTACTCATGGACTCTGACGGGTATGAGGACCCCAAGTTTTGGCCAACTAAATTTAATAGCACTATGGATTTATTTTTCAAGCTTCATTTGCTTGTATTTTGCAGAATTAGTTGATGTGAATGCCTGCTTTTAGTATCAAGGAATACATTTTTTTTCCTTATCAGAACCATATTGCTTAAGGCTATGAAAACATGATTGACCACTAGGACATCGTCAGTTGTGCTAAGGTTTTTCTCACAGCTAAATACATTTAGGAACTGTGAGAGCAGATTCCCGATTCTCCATAGCAGCTACCCCCATCTGCCTCAAGACTCTTAAACTTTTTCTAGAAGACAAAGAGAAGGAAACGAGGACTTATCAACCCTGTAGAGCTACAATGTCCTATTCAGAAGCCACAAGCCACATTTTAAAATGTGGTGGACCCAATGCCAGCACTCCTGGGTCCAATCCCTGTTCTTTGAGGCAGGTGACTTTATCAACAATTAGACTCCAGGGAAGACCTCCGCCTGGTGAGTAGAGAGATGTTATTTGAATGTGCATCACCAGACGCAAGACCCTTTCCCCGTCACCACTGTCACCCCATCTGCCTCTCAAGAAGCAATCCAAAGTAGGCTCGGGTTGTGTTAATATCTGTGACACATTTACAATTATAATAAAATAAATTGCATCCAAGTGACAGACATTTCCCTCAGTTCCTTTTAAGTACTAAATTACAGACTCTCCTCTCTTGCCAAGAATACAGGACAACGCATTAAAAAATGTAGAAGCGTGAGGTACAAATTAAGCTTGTCATCTCTCGTGTGGCAACAGGAAATCCCGAAAATCAAGACTCACAAACACCAAGTGCGGGATTGCCCATCGCCTTGGGAATCCTCGTGGAGGATGAATTAGGAGACTCCATAGCTCCGCGAAGAGGAACCCAATAACTACCCACACGCAGCCCTGGGCGGTAGGTTGCAGGTGACTAGTCACAACTCTGCCCCAAACTGAGGGGAGAGAATTCGCCATAGCAAGTGGCAACCACTCCCACCTTCATTTCTGTGTCCCCATTGTCTTAGCATCTCTTGGATTTCCGTGTGCACCCGCTAATTTAAAAGAAATCACCAAAACCAGAGAAGTTGCAAGAATTCTCTTGGCAAATGCTGTGGTCTTTGATTTGGATGAAGCCAGCGGTTACGGAAGCCAGCGTAGCTCTTCGGGTTTTGTTCAGATGGGTTTTTTTGTTTGTTTGTTTTTTTAATCATTTTTTTCTTTAGCTTCCAGTTGCACCTAATCCTGGAAGGTCGGGGGCAGCAGGGGCACGCAATGGGTTTTCCTTTATCAGTGGCAGGAGCCTGACCCCATCACACCAGGATGTGTTCTCCAGTGAAAACCTGGAGGACTAACGGCCCTTCCTTCCCCGGGGCGACTGTGAGTTTCCACTTGCTCACCACGTTAGTGAGTCTTGCTGAGATCCTCCAAAGCCAAATAAAAGTGCCTGGTCCTCATCACAGTCCCCCCAAATATGCAATGTTTAAACTGAATTGTGCGTTTAGTTCTCCTCTCTAGATGCCACCCCAGGTGGGATGGCCTTGATTAGCAGCCTCAGCTCTGAGGAATGGTGACCGCCCCCCATGGCTACCAGGAGCGTGGCAGAGGCCAGCCCAGGCGGTGGTGTCTGTGTGCACGCTTGGTTTGGGGGCAATGACAAGTTCTCCCAGAGCTTACAGTCCACTGGGAAGGAAAATAGTGCTCTGACCATCACCCGAGTACTTCTAAAATGTTCCAGTGGGGGAGAGAAGCAAATGCCACAGATTTCAGAGAAAGTCTCCTGACAAATCCAAAGTGCCACCGAAATGAATGTCAACTAGCTAGGGAAAGACAGTGCAGGCGGAGAAGCAGGACATGTAAAGGCCCTGAGGTGGGAAAGGCGTGGCTTCTTTGAAACAAATTTAAAAGAATACAGTGTGGTTTGAGCTCAGAAGGCAGCAGCAGAAAGAATACAATGGGGTATGAAAAATGTGAGGGCAAGAGTGTGGAAGGAGCCACGTTTCCTACTTGACCACAAATACCTATTCAACATAGCCAACATTTACTGAGCACCTGATGTGTTCAGGAAGCTATGCTTAATGCCTAACCAGTGCTGAATTTCCTGACCACAAAGAATCCAAGACAAGTGGGATTGGGATCCTTACCCTGCAGATAAGGAAGCTGGCACAGGCTGCGGGAAAGTGACACCATCTCCTGACTGCTTCCCTGCCACTGTCCCAGGAAGCACCCCTGAGACAGGAGGCTCACGGACTGCCACCTGCGGAAAGCTGTATTTCTCTATTATCAGGGTACCCAGCGGGGACACTCATGCTCTGCCATATCCCAGCTTGGGGCTAAATCCTCTTCCGACTCTGCGACTTCCCGTGTCTCAGCCGCAGTGGGTGAGAAACTCGGCAGGCAGAGTGGACTCTATGAAGGCCAGCCAGGGGGCCTGGGAAGGAGCACGCTTCCCCGCCATGTCCGCCACACATCACCCACCCTCGAAGGCAGGCCGGGAGCTCAGGGGCTCTTCCCTCCTCACCAGCTGCCAGCGTCCACCGCCCCAGGGGGGTGCCTGGGTTGCCCTGTCGCATACACAATGAAGAGGGCGGAGGATGTGGTTCAGGGCCACGCAGCCACTCTGATGACCTGCCCCCAGGACACTTCTTGTAGATGGCACTTTGCTGTTCCAGGGCTGCGGGTGACTCCACGCTGGAGAGGCCGCTGTGCGACCCTGGCTGCCACCCATCAGACCTTCCTGCCCTGAGCCATCTCCAAAGCCCCCTGAGCAGAGGCCACAGGCTGCGCAGGCACTGAAGGGCCACCCCGCAGGCACTCAAGGGCCACCCCCAGCACTGGTCTCTCACATAGTAAACCAGGAGCATCACGGGGCAAGGCCGACGCCTAATCAGTTACAATTCAAGCTTCTCCATTTTCTGAGAAGTGGGGGTTGAAGACACGGAGGTGGGCTTTGCAGATACCTCCCGGCTCCCCAGACACAGGAGCAGAGCCCTGGGACCAAGGGCACTGGGTTCTGATGGGAGCCCCTTCCCTGTGGCTGTGGCTTTGGAAGTTGCCAGTTTCAACTGGGACTTGGTGACCTTAAAAGCATGGGAGGCTCACTGTGGAGTCTAAGCCGCAGATATCCGCCACCATCCTGTTAGGAGAGGACTTCAGTTGGGCCAACTGTTTGGATCAACTGCTAAGTCTTCAGGCTCCTTTGGGACCTAGCCTTTCCACAGAGGTCCACCCACTGCCCACCTGCTCCCTCCTTAAGGCCGATCTGACGTCCCGTGCCCCATCGCCCTCCTGAACGAGGCCTGGCTGACCCGTCACCTCACATCAGCCTGATCCTGCAGGATGCGACTGCATTTCGCATTCAGGACTCACAGCTGAGCCCTCAGAGCCCAGCCAGGCTCAGCCCTCGGGGAGACATGGACCTCGGGGGCTGAGGACTCGGCCGCCAAACTTTCCCCAGTGGCTCATGCCCCCTGCGTAAGGAGCCAGGCCAGGCGCCCCTGGGAAGGCCCCCAAGGTCAGCAGGCAGAGCCCCTCAGCCACCCTCCTGGGCTTCTCCCTATACCCAAATGCTTCTCAGGTGTCATTTTGTCACAGAGACCCCTTTGAAGCTCCAGAGAGGGCACAGCCTCGTAGGAACGCAGGGATTCATAGACCCCATGCTGTAGGCGTGACAAAGGACACCTGGACCTCCCAGGCCAGCAGCCTCATGCCATCTTTGTGACCTTGAAGACGACCTCCTTGACCTTGGCAGTAGATGCTCTGAGAGGTCACCAAGAGGCATGAGCGAAAAAGAGACAGAATGGATCAACTGGACTTAATTGTTGGTGGAAGGCTATGAAGTGACCAGGTCATCTGCATCTGAGGGAACAAGCAAGCCACCCGTCGGGAAGGCTCCGGGATCGAGGAGGCGCCGAGAGCCCCAGCCCCAGGGAAGAGGGCCCACTTTCCCCAACCAAATAGACCCACTCAAAGACGGGTGACGGAGGTCAGCAGACCTGTCTCCAAAGATGGAAATCCAATGGCCAGCAAGCCCTTCAACACATGCTCTAGTCATCACCGACTCTCAGGTGGCCACCAGAGACGGCTGGCCACACCCCCAGGAGGCGCCTCTGGAAATACAGAAGTGGTTTCTCAGAAATGTCCTAGAATTGCCACAGGCTTCCGCACTGTGACTTCTGAGTACAGAAGCAAATGACCAGAAGGCAGAGGCTAAACAGACATCTGTGTATGAGTGGTCACTGCCACGTGACTCATGCCAGCCACCAGGTGGAAACCTACATGCACCCATAATGGATAAACAGAGTGGGGTGTGTGTGTGTATGTGTGTGTGTGTGTGTGCAATGGAATATTATTTGGCCATGAAAGGGAATGGATTCTGATAGATGTCACAACCCAGATGAACCTTGAATTAATTGCTAAGTGAATTAAGCCAGAGATAAAGGCATAAGTACTATATAATTCTAGATTTATGAAATAGTTACAAAAATTCATAAAGCAATAAATTAAAAGCGATTTTCAGTTCTGAGGGAAAGAGTTGTTGTTTAGCAAAAACTAATGCAATAACAGATGCAGAGCAGAGCCCCTCAGCCATCCTCCTGGGCTTCTCCCTATACCCAAATGCTTCTCGGGTGTCATTTTGTCACAGAGACCCCTTTGAAGCTCCAGAGAGGGCTCCC
This sequence comes from Marmota flaviventris, assembly GCF_047511675.1. NCBI lineage: Eukaryota > Metazoa > Chordata > Mammalia > Rodentia > Sciuridae > Marmota > Marmota flaviventris. The sequence continues at coordinate 4,428,765 of NC_092517.1, read as the reverse complement.
AGGTGCACCAGGCGGAGCGAGTCTCCCTTCAAGGAGGCTCCAGCTGCGGGGGGGGGGGGGGGGGGGGGGGGGAGGGGCGAGGCGGAGGAGACACAAGGAACAAGACCCAAGGTCAGAACTCAGACGCGAGCAGCCAAGATCCACAGCCGAATGCTCCCCATGGGGACCTGGGCGGCAGCACCAGCCCTCGGAACACTGCTGGAACACGGGTCTCAAGCCCAACCCGACCTCCCCTTCAGACGTTGTCACCAGGGCCACGCAGTGTGTGCGCCAGGCCCCCAGATGGCGGGACACTAGTCAAAGTCTGAATGAGCCTGCAGACAAGCAGGGATTCCTGCCTCCCTCCCCTACTTCTGGTCCCTGTATCCTCTGGTCTTGGAACTATTCCTCGACACAGCAGGCATCTTACAATTTAAGCTGAGCAAAGGAGCGATTGATTGACGTGAAACCAGGTACTCCAAGTTGGGTTATCAAAGGTGGCCTCACTCAATATTTAAGCCGAGACCAAAAGTTTGGGCAAGAGCCTTTGTCAAGTCCAGGTCGATTGAAACAGCGGGTGCCAAGGCCCTGGGTTAGAGAAGCATGAGGAGCCACCCTCTGCAAGTCCCATCTGGAGTCTACACTGTGGAGGAACACAAGGGCAGGCCAGCGCTGGGCTCCACGGCCTCCGGTTAAAGCCTCCCTCCTTCCTGGGCACAGCTCCCCTTCCTGGTTGGCTCTGCAGATAAGCCCATGGCGGGGTGTGGGGGACACCAAGCCCTCCTTCAGGGCTGTGGGCTCTAGTCAGAACCACCTCTCCATGACCTTGCACCCAGGGCCCCCTGTCTCCCTCTGAGCAAGGGGGGAGAACCAAGGCATCAGCAGGGGTCTGACGCTAGCCCAGGCCACGGTCCATGGCAATAAACACGGCCCCTCTGAGATGAGCTCAGGACGGCCTCATAAAAGCAGAGCAGGGCCATGGAGGAGACAGGGCGAGGGAGGCAGCCGAGTGGTTCCAGCCCCCTGGACCCGGGCCCATGGACCACCTACAGGTTAGGGCCACACTCAACACTCAACACCGGGCGGGCACGCGGCTGCAGGCCAGCCAGGGAAACGAAGAAGAGCCCCGGGGGTCACCGTTCTCCCTGAGCCAGGGGCCAGCTTTGTGCTGAATTACCCCCGCCCCCCGGAACTTTCCCCCATCTCATTTTTTTAACGTAACAGAATACCTGCAGAGTATCAATAGAGAAGGGTTTGTAAGTTATAAAGGGCAAAGTATCTATTACACACACACACTCAGGGCTGTTGAGGTCCTTGTAACAGCCGTGACATTTTCACTCACAGCAGAAGACTAGAATTTAGCCGAGGGGTCAGTGACCTTGTTCTGTAAAGGACCATGGGTGACATCGGCGGATGCCAGGGCCAGAGACAAATGCGAGGACCAGCGCCGGGTTCTTGGGGTCAAAGAGAAAACACATCTCCATGTTTTTATCGGTGGATTACAAAGCACCCGAGCAGGGTTTTGAGTCACGCAGGTTCAGTGATAAGAACAGAATCTGTCAGGGAGGGGGCCGTTTTACTGAGTGTTCACTCAGTGCCCCCCACACCCCGTCATTAAGTTGGTTGCAAATATACCCTGGTAAGACCCCTTTTAGCACCTGGGCCAAAGAAAACAGGGCGCTGGCTGGCTTGGGCTGGGGGTACACAGTCCACTGACTCCTGGGTTAGAACATGTATTACAGCATGTGTGTGTGTGTGTGTGTGTGCATGTGGGTGTGCCTGTGGGTGGGCCTGTGTACACACAAACACACATAAAGATCCAGCTGCAAGTGGACGGACGGAGGGAGATGCATCTACCATGAGGAATGGGCTCCCAAGACTGTGGAGGGGGAGGGCCCTCATCTGCGGGTTCAGTCTGCAAGCCTAGGACTCAGAGCTGGCAGCATAGTTGCAGTCCCAAAACTGACACATTCAAGGTCCCCAAGGAGCTGTTTCATTTGAACCCAAAGAGAAGACAGCTGCTGTGCAAAGATCCTGGGGCATGAAAACTGTCATGCAGCGAGGGGCCGCTGTCTCCTTGCAGATGGGCCTTCGGTTGGGTTTGATGGCCTTGCTGCTGAGTGGGAGAGTCCCCCACAACAGCTGCCAGGGTGACACATGCCTTGCTTCTGCTGCTGTGCAGACACCACCGTGCCCCATGTCAAGGTGACACCCCAGCCCCCTCCCCCTGGCTTTCCTGGCCTGCTGTGGTACTGTGGCCATCCTGGTGCCCCCTAAAACTGTACATCACGGTTGAATTATGCACCCCCCAACTTCACATGTTGGCGTCCTAACCCCCTGTGGCTCAGAATGGGGCCTTACATGGAAACCGTGTGATCAGGATGATATGGGGTCACTGGACAGCTCCAGCCCAGGATGACTGACATCTCACAGAAGGGGGACATCAGAGACACAGGCACCTGGCGGAGGGCGGCCTGGGAAGTGAGGGCCACACAGAGGGGCCACTTCACTACGCCAGGAACGCCGAGGTCGCCCCCGCCCCTCCAGGAGCAAGGAGAGAGGCGGGAGCCCAGGAGCCCTCAGCCCTGCCCGCCCCATCCCAGGCGTCCAGCCTGCAGAACTGTGGGACAGTAGATGCCTGTGGAAGCCACGTTTGTTGCTACTTAGGTCCAGCATAGAACAAGGCGTCACCTGGGCCCTGCCTGCCACTGTCCTTGGCTTCTCCTGTACAGAATTGCTGCCCAATTCAAGGGGACTCCTAGTTTTTAAAATAAAATAAAATCAGAGGTTACTTCACAGAACCAGGTCTGGGCAGCACCTGGGGGCCAGCGTGCGGGTCAGGAGGCCGGACCTGATGCAGCAGGCCAGGGCAAGTCCCCGAGGGCAGCAGGGACCACGTTCCCAAGGTCAGCATCTGCAGGGTTCCCAGTGGCTGCTTGGCCATCGGCCTGGCTGGCAACGGCTGGATGGGCACGAGGAGGTTCCGTTGGCCTGGCCCGGCCACCTGGGAAGGCACACAGCTGGCGGGGAAGGTGGGAGTGTCGGAGAGCTTGGCTGGGGGTCCCAGGCTGCCCCAAGCACCACCCCCCACCCCGTGCACGGGTCTCCTCAACAGAAGCCACCTGGAGGCTGGAGGGACGACAGCCCAACTAGAGCATGTTGAAAACGTGTGTCCACCAGGTGCCGTGAAGCCCGACTCACGAGAGGACCATGTCCTGAGAATAAGAGGCCCTGGGTCAGCTACGGAGGACGCTGCCCCCCTGGCGTTCCAGGGGGTCTCGACGTAGGTGCCGAGGAGCCCGGCCCCTTCCGTCTCACCGTCCACTGGCTTTGGGCTTCCTTTGTCCACACCCAGCACATCCCTGTGCGACTCGAAGAGCAATTAACTAAGGAACAGCTGAGAACAGCCGATGGAAACGGTTCAGAGAGACAGAGAAGAGAAGGCGTGGTCATCCAGCCACCAGAGCCAGGCCCGCAGCACCCTGCACAGAAGGGACACCTGGCCCTGCTACCCTTCATCTAGTAGGTCCCTCCCCGGGGCTGAGCTGTCTGGACTATTCCAGGACCATCTTCCGGTTCACCCACACCAGAGAATCCCACCACCACTTAGAGATGTGTTAGGCAGTAAAAGCCAGCGATGACTGCCAGCAGGAAGACTCGGAGAGCTTAAAATGTGATTAGCTTTGCTGATAAAAGCATGGCATTAGGTGACCATAAATTGTTGATAACGGCCTTCTGCAGGACGGCCAGCTGGCGCAACGGGATCAGGAAGTCAAGAGAGAAGAAAGATCCCTTCCACCCAGGGCACCCAGATAAGGAGCTTGCATCTGGAAGCCAGCACCCCGGAGTCACAGGGGTGTTATCTGGTCCTTGCACCATATAGCCATCGACTCGGGGGCAGGGAGCCATCTCGGCCAAATCTTCTCCCTTTTAAGCCCAAGAGACTCGGCTCGGGAGGCTGGTGGTGCCCCAGTTCCCATGAGGAGAAACCCGGGGGCAGAGCTGTCTTCTCTACCCCATCCTCCTTCCAGGGTGGCCCCCAAAGCCTGTAACAGCCCAGCACAGCCAGGGGACCTCTCAGGGCCCTGGGATGGGGCAGCGTTGAGAGGCAGCAGCAACCATCTCTCTGCCTTGAATGAGCACCTACTGTGTACCTGTCCCTGAGCAAAGCTAGTGAATCCAGCAGGTGCTTAGGAAGCCCCCGAGGCTGCGAGCGTTTGCAGGAGTGAGGATGTCACACGTCTGTGAGGCTGAATGACAAGTTCAAAGTCCCTCGCTCAGCAAGCCGCAGGGCTGGACGCTTATCAGGACCAGTCGGCGCCCTGAGCCACCCTCCCGGTGGCCAGCTGAGGACTTGCTAATGGAGGCCACTGCTTTCCATGAACCAGCGAACGTTTTCAGGATTCCCTCAGCAAACAGTCCTGGGACTAATGGTACGAGGGAGTGACCTCCTGAGGTCACTAGGCCTCTGTCCTGTGTCCCTGCAGGCGGCCAGCAAAACATGCTCTTTTTCACCTGGTCCCCTCCGCTTCAGCAAGAGCGACCGACAGACGTCTCTTACCAAGAAAATCCTCCCCAAAGCATTTCCGGGTTTCCCTGGAAGCCGGGGCACACCCTGTTGTCGATTCACAGAAACGGGGTCATCCCATCTGTGATGGTCTTTTTCCCCTAAAGAATGTGCCACAGGCAGTTTCCCACACGAACGCACAAGTGGCCACGTCATTTTCCACAAATGCAGGGTGCCCTGCACACGGAGGCACTGTGCATCACCGTGCCACGGGGAAGCCATCGAGTCACCGCCAGCGTCTGCCCATCACCCCCAGCACTGCGCTGCAGTCCCACCACCCCCGCCTCAGCTCAGCAGGGGAGGGTGCATTTCACACCCCGAGAGACCCCCACCCCAGGAAAGCTGCGCCAACCAGCACCGTGCCCAGCTGCACACGAGGTGTCGGGAGATGACCTCCCTGACCCTGGTAGGACACCACCAGCGGAACCTATTCCCTTCCCTCCAGACCCTTCTTTGCCCCTCGGGGGTCTTTGCAGACTCTGTCCCCTCTTCTGGACTCCCCATCTGTCCTGCTCCCCGGTGACTTCTCCTGCTGTCCCAGGTGAAGGGAGCCCCCTTAGAGACGCGGGAAAGTGGGCACAGCCTCAATGCCAAGATCCCCTGTTTGCACAGCACCTCAGGATTCTTCCCTGGTGTTTATTGAGTGGAACCGATTTGCTTCGTGTCCGTCCCGGTGATAGACTCGGAACTCCACGAGGACCTGGCACGGGGCTCGCCTGCTGGCTCCGCAGAGCTAACACCCAGCACAGCACCCAGTGGAGGGCAAGGAGGGCGGGGGAAGAGCAGGAGGAGGAGAGGGAGGGAGAGGGGACGACTCAGAAGGACGGCTAGATGGACAGGCAGTGCCAGGAAGTCCACAGAGCAAGGACGTTCCTGAAGAGCCACCCCGGACCTGGCACTCCAGACAGGGGCCCCGCCGAGCAGACAGCAAGCACGTGAGGCAGGAGCCCCAGGTGGACAGGACAGAGGAGGGGACGGGAGGAGGGGGGTGTGGGGCACGCTGGGAACGAGACCCACCAAAGGGCACCAGGGCCACACGTGAATAAGCCACAGTGAATCTACTCATGTCAACATAAGGCACCAACTAAATAGTGAGGATGATAGGAGGGAGATCAGCAGAGCCCTGCAAGCAGGCGGGGAGGGAAGAGAAGGTCCTGGGAATCAGGTGGATCACATCCCGCTCTGCGCATGTGCGAGATGGCACCCAGACACTGTTGCGTGCGGTCACAATGCACCAGAAAGGTAATAAAAGAGGGTCAGTGTGCCCTAGAGCCCACAGAAACCTCCCAACAGGCTGAGATGCCATCGTAGAGGTCACCTCCTTCACAGTCGGGTCGGGGCCCCAGGGCAGCCCCACCAGCAAACCGGAGCTGTTCTACAGGCAGAAATGCAGATCCAAGGTGTGAGCAGGGCCATGCTCCTCTCCAGGGCCCCCAGCCTCCCTCCTGGCTTCTGAAAGCCTGTGATGCTCCTTGGCTGGTTTGGTCCCATCCCAGCCACCCAGCAAGCTCCACACGGCCTTGCTCCTGTGCCTGTGTCCCAGTGTCCCCAGCTATACGGTCCCCAGTCATGTACAGCTCAACCTTGAGCTCATCCTACCTTGAACACTGCCCTAAAGGCCTCGTCCCCAAACACAGTCAAATACTGTGCACAAGGTTAGAACTTGAGCACATGAACCCGGGAGACACAGTAAAACCAGGACACTGCACTGCCCGAGACCAAGACAGCCCTGCGATGTATGGGGACAGTCAGGTACAGCTTTGGCATCGTTAAGGATACGAACCTACCACACAGAAAAGCCAGTGTGATTTTACGTGCAGAAGTCTGCAAGTTCAAATATCTTCAGGGTCAGAGAAACAGTCCAGGACAGACTGGGTGGCTCTGCAGGACCCGTGGCTGAGTCTTGGCGACCTTGGTGCCCACAGACCATCACACAGAGCTGTTCTGCCTAGGTCTCAGGTGGAACCTAATCTGCACTCCAGGGGACACCTCTGGTCAACGGGAGATACTGAGAGCCTGAGAAAAGAAGCTCAAACACTGGAAAAGGTAGCCTTCAAGTCTGTGTCTTGACATCTCTTCCCTAGATAAGCATCTTTTCAATGAGGATTTAGCCTTGAGCAGTGGAGCCCACCTGCCATCCCAGCAACTCAGGAGGCTGAGGCAGGAGGATCATGGGTTCAAGGCCAGCCTCAGCAACTTAGCAGGACCCTGTCTAAAACAAAAAATTAAAAAGAGGTGGGATGAAGCTCAGAGGTAAAGCACCCTTGAGTTCAATTCTCAGTTTCAATGAAATAAAAAATAAGAATTTAAAATTAAATAAAGTGATGCTTATGTACAACAAAACCAGGTGATATTTTTGCACATTTCTTAGAGTCAATTGTTCAGAGAGAATCTAGCTGATGGAGTTAATCCATCACCTTCATCAATTCCCGTTCTAAATGTTCACTTGAGTAACTAATTTAGGTCTGCAATGCTTAAGCTGCAATCTATTTAAAAACAATATCACAGCCTTTAAGAGACCTTAATTCTCACCGGATTGACACAGTTTAATTTATTAGAGTTATAAGAATTACCAAAGTACGTGGCAAGTTTTGGAAACTCATATAAGAAAACCGAAGTTCCTGAGAAGAAAATTGAATATGGGCAACTAATAAATGCAGTATCAAATATTTAAAATGGCTTAATTAACTAAGTTTAATAAATAAGCTCACGGAGTAAACAAAGCCTCTTTTAATGAGGTTTGGTTAAAAGTGAGATTTGCAAATAGGATAATGAGATTTATAAATTGGAATTAAAAGTTGAAGGGAAAAAAAAAAAGAGTGTAACTTTAATAAGTTTAATAGCTTAAAAAACACCCACGGAGGGGTTCCTACACCCCCCAGGAGGTCACACACTCACATTAACCCCTCACACCAAACAGTGTGTAGATGGAAAGGATCAAACAATGCTTGGTCAGAATCTCCTTGTGAGGACACTACGGTGGCTGCAGGGAGTGTGGGGGCCAGTGTGGGCGACGTCTTCGCCATTTCTCTGAGTCGTCTGTAAACCTTACACCAGTCTGCACCGTGAAGGACGCCATCACCAAAATCCTCTGCAGAGTGACAACGTCTTCGAGCCCAAGTCAGGGCTTCTGGTGTGGGCTGGGACAGCGCCCACCACCTCCCCGGCTCCCGGCCCTCCAGGCAGGAGGCCCCCAACTGATGTCCGTGACACGGCACCCCCTGTTCTCCCTCCCTGGGCTCACGGCCCAGGCCTGTTGGGTGGCCAGGTTCGGATCACAGTGACCACTGTCGGTAAATCCAAGAAAAAGCACAAGGAGCCAGTGACTTGCATGGCCCAGATGAAGCCCCAGGGCCAGAGCAGTGACAAGTTCAAGGTGAGCCCTGTCACACCTGCCTTAGAGAGATGTCTGAGGGTCCTCGTCTGCTGCAGCATGTGAGAGTTGTCAGGGGGACAGGAAAGCAGGTCCGCTCTGAGCCTCGAGCAGAGAGGGTGGTGCCATCCACCGGGACCCTGGAGGATGACAGGCGCAGGGCCTCCTAGGGCAGGGGGACCTGTGGTAATCGCTCCTCCAAGGGTTGTGATCACCCTGCCGCCGTCTGAGCCCAGCCAGCAACAGCGAAAATGGATGAAAAGTATATGTTTATGTCTCTGCCATTAAATCCAAAGCCATAACCGCAGAGGGCACTAAAGCTGATAGCCGTGCTGACAAATGCCCGCTCTTGACGAGCAGAGGGGACGTTAGAACAACAAAGACCGCCCGGCCCTCCCCGCCTGCCTTTCCCCTGTGTTTAGCTCCATCTTAAAAATGCACTCAGAGGCTGGAAGGAGAGTGCGTGGAGCTAGATTTTTCTTCTGGGACGGGAGCTTAGCCTGAAGGTGACCTTGGAGCTGCTCCTCAAACCTCTGGTGGCACACAAACATCCCCAATTCATATTCTGCAACTTCCCTGGCCCCGAGGAGCCCCGAGGAGCCCCGAGGAGCCCCGAGGAGCCCCGAGGAGCCCCGAGGAGCCCCGAGGAGCCCCGAGGAGCCCCGAGGAGCCCCGAGGAGCCCCGAGGAGCCCCGAGGAGCCCCGAGGAGCCCCGAGGAGCCCCGAGGAGCCCCGAGGAGCCCCGAGGAGCCCCGAGGAGCCCCGAGGAGCCCCGAGGAGCCCCGAGGAGCCCCGAGGAGCCCCGAGGAGCCCCGAGGAGCCCCGAGGAGCCCCGAGGAGCCCCGAGGAGCCCCGAGGAGCCCCGAGGAGCCCCGAGGAGCCCCGAGGAGCCCCGAGGTCAGTGTTTGGCTCTGAACTTCTCTGACATTCTTAGAGAAAGCAAGTATAGGACTGGGAACAGCGCAGTGGTCAGACGGGCATTAACCTGGGCTGTCAAATTCGGCGGGAGGGAGGGAGAGAAAAAACAGGGGTGGCTGAATAATAAGGAGAAACATTGTTTTATGCAATCATGTTTTTTGTGTGGAGCTGGGGTCGGATCCCAGGGCGTCGTGCATGCAAGGCAAGGACTCTAATCTGAGCTATAGCCCCCGTCCTCAATGCAGAGATTTTTTTTTAATATTTTTTTTTTAGTTATACATGGACACAATATCTTTATTTTGTTTATTTATTTTTATATGGTGCTGAGGATCGAACCCAGGGTCTCACACATGCGAGGCGAGCGATCTACCGCTGAGCGGCAGCCCCAGCCCAAGAATCTATTAATATTCTGTTAAAATTCATATTTACTCACTTAACTTACATTTTTGTCAACATTCATATTTACTCATTCAATTCCCCATCTTGTGTGTGAACTGAGGAACAGAGAAGTCAAGCAACCTGCCCAAGTCATGCAGTAGGGAAAAGGGCTGGGGACCGGCCCCCAGGCTGGCGGTGCAGGTGGGCTCAGTCGCCTCTGTGTTCCCCGACGCTTTTTCTCCCCTCTTCCCGTTTTAAACTCATTCCGTCCACTTTCTCAGCACACGGTGATTTCTTAATCCAATTTACCCAGCTTTTATGCTGATAAGTTATTTCTACCGTCAGACACAGACGGCTTTAGAGGAGACCAGCCCGCTAAGTGCACCTCCTGAGAAGGCAATAAAACTTGCTTTTCTAAACAGCTAGATTGGTTGACGTGGCGAGATAAACATTGAGGGAACACCAGTGCCCAGTGCACCTCGAGAAGGAGCCGTGGCCCCCACCGTGGCCATTCACGGAAGGCTCAGCTCCCCTTTCCCTGCCACTCTGGAGATGTGGCCTGCGGTAGGGGCCCCTCCGTGGTGTCCACCCCTGCTATCCTCCTGGCCAGATTGAACCTGCTGCTCAAGGCACCCCAGGTGTCCACCATCTCCTGGAGCGGTGGCCACAGCACTGGATGAGGAAGGTCAGAGGCGATTAGCTTGGCCCAGAACTTGCTAGGGGAGCCTCGGGGACAAGTCCTGAAACAGCAATGTCACCCTTGACACTGGGCTCACCGAGGGCGTGGGAGGTAGCTAAGCAGGTTCTCCCTCTGTCCACCCCCCAGGGCTCTGCATGCACCACCCAACTCCACCGTCTCCCAAGAGGCACTGCTCAAGCGCAGCCGCAGGCATCCAGGGACGCGGGCAGAGAGCCAGCCCCACCTGGGACGCCGCAGCCTTCACGGGCACAGGGTCCTTGTGTGCATGTCGGCTGGATGACACCAACTTGGCTGCCTGGATATTTAAAAGTGGAAATCGGCGTCAGAGAGGCAAGGTGACTTGTGCAAGGTCACGTCTTGTGCCTCGTGTAGACCTGCTTGACTCTGAAAGCCAAGCTCATAAAGCTCTCACTCCACCCAGATTAGGGTTTCATTTCTGCTTCGTCAGACTCCTGGCAGGTTCAGCTCCCCTGTCTCCAACTATTTTTCCAGTTCTGTGGGAGCTGCCCTAAATAAATCCTTGTCCAGGTGACTGGCCGTCTTCTGTCCCTAAAAGAGCAGAACAAGCACTTGGGGGACAGGTGGTTGGTTAGGGAGGCAAACCCAGGAGAGAGAGGAGGAAGAAGAGGGAGAGAAAGAGCCCACCTCCCAGAGCACCAGGGACTCCGTCCCCAGTACCTCGTCAGGAGAGGACTCTCCCAGAGCTGGGCAGGGAGGTGGGAGGGCTGGGGCATTCCAGCTGCTGGACACCTGGGGTTGAAGATTAGACTTGGGGGTGTACACACACACACACACACACACACACAGGGCCCTGCTTGTGCCAGCGAGTGCAATGCCCCTAGGGCAGAATTCAGAGACAGGTGGAGGCAAGGAGGGACGCAGCAGGCTCCAGGTGCATCAGAGCTGTGTGCAGCCCTGGGAGGGTCAGGAGAGAGGACCTGGGTACCAGAGTCACCTGCAACCCTGCAGAGTGAAGCCCCTTACTGTGCCCGTCAGTCAAGACGATGACAGCGAGTTAGGGTTACTAAAGTAACGCATCCGGGAGTCGGATGAGTCTGGCAAACCCAGCCATCGGGACAGCAAGGACAGCAAAGATGACCACCGGGGGCAGCTGGACCTAGAGCGTGGCTTCTGCTCCCCGCACCCGTTTTTTGTGCTGGGAATCAAGAGCGGCACTTCTCAGATTAAAAGCTGGGAACACCAGACCCCAGGAGGACACCCGCCCTCCCCTGCGCATGCCCTCTGCCTGCCCACGCTGGGGGCAGCAGCTCCGCAGGGCAGAGGGCGCTGCTTGGAGATGGGGTGGGCCCACTCCACCAATGGCAAGCTCTGGGGAGCGCCTCCCTCCTGGCAGGGTTCTGCTGGACCGAGAGATGCCCTTTACATGTGATCCTTCACCCTGTCCTGTGCTGGCACCCAAGCATTTGAAGGTGGCGGGAAGTGACCACATCTGTGCCGACGGGTCCCATTTGAAATTCACGTGCAAATCTCGAGGGGTCTCCAGGAACATCCAAGGCCAAGGCGTCTCCTTGGCCTGACCACTCCCCAGTTCCTCCAGTACCCCCTCCTCTGTCCTGCCAGCCAAAGCCCATCCCAGTATTTCAGGAAGAAAATACCACATGTGAACCCTAGCCACCATGCCCGTGGGCGGCCTGCAGGAGACCCACCCTCAGAGGATCAAAGGCAAGTTCTCCTTCCTTAAAAGGGTCCTCTGGGCCTCTCCCCTTCCCTAGGCTCACTCCCCCCACCCCCGTGACCTTTCTGGGTCATTCCCAGGAGCACACCAACTTGTATGGGAATCTCACTCCTTTAAATCACACCCCATCCTAATGAGGACCCCACGACCCTCCAGACACCCAGCACCTCCATGCTCCCTTCTGGGTCCATCGGGGTCATCTTGCCCCTGCCACTCCCTCACCTCCCACTTCCTTGTCCTCGATGCCAGATGCACATCTCTCCCTCCCACAGTGAAACCCCTACTCGGTGTCACCAGGGTCCCCTTTGCTGCCCAGGCAGGAGGATACCTCTCTGGCCTCATTTTTAATCTCTCAGCAGCTTGAAGGGCCCCCGAGCATCTCCCTCCTCCAAGCACAAGCCTTCCTCGTCCCTCCTGCCGCAGGGTCTGCTTCCTCTTCTAATCTAACTGCCCCTGGTGCAGATCCCGGCCAGGGTCCACACCACCCGCCCGTGGTGCAGCGGGCAGAGCCTTCCAGGCTCCGGCTTCATCTCTTCCTAGTGAACTCCATCTATCCCGGGGCTTTAAATCTCATGACTTGATTTTCCAAATGGTCCCCAAACGTCTGCCTGCACCCTGACCTCCGACAGGGACCTACTATCCCCACCTGGGCATCCAAGAGACCTGCCCAAGCCACGCCCCTGCTGGGCAGGCCCCGCCCCCCTGCCATGCCTGTGGCCATGCGCTGACCTGGTTAAGCTTCACCTCCACAGGGGCTGGTGCCTTTCTGTCCCTAGTTTATACTTTAATAAAAAGGTTTAGTTTCTAAAATTCGCATGGCGGAGTAGTGCTGCCGGTTGTTTTTTGGTAAAGTCTGATTCTCCAAAGAAACCCCAAGCCCCAGCAGTACCCTGGATCCTTCTCTCACATCTAAGACAAGTGCCTTCTCAGGTACCTGTCAAATCCCACCCTGTCCCCCTCCTGCCATCAGCACCTCCCAGTTCCTGAAATGGTTTCCGACAGGCCACGTGGATTCCATCCCAGTCCGTTACGCACTGAATCGTCTCCCCAAAATTCACAGGGTGACGCTGTCAGCCCACTCAGGGTTTTAAAGAGGTAATGAAAGCCACCGGAGGTCATAGGGGTAGAGTCGTGACCCAGTAGGACTGGTGCCTTTGCAAGAGGAGGAAGAGACACCAGGGGAGGAGAAAGCCCCTGAGGATACTACAGTGGGCAAGAGACCCCTGCACACTGGGAGCTTTCGCACCCGCTGCCCCTAATGTGTCCTGTCCCTAGGACTTGCCAGAGCTGGCCTCTTCCACTGACTTCACATCCACCTACACGTGCAAACGTCCCCTTTCCAGGGAGGCCTGCCCTGACACCCTCGTAGGTCTCCATACAGCCCTGAAAACTGCCCACCACCCTTGGCTCTGTGTGTGGGTCACAGCTTCTCTGCTCCCACCACCTCAAATTCCCCCCAGAGCAGAGAGGCTGCCTGTTGTCCTCCGTCCCCAGCCCTGGAAACACCGCCCACCCAGGGTAGGAGCTCCGCAGACAGGAGGGAGTGCAGGCAGCCCTACCCGGTGCATGGAACCTCGCCAAAGCACAAAACATCACCCCCATTTTCTATCACCCTCCTATTACAGACATGGGGACCAGAGGATGTGTCTAAAAGAGTAATCAAGACTTCTGGAAGGCACAGATTGAACGCGAACGGTTATTCCTGCTTCCTGCCACGATTCCATTAAAATGTCGACACAAGATAAAAAGTTACCAGGGCAAAGAAAACGGGAGATAAGAGACCAACGGCTGGAAGACCGCAGGGAACTTTTTCTGGACTCAGAATACAGAGACCTCAATGTACTGGGTGGTAGGGGACCCAACAAGGACACCAGTTTGTGCAGCTGAACCCCCAAAGAATTCAGGAGCTGGACCAAAGCAGGGTCCAAGGCTCACAGAGGAGAATCGGTTCACGGTGCGTGAAAGGAACTGTGGACCACCAGTGGCACCCCCGCACACCCAGCTGGTTGGGGCTTGTTATGGTTTAGATGTGAGGTGTCCCCCAAAAGCTCATGTGAGACAGTGCAAGAAGGTTCCAAGGAGAAATCACAGGGTTACGAGGGCATTACCTAATTGGTGGATTAACCCACTCATGCGGTGACGGTGGGCAGGTGGGATGGGTCACTGGGGGCGTGCCTTGGGGTTTAGATTCTGTCCCTCTCTGCTTCCTGGGGCCCTGTCCTGAGCGGCTGTCCTCCTCCACGCCCTTCTGCCATGATGTTCTGCCTCCCCTTGGGCCACAGGCATGAGTCAGCCGTCTATGAACTCAGACCTTGGAAACCATGAGTCAAAATAAACGCCCTCCTCCAAGCTGTTCTTGTCACCACTGTTGGTCACAGGGATCACGACACCGACTGCAGCAGGGCTCATTCTGACCTCACACGCTAATGGGGCTTTTATGTCTCGAGATTTCAAACCAGACTTTTTTTCTTCTCCAAACATGGAAACTCAAAGCCCATCCAAGATCTGGGCAAGTCCTCCACCAGGAAATGGAAACACAGTGAAAGTCTGCCCTCCATGTGACAAGACCGCCTGTCCCTCGTGCCCACCACGCCCCCTTGGAATCATCCGGGGACCTGCTTCTACTTCCTGAGACAGCAGAGGAAAAGATTCCTAGACTGAGAAAACGGCTGATCCAAGAGAGAACCTCCCCAGATGCTGAGATTGGGGGAGGATTTCAACAACGAGGCTGAAATGTACCCACTCGCCTTACACGGAAGCCACCATCTCTCCTGCACCCCTCTGACTCACACGCACCCCAAGTCCACAGAGGCCAAATGTGCACATACACCCCAAAGACTACATGCATGTGCCATACATGTCCCCCAAAACCACGTCCCAAACCAAGCACCATACACGCCTCCCACAAACGTGCACTCCAAACTGCCCCAAATACACTGGCTCAGCTGCCAGGATGCTTCCCCTGTTCCTTAAAATATAAAGGGGCCATCAGTCCCGCGCAGGAGTGCATCCAAAATGAAAGACCAAAGCCACCCAGACGGTGGTCAGTTAGTTTGGAGGGGTGGGCTCAGAAGGAACAACGCGCAGGACACAGAATAAAATCTCCAAAGGCCCTTTCCATAATGAAAGATAAAAAAGGCATCGCACCCCTGAGACAATAGGATTGATAAAGGGGAAAACTGTGAGAACAGAGAGCGTTGGGGAGCTTAAAGGCGTAGGAAAGAGTCAGTATAAGGCATGTTAAAAATGGTTGAGAAACCTCTCTCTCCAAGTATCACAGAAAGACAAAATATGTAGGAACTATAATGGAATAAAGAGAATTAGAGGCTCAATCCTGAGAGTCCAAAAGGGGAGGCTCAGGAGCAAGCAGAGACAATAAAGGACAGGAAGCCATGAGCAGAATAGGAATCCCCAGAGTGAAGCGGCCTCTGGATGAGCAGCGAGAGGGACTAACACCGAGTCAGCTCCCAGGCGTGTGGCTGAAGAACCCCAGCAACAGAGAGAGTGTCAGCCAAGAGCTTCCTGAGCAGCAGCTATGCATGACACCTCGCCCACGAAGATCATGACTTCTCCAGAGAAAACCAAAAATCAGGAGGCAGGAAGAGTAGAGCCTTCAATATTCTGGCAAGTCATTCCAGCCCAGAATTACACACCCCAATAAATTATTGATCAAACACAATAATAAATTGTCTCTACATTCTCAGATACATAAAGTCTTAACATTTTTGCATTCCATGAAATCATTTTTCACCAAGTTCCTGGATGAGGTCTGCTGCTAAAACAAGTAAGCCAAGAGTAATTACCAAGAGATCTGGAAGAAAGAACCACCACGACAGAGGAAAAGAAAACTTCTCTTATAATGATTAAGGAAACTTGTTGAAAAATAATTGTGCAGGCCTATAGTTCACCAGTTCAGTCTGATATAGAGGGAACACCACTCCAAGGCTAAAACACCATTTAAAAGACATCTTACCTGCTCTGTTGACCAATGTCAAAAGCAGTCCAATAGTTTTAGGAGTGTTTAAGAAAGATTAATGACTAAGAAGCAGGAAATTAAGCAAATTAAAATAAATAATTGAAGCAATTACTAACTCCAGGAAAAACACAAAGCTATATTGGACATAGTATGTTCCCTGGCTGTCAGCGGTAATCAATATTTACATGATAAAAGCAACATAAATGTAGAATAGTATTTTGACCAAAAATTATAGTAATAATGGAAGACTGTGGAATGTAGAAGCTTTATAGTAAGGTTTGTGTCCAATTAAAAGGGTATATAAGAAAGCAATCTATCATCTTTTGTTTTCAGTAACCAGTAAGAGTCTAAAATAAGTAAATAAATAGCAATGTAAGTCCAGTGTCTCTGGGTAGCCACAGGAGATGGGTTTCAGGGCCTTTGCAGACACCAAGATTCATGAATGCTCAAGCCCCCAGAGAAAATGCTGTAGAATTTCCAGATAACCTATCCATGAAGTTTCAATCAACTCTACATTACTTACAATATCTGATATAAATAACAACTGTTTCATAGTGCTTCTCGTATCATTTGCAGAACAATGACATGAAAAGGTTTGTATGTGTTCAGTACAGATGTCACTTTCTTCCCCCTGAATGTTTTTGATCAGCAGTCGGTTGAAACTGGATGCAGAACCCCCAGATACAAAGGGCTAACTGTGCACTTCTTTAAAATACAGAATTCAACATCCCACGAGAAATTGAAAAAAATCCAATGAAAGCGGTTCTCCTTTGAAGAGGAAGACCCGGGAAGAGGAAAGTGACTTTTGCATACATTAATTTTTAATCTGACTCCAGTAATAAATAAAGTAAAAATAGAACCTAATGAAACATAAAGGAGTTGCCTAACGTGAATCTGTGTCATCCTGGATGGGTAGGAAGCTGGAGATTCGCTTCCCTGTGAAGAGGCTGAGCATGAACAACCATCAGTGCGACACACAGGTTCAGGGGCATGGCGCTCAGCACCCTTGCTCCTCACAGGTGCCCCTCCCCAAAGCATCAGAACGTCAGTGTAGCGGCTGACACTGATAGACGGCTCAGGGTGGACGACTACGGGCAAGCCGCTTCCTCACAGGAGCCCACTCTTTGCAGGCAGGAGGGAGAACAAGATTCTATATCATTTTGCCCGTTTTTAAATGGGTGAACCAAGGCTCAGAAAAGATAAATAACTGATCCAAGGGAAGCACAGTTCTCTCTTGTCCTTGAAGAGGGAAATGAGAAATAGAAGCTATTTGTACCTGTGCCTTTTTTTTTTCTTCTTTTCTGAAGAACAAATGGGCAAAGGCGTGTACAGCATTGGGAGAACTTGGTAGGAGGCTCAGCTGGCGCAGTCTGGAGACGGGGAGGTCGGCAGATGCACGACGGCCGCCGTGAGAAGCCGAATGCTTAAAGGCACAAATCTGTCCCTTCGTGAAGGGGGGACTTTCCAAGCCGGAAGCATTTATAAATCACCCCAAACTAGTCAGCCATTTAAGGACAATCCCATAAAAAAAGTAAAGGTGGCCTCAGCAGGCTGAGCCTCAGAGACAAACGGTTCTCTGGGGCACGTGAGTCTGAGGAGGGCAGCGGGCATTTTCTGAGTGACCACTTGGTTGATTTGGGTGGGGACAGCTTTCTGCAAAACAGCTGTGGAATCCAGGCAGAGCCTCGAGGGGAGCTACGTGGTGGAATAAGGCTCAGTATGCGTCCTGTGCACAGTACCTAGTACTTAGGTGGGCTGGGGATGTGGCTCAGTGGTGGAGCACTTGCCTGGAGGTACCCAGTACTTGAGTGCTCTGTGCCTGCTGCACTTCAGAACACACTCCTACCTATAGTTGGCTGTGTCACAGCCTTGGGCCGCGAGGGGAGATGGCTTGGGTGAAGGCAGCTTATGAAGATAAAAGGAAAATACCTGTGTACGTGGCTAAGTGCTACGATCAAAGGGTCAAAAAGTCACGTGACAAAAAGCTTAGACAAGAAAAAGTCTGCAGCAAGCCAGGGTTGATCTGTCACTGAAGGAGTTTTTAATGAACGTCGCTCAGCTGTGATGCGCAGCATTTTGAAGCCCACAGTGGCGGACGTCCTGGGCCCTCAAGTCCCCTCACCTCTCAGACCCCCTGAGCCAAGGCCACCCTGCAGGCTCTGCTCCCAGTGAGGGCCTTGGACAGGGGGACCATTTCATCCTTTATGTCCTACTTTCACCGAGGTGCATCTAGGTTCACCAACACGGAAGGCTGTGCTCCAGTTGCCTACTGTATGCAAAACCACCGCCGGTTTACAGGTTGTTAGCCTGAGAGGAATAAGCCGGCCCACCCAGCCTGGGTGTGCGAGGCCGGCCCACCCAGCTTTGTGCCAGGACACCGTACGACGCTCACACGGGAGGGAACTCTTCAGTGTGCGTGAGTGAACCTAAGGCGTACGATGTGACACTTTGGTTTACGTTGCAGAGTGATCAGAATGAGCAAGCCATTACCATACCCGTCACCCCACAGCATTTCTTTTCTTTGGGGTGAGAAAGTATCTTAGTTTGCCCTCCGTTATCATCAACTGTAGATTTCACTTACTTGTGCCATCTTTAAAAAGTTGGACTCGTAGGAACAGTAAGAGGGGCGACACCGAGCTGGGGTGGGGGCAGTGGGTGCTGCTGACCGCAAGGTACAAGCACTCAGTGAGAAGACTACACAGATCTGGAGCCCTGCTGCACCTCGTGGTCACCTCATTATTAATGCGCTTTGAACAGTGTTCTAAGGAGGACCCTGAATTCTCATCCGATGGCTAACGGGGTCCAAGAAACAGTCCTGGCCCCCCGTAACCCAAAGGGCAAGTTCCTCGACTCCAGAGCAACGTCCAGGTGTCCCTCTCCTCAGAACCCCTCGCACCCAGCACGTAACAGATGCTCAGGAAACAGAGCCTGGCCAAATGCCCATGAGACCTCCCCGGACAAGGCACAATGAGGTTGGTGCCAAGGAAACCAGTATCAGGGACAGTGTGTGAGAGCAGACGGTCTACCTGGGGTTTCTCAGCCATTTCTGTACTTGAGGGAAAAACCCACCACTCTTCTCCCCTCACCCGCCCAGTCTTGTGGCTCTCTGCCCTCAGTGCCCAGTCAGGTGGTATCCGCTCTCTCGCCAACAAGACCCACTTTGGGCTGTGCCATCTTTGCTAGAGATGGATAATTGGACCCCTTTCCATGACCTAGGCCAGCAACTCCACCCGGGAGCTGTGGGTGACATTGACAAATGGCCCTGGCTAGTGCCCTCTGGACAGCAAGGGAGTCCCACTGTCCCCACAGCTGCCCTGTGCAGAAGCCCTCACCCTCCCGGCAGGCTCCACTTAACCTGGGGCTGCCCTGATATTCAGCTCCCAGTTTTCTCCGGGGACAACCGCGGCCCAGACACCCTAGTCTTAGAGCACCCTAAGGGCGCCCGGGTGCCCAGGCTGGACTGCCGAGGGGAGCGTCAGCAATGGGTCCTTTCTCCTGCCGTGGAGGCCAGCAGAGCTTGGGGGCCGTTTTGCTGCCCTGCCACTGGTGGCCGGGAAGGCCTTGGGTAGAACATGCTCCGGGTCCGTCCCCTCTGAGGGACACCTTACTCAGCTGCTGAGGTGTCAGAAACGGGAGCCTCATTAATGTGACTCATAACCCCAGCTGGGCTCGCCTCTCCACGGGCTTTGCCGTCCCCACCAAAAATACAGGCTTTCTCCACAATAAACACTTCATAATACCAACAAGACCCCCCCCCCCCAGGGAGGGCCATCGCCACGGAATGATGACAGCCCGTGGGATGAGCCTGGCCCTGTCCCACCTGGTGATGCCGTCGGTGGGGAGGGAGGCTGGGAAGGGCAGAATTAAGGGGCTATTCTCCCAAAATAACAACACCCCCCCCCAAACAAAGTGCCCTTTGCTTAAAGCTGCAGATCCCTCGACCGAGAGCATGTGCCCGGGGACAGCACCGGGCTGGGCAGGTGGGACTGTCTGACACTCCACCATCTGCAGTCATACATATTTAATGGGCCGTTTGGGGGCTGGCAACCCGCAAACCAAACCCAGGCTGGGGTTAGGATTTTGGTCCACAGAAAGGGTCGGTCCCACTCCACGGGTTTACTTCTCCAGCAAGAATTACAGACAAGTGGCAATTAAAACCAGAAACAGAACATGGCATCTCACACCTCACATTCACTGAAGTGGCCCTGGCCAGCGGTGGATGGGAACGTCCCCGGGGCTTGTGACTCAGCCCCTGGGACTTGATCACATGCAAATTCCCCCTGACTGCTCATGTGTGATTCTTGGATACCGTGGCAAGTTAATTGGGTTTACCTGGTGGAGAGCCACACGGGTGGTTCCTGTTAGTCCATAGTAATGCAAAATGACAGCCCAGAGCAGACTCCTGTGAGAGCCACCGTGGGGACAGGAGCAGGCCACGGGCATGCATAACGTAGGCTCTGCTCACTGAAGGAGAGCAAATTTTGGCCAAAAGGACTCCCGGACTCACGTCGGCCCTCTCGCAGGAGGTTTGGCGAGCGCAGTAAGGGACTCCACATTCCCTTCCAGAAACATCATCATGGAACGTTCTTTTGGAATCAAAGGTATGTTTTCAAAAGTGCCTTGATTTTTAAATAGACCCAAGTTTTGCTTTTTTCATACAGCCGTACTACCACATGGTTAAAAAGGTCAAATGGGGCCTGGGGGTGCAGCTCAGGGGTGGGGTGCTCACCTTGTGGGCACAAGGCCCTGGGTTCCATCAGCAGTACCAGGAAAAATAAAAATAAAAAAAAATAAAGGCTGGGGTTGTGGCTCCGCGGTGGAGCGCTTGCCTTGCGTGCATGAGGCCCTGGGTTCCATCCTCAGCACCACATAAAAATAAATAAAGATATTGTGTCCATCTACAACTAAAAAATATGAAAAAATAAAATAAAACCAAGAGGTTAGATGGACAGTTTGCTCACGGGGTATTCACTCTTCAGTGTGTTACCAGGAACGGTAAATACGGGTTGGGTGATCATGTCCATCTCTCTTCCTGCTCAAAAGAAACCATATGAAAAAACCTCAAAGAAATAAAAAACAATATTTCTTGGGGCGATTTTGTTCTTTCTGGATCCTTTAACATTCATTCAAAAGGATACCTGGCCCCTGAAGGCGATTCCTACTGTAAGATCAAAGAAGCACGAGTTCAACTGGAAATTCTATTTTAAGAATATGTTCACACTCAGCCGACAGGGAAAGAATGTCGCCGAATGCAACCCCAAATCTCCATCTAAAACCCAGGCAAGTTTTTCTCTTTTCATAAGAATGATGCCCCCTAAGCCGGGCGTGATGGCACACACCTGTAATCCTAGCGGCTCAGGAGGCTGAGACAGGAGGATAGCAAGTTCAAAGCCAGCCTCAGCAACTTAGCAAGACCCTAAGCAACTCGGCGAGACCCTGTCTCTAAATAGAATATAAAAAGAAAGGGCTGGGAATGTGGCTCAGTTGTTCACTACCCCTGGGTTCAATTTCTGGTTAAGAAAAAAAAAAAAAAAGAATGGTCCTCACTAAAGGGAAAAAAAATTTTTTTTTTTTTTTAAACAGTTCCATGAAATGATTGCTCGCACAGAACAGAGAGGCGTGGGATGGTTTTAATCTTCTGGTGACACGGATTCAACCCATTCAGCATTTGCTGGAGGCTGGATGTTCCCCTTTTTAATTTCATCAGGCCAAAATTGTTATAAAATGCCCTCCGTGAAAGAATATTCCATTTTAATCATGATTTCTCTTAAGAAAAAGGAATGTGAACGTGTCAACAGGACACTGGAACACCACAATGTGTCTTCCTAATACAATAACAGCCACCGGTTTATGAGCCATTCCATGAAACCGCCGAAGGAGAAATGAGATCATTTGGCTCCGGCCGCCGGGGTAATAGATCTCCCCTCTGTTAGGATGGCTTCGAATGGGCCCGGAGTGATTCATGGCAAAGCTCGATGGTGTAAAAACGGCTTAATGTAGGGACGCAATATGGCATGCAAACCAAACTAAAACAACCATAAATATTTTAGGCACCTTATAAAGATTAAAGAATATTTATTCCACATATAAATCCTTCCTGGAGGATCAGCAAGAGCCCCGAGTCCAGAGGTCTGGCATCCTGAAGTCCACGGTGGTGGTGGAGGGCCGTGTGCCTTTCTGTGGGCATCTTCCCGAGACGATGAAGCCAGATTAGCTGGCTAACCGCTTCCACAGTGAGCCTCCCCCCGAGTGCCCGGCCCGTCACAGCTTTTTCAGCACTTAGTGCTCAAGGAAACCCCATCTCCACAGCTGTCTCGCAGGAGATGGGGCCAGAGGATCCCCTGGGTGGTTTTAGATCACATCTCAAGTCTCGGGCACCAAAGCCACCCAGTGTCACCTCCGGTCAGGTGCAGTGGCACAGCCTGAGCGATCACTATGATGCAGTCTCAGGCCTCTGCCTAACCTACTCCACGCACAGCTGCGTCTGACCCAGATCCTCCATGATGCACGCACATCAGAGCCCCGAGACCCCGGGTCACACCACGCCACTCCTGTTCAGGCGTTCATGTGCATCCTAAACCCCAGATGGCCCCCAGAGTGTCCTTAACGTGTCATTAGTGAGACAGCAGCTTTGCCACAGGTGAGCTGTGATTGTAGGTCCTTCAACCTCACTGTCATGCGGGCCAGAGAGGCATGCGTCCCATGCCATGGACTGAGCCTAGAGGATCTGTGGGAGATCAGAGGCACAGGGACATCTCACTGTAGCACCCAGCCGAGTTCATCCAGGCTCCCAGCACCGCCGCCCCAGATCTGAAGGCTGGATCCAAGGTGCACCGTTTCACACAGCTCTTGCTCATGGAAATAAGGAGCAACCGTTTTAGTGAAGGTGGTATGAACGCCACACAGTAGGGTGACACCTGACACCTGGGCTGCAGAGCGCAGTTTCCTGCTCACAGTATCAGATATCACTGTGCAAGATACAGCCTCCGATCAGCTTGATGACGGTGCCATGATACAGTCACACTCTGCCACCGCCGTCCGCATATGGAAAGGGCTTCAGAGGATTCCAGCAGGTGCAAAGCAGAGGTGCTAAACAGGTGTGCAGCCTGGCCCCAAACCAAGGAGACAGGCATCTTTCAAATGGCTCCATCTGCTATGAATCAGTCGTCAGGAAAAATAAACTCACCCTGCGTCTCTGGGCAGATTCATAAAAGAAATTAATTTGCAGTCCAGGGGGACGTCGCTCCTTGCGCACCCCAAATGTGTTGTGTCAAAAAGGATCAATAGAGACGAACGTCCCAATGCAATCCACGGCACTGCCTCCTCATTTGCATGTTCCACGCTGCTGACGAATGAAATGAGGGTAGATGCGAAGCCACGCCTACCCCTCCCCTCTGGACATGCCCAGGCCACGCCCAGTCCAGGAGCCCAGACTGGGGCAGAGCTCTGGCCCCTGTTCACCTGTGGACTGCAAGGCTCCGCGCTGACGTCAACTGTCCCTTCCTGGCATAAATTATGGACAAACCGTAACTGAAAGAAAGCCTCTGAAAAATACATCCTTGTGTGGCCTTGAAGATGAAGGACATTGATGGAAAGCCCCATTCAAGTTGGCCATCTCAGCTGGCCTTCCCGGTGTTCCCAGGACCAGTATTGCCAAGTCTGTGGACCAGGAGAGGGTGTGAGGACAGACACACTCCTCTGACCCTAGGTCACAGGGACATATTGGCTGTCCAATCAGAGCCTAACGTGATCTATGGTCAGAATGTAAAATTTTTACTTTTCAAATGGGGCCACTACAAGAAACTTAATGGCATGACTATTTGATTCTGCCCAACAGATCCAAAACATCACCATTTCAACATGTAGCCAAACAGAGCAGTCCAGACAGTTTCCCATTCCTTGGTAAAAAGGCTTTAAAAGTCCAGGCACATTTCACACTGAAACCACATTTCTATTCTGAATAGCCACTTTTCTAGTGGCTAGTGGATCAGGCAGCACAAGCCTAAAGAAATAATCAGAACGGTTAACTGCCATTTTTTTTTGTCCTGTACACTAATGAGTCCCAGATACTTTAATTTCACAGACTTATAAAATTTTAAATACACACAGAGGCCCTTGAGGGTTTCCTGTATTTAATTTGAGCAAGTATATCAGTCTGCTTATGCAAAGTTGTGCTGCAGTAACAAGCAACCCCAAACGTTAGTGTCTTGCAACCACAAAATCTTATTTCCCCCTCGTGTGACACACCCCCATACAAACTGGGAGCCCCTCTAGCCACCTGATATTTTCACTGAGACCCAGGCAGATGGAATAGGCAACACCTCACAGAAAGAAAGAAAACAGAGAAGCATATACCCCAGGGATTTTGCTAGGGAACTACGTGCATTTTTGGCCAATGCAATAACCAATGCAAGTCCTCACCATACCTGGCGTCTTGCAGGACAGCATGGGACAGGATTTACAGTTCTGTGACAGAGGCAGCCATGACTCCGGACGGTAGGCCAGTCTACAGCACCAAGAGGGCCTGGACAGGTAGGAAGGACAGAACTCCCATCATTCCTATTTTCTCATCTTCAGGTCCTTGGTGGTATTTCCCTCTCGAATGGCCAGCGGAGTGGGCTCAGAGCTGGGAGTCGCTCGTCTGCATAGGGACTGTACCTCCTCCGGTGTGTCCCATTTCCTAAACCACGTGGTCCTGAACACTGAGTTGGTGAAGTTGAGAATCCACCCAGCCTGGCATGTACCAAGAAACCGCGGTTCTGGCTAAAGGTAATTTATACAGAGGATCGCACTGCCTGCCTTTTCCCTATTCTGTCTTCTTTGGTTGTTTAATAGATATTTCTGCATGACTTTGGCCATAAGAGAAAACGGACACACCCTGGACATCTGGCTGAACTTGCAGGGATTTACAGCAAAGACAGAGAGCGACTTTGCTGTCCCCGTGCGCGGAGCTGACACCCCCGTGAGCCACCGGCTGCTGGGACACGGGCTTCTGCACCTTCAGGTTATGCTTTAAACCTGGTTAAGAAAGGACAGATTTAAATTCCTCCAAGGATCCAAGGAGCTGTGCAAGAACCCAGCAAGGCAGGTGAAAAACCACCTTTTCCTTCCAGAGCAAAGGTTTGCCACAAATAAAGCGGCAAGCGCCCAGGAGATGGTCAGCACAGAGACACCGCACTCGCTGGCGGAGGAAACGCAGCCCTGCACTCCCAGCCCGCACCCAGTAAAGCCCTGGCAGAGCCACCAGGAGAAATCCGAGGAAGCACGGCCCAGGCCAGGCAGCCTTGTACAGCCCCAGGGCACCAGCTCAACTTTATTAATCTCTAGATTAATATTTGGCCACCTTATTAAAAAAATGTAGCTGCCCCAAGCCTCTCAAGCCAACTTATTAGATCTTTAAGGAAGGAAAAAAAATTACATTTGAAATAAATAAAAATTACATTTGAAATAAATAAATATCTAAACACATAAATGCCACGGACCCAGAGCCCCACAATTCACAGGGACAATTTTACTGCTCCTTCTCTTCTCCCAGGATCACAGAAGTTCACAGTTAGCAGCACCAACATGAAAGGAGGGAAGATAAAGAAGATGTTTATGGCTTTAGAAACTCATCGCCCACCTCTGCCCCCACACCCGGTGACGATCCTCCTCTCCGAGGTCCCCAAGTAGAATACAGCATGGTCCTAACGTGGCCACCACGTTTCAGCAGGGAGAAGCTGGTCTGCAGTGGGGTGGGCCGGGCAGGGGCCACGGGGAGGAGGGCACCGTCCACCCTCCCTCGAACCATTACTGCCAGTGAGAGCGTAAATCTCATATGGCCTCTGCACGGGGGGATGAACGAGCTGGGGGCACCCGAGCTTGAATTAACACATTCAGACGCCAACCGGGAAAGAAAACCCGGAGTTCAGAAGGAACCCTGACGGAGACTGTGGCGTGTGCTCCCTCCACACTCTTGATCTCAGACACAGCGTCCTTCATTCCCTCAACACATAACGTGCCCAGGACTAGAAACACTAATGACAGTAAAGAGAATTTTTTTAAAAATCCAAATAGTTTAGTTTTACTTAAAATCGTGCACTTTCCACATAATAGTGAAACCAAAACAACACCTGCCCAGGAGCTCCCATAAATGGATCAAGGCAGTAATAAAGCCGATTTTTCTGACATCGCCAATAAAACATGGGAATGGTACGGCAGTGTTGTTTCCGAGTTAGGAAGCGGGTTTTGCATGCGTGAAAGGGTCCGTTGCCAGTGACTTTTCTGTATGGCTATTGTTCTTTACATTTCCTCTGCAGCCCTTTCCCCAGCAAGGTTAAGCCAGGAGGCTCAGGGTAAGGGGACAAGGCAGTTATCCCAGGACACGGAGGCCACCCCACAGGAAGACAGGGAGAAGGAGCAGGGACTGCCAGAGAGCCAAGGAGGTGAACTTAGCTAAGCCTTTTCAAAGAAGATGCAAACAGAAATGTCAGATGAGACTTCTCTAAAGTTTTCTTTTAAAGAGCATGAGCACAGACCTTTCTCTCTGCCTCTATCCTACCGCCTGGAACCTGGCTCTGATGTGTGGTGCTACAGCAACCATTTTGGAGTTCTAAAGGAGGCAAGGAATCGACTAGAAGCAGTCAGTACCCTATAGTCCTCAGGAACCCTACCAACCCTGAACCTTCCATCACCACATTTTTGTTAAACAAGAAAGAGAAGTTGACTTTAAGACTCTTTTCCTGTTGCTGTAGAATACAGGTGAAACACTCCTGATAAAATGATTTGTGATATGAGATCAATAATAGCAAGGATCCCATTTTTACACATAATACAATGCAGTACATCTCTCCTGATTTATATATAAATATATATATATAATATATATATATATACAAATAAACTTATATTATATATATATATATATAAACTTTTTATATTTTAAAACACATTGACAGTTGTTGGTGCATAAGGGTCCAAATCCAAAGGGCCCAATCCAAATCTATTTTTTAGATTTTAAAAAAATTTAGGCACTTTTGGGGTAAACTGGCTTGATCTTATGGTCTTAGTAGGATGGAACTGTTCTGCTCTTTGTACATGTGTAATAGAAACGTAACATTTGGCAACTCTATAAAACTGAGCTGTGACACTCTCAGGTGGGACCTGCAAACTCTCTTACCAATCTGAAGACATTTCTCTGACCTGCTTCCCAAATTACTTTCTGGGTCTTAAGGTACAGGTGTGAGCCTGGTGCAGTGGTGAATGCCTGTAATCCCAGCAGCTCAAGAGGGTGAGACAGGAGGATCATGAGTTCAAAGCCAGCCTCAGCAACTCAGTGAGACCCTGTCTCTAAATAAAAGCCAAAAATCAGCTGGGGATGGGGCTCAGTGGTTGAGCACCCCTGAGTTCAGTCCCTGGTACTGGGTGGGGGGAATATAGGAATAAAAGGGTGCCAAGCAATCTCAATCATACAATGATTGTTTTCAAAATGCATGTTGACATTTTTGTCCACATTCAGACTCATAACAGCACACATTTTAGAATTTGCCCAAACCTTTCAAAATTTAGATATTAGGCATGATAGAAGGTGGCTTACACGTTAGCAAAACGGGGAACTCTTTCCCCCAGAGCTACCAAATCAAATAGCAGCTAAGATATTGCTGGTTATTTGAGGTTATTTATGTTCCTGGGAAAATAAAGGATCTAAAGGTGAGAGCTGCTTTTTTTTTATCCTCATGATAAATACGAATGGACTGTAAAACTGCCTGTTAGCAGCATAGACAATTGTATTAAAGGGAAACCTTGTAAATTTCAAAAGCCAACAAACAAGATGTAGAAAATTGCCTTCCTTTATGGTGCCATTTATCAAAAGACTTCCCTAAGTGTTGGAAACTTGCGTGGGCGCTTATGGCGAGAAATCACATTGAGCCTAAAATGAAGCAAAAGTCTCCTTTTGGGGGGGAAAAAATCACAACATCAAATCTCGCCCATCAGGAGGGAGTTTAAATGGGCTAGATACAAGGCTTTATTATTAAATGACACGCAAAAACATCAGAACCTCATCTTTTACCCAGCAAAGGAGAGAGAGCAAGGAAATGTCCAACTGATTAGATTTGAAAAAGTGCTGAGCACCTGTTTTGCTACATTGTGTTAAAAATACAGTCGCTTTCTGACCCTGAGCCTTGGTTCAATCTCAACCAAAATAGCAATGAGTGGTTTTTATTTTTTTTAAATAGCTGAATGGCAGTGCCCGGGAATTCAAGGTCTGGCTGGAGCAGAGCCCCTCAGCTGAGGTCTCGTTGGTTCAGTCACAGTGACAACATCGTATTTATAACAGGCAGAAGAGAGGATCCCATGGGACCCCAACGCCTGCTCCAGCCTGTGACCACGCGGCCCCTTCCCAGCTTTCCAGGGGCTCGGGTCATGGATGTCACCCATCCGAAAATGCCAAAGTGGGGTTGAATTCATGACAGTGCCACCTCCAGCATCTAGGACAGACACAAATCCTCCGAAAACAGTTGCCGCATAAAGAAACAAATCAAGGTACCCACCGGAAGCCCCTGTGTCTTCCACGGAGACTCCCCAGCTCAGGTGAATGCCACGTGGTTTCTAGGAGACCTCACGTTCCTTACTGGGGTGACAGGAGGCACTGAAATGTAAAGCTTGGGCTCTGGGGACGCACCGCAGCCCTGGCGCTCTCCAAGCAGGAGACACCAGGATGACTTCCAGCTTCCCTGTGCCTGAGGCTCCGACTCCGCAGAAAGGGGACCACTAACCAGCCAGCTGGGGGCCCAGATGCTGTGACTCGTGGAAGTCACTCAGCACAGCGGCTCTCAACCAGGGCAGTTTTCACACCAGGGGACTGTCAGCAAAGTCCTGAGACACTTCCCAGTTGTCACAGCTGGGCCGGGGGCGTTAGTGGATAGAGGCCAAGGACACTGCTCAATACCGTGCAATGCTTAGGGTGCCATCACAGCACAGCCCCAATGTCATCCCCAAATGTCCCGAGTGTCCAGGATGTGAGGCCCTGACCCAGCCCTGTGTCTGACTCAGAGGACCCAGGGAAGGGGAGGGAAGACTAAGTGGGCAAGGGTCGGAGAACCAGGCGCTTCTTTGCTGAACCCCAGATTAGCCTCCTCTGGCCCATCTGGCCCCACGTCCCCCCAAAGGCCATGGCCAAGCAGGTGTGCATCCGGCCTGCAGGAGAGACCCTCAGAGTGCCCCCCACCAAGTCTCCCCTGCTGCTTCTGGGAAAAGACCTGCCTGGGATGGTTCCAGAAACCACCACCCCCCCCCAAAAAATGACAAGAACTTCTAGGCAGAATGAAGGGAGAGGATAGGTGGCCACCTTGGTGCCAACATGTGGAGAAGCACCCAGAGGAGGTCCTCTGATTGTCGTGCATGAAGGGAGGGACATGGTGGGCCCTCTGCTCCGAGTTCCACCTGGTAGCTCTTCCCTGCTTTGCTACACGCTGGTCCCTTTCTGCCCTCTCCTGTCCAATCCCAATCACATGACTTGGTGGAACTTCCAAGGACAGTTCCCACCACCCTCACCCCGTGGTGGTCACAGGGCCACTCTCAAGTCCCATGCTCTTTCCCGGCCACAGCAGTTGTCGTGGGGAAGACCTAGAGCCCACGCCTGGCCATTAGACTCTCTCCATGGATCTCGTGAACCGGAAGGCTGTGAACTCCTGTTGCCTCTTCAGGATTGACCAAGTGGCAGAAAGAGAGGGTGGAAGGAGGGGAGAGAGGACAGACAGAGGCCCATGTGCACAGGTCCTGAATCCTGGCACCCCAGGCTAGACTGGGCCCTTTCTGTGACTGATGAAGAGAACATTCCCCTGTGGCTTCAGCGAGTTCAAGTCGGGTCTCTGTCTCAACCTAGAGAGTCTTGTTTGGAGAGAGTCTAACAGGCTCCGTTCAAGCCATGAAAGGTGAGCACTGCCCTCCGTCCCAGACAGCCCTGCCTCCGTGAGGATGTCAATCTCTTGCAGGTGGCCAGCACCACTCAGGTGACCCTCCACCTCCATCAGAGCTGCCTGAGCTCTAGGCCTTGGAGGTGCCCTGGCCCGAATCCAACAGTACATGGCCACAGGCCGGCCCATCAGTCTCCCCTGTAAGTCATTTAAGCCCAAAAACTGCAGAGGAGGACATCAGTGCATTGCAGCTGCAATAGTCACAACAGGGTCAATGAGAGCTGAGCCACAGCAACACGAGGGCATAGAGCTAGGCGCAGGGTGCAGAGAGCCAGGGTGCAGGGTGGTGCAACAACGATTGACGTGGGGTCTACTTCTTACCAGGTATCATCAGCCATCTAGGGATGATTTAGAATAGACTGAAACATGTGCACAGCGTGAATGCACACACTGTGCCATTTTTAACAAGGCACACGAGCACCCACCGATTTGGGTATTCACGGGGTCCTCCAGCCAGTTTCTTAGGGATCCCGGGGGCAAGCTGTACTTGGAGGGGAAATGCAGTATCATCTGTATTGGTGACCACATGGGAAGAAATTCAATGGTATGAATTTTAAAAACTAAACAAATTACGTTAATCCACACACAGGAATATAATGCTGTCGTCCCCCCCAAAATCAATAGGAGTAAATGAGCTCTTCCACGTCCCCACTTGGAGAAAACCAGGAGCTCCGACACACTGTCCAGGGAAGACACTGGGCACGGGGCAGGCTAGGGGACGCTTCCATTTGTGTTTTAAATAACAAGAGCCGTCCTAAAGAGGAAGCAAGGTCCTTGCCCTCACATGCCTAAGGCTGTGGTGGTTTCCACGGGGAGTTACAAGAGTCTCCTACAGGAAAGGGGCTCCCAGGGATGCTGCTTCTGAATTGTGACTCTTATCTGTACATTTGGAATAAATAAAATAAAGTGAGGCGGCGGTGCACACAGCTCGCAGTAACCTGGGGTGGTCAAGGAACCCTTGCCGGACACCAGCCTGGCACCGAGGGACCTGGCTGAGTGCTCTTGATTATTCCAGAACCCGCTGCCTGACTCAAGACCACTCGTGAAGACAGGTCCTCCCCCTGTCCCCCCTCCACCCCAGCCCCCGCCAGAAGCAGCCTGGCATCTACGCAGGGTAGATGTAGGGAGATGTGGATGAGCACAAGGAAATGCAAAGCTGAGTCACCTCCTCACTGTGACCACCGCCACCCACCTGCCCCAGCGCTCCCAGGCATAGGCAGATTCCCCAGGCGGAGCCCTGGCCAGTCGCAATGGGGAGGGCAGGCAGGGCTGCCTCTCACCTACCTGCCACCCCTAGATCCTCACGCCATGAGGCGTGAACGCTGCTGTCAAAGAGGTGGTTTGTGGATGAAGGGAATGGACACACGGCCCACCTTGCCACCGCCCAACT
This sequence comes from Marmota flaviventris, assembly GCF_047511675.1. Taxonomy (NCBI): domain Eukaryota; kingdom Metazoa; phylum Chordata; class Mammalia; order Rodentia; family Sciuridae; genus Marmota; species Marmota flaviventris. The sequence continues at coordinate 4,397,833 of NC_092517.1, read as the reverse complement.
CCCATGGATCCCAGGTCCCCGCACTAACAGGTGCATGGCTGCTAGGCCCACCTGAAGAAACTGTATGCAAGAGCACTTTGTGATTTCAGAGTACTGTGCCTTTAAAGGGTACATCCTTGCAAAACCCTGCAGAACGGAATTACACCCGACATGTCTTCTGAATTCCTCACAGCATTTACCTCTGTCCGAAGTAGTTCCTCAATAAACACTGCTTGGTTGTACAAATCCGTTATGCACATTACAAGCCAGCTGTAAAACTCCAAGCTCTCTCCGGGGCCCTATCACGTCTGACTCTGGGTGCAACATTCTTATGCAACTTGGGTGATTTCTGTGTCTCCCTGGGAATAGTTACATCTTTCACACCTACGGATGAACTCATAGACTCCGGCCAACTAGAAATCAAGAAGAATGCATTTCCCACTTTTTGAGCGTCAAGGGGCCGTGGAGGTGGTGACCCTGGGGACAACAGATTCTTGGCACCTACTTTCCGTGCGTCACTTGTGTAGACCAGGCCTGGCAGCTCCCTTTGTTATCCCCTGGGATTCCGCAATGACCTGGTTTCCAACATTAAATCTGTACCTGCTTAAATACCCAGGGTGGTTTCTGTTTCTTGCACCAAACCCTGACGGATCATTTCCCGATACGATTTCATTTCTCAGCGGAATCGTCCTGCTCATATTCACACAGCCCAGTCCAGCCCCGTATCCGGAGGCAGGTGCTCAATAAATATTCCTTCAAAGCTAATGAAATTAAAATATATGTGTAATTTCTTGGCAACCAGAGATTTATTGGAACTACAGATCACCCAAGCGTGTCTGCTCTCTTGCGTTTAGCTTTCAAACCCAAACCTTGGTACCAGATCACCTGCCAGGCGGGTAAACAATGTGACAACCTTTGACAAAAGAAATCCAAACATCTCCGAGGGACAAAGGACACCTTTCCTCCTCCAAACCCGGACCCTTGGTCTATGTAAGCCCAGAAGCTGATAACCAACATTTTGTTCTAACAGCAGGAGATTCCATGATCCTGACACGGGCTGGTGATTTAGCACCTGCAGGTAACTTTTATTTTGAATCTTAATTTACTACCCACTGCTGACCCTTGTGTAAAAATCAGGACAGGGGAGATTTGATTCCGCATGTAAATTTTATGTTTTGTCTGCTGGCAGATTTACGGTTGGGGCTGTGCCCGACGCATTCAATGAGGGAGAGCCACATAATGGTCATACGTGTCGTCCCCCGGCACATTAAGCCGTTTGCAATATCCCCGATTGCAGGGGTACTTGGCAGAGCGTGGCCATCGGAAGGCAATTCATTGCACATTGAGCTCCAATTGCTTTTCCTCCACCACGGACGGGGGGCTGCGCCACAAGATCACCCGTGTGTGTCTGCAGCCCAGAAATGGATTTTATGGTTCCAGAACGCGAGGAGGTCCCGATATTCATTTCATTTAAAAACAGAGAAACATTCCCAAGATCTGTTGTCTCCCCCCATACCCCACCCCCCCAAAAAAAAAATAAGGAAGGGGATAAGCATCAGAGGGAGGTGACTGAAGTGATTAAGAGAAGGACTGTTGTGGTCTGAGGATCGCCAACCAGCAGGTGGGAGGCCAGGTCAGGACCCTTTCATCTTAGAAGTCGCAGATGTGCCGGGTGTGGACCCTCGGGTCACGGGGCACACTTACAATGACACAGTGTGCTCCGTGGACTGCAGGTTTCTATCCCTGCCCGGCTCATTCTCCGCCACGCTTTCCCCAACAGGCCAGGAAGGCCACCTGTTCTCCTGGGGAAAGGGGGCCTCCTCTCTGGGGGTCAGAGCCTGCCGTGATCCATCCAGAGCCGGCAGGAGTGAGAGGGTGCGACTTAAATCCTAAACATCGCTGGGCCGCTGGTAGCGGCTCTGTGCTTGCCTTAACATAAGACACGCAATTAAGACGGATGCTCCAGAGTGCAGCCAACACGGTCCCCTCGGAGGCCGAGAATAAGTTCCACCAGGGCGATGCGTGTACTTTTCCATGTAAATGTGAATTGTATTATGCGTCAATCAAAAGTTGTTTAAAAACGTCTCTCGAGGAAGATATGCTGGGTTTATCCTGGAGCTCTGGGTAAACCTTGGCACACGGCCCCAGATCCCCAGGGGAGCCCTCCCCCGTTTGAAAAGTTTGTCACACACACAAGCTGTACCAAATTGACAGCATTACTGGAGACCAAGAAGCCCTCTTCACGTGATCGAGGACACTGTGGTGTCAGGAGTTGATCACAGCAGATGTGGACTTGTGCTGATTGCCAATTTCCAAACACTCATTTGGAAGCCTGGAGTCGAGGCAATTAGAGCTGACGAGCTGCGTTTCAAACACGGTTTGGTTGGTTGTTTTTTTTTTCCCTTCGAATTTTTTTGTTTTGTTTTCTTTTTTTTTTTTAAATAACCAAAACTCATCACCCACGACCATCTAGGAAACCTGCTCATTGGCTGTTTCCAGTGGCTGACCTTGAAGCGTTCAGTTACAAAGTTGTATCACTTTTTTACCTGCTTTTTGCCATCATGCCCTTGAGGAAGAGAAAATTCTGGGGGTCAAGAGGAGGAGGGATTTTGAGGCTGGCATGGGATTAGGAATTGCAGTCACAAAATCTCCAGACTGACCAATTTCTAAGAACAACATTATCCATCGCACAGACCCTCGGGCCTCCATGTGATTTTTTTAAAGCTCCCGAGACAATTCATAATATTATTATGAGGACAGGGGGCCTCGTGGCCTTTAAAATTCTGTGTGGCTCTAAATGCGTATATTGATCACAAAATAAAGCCTGGACCACACCTGCCTCTCAAAATGGGCTTCACCAGCCACAGGATTTGTTTAAAAAGGTGGTGGGAGGAGGGAGCTCAGGTTGAACACATCTGAGGAGCACAGCACCTTATCTCCTGCCCCCAAGCTCCGGCAGCCATATCAAAGGCTCTGAGAAGTCCCGCAGCTAATACACACATTTAATTTTACACTTGATATGTAATACCAGAGCGCCCCCAGAATTTAGGGAGAGACTATGTTGGCCCTGATGAGCAACTCAGCCTGTCCAGGATGGTAATGCGCTGGCCTCCGGGCCACACGGGGCACTTATTCATGCATTCGATGGCTCTGCGGAGTTTTGATTTTTTTTGAATTCTATATCCCCTTGAAGTTTTCAGGGCAGGCGGTTATCACAGCCCTCCTTCAGCTGGCTCCGATTAAACTGGCTCCCTTGTCCTATAGCAAGAAGAGCTTTTGAGTTCTGTGCGAACAGAACTGGGAACGAGGGAGCAGTGGCGAGGAGATGCCTCACCTTTCCTTCTCGTCCGATTCCTCTCACACCCCTTTATCCCCGCCACAGGGGAGCCAGGCTCTGCAGCTCCCCCTGGTCTGTCGTGCCCAAGGACCCTGCTACAGTCTGGCCAAGGCGACCATCAAAACATGCAGACAAACGAGGGTATTCATGCTCCAATAAACCTTTATCTGGGGGAACTGGCCAGGGGCCAGCAGTGGCCCAGGGGCTGTGGCTGGCCAGGCCTGGATCTCCACTTCATTTGGCTGTGTTAAAGAATTCAAGCCCGTTTTCAAATTTTCTTTTAACTTCTGGAACAACGGTCCTCATTTCCTGTGGCTAATCCGTCCCCGATGCTCTTTTTTTTTTTTTTTTAAAGTCTATTCTTATTTCAAAGCCAATTCCAAATCCCACCGGCATCCCCAGCCTCCCCGAGCTGCCCCCAGCCACCGACTCTAAATTAGTCTTTCCTCTCACACGCCCGAGTTGATGCCAATCAACAAACTCGCTCTTTCCGCTTGGCCTTCCTGGAGAATTCACTTTAAAATATTTTGTCTTCTATTTAAAATGCAGGCATCTCTCATCCCTGCAGCCCCAGCCCGACGCAGGGTTCTCAGAGAAGATCCCCCACGTCTGTGCCATCCTCTGGTTTGCTCGATATTTTTAGAAAGCTCAAACTGCTAGAAATAAAAATGAATCTTGAAAAAAAAAATCTGACTGATCAGGTTGATTTTTGCAAGGAGTCCTTCATGCACATTTTCTTGGGCTGGACCGTGCTGGGGTGGGTCGGAGGAATATTTGAGCAACAGACGGGAAGACCCCAGGAGGAGGCAGAGGGGAGTTTCCTGCTCTCCAGCCTCCAAATCACACACCCTGCTTCTGCATGCGCAGCGGAAAGCTCCGGGCTCTCGAGAAATACCAACGAATCAATTCCAGCAGGGACTCAGTCACAGCTCCAAAAAGCAACGCCTTCAAAGGAAAAGGACAGGCGTCCACCTCGAGAGACCATGGATGCGCTTCCTGCTGATGCCGCCTGAGCCTCCGTTTATCCAACTTCAAAGGTGTCGGGCCTGCTGGGATTTCGATCCTCTGGTTCCAGGGAGAGTAGGTGTTAGCAAGACCCACTTCCAGGCCAGTGAGCCAGGCGGGGGACGGGCAGGCACCGAGGCCCCCTCCCCTGTGAAGTAGTCTTCCCCGCCCTTCCAGGTGGTGATGAGGGCGTTACCAAGGCTCCTCCCAGGGTAGATAAACAGGGGCACTGGTGCCGGGTGTGGGGGCATCTGAGAAGCTAGAAGAGGAGCCAGCTTTCTAAGGATGGTCTAAAACAGGCCAGAGTCACCAAGGGTGACCAGGTCACCTGTCAGGCACATGGTGATGCTGCTCCTGCAAACCCCTTCAGGTACAGCGTGGTGCTTAGGAACACGGGTGAACGAGGTCTGCACCCGGCCCCTGAGCGGCCACCCGATCCCTCTGTCCGCACTGTCCTGTCAAATACCAGTAACAGGAGAACATTCCCCCTCAGCCTTGGACTGCTCCCTTGTAAAGGGGCCACCAGAGTCCACTGGTAAGGCACTGGGACAGTCAAAGGGGCAGAGGTGTTCACCAGGGGGACTAGCAACCGCTAATGGATGACCAAGGGTGGGGAGGGGTACATCTTTTACGTAAAAGGCCAGAAAGTGACGATCTCCCTGATCTCACCTTGGAGTGCTGGACTCTAACCCTCTACAGTGTCTGTCCCCAACGTTCCCTGGCACCGTGGTGTGGGGCAGATGTCCCAGACAGCATGTAACAAAGTCATAGACACTGGATCACAATAAAAGGTCGTTCGTGAACACCAAAATTTGAATTTTTGCATAACTGCCACCACAAAATATCATTCAAAGGCCGGATGTTCTGATGGGTGGGTGCCAATTCCCAAAAAGGGGTGGGGGGCTGGGGAGGAATGGAGGCACTGGGGACTAGACAGAGGGGAGTGAGGTGGGGGTTTAGGAGAAGGAAGAAGAATGAATCGGACATTATGACCCTCTGGGCATATATGCCTAGGTGACCCGTGTGGTTCCGCATCGTGTGCGACCAGGAGAAGTTGTGCTCCATTTGTGTGCGATGTGTCGACGTGCATTCTACGACCACATAACTAATCAGAATAAGAAATAATGGAAAACATGTTAATGTAAAAACTTCTTCGTGTCAATACAGGTGGGGACTGGATTGGGGCTCTGGCTGTGGCGACTCCCGATTAGGGGCAGCGGTCTTGGAGGGGTGTCTGTCCTGGGACCTGGGAGGACACTCTGAGCCTCCCTCTCTCTGGCTGTGGAAGGGTGTGATGTCACCACCTAAGGTCACAGTGAAAAGCAGTGACCCCAGGCTGGAACACAGTGTGTCTGAGGGCGGGCGTGTGGGAAGAGCTGATCGATGTCAGCCTGTGAGCAAAACCGCGAGCCAGGCATCACCTGAGCCGGGAGGGACTCTCTCAGTGGCAACCTGAGACACCCATGTCCTCACAAGACCTGGGCCAGGTTGCAGGCCTCGCCGACACTGGTGACACTCGCGAGGTCACTGTGGCCACTGAAGGTTTGACATCCCTGAACAGAAGGGAACCTGGGTGTCCGTGAACTTTAACGCCACCTGTGGACAGCCTGGTCAGCCCGCTGCCAAGCATGTGGCAGACAGGACACTCGTCACTGGGGAGGAAACTGTCTGCAGGGGACAAGTCACTTGAGCACAGCTCCCCTGCTCCTCTTCCTCACCGACAGCCCGATGGCCGGGCCAGGCCTCCCCTCCTCCCTCAGGTCCCCCCTTTGAGTTGTCCCTTTGGGTAGGAGCATGTGGCCAGCAGGTCCTTTGTGTTTACTGTTATTGTTTTGGCTTTTGTTTTTCTCTCTCCCGTTTCCCCTTGAAAAGTACACCAAAGCGCACCCTGTGGGCGGGTTGAGCAGGTGACCAGGACCCCGTCGCCCACTATGTCCATCTCCCCTGCGTCCCCGGCTGCCCAGGTAACCCCGGTCTTGGCAACCTAGCCAAGCTTTCTGTCAGACGCGACTCCCCGCCTCTTCTCTTGGCAAGCCCCTCGACATCACATGGGACATTTCAGATTCACCCGGGAGATGGCAGGAGGTCTGTCGGGAAAGGGAAGGAGGGTCTATTTGTGAAAACCCAGACCGTGAATCCTCCCCGTTAGACAAAGGTGGCAGAGAGCGGTCACCTGCCCCCAGGAAGGCCGAGGTGACAGAGGGGCCGTGTCAGGAAAGACTTGAGGCCCATCTGATAATTTCTGCCTCCCCAAAGCCACCCCTAGAGGCGAGGGTAGAAGTCGGCGTGTCAACAAGAGCAAAGGGAAGAAGGCGTCACGTGGACAGGTGACATCACTGGATGCTACAGGACATATGATAGAGAAGCTTCCTGGAAACAGCCTGCTGTGAAAGGCAGCCTGCCACCAACCACTGCAAACAAGGCTGGACACCGTGCCAGCCACAGCCCCGACAGACACGCAGCAGAACTGTCCTCCATGCAGGGGGCCGAGGACGTCCAGTGCCAGGGATGGCCCACGCAGCACCGCTCAGAGCTCTCACAAGCCCTCAGCCACTAAAGGGTGGCTCAGCCTTGCATGCGGCTGCCAGCGCTGCCCCATATGTGGCGGGGCCCTGGTGGACCCCGACAGTTGTGCCGGGGTGGACAGGTGTCTGATTAAAAATCACATGGCCATTATTTACCCAGCCACATCTGAGCACCCCTTAAATTATGAAGGAAGGCAAACAAGAGACAAGCAGGCTGGGGCTCTCATGGGCCGAGCCGTATTTAGGAGGAGGCCTGCGTCCCCGATTCATTAGCTCAAGCTCCATTTGGAACAGCCTGGAGCCCGGGAGGGTGTCGCAGAGCCATGGCGGATCACGTGCTTTCCCCGACCCCAAGACAGGCTCTCGCAGCAGCAGAAGGAAGCGTCCCCCTTTTAAAAGCCACAGAGAAACGCAGAAAAGTTGTGCTCTGGGGCTCGGTAGGGCTCTGGATCACGTTTTATTATTTAGCAATAAAGAGAAAATATTTGAAAAGACATGGTTTCCCCTGAAACAGCAAAAACTGGGAAACAATTAACTCTGCTAATAAGGAAAAGATCCAACGAGCAATTCACAATGCCAAACCCGCCCGGCTGAGGTCAAGAGGGACAAGGAAAAACCACTGAATGTGGAAGATAAAATCTCTAAGGCCCGTCATTTAAAAAAAATCCTTATTTGAAATTAAAGATGGAAAAAAAAAAAAAGCGAGTTTAAGAACAAGACGTTCTAGCGGAACAACGTGCATCTTCACACCATGGAGCTGTGCATGCACCTAAGGATGTCAGATGGCGAACTGCACGTCACACGTACTTTACCACAAGATGAAAGAACAAAGGGTCTTGATATCACATAGAGAAGGAAAGCTGTGTGTGTTCACAGGTGTGACGTAAACACACAGATGAGCAGGGACATGTCAGCAAGGGCCAGACGGTGACCTCTGAGGAGGGACCAGGGTAGAAGGCAGATCGGTGCAGAAGTCAGCTCTGGCCACGCTGTGACACGTGTCCCCTAACAAGAACTGGCCCCGGATCCTGTGCTTCATAAATAATTTAAATGAAGCCTGCAATCGGGTATCGGTTTCTTCTCTAAGATGCAAGTATTGAGCTGGGGCAGCATTTCAACCTCCTGTCCTTCCTTTGGGACACCTTGAAATTGTAACATGTGTGTGTGTGTGTGTATTCAGCATCATCAATAGGCACAAAGCTCATCTCATAATTCTCCTTGCACCAATATTTTGAAAAGGATGATACTGAATACTTACATGGTAACTGTCCTGATCCACACACTGTTCCAAGGTTTTCCTCAACCATTAGCTCACTTAGTTATCACGCAGACACAATAAGATCATCACTGCCCCCACTTTATAGATGGGGAAAACAAAGCACAGAGAGGTTAACCAACTATCCAAACTCACACAGCAGTGAGATCAACTCCCCCAGGAAAACCTTCTCTGACCGTCTCATCCACAGCGATTGCTCCATCTCCATCCCTTTGCCAACTCTTTCATAGCAGTTAAAACTTCATGGCTGAAATTGTTGGCTTGTCTATTTAAGTTATTTATTGTTTATTTTTTTCTCCCATCTTATTAAAAGTAGAAGAGGGTGTTAAAGATGGAGCTCAGTGGTAGAGTGCCTATCTGGGTACACACAAGACCCTGGGTTCCATCCCTAGAACCACAACATAAATAAACAAGTAAATCCCTTCTTTACAAAATGTTCCACTCATGCAGTTTGGGGACTGAGGACGAGACCCTTTGATATGACCACAGCCGTGCCAGGGTCCCCATGAGTGACCCGCCCTCTCCCAGGGTCCACCTGCTCACCTGGCACTGCCCACCCAGCACTATTTGAATACAGCTGAAGTACAGGCCTCCCACCTTGGTTCCAAGACAATCTCCCTTTGCCAAGGGCTTTTTAACTCTTCGCTTTAAGAGAGAATAAGAGAATATTTCCCACGGCATGCTCCAGATATTAGGAAGATAAACAAGTAATCTCTGGGAGGAAAATATGAGATATTGAACTCGGCTCCCTGGAGCAGCCACCACCACGCGCGAGTAATTTTAGGAAAATGGAATTGATTTCTGACCTTATGCCTCAGTGTATTTGTAAGCATTTGTGTTTGATGAAAACCAGTCAGAATGTAAGACGGTTTGATTTTTCAAGAGCCATAAAATACAGACAAGGATAACAGGGGGTAACTTGCATATCACCCGGCAAATGGGTAAAGGAAAATACGACCGATGGCCGCAGAAACGGAAATCACATAAAAACCAATGAGACCTCTGGATTCGCGTCTCCCTGTTTTATTGCAGCCTTGGTCAGATGAACTCAAGATGGACAGATCTCTCCAATAGGCGCGTCCCCTCCCCAGCCCCTCACACTCCCTCCCTGAGGCCAGCCTCAGCAGCCTATTTCAGGAAATTGTTCTCAGGTCTCATGGACACTTAAAGCTCTGGATCCCAGTGAAAGAGGAAACCCTCTGGTCACTCTCTCAGCCCTTATTAGGTGACTTCAGGTAAAGGCAAAACCAGGCTGATTGCCCTGCAGAGAGCTCCTGGCTTGCAAAGCTCACTCTTGCGGGGTTTTTCCTAGAAAACGCAACCTGTCTTTGAACCCAGTATTGAAGACAGGCATTCAAAACTGGCAGAAGGTGTGACATCGATCCCTTTTGCACACCTGCACACACACTTCCTTTTAAGACCAACAGGTTCACAGAAGATCCAGACTCCACCAGCTGAGGGGCCTTACAAAAATCCAGCTGTCAACCCTGCCTTGCACAGCGGGGCAGAAGAAGGGGGGCTGGGAAGGAGACCCAGGGGGAGATCACAGGCTCTGGTTTGACTTGAAGGCCCGTGATTAAGTCTAACAAGATTTGGCTTCCGTTTCAAAGGTCCGGCTCTGTGTTTGATAATCAAGGAGTGCCGAGTCTCATAAACAAGGCTCAAGTCAGACGTAAACACGGACTGGGAATTTCACACTGCGTTTGCCCCACAGTAAACAAATTCCAAATGGAACAAGGGGGGAGGCTCAAGCAAGAGTGGAGGCCGAGGAGGCGGAAAGCCCAGTGGATCCTCAGACAGCAAAGCTGCGGCTCCCTGAACCCAGCCAAGGGGCCCACCTTCCCGGTTCCTGGTCCCGTGGAGACCGAGGATGACCACAGAGGCACAGATCATGTGATTTAGATGAAACAGCATAGAGGTGACTTTAATGCTCACACCTGAGATTTGGGAGGTGTCCCCTTGCCAAGTAGGCAGCTTTGTGTGTCACCTGGATACACAATCTCTCATGCCACCCCCAACCCTGTTTCTGGCAAATACAGATGACCTTCCACTGTTAGGGTCATTCAGCTTCACGCTGATGCGAAGCAGTCTCCAGGGAGCTTGGGTTGGATGGCTTCCCCAGGCAGGCCATCTGCGGAGGTGCCTGGACGCTGGGCAGGGGCAGGGCCAGGGCCACCGCTCTCAGGCGGTCACAGGACAGAGCCATAGGGACTGTGCCCTGTGCTGGGGTGTGGCAGGTTCATCTGTTCACTGCATTTCACACTGTGGTGTGCTCAACATCAGAAGGTAACCCCACTGCAGGCCGAGGAGCATCTGTCCCCCCACCGCCTCTTCAACACGCCCCAACACACACAGTAGACACCAAAAGAGCATCAAGCCCCATCTCCAGGCAGAGGGCCGAGGACACAGTCTGCCCGAAGCCACATCGACAGAATTCACGTAGACTCACGCTCTGCGTGACCATGCTAATCAGGGACACCCGCCGAGGGTAGAGAAGGGTTTAGCACTCTGGCCAGAAGGAAACTTCCAGCAATCTACCATGAAGACTGTATGGGTCACACCCCCAGGTCCACGTTTCCACAGTGAGCAGGTGCAGACAGTGGCTCCCTTAGTGCTGATTCAAAATCCCCCCGCGTGGGGTGAGGCGCTCCAGGGTAGGGCACCCCCAGACAGTCCTCATGGCTGGAAACCAGAGCCTTGGGGAAGGGGAGGCATGCCTTGCCAAGGTGTTCACTTAGAAAAACCATCGCGGTGAGAGAAATACTCACGGCATCTACAGACGAGTCAGCGTCCCACGGACGTACACAGAGGGACAGGGGAGCAGAGAAGCCAGCTCCAGGGTAGACCCACACGTGGTCTCAGACGCCCGTGGCACCATCTCAGGACCAGCTCAACAGGGCCGTGGTCCCACCTCGCAGGCACATCAGCCCAGCCTGGACACCCATCTCCCTCGGTGCTCCAGAGTCACCAGGGCTCCCTTCTCTCGGTTCGCCTTGGATGGCTCCCAAATGGCCACTGAATGGCCTCCTGTCCTCCAACCTTACCAGTCTCCAGACACTGTGCCCTGAACCAGCGCTGCTTCATCTCATGCCCACGGTGACACTTCCTGGTGGACTCTGTGACCACCCTCTTTACGGCGGAGGGTGCCGAGTCTAGGAGGGGCTAGTTGGAGATGGATTTCTGTTTTGTGCATGTTAAAGAAGTCTCTGAGCAAATCAAAACTACTCTAGGATTTCATCTCACTCCAGTCAGAAGGGCAGCTATTAAGAATACAAGCAGCAATAAGTGTGGTGAGGACATAGGGGAAAAGGCACACTTACACATTGCTGGTGGGACTGCAAATTGGTGCAGCCAATCTGGAAAGCAGTATGGAGATTCCTTGGAAAACTGGGAATGGAACCACATTTGACCCAGCTATCCCACTCCTCTCGGTCTATACCCAAAGGACTTAAAAACAGCACACTACAGGGACACAGCCACATCAATGTTTATAGCAGCACAATTCACAGTAGCTAAACTGTGGAGCCAACCTAGATGCCCTTCAGTGGATGAATGGAATAAAAAAAAAATGTGGTATATATACACAATGGAATATTACTCAGCAATAAAAGAGAATAAAATCATGGCATTTGCAGGTAAATGGATGGAGTTGGAGAATATCGTGCTAAATGAAGTTAGCCAATCCCAAAAAACCAAAGGCCGAACATTCTGATAAGTGGACACTGATCCATAACAGGGAGGGGGAGGCATGGGGGAAATGGAAGAACTGTGATTGGGCAAAGGGGAGTGGGGAGGGAGTAGGAAAGATGGTGGAATGAGACAGGCACCATTACCCTAGGTCAGGTGTGATCACACAAATGGTCTGACTCTACTTCATGGACAACCAGAAGTGAACAATTCTGCTCCATTTGTGTACAATGAATGAAAGAGATTTCTACTATCATGCATAACTGATTAGAACTAACAAAATAAAAAATTTTTTTTAAAGTCTTCAACATACCCACAGAGACCATGGTAGGCCTTCCCTACAGACTTGAGGGGTTCAGCAGTATTTACATCTGAAAATCTGTGACCAAGATTTGGGTCAGGAAAAGCAACTATCAATTGTGTTCACTTCTTTTAACTTTTCACAACAAGCACCAATTACTTTAATGATTTTTCAGAGAAAACAATTTTTCCTAAACGGAGCCTGGGTTCACCCCAAGGCAGGGGACGCTCGCTGCAGCCCCGTGGGCGGCAACTCTGGAGACCAGAAAAATTGCCTGTGTAGCACAAAACGACGCTTCCAGGAGGCGTGCTTGATTCGATTCATTGTACAGCAAGCCGCTGGAAGCCAGAATCTTCCAGAAGCATAATTTAGCCCTCCTTCATCTTTGCCTTTTCTGCTAAATTGCTCTCCCTCCGTGGAAACGTCACCTTGGGCGTCGGAAAGTCAGATTTCTTACAAAATCCAGCTCACTGCCTTGTCATTGGAATCACCCCCAAATTGTGCCCCATTTCTCTCTCTGTGCCAACCAAGAGCAATCACGTCCCCTCCGAGGAACACGCAACAACGTGGCCAGATACTGTCAGATTAAAATATGAGACAAATTAACCCTCATTAAGAGGACGCACCTGCGGCTCTGCCTACCAACGGCGGGAGGGCGGCTGGCCGCATCTCTGGGTCCATATTGTCTTCACCCCTCATTAAACAACCCCCCTGGATTCTGCTGAGCAGCAACTGTGGGGCTCAGCCGTCCGCTCGGGCGACGCTGCGTGGAGGGATTTTGTGGCCTGGTGGGACGGTTCGGTCCCTGAATACCTCTCACACGGGAGACGAACAGAAATTTGATATTTAGAAACCTGTCTTCGTTGACACCGGGAGAAAGAAGCTGGCATATTTAAATGCTGCTGCTGGTGATCTGATTTATTTGGTGATTTTAAAAAGCAAAGGTTTAGGGGTAGACGGGTTTGCTTTCCAAGATACGATGTGCCCCATGCCTCGGGTAGCCCCAGAATTGCTTTTTTGCAAAGTTAAAAGGAAGATATAATTTGGTCCCTTAAAAATGGGATTGTTTTTGTTCTTTTCTGCTGAAGAGATTTCATTTTCTGGGTACAAGGTACAAGGTTCCTGATGGAACACTTCTGTGAGATAGGGTGCAGGTGTGACGGCCCCGCAGGACATCTGACCCCTCCTAACTAGAGGGGAGATACAGCTCAGCACAGGCCCCAAGGCCACCTGGCCAGGAAGTCTGGGAGCTGGCATCTGAGACCAAGCCTTTGGTTCCAGAATTGACATTTGTGATTGCAGGGCTGTAGGGGGTGCCGACCACAGCCCAGGGGCCAAGCCTGGCTTGTCTCTCATTTCTATGAATAAAGTTTTATTGGCACACAGTCACTCCATTGTGTCTATATGGCCCAGGGCTGCTTCTAAGCTAGCACAGCACATTTGGGTACCAGGGACAGGACCTCCCTGTTCTGTTGAATTGAAAATGTCCACTCTGGGCCTCTTCCCGAGGAAGTTTGCTTAATCTTTGTTCTGTGTAAGTCCCTAGTCCACGAGAAAGGTAGCCCTCCACTCAGCAGTCCAAAGAGATCGTTAATGGTGCTCACTAGCAAGTACAACCACACTTTTGGCAGACACCACGTCCACCCTTATGCGACCCACCCAGGTGTTCCAAAGCCTGCACCTTGGGCCCCGATAGGAAAGAGGGCTCCTGCTTACTGGGATCCCAAGGGTGCATGGAGGTCAAAGCTGAAAGGCTCAGCAGGTCTCTGGGGACGATGCCCATGCTTCTGCCCTCCTCCTGGTCCTCCGCCTCCCACCCTCTCACACACAAGGGGCAGAGGGGCAGAGCAAAGCCCACCACAGATGTGGAAGAGACTCTCGGGCCCTGGGAATACCGCCTCCCACTCTTCAGTGCTCGCCTCCCGTGGGGCTGGGGAGGACTTAGGAGATGGCGAGGCCAAGCTGCAGGACAGCAAGAGGCCACTCGAGAGGACACGCCCCAACCTATACACCAGCTCACCCCGGAGACACGCATCTGCGTCCTCTAGCAGAGCACGACTCAGGCTCACCGAGGCAAAAATGCCACCAAAACAGAGTCCCTACTTACTGTCATCTCTAGGTAGATTACAAATCATAGATCTTCCCCCGCCCCCAGGCCAGGGAATCAGAGTCTAGCAACTCCAATTTTGTTTCCTATAAAAGTTGCTCTGAGGGGCTGGGGTTGTGGCTCAGCAGTAGAGCGCTCTTCTAGCCCATGCAAGGCCCTGGGTTTGAGCCTCAGCACCACATAAAATCAAAGGTATCCTATCCACCTAAAAATTAAATATTTTAAAAAAATAGTTGCTCTGATAGTTTCCATTTATCAGATATCCACTGGGGCACTCCCAAGGAACCTGTCACGGGCTAAGTGTGTGAGATGCAATGGGTTCTGTATTCAGAGTTTGCATTCCAGTGGGGAGAAATGGAAATCAGGAGTAAGGGATTCATAGCCAGTGGAAGATTCTCTGAAGGAAGCGAAGGTGGTGTGTAGCATGGAGAGGAGGAGGGGTCATTCTAGACGGGAAGCAGAGGCCTCTTCAGGTCAGGGGCACAGCTGGGAAGCACTCGCCAGAGAGGGGAGGACATGGTCACCCTCAGGTCCACACACAGAGACATCTCGGACATGGAAACCAGACCTGCCGGCCCTCTCTGAACCGCAAACGTCTTGTGTGGACGTCACCACCCTGGGCTACTCTTTCTATCTCTATTGTGCCTGGGATGGCTTTACACAAGTGCATCCAAGTCTAGGAGTGACAGTGTCGACATCCAGCACTGAGAGAATGGTTTGTCCAAACATGGTGTCATTCAGAAGGAGCCACAGAAGAGTGTAGCATGCAATGGAAAAATGTCCCTGGGCTGTGATGTGGAAAAATGTCACATTACCACTTTGTCCTGTAGAATGCCATTCCATGAACCGTGTGGGTGCAGACGCAGAAACCACACTACGCACGAGATATTAGCTGAACTGTTTCAACCCCATGGTGGGATTTCAGAGGCTTTCTATTTTCTTTTTGTGATTCTCTGCATTTTTCTGGCTATATTTCTTCTTTTGTTAAAAATAATTTGGAAAAAAAAAATTCAGGCAATAGAGTGAATTTTCCAGTGTCAAAGAACTCAGAAATGGATCAAAGACTTTGGAATTAGACCAAAGATTTTACAACTGCTAAAAGAAACCAAAGGGTCAACACTCCATCTTAGAGGTGCTGGCATTGAACAAGAGCCCCAAAGCATAAGAAATAAAACCAAGAATCAATAAGTGGTACGCCATCAAGTCATAAAGCTTCTGTGCAGCTCAAGAAACCATAAGAACATGAAGAGAGCATATAAAATGGGGGGGGGGGGAATCTTGCCCAGCTGCCCCTCTGATAGAAGATTAATATCCAGAATATATAAAGAACTCAAAAAGCTTAACACCAAAAAAGAAAAAAAAATCAAATGCCCCAAGTCAATAAATGGGCAGAAGAACTAAACAGAAACTTCTAAAAGACACAAAATAGAGAAGCACAAATTTCCAACAAATATATGGGAAAAAATTGTTCAACTTCTCTGGAAATCAGGGAAATGCAGATCAAAACTACACTAAAATTTCCTCTTATTCCTTTCAGAATGGCAATTATCAAGAATATGAACAACAATAAATGCTTACAAGCATGTGGCGGGGGGGGGAACGTACGCTTGTCCATTGTTGGTGAGACTGCAGACTAGTGCGACCACTTTGGAAAGCAGTGTGGAGATGCCTCCACAGAAACGAGAGATGACCACCATATGGCCCAGCTGTCCCACTTCCTGGTGTTGTCCCAAAAGACCTGACATCAGCCTACTCTGGTGGTAACAGCCACGTCAATGTTTATAGCAGCACCATTCACAATAGCTAAATCACGGAATCAACCCAGATGCCCACCGCAGGTGAGTGGATTGAAAAACGTGGTATACGGGCACAATGGAGTCCTACTCGGACATGAAAGAATGACATTGTGGCAATTGCTGGTAAATGGATGGAAATGGAGACCAACATTCTAAGGGAAAGAAGCCAGACTCGTGAGAGTCAGAGGAGGAAGGTTTTCTCTCATGTGTAGAAGCTACAGTAAAATAGAGGAGTGTGAAGGATAGGATTGTGTAAGGAACCAATCAAATACAGATGAATAGGAGAGTGAAAGGAATTCTAGCCCAGTACAAGGACCCCCTGTGCTAACCCACGCTCAGCGTCTCCATCCTTCCCTCACGTCCAATGGTGACACCAGCACTTTGAAGACAGGACATTTGTAATAGGGGAGAAATGATTCTAGGCTTTAGAGCCTATTCCTGCAGTCTAGAAATTGCAAACTTAACAACAGGCCAAGGCCAGACAGGCAATGTTAATGGACGAAGCAGCCAGTACCCAGGACAGCACGGTCCGGGACACAGAGGAAGGCCCTCCTGGGTGGAAGTCTCTATGTCCACACATCAGAGGTCAGCATACGGCAGACACAGGCCATCTCTGGCAGGCTGCCCACAACTCAGGAACCAAGAATGGCTTTAAAGCTGTTATATAAATGTCTAATATCCTCAATTTTGCTCCTTGACCCACAAAACCTAAAATATTTACTGTTGACACTTTGCAAAAAAAAACACTTGCCAACAGCTACACGTGGCAGCCCACATTGCCATGGGTGGACCCAGACCTGCGGTGACTCTGATTTCTCAAGATCTAGAAACCTAAACTGTTAGGTTGAGCGTCCCTAACTCAAAACTCAGAAATTCACAATGCTCCAAAGTCAAACTTTTTGAGCATCAGGTCAGCACTCGAGAAGCTCCAGATTTGGTAGTATTTTGGATTCAAAGCACTCAACCAGTAAAGTCTGTGCAAATATCCCAGATTCTAAAAACAGAAGTCCGATACACGTCTGGTCCCACGTATCTGGGGTGAGGGACACTCCACCCACATCAACTCCCCACCAAGTCAACATTCACAGTTTCCTTCTCAACTCGGTGCAACAGGGATGCAAGGCCAGAGGTCAGATACTTGCAAACTTTTCCTGTGACCTCCGTGACCCCAGGTAAAAAGCAAAAGCAGGAAAAAACAGAAATACAATTATTTCAACCATAACTGCAGGTTCTACATATATCATTTTGCTGTGAATTACAAAATTTTTACCTGTCCATGGGAACGGGTGTGGAGTTGCTAGATGGATTTACTATCTAACTCTGAGGTCACTGATAGGAGTTCATAAAACACATGCAATGATGTCATGAGATAACTAACATTCCCAGTGCCCAACTCCCTGTAAAACCCAAGAAAGCACCCAACAAATATTAGCAAGTGTCACGACTGCTTATGGTCACTAAATGGACCCCTTCCTTCTTGACACACTGTGTTGACTTCACTGAATACACCTACACATACCACAAGCCACACTGGGGGTCGGGGACACGGAGACCACTAAGAAAGACAAGCTGCTCTTGAACTTGAACTTCTCCTTAGGACACAGAGATCATCAGCTCATTTCAGGAGGTGCCAAAAGTAGCCTCGAAGCCATAGCAGAAGCTCCAGGGCTGCAGGACCCCAGGTCAGGGCACAACTTCAAGGGACATGGACTGAAGGTGGGTGCGGGCAGAGCTCGACAGTGGAGTTGAAGGCCGAGGCAGCTGTGACACACGGACCCCATTTCATCTGCTTCTTTAAATGGAATGCTCCTGCGTTCTGAACGGTTTTATTATAGAGAACAAGGAATGAGCCTCTAGGAAGCCTCTGAATCTGGTGGATAGTCCTAAAAACGGAACAAATTCCAGAAGCAACCGTATAACCACACAGGAGCAGGGGTTGACACTCGGGCATAGTCTGTTGCCCCCAAACCAAAGTCACATACCCTCTGCTTCCTTACCAGGGCCGCTGGCTCACAGATTGGAGAGACGGCTGCTGCTGTGGCCACTCCACCACTTGGCAGTTCTCCCCCTATGAAGGAGAGTGCTCAAAGCAACCTCATGATGAAGGCTGGTGACGCACACCTGTAATCCCAGTGGCTCAGGAGGCTGAGGCAGGAGGATTGCAAGGTCAAGGCCAGCCTCAGCAACTCAGTGAGGCCCTGAACAACTTAGTGAGACCCTATCTCAAAATAAAGTGAATAACACAGAGGATGTGGCTCAGTGGTAAATCACCCCTGGGTTCATTCAATCCCTTCCCAAAAAAAGAAAAAAAAAAAAATCTCATGCTAGTCCCAGTCCCTCCACTTTACCCTCTACCAACAGATGGTGTCCTACATACAACACAGCAGGGGTCAAACCCCCTGGTGGGCCAATCTGCTCCACTGCCCGCTTTTATAAATAAAGTTTTATTGGCAACCAGCCATGCCCACTCGTTTACATACAGTCTACGCTGCTTCTGCACTACAGTGGCAGAAGTGAGCCATGGAGACACACCAAAGCTGCAAAGCCTAAAATACTGGATACCTGGCCCTTTATGGTTCCCTACCTTGCCAACTCTTGTCTACAGTATCACTTCCGCCCTGGGACAAGTGGACAGAGCCATTTGCAGAACCTGAGAGATAACCTATTTTCTACTATGATGCAAAGCGATCGTGAAGAGCAAGGCTGTGGCCGAGCCTGGGTCACAGATTTGCAGTGCATAGCACCTTCCAGGGACAGCATTTGAGCACAAGAGGAGCACGGTGACAGTGACGTCCATTGCCCGATATACACCTTAGTCAGGTGTGTCGTCACTGAGACCAAAAGACCTGATAAGAACAATGTTGGGGAGGGAAGGTTTATTTGGGGCTCACAGTTTGAGAGGCCTCAGTCTGTAGATGGCTGATTCCATGGCTCTCAGCCCAAGATGAGGCTGAACGTCATGTCAGAAGGGCTTGGAGGAGGAGAGCAGCTCAGGACATGGCTCAGGAAGCAGAGAGCTCTGCTCACCAGGGACAAAATATAAAGCCCCAAAGCACGCCACCCCTGCCCCCCAGTGACTTAGCTCCTCCAGCCGCACCCTGCCTGCCCATTGATCCATTTGAGTGGATTAATGCACTGATCAGGTTAAGGCTCTCATAACCTGATCATGTCACTCCTGACCACTCCTACACTGTCTCACCCGTGAGCTTTGGGGACTCCACATATCTACACTATACTCACCCTCCTCTCACTCCCCAGCAGACACAACCAGTTAATCGCGGCACTTTTTGAGGACAGAAGCAACCTCTGAATCCTTCTCAACACAGAATTTCAGCCATCTAGGGCCAATAAATCAGGATAATCCAAAGAAAGAAATCCTTCCACCTGGGTCAGGATCTGGGGCTGGGACCTCGAGAGCAGCGTTCAGCGTGATAAGCCTCCTCCACCACCCCCGCTTGAAGGCGACCACATAGGCTCATGTCCATGGTAGAGGACAAGATCTGGCCAGATTTTCAGAATGTTTATTTCAGAAAAGGGAGCAAGTGGCCTCCCAGGGCACTTCCCCAAAGTCCATCTGTGGTCCACGCCCAAGAACCACTGCTTCATTGAGAAGCATCCAAGGACTAATCTTCTCTGCAGGTACCTCCCATTTTCAGCACAGAAATGCCAGTATTTTTAGTTTAGATCCATCTCTTTTCTTCTTGCACTTTACACATGGAGGCAGCCTGAAGGAAAGCCACGTGAACTCGGTGCTCAGTGGCTCTCTGCGATCTACAACCTCCTCTGGCCCCTTGAAGTCAGAGTCAAAGGAAAGCACCGAATGCATTTCCAGCTGCTAGCTTCCGTCTTCCTCTCTCTCCATCCTCCTGCTCCCCAAGGAGGACCCGATCCACCCCCACACTCCCCCAGCCAGATGCTTTATTAGTATCTTAAGGTCAATGCCTTTATAAATGTGTCTTCGACTGACTTTTCTCAGATAACTTCAGGGCACTTCTTTGCAAGCAATAAAAATACAACCCAGCCCAGGATGTTATCAAGATGAAAGTAATTACACAGTCCAGAGCTGCAGTACCTGGGAAAGCAGCGCTGGCTGTTTAAGGCTTCTAAGCAGGAGGGCCTGGCCCCGGGTAACCATCACCCTCAGACCTGCCTTATTCGGATGAGGCCTCTCCAAGCAGGGACCATAAGAAATGATGCATTTCTTTTTGCTAGCCATTCTTTATTCCATGTTTGAATTTTTCCAGAGCCCACTCACGGGAACTTTCCTACAGGTAAGCAAACACCGGATGGCCCTTACCTTTGTAATTAACCCTGACAATGTGATTCCCAAACACTGTCTTTCTCTCCCACTGCTTCCAATCTGACCTCAAGCTAGTTGGTTGCTGAGGTCTATACCAGCAGGGCCAAGTCCAAGGTCAGTAATGTCAAACGTGACACAAGCAGCAAAGGGCTGGAGAGAAAGGAGCCCCGCCTGTCCTCCTGTACCAAGCCCTCCCTGAACTATGCGTCCCTGGAGGGGAGGCTCCAAGGCCTCTCCAGGAGAGGGAGGATGCCGTGGGCTTCCCGTCATCACTAGGAGCTGGATCCTACTCCTCCAGATGACCATGACCTCGGAAGGAGCCCTACAGGAAGATGCCATACCCTCCATGGCGCCATGGGCTACCCTCAGGGTCTGCTGATAATGCAGACCTGTGGGTGTGAACTGTGCCTGTGCCCCGAGTGTCACCTTGGTCAGCTGAGTGACACTCTGAGTCAAAGGTCCTCCTGCTAAGCCTATGGCTGAGGAGTGGCGGCCAGGGAACCAAAGCTCAGTAAGGTGAACAAAGCACCCAGGTGGCTTTGCCAGCCACAGAGCCGTCGGGAGTGACCGTTGGGGCCTCCACTCCCGCACCTGTAAAGCAAGGGCCACCCACCCGGGCTCTTGGGACCCAGCAGCACCCTCATGTGTCAACCCAGTCACTACAGCAAGAGGCCTCGGAGGCCCAGTAACACCGAGTTCAGGAAGCTGGGTTCCGAGCTAAGCCCGGGTCCCAGTGACACTCCCTATAAGGTGGCCTGGGAAACGTCTGGAGCCCGGCACCATCTGAGACCAACGTGTAGGAGTTCCAGAGTCCGGCAGCCAGCCTTCCCCAACTCTGTACGCCCCCCACCGCCTGGTGACGTTCGCAGGACCACCGCCACCTACAGACCAGGATACTGACGCAAAGACAATAAGGGACTTTTCAGATGTTCCTGTGGAATAATACACAGCCTTTAAAGAGAGGATGTTTTCTCATTTGCCACAACATGGAGGAATGTGGAAGGACCTTCTGCTAAGTGCAGTGATCCAGGCAGAGGAAGTTCTGCATGGCAGTCCTTAGAGGGGAACTAAAGATGTCAAGACCACAGGAGCAGAGCTGGCTGGTGGCTTCCCGAGGCTGGGACAGGTGGGTAGGGAGAGGCGGGTCAGAGGGTACCTGCAAGGTTTCAGCTAGAGACGGGGAAGGAGTTGTACTCTGTGTATGTATGTATGATGCATCAGAGTGCCTTCTCCTGTCAGGTGTAACCAATTAGAACTTTAAAAAGATGAAAAGGTCAATAAAAGGTAGAGAGATGGTGGATATGAAAAGTTCAAAAAGAATGCAGTATATACTTGGGGGAAAAAAAAGGATTTTGAATGCTCTCACCTCAAGGAAATGATAAATGTTTAAGGCAATGAACAGGTTCGGCACCCTGATTCGATCATTACACAATGAGTGGACAAACATTACACTGGAGCCCATGAATATGTGCAACCC
Source organism: Marmota flaviventris (assembly GCF_047511675.1). Taxonomy (NCBI): domain Eukaryota; kingdom Metazoa; phylum Chordata; class Mammalia; order Rodentia; family Sciuridae; genus Marmota; species Marmota flaviventris. Next base: position 4,376,043 of record NC_092517.1, on the reverse strand, counting down.
TTCTGTGTCAATCAAAAGTGAAAAAAAATCTTGGCTTAAAAAAAGGAATTTAGTGGGCTGTGGATGTGGCTCAAGGGGTAGCGCGCTCGCCTGGCATGTGTGCGGCCCAGGTTCGATCCTCAGCACCACATACAAAGATGTTGTGTCCGCCGAAAACTAAAAAATAAATATTAAGATTCTCTCTCTCTCTCTCTCACTCTCTCTTAAAAAAAAGAATATTTCAAAAAAAAAAGGAATTTAGTGATAATTGCACAGCAGGGTGAATAGAGCCAATAATAGCATGTTTCAAAATTGCTACAAGACTTTGAACACCAGAAAGCTCACGCCGGTGGTTTCAATGTGTTACTTTGATCATTCCACGACGTACATGTGTATCAGAACATCACATCAGAGCCCATAGATACAGACAATTATCATCCATCACTGTTACCAAAAGGCAGCAGGTGGGGGAACAGGTATGTGCCATGAAAAGTAAGAGTAAGGTTTTGATTAGACCAGGCAGGGAGGGACCCTTGCCCGGGTGATCAAGGAGGTCTTCCTGGAGGACCAGACACAGGATGACCCTAGACAAGCCAGCACAGATGGCTGCCGCTGCATGAAGACCCAGAGAAATGGGGGGAGGACGGGCTTCTCCCCAGAGAGTAGCTTCTACGACACATGCAGGGGTTGGCCAGAGAGTGCCAGTATCACGTGAGACCCCAGGTGCTGCTGCTGAGTGAGACCCACCCGTCTGGGAAGGGAGGCTCCAAGCCTGATCTGCCAAGGGCCAAAAGCACTTTCCTCTTCTCAGAGCAAAGGTCTCTGTCACAGCTATTCAGCTTTGCATTGCAGAAGCAGCCAGACCCCGTGTAATCATAGGGTCACAGCTGTGTTCAAATAAAGTTTTATTTATAAAGGCACTCGGGAGGCCAGAGTTTGTCTGTGGCCTCTAGTTTGCCAGCCCTTGGACCAAGGGAAGTTGGGGCCAAAATCATGACGCTGATTTAACCCCTTCCAAGGGGAACAACAAAGTGACATTCCCAGGAGAACTGCCATTTCTCCCAGGGGGCTGGCACCCCTCTGTATGCCAACGGTGCCAATCATATGCTCCATCACAGCACCAAGTCCAGTGTGAGCAAAAAGCCTATGTCCTCATTCCTGTGAGAAGGAGCCAGCCTTCCCTCTTGGGGTCCGCAGCTATAGGGACAGCGTGACTTCCTGGATGACCAAGCCCCTCCACTGGCCTAAATTCCAGCAGCTTAGAGCTTCTCGACTCTGGCTTTATTAGAGACACTTCACTTAGGGATCTTGTTACCATACAAAGTGTGACTCCTTCAGCCTGGGATGGGCCCAAGGCGCACTTTTTTTAATTGATTTTTTTAAAAAAAAATGACAGGGGAATGCATCACAATTCTTATTACACATATAGAGCACAATTTTTCATATCTCTGGTTGTATATAAAGTATGTTGACACCAATCTGTGTCTCTATACTTGTACTTTAGATAATGATGTCCATCCCATTCCACCATCCTTGCTAACCCCCTGCCCCCTCCCTTCCCCTCCCACCCCTCTGCCCGATCTAGAGTTCTTCTATTTCTACCTACCCCACTATGAGTCAGCCTCCTTAGGTCAGAGAAAACATTCAGCCACTTGTTTGGGGAGGATTGGCTAACTTTCAGCCTTATCTTCTCCAACGCCATCCATTTAAGATGCATTTCTAAACGATTCTCAGGAGAGGCGGCTGCTGCTGTTCTGGGAGCTGAAGCTCAGCTGGCAAGAATTGAGAAAGCATCAAATAAAAGAATCTGAAGGTCCAGCAAGAGTGCCCGCCTCTGACGTCTCCCTGAAACACGATTCCTATAGGAACCAAGACCCAGGCCTGGCTTCCCGGCAGATGTTGAAGGAAGCCACTAATAACCAACAAGGGAGTTGTACTTTAAAAACCTCATTATATTTCCTATTATTTTAACCATGTCGGTAATTAAACTCAAAGATCCACCGCAGCAGCTCGCGGGGCTCACTGGTTCTCAGCACATTCAACCTGTTCTGGTGCCCTTGGAACTCATCCCCTCCCCCCAAACTGAAGGATACGGGCTGTAAATCACAAGAGCCCTTCATTGGGCAGAGCTCTGGACTGGGATGTGCCGGGCTCTGTCTCCAAGCAGACCAGGGTGACATGTCCTAAATGCACGTTGACCTAAGGCTGCTGGTGCTGGCACCTGCAGCCAGAAGGCCCTAGTGCGGTCTGTGGCCAGCTCTGGGGCGTTTGCTGTTAGCTTGGGTAAAGTGCGCACAGAAAGAGAGTAAGAGTTGAGAAGCTTTGAGAGCACGTCGGCGCTGTCGGCACACCCACATGGGGTCTGTGGCTGTCTCGCTGCACCAGGTCAGGGCTATCTGGGGGACCGGGAACTCCCCTGTGAGTTGTATGTGGCCAGGGCAGCAGCCGCCATTCCCAGTGGGACCAATGACCCAGAATGGTTGAAAATAAAACCAAGTTCTTCGCTCTGGCTACCACGAGAAGCATTAACCTACACCAGATACCTCCTGTCACTTCACCATCGGCTGCGGTGGTAACCAAATATTCCTGTGTGATTTTTTCAGTTGGGAATCTCCTAGAAATGGTGCTCTGGGTGGCTCCTGGGACTAACCTGAAGCTGGCAATGAGAGGACATGAGCACGTGGCTAAGAAGCCGAGCTCTAGGAAGGGCCAACCTGGGGCCACTCTGCCTGTTTGATCTTGGTCAACCTCCTTCAAGTCTTTACCCCTCTATTTGCATGTGAGTCAACTTTTTTGGGGTGACAATCAGAGCTTTATCACTCATTAGCCGGGTGGCATCAGGGAAGCCACCGCTCTCATTAGCCCCAAAGCCTCATCTGTGAATGACCACAGAGGCCACTGCCTGCAAGAAGACAGTGGAAGGATTCAAGGAAGTGATCCACACACAGCACCGAGCACCGTGCCCGACACTTGGATCAGGTAGAAATCTAAGAAGGCCGCCTCTTACCACCCAGCTATGTGGGAGAATTTGCATCAGAGGAAAGTCCCATGTAATAGTGTCCACGTGCAAATCCCAGGTCTCTTCTTCAGTTGGTGGAACAAGTTCAGATTAAAGTAGAAAAGGCAATTATAACGAAACCACCAGGGGCAGGTTTAACTCTCATGGGGGAGGGGGGCAAGGAGCAACGCCCGCTTCTATTTAAAAGCCAACTTCAACCCCTTCACCATTTCTTGCTGCCCATTTCTTTTAGGGGGTTGCAATGATGCAATCTATTTACAAATAGGATGACCTGTAGCTTGGACTCACCAAGAATTAAGTAACTAGACGATGCAGTGAGGCGCTGGTCTCTCCTCTCCTGCAGTCAGGAGCGGGCCACAGAGCAGCCTCCGGGATGTCAACAGCCATTTGGCAGTTGTGCCCTTGGATGCTTTGGCCTGCTTTAATTAGGGCCCCTCTGGTCAGGGATGAGCAGATGGAGTCACGCTTTGCAGAGGGGCCAGGCTGGCTCCCCATCACAGAGGTTGTGAGCTCAGACCTGCAGATAGCCACGTTCCTCGCTCAGGAAGAATACTAGGGGAACTCAAGATAAGCTAGGCATATGAGGAGGAGAGAAACAGACACCGGTACCCTGAGCAGGACTGTCACCCACCGTCCAAGGGGCAGAAGGAAACAGAGAGCCAAGCTTGTCTCCTGCCCAGCCAATACTTGAGTCGGGGGCAGTGTACCCAGACGGACGGCTTTTGTGGTTCTTCTCGTCGTCCAGGAAGGAGGCCAGTCCAACAATAATAGGGAAACACAGTCAGACCACAGAGAAAGAACTGGTGGCCTTCGTGAGCACCAAGTGACACAAGGAGAGAAAAGAGGTTGTTTCAAAGGTCACCTTGGCCATTGTCCCACCTGGTCACCCTGCCCACAGAACAGAAGGGAGCTTCAGGGTGACACTGTCACACCTGCCGTCCTGCTGGGTAACACTGGAGGTCACAGCCCCACTGTCCCATACAGCAGCCACTAGCCGTGTGCACCAGCCACAAGAGCTCAATGGCCTCGTGTCACTAGAGGCTACCATAAGGGACACATTGCAGAAATCTCCACAGGACATTGCTGGTTCAGAGAAGAAAATGTCTACAAAAGCCAGTGAGTGACCAGAAGGACCCTCGGTGCCTGTGAGACCCTCCACCTGTTTTATCACACTGGATTCTCAGGATGACCCTGGGAAACAGTGGCCATGATTCTTCCTATTTGAGACACAAGGCAGCTCAGAAAGCTAGTGGTCCAAGGTCACCCCGCTGGACATGGGAAACCCAAGGGGCACACTTTGGCTGTGGACCCCAATGCCTGCATTCTCTGGGTGATAAAATGAGCACATACATTCTCTACAAGTGGACATTCCAGGGTGAGCGCTTCACCATTATCCAGGATGATGGGTACAAACTGCATCTGTCCTAGACTGACTTCTAGTCTCTGTAACATGCATGCCTGCGGGGACTCTACAGCCAACGGGGAGGGGGTGAGCTACAAAGACAATACTGCTCCGAGTCTCTGGGTGTCCGCCACACTGGCGATTCCAGACACTGGCTCCTTGGTGTTCCCTGGACATATCCGCACCTGACCGCCCAGGCAAGCGCTGTGAGCCAATCTGGGGAGCCTGGAGCAGGGAAGTAATTGGAATTCAGACCCTTCAATTCCATGGGATGGAGGCAGGAGAGTCCCTCTTAGAACTGGGACAAAGACAATTTTGGGCCATGTCTCCCTGCATCACCATCACAGGCATTGTGCATAGTGCCCAGGAGGGGGCACTGCTGAGGTGCGGGGCTGGCTCTGCTGATCCACCATGCTGCCCTGCAGAGCACACACCACTGCCCAGCCAGCCCATCCCTGGCTAACTGCATAGCCAGGGGTCAGCGGGAAGGGGTGACCCAGCAGTGAGCTGGCTCCATGACCCATTCAATAGCTGCCCTGGAATCCACAGAACCAGCCAGCCATTGGCTGGGAAATGACATCTTCCTCGAGGCTGAAATTGGCTTCTCCATCATCCTGAGAGCCAAAGGCACAAAGGAGGAACAGCCACCTGGGTCTGGACACACCCGTCATGCCTCCACAGACCACTGAGCAGCACTGATGGCTAGAGAGGAGGTGACAGGGACAAATGATGGTGCTGTGTCCCCGGGCAGGTCCCCCAAACTCTGTGAGCCTTGACCAGCTTATCTCATCTCAGCGGGGGAAATGATGACACTCAGCCTCAGAATTAAAGGAGAGGATATGTGCCCAGTGCTTAACTCAGTGTCCAGCTCGTACATAGTAAGGCTCGATAAATGCTGCAGGAGGTGGAGCACCCCCCAATCCAGAACTTTAACTTTGCGTTGGCTAACGGCGGAAACATCATGAACATTGTGTTGTGCTCCAGTTTCCGAATTTCAGATTTTCAGAGTAGTGATGTGGAACAGGTCAAGTCCACGCAAACATCCCCAAGTCCAAGAATGCCCAAAGTCTGAAACACGGCTGGTCCCAACATTTTGGATAAGGTCTGCTTAACCTGTATCAGTGGCTTAAATAAAAATATTACTATATCAATAGCCCTAAAATGATCATGTCATGAAAAGAATATATGAATATAATTAATGTGTAACATATTAGTAGTTATTATATCGTGTGTTCTACACAAGATCCCTGCTAAACACGTAGCCTAAAATCACGGAGGTGAGAACAGACTAAAAGAAGAGAATTACAGTGGACATCTATCAAGAATAAGGCTCCAAATTTCTAGGTCAAAGATCAAGGTCAAAGCATCCCTTGGGAGAAACACCTCCAGAGGTCAAGGTTCTCAGAAAAATCACCGTCAGTCACCAGCCACGTCTGGGAGGAGGAAGCATCTGACCAAAACCCAGAGTCATCAGAAGTCAGGCTCTGAACCCAGATTCCAGCAGGACACAGGCAGAAGGTCACCAGCAGCAACCCCCAAGTCCCCAGGGATGAGCCAAGTTAGCTCTGCTGGCCCCCCAGCCCCACTCGGTGCTTTTTATAGACATCTGCTTCTCCCTGTCCTCTGTGGGGGTCCAGGGCAAGGTACTCAGAAAAATAAATAAAAGGTTGGGGTGGGGTGACTTAGAGAACAGTTTATAGGAATAGCAACGCTGCAAATCTCACGTGGCCCTCTTGCCTTCCCCAGGGATGCCACCAAGTTCGAAGGCGAGAGCAAAGGTCAGGACAGTTTCCTTTAAGTCCTGAGGGATTGATGGACGTCACCTCATGCCTTGCCAGGATTATTTCACCAAATACGTGTGTCACTCCTTCTCCCTGTCCCCCAAATCCTGGGCCATCATCTGCACACAGGGTGAGAGTTCATGCTGGGGTGTCACTCAACTGGCGCAACTCACAGGAACCTCAAGAGTCAAGCTGGGGAAAGCAGGGAGGCATGTCCCATTAATCATTGGGCCGCCCACAGGAAATCAATACCAGGGAGGTGGACACGGAGCGTGCTGGCTGCTTTCTGTCCAAGCAGTTACCGTTTCAGCTAATATAACATGTGAGTGACGGCTCAGGAAAACCCAGAGACTTGAGGACTTCCAGCTGTCCGTCATTCAAGGGCGAGGACTGTGATTCCTCATATCCCTGCCCAGAGTCCGGTCCTGGGAGCCTGCTCCTCTGTCCTCCTGTGGCCACGCCCTTCAGCTGGCTGTCCTGCCCTGCATTTCCCAATTCTCTCTTTCCATCTTTAAATCCTTTTTCTTTTTCCTAATGTCCATGCAGGGATGGCCCAGGGGGAGCAAGCACCCCCTCCAATTCTGACCACGACACAAGACTCCTCCATTCCCAGGGCCCTCACAGGCTCTCCTGATCCCTGGCTTCAAGATGTTCTAGTTTTAAGCAAAGTCCGTTTCCCCAAAGCAGGGTCATGAGCTCAAATCGCAGATAGTGCCAGGTTGGGCAACGTATGGGGCAGAAGGGAACCGGCAGAGGGCTCCTCCTCGGAGAGACCCTGCCTCCGGCCTGTTTTCTCTGCTTCTTTCCCATTTCACTATCACAGAAAACAGCTCAATTAAGACTCTCTTCAGGTCCAGTGAATGGTACTTACTGTCCAACCACCGAAGCCAGCAACTTTGCCAGACCCTACAATTAGGGGAACTAAGGTTTGAGTAGCAGCCAATAAATTTCCCTGCATTATCGATTTCCACTAAGCGGGCCGCATTGTATTTTCTCAAATTGAGTGGAGATACTTGTTTTCTTAGCACTCAATCGATGTTGCCTTTGCATCACTCAAAGGGCAGTTGTGAATCTGCTTCGGAAGGTGGAGGCTTGTGGAAACAGAGAAGCCAGAGTCTGCAACACCAGCAGCTGCCACAGTTCCTCCAGACTCCGGAGAAATTCCCATACACACTTCCACCTCTAAATCCCCTCTTAATATGCTTTCAAATATACTGTCTGCCATAGAGAATAAGGGTGGCTTAGAGACCATTTCCCTGCCCCAGGGGAGGACCACTGGTGTCGGACCACCTCAAGAAGGGACGTATTTGCTATACATGGTGGCACACACCTTAATCCCAGAGGCTTGGGAGGCTGAGGCAGGAGGATCATGAGTTCAAAGACAGCCTCAGCTAGCTTTGGAGCAAGGCCCCAAGCTACTCAGTGAGACCCTGTCGCTAAATAAATACAATAAAAAAAGGACTGGGGATGTGGCTCAGTGGTTGAGTGCCCCCGAGTTCAATCCCCAGTACCAAAACAAAAAGAAGAGGAGGAAGAAGAATGCATTGGTGATTTTTCCTTTTTGATCATTGTACGTTAAGCCTCTCCAGAAACGGCAAGAATTCCCTTCAATTAGTAAACCCAGGGTAGACATCCAACTCCTGTGGAGAAGCCAATCAACCCCAGAGGGAGTAGGGCTGTTCACAAGAGGCACATCCCCGGATGCAAGCAGGCTTAGCTGGCCGTACGTGCAAAGCCCATCTGATTGTCTGCCCACCCCTGCCCCAGAGGTGGGATGAAGCTAGGAGGATGGGCAAAGGAGACTGACGGAGAAAAAGACCCCGAAATCTCACACCCACGAAGCTCCTCGGGCTTCTCCCCTGTCCTCCCCAGGCTCATTTTCCTCCAAGCATAAATTCTTAAAAAGCCCTTCGATCTTAGCGGGAGTCCAAGTGATCAATGCTTGTGTGAATTGCTAGCTCACACACGTATTTTTTTTTTTTAGACTCAATAAAGCCAAGGGCAAAGGATTATTAGAGACTTCTGATGTGGGTGTATTCCAAACATTACCCATTGATTTGATGATTTTAACCTAGAGATACCGAAAGAACCAGACCACCATGACCGGCTTGTGCTACGTGATCAGCAGAATCCAGCTCACGAGGCTGTCGCCGCCCTCAAGAACTTATCATGTTCTACGAAGGTTCCTTCCACTACAGCCCAAGGAGCCAGCCGCGGTGGCGCACACCTATAATCCCAGAGACTGGGGGGGCTGAGACAGGAGGCTCTCAGTTCCAGACCAGCCCCAACAACTTAGCAAGGCCCTAAGCAATTTTGAGAGACCCCCGTCTCAAAATTTTAAAAGTAAAAAAAAAAAAAGGACTGGGGATGTGGCTTAGCGGTCAAGCACCCCTTGGGTTCAATATCCAGGACAAAATACATAAATAAGAGCCCAAGAGACCAGGGGCAGTGCACACACCTGTAATCCCAGCAACTCAGGAGGCTGAAGCAAGAGGATCCCAAGTTCAAGGCCAGTCTCACCAACTTAGCAAGACCTTGTCTCAAAATTTAAAAAATAAAGAAAAGGTCTGGGGTTTTAGTTCAATGGTCAAGCACCTCTGGGTTACATCCCTAATACCAAAAAAAAAAAAAAAAAAGCTCAATGCCCCCCCCCCCAAACAAACCTTCACACAGAAGCACCCACACTCCTCCTTTTGAATACATATCCTGGCTTTCCCATAGAAATGTCTTTGTTTTCCTAAGAAAAGCTTTCTCTGTGCCCCTTTTGATGAGTCTTAAAATTCCTTTCTGTGGTGTAAGTCCAGAACCTACCAGGGACAAGTGAAGATCCTCTTCTCCTTTCTGGGGTCCTTCTTGGACCCCCATCTAGTGATACATCCACCCACCCAAATGCTCCCTGAAAAAACAGGCTGATCTGGCCCAAAGTTTCGGGGAGCATTTGTCCAGCACTGTCCAGCTTGAACTTGAACAGTCCATACCTGTGCTACCCAATGAAGTATCCACTAGCCACATGCCACCATTAAGAATATGCAGTGGGACTAGTTTTAAGTTTCAAATTCTTAAAGGCTCTCAGCTTTACATTTTAAATTCAGCCGAAACTCAAGATTCTACTTTATTTTAATATCCATTTAAATGGCCCCACCTGTCGAGGGGCTACCATATTGGACAGGGCAGATCTCAAATGACAAAAGTGCCTATGTATTTGGGAACCGTCCCACTCAAGTTCCTTTCCAATCATAATAAAATGATCAAGAGAAATGGCCCGAGCGCAACTGTCAGCATCACCGACGTGTTCAGAATCACCAGTAGCAGGGCAGGGACTTGGCCCAGTGGTAGAGGGCCACACACAACTCGCCTGCGTGAGGCCCCCGAGTTCCACCCCAGCCAATTACTAGGAGCTGACCACGGAGGAGCCCATCTGAAGTATCTACCAATGCTGCCTTGCTAAGTGCTCTGCGGGGGCATTTCCTTGGGTCGGGAGCAGGTTGGTAGTTGGGTGTGTCCAGCAGGTGCAAAGTGCTCTCTAATTGATACAATCAGGACGGGATGGCAGGGTGCTAAGCCCATCCTACTTTGTCACCCTGTTGGGGTCCAATGAGGCTAGACTGGATTTCGAAGCTGTTGGGTGCGAGGCAGCTGGCAGGTGTCGGGAGGAAGCCAGCCACATCTGATAGCACCTCTGTCTCCCCTTGAGCTGAAAGCCAGCCAGGGGTGATGTGGCTAAGCCAGCCGAGCTCGGAGGTTCCTGCGTCCTCCCGCAGACTTCTAGTTCTCCTAGACAGGTGGTCAGCAAGGCAGAAATCTTGCTCCTTTCTTCAAGTGTTTATGAGATTTTGAGCACTACTCTGTTCTCACTTTTCCATCCATAAAACAAAGGGGGAGGTTGGGGCTGTGGCTCAACAGCAGAGCGCCTGTCTAGTATGCATGAAGCACTGGGTTTGACCCTCAGCACCACATGAAAATAAACAAAAGCGTTCTGTCCATCTACAACTACCAAAAAAATTTTAAAAGGTGGGGGGGAATGCATAATCACCTGCTTAGATCTAGGAGCCCTAGTCCTACTTCCCAAGAACTTTCATGCCTCTACATAATGATTTCTTTAGCTCGTTTTATCCGTGTCATTCCTTTATTAAAAAAAAAAAAAATCTCTTACTTTTTAATCCAAATTTATTTGCACAAGGGACTTCATACAATTACACAAATGGTCACACACAGGTCTGTGGTCCCAGCGGCACATTCTCTACGCACAGTGGAATTTTTAAGAATGTTTCTATGCCCTGCAGCCTCTTGCTGACCTCCCAAGGGCGGTGGCCACTTTTTGGATGATGTTCCAAATTGTTCTGAAATCCAAGGCCCGTTAGTTGAGTTGCTTGCAAAAAAAGTGCAGGCAGTTGTAGCAAAGGATAGAAAGCTCCTCAGTGCTCAGGCGGGGAGACCCCAAGAGAAGAGCCTGCTGGTCTGACCCCCGGACTGTCCATCAGATCCTCTGCGACTCCACCTCCCTCCGCCACAGCAGAGTTCTGTCCTGCCAGCAGCCACCCTCTACCCCTCCATCAGGACGGACACACATCGCCCTTCACATCTGCACTACTGTGACCTCCAGATGCCAATCACCTGCCTGAGTGGCGCCCTCGTGAGCCGAGCCGTCATCTCGGATGGACTCCTTTCCCAATTTTACTACTCTTTCAGAAACAGTTAACTGAGATCAGCCTATAAACCCTCCATATAAAACGGGCAATTATCGACTACGGACACTTCCCGGGCTCCATCCCTCCTCGAGGGAAGGACTCGGGGCTTTTTAATCACCTGTCAGTTTCCCTGCCAAATGCAGATCTGCCTGGGTCCTCCCACCTCGGACAGCCTGGGGGGCAGTGAGAAGCCAATCCAGCCTCAAAGGGACACTGGTTTGGCCTCCCTCCCGGGAAGCTCAGGGTTCAGGTTCGTCTCGACCTGCAGGTGCCTCGCAGTCGGAGTCCAGAGACAGCAGGTGCCTCCAGCCCCTGACCCACGGGACACATACGCTCACTCGTCCAACCAACATGTTTGTGCACCTACTTCCCAGCAAACACCTGAACAAAGGCAGACAAGGTCAGGGGACATCAAGCTCTACTCTGGGAGAAAGGCGTCAATCATATGATTAAACACCTATCAAAATTGGGCCAGGGTGGCAAAGAAGGTAGAAAAGCAAGTAAGAGTTACTGCAGGGTGGCTGAGGGCTGCTTGTAGCAGCAGCAGCACCATTCGAAAACATGGGACTTCAATCCCAGAGGCTGAGGCAGGAGGATCACGAGTTCAAAGCCAGCCTCCACAACTTAGCAAGGCATTAAGCAACTCCGTGAGACCCTGTCTCTAAATAAAATATAAAACAGGGCTGCAGATGTGGCTCAGTGGTTGAGTGGCCCCTGAGTTCAATCCCAGATACTGGGGCGGGGAGAAAGAAAGAGAAGAAAAATATGGTAAGTCAATAAGCATTAGAAAAATCCAGAGCACGCTTGCTCCAGGGGCATCAACACCATCTGCTAGGAAACCATCCCAGGGTCTAGCTACAATCTGCAATGACCATCTGGTGAAGGGACCCCTCAAAGTCCTTCAACGGGGCACAAATATGATAGAGGCAGGAGGCAGACCGTGGATCAGCAAGCTGTTCTTGATTCAGCAGTGGAGTCCGTCGGTCAGACACCTGACATGGCTCATTTTCAGGGGTAAAATCCCTGCTGGCCGCCATGAGGTTCTGGCTTTATACACAGCCTTAGCGGAGCCAGGTCACGGGAGGAGTTAGTTACTTTTGGTGGGCAGGGGGCAGGGCTGGGTTATGGGAGGAGTTTTGCTGGTGGTGTCATTTAAGGCGGGACAGATAGGTAGCCATATCCTTCAACGTCCATGAGGTGGTCACATGCAGCAGGACGGCCACGGAGGGCCTCCCCAGGAGGGGACCCTGGAGCTGAGGCTCAAGGACAGCAAGCAGCAGGGAGGCCAGGGAGGAGCCTCCCGCTGAGAGGACATGGCCCAGGCCTGGGAGGGGCAGGAAGGAGACCTCTGTGGGTCGTGTGAGACACACAGAGGGAACAGGGCCACGGGAGGAGAAAACGTCCAGGGCTCAGGGCTGGGTTCCCAGGGAGGGTACCTCCAGCTGCCCAGAAGAACCTTGAGCCCAGTGGTTTAAATACAGGGCAGCCGAGCCCCATCCACAGAGACCAATTCAGAGGCTGGGGTGAGGCCAGGGTCAGCAGCTCTTAAAGCTCCTGGGTACTTGTCAAGGGCAGCTGGGGATGGAGGCGAGGTCTCGACTCCTCGGGCCCACGCCTGTCAAATCGGCTTCACCTGAGAGGCTTCACCCGCGAGGCGGCTACAAGTCCCAATCCTCCCCTCCCCCCATCAATCAGAAACCCTACGGTTGAGGCCCAAGACCAGCCCTCGCAGTCCTGCAGGTGACCCTGATGCTGCAAATCATTAGGGAGCTCGTCTCAAAGATTTCTCCTAGAAACACAGAGATATTCCAGGCCCAGAAATCCTAAGGCTGGAGCAAAGGGATCAGTCTGCCAACAGGAAGTGATGCTCTGACAGAGGCTCACAGAATCACACAACACCAAGGCCCCTCCCGCCCGCCCAGAGGACGTGCGCTCGCTCAAGATGGCTTTTCCAACACTGGTCGCCAGTTTGCATGCACCTGGTAATACTGGCTATCTCGAGTTTGAATCCCAGATCGACGAGATGACCACGTGGTGACCGCACGGAGATACACGGCCTTCACATCATCCTGGCTTCTCCAAAATGCCTTCACCCTGATGTCCACACCTCACAGCTCCACAAGGTAGGGCTACTGTGCCCACATCCGTACGTCAAGAAACAGAAGTGCCTCAGCGACTCCAGAGGCCGAGGCAGGAGGATCACGACTTTGAGGCCACCCTCAGAAAATTAGCAAAACTCCAAGCAACTTAGCCAGACCCAATCTCAGAATAAAAATTAAATTAATAAATTAAAATTAAATCAATTAATTAAATTAATAAAAGTTACGGGGATGTAACTCAGCGGTTAAGCATCCCCAAGTTCAATTCCCAGTACCAAGAACATAAGCCGTTCAGACAAAGTCACTTACAGAAGGTCACACCGCCACACCACTCACAACGTCAGCTCAGATTTATGTGGCAACTGAACAAAGGAAATGTTTAAGATCGTCCGTGACTTACAGTTAGGTGTGGTGACACACGCCTGTGGTCCCAGCAGTTTGGGAGGCTGAGGCAGGATTGTAGTTGGAGGCCAGCCCGGGAGACTCAGCAAGGCCCTGTCTCAAGATAAAAAATAAATAAATAAAAAGGGCTGGGGTGGTAGTCCCGTGGTAGGGCTCCCCTGGGTTCAATCCCCAGTGTTGTCAAAAAGAAAAATGTCACTTACAAATGTTTAATAATGAAGTGAAATCTAAAGAGCCTGGCCCCCAGCCAAGCCATCGGTCATCCATGGTACCTTTCAAGGACAGACAGGTGACCATGCAGGCAGACAGCCTGCTGGCATGTGCCGCTAGGGAATCTGAGAGAGAGGTGGCCGTCCTCCCGGCAGCTCAGCCAGGCTGGGCGCAACTGCCGACCTGCCTCTTCTAGGGCCGCAGCACATTGGAGTCACCTGGGGAGGCTATGAATAACCTGCCGGGGCGGCCCCCACGGGCTGCTGCTCTCAGTGGGCTCAGGTGAGAGAGCTGGACTTCGACACCTGTGAACTGCCACGGGGCTGCTCCGCCGGCCGGTCACTGCTCCAGGTGTTTCCTGGAACAGCCCAGGAAGCTCCGAGCACACACAAGTCCCTACTTTGGGAGGGACTTGGAAAGGGAGCCCTTCAGCCTGCAGCCACACACAGCCTGGGGACTCTGTAACTCCCAGGCCTGAGGAACTCATGAGAAACTGGGATTGGCAGCTGTGCCTGTCTGGCTGGCCCGAGCTGCCCCCTGGGGACCCAGCTGGAGGGCAGAGAATTACAGTGCAGAGGCCGGTGCAGAGAAACAGGAGAAGCGTTTGAGCCCTCTGGAGACAGAATCAACTACTGGGGCTTACTTGGGAGGGAGTGCACTGGAGAGGTCACCCACAGAGCAGGGTTGCTCACTTGAGCAGAGTTCTGTGTGGGCACCAGAAGCTGTGCCCGCCTGTCCCCTTTTTCCTTCATCTATCCTGTCTCCACCTCTAACTGCATGACAAGGAGAGCATAGGATGCCCGCCGGAGGAAGTCTGCCCCAGGGCGTGGCCTGCGGGGTTTGCTGGGTGTCCGAGGAGCAGGCGTCAGCATGAGAGCCCCTGGGAACTGAAAGCACCTGCTCCTGCCCTTTGGAAATCTGTTCCTCTGCATCGCAGGGTGTCCGTCAGGAGGGGTGAATGACAGAGACCCTGGAGAGCAGCCGCTGTCCTCCTTGAAGGTGCACTCTGAACTGCAGGTGCAGTGCGGGTTGCCCCAGACCATATCCTGCCCACGGAGCTGCTCCTGGGAAAGGAGGCCCCCGGCAGCACTTTTGCTTGCACCCCAGGCCCTCATCCCCACCTTGCGACAGGGAACAGGAAGCTCACTGCAGCATTCACCATGGTTTCTATTTTACTGTGCACAAAGGTGCCCTCCACCTGAAGACAAGGGACCCCGGATTCCCAGGCTGTTAGACATTCCCACTTATGGATTCAGTCAGACTCCTAAGTCAGGGTGGGTACACTGCCCCGCCAATCTCGCGCCCCTGGTTTCCAGGGTTTCTAATTTTTCCCCAGCTCTGCCCGTATCTTGGTGCAATCACGCTAATAAGAACAGTTTAATGGAGTCCTGTGGAGGCAGAGGTTTGCAGGATTAAGTCCCGATGCTCAGCTCCTTATCATGGAGAAACATCCTTCACGGGTCCCCTGGGTTCCAGATTTGCTCTTCTCTCTCCAGGCAGAGTTGACTGCACCGGATCAGGACTGAATAATTAGAAATTTGGCTACTGGTCCTTTTTTTGTCTCAATTCCAGCCAATGATAAGCCAAACGCAGAATCAATGCTGATCAAAAATCAGGAACAATCCCCAATGGACAAAGAGCAGGGAATGCTTCTTGGTGCTCACAGCCGAGTTTGGGTCAAGGTGCAGCCCCTCTCCACGTGTCCTACCCACCCCAAGATCCCAGCTGGATCCTTGGTATGCCCCTCCACCTTCCCGCCTCACCTGGCCAAACCCCTCTGCTAGCCAGCACCCCCGTTCCCACAGAGCTCTCTCGGGTCAGAGTTAGACGGTTTTCATCAAATACCTGAAACCGTCAGTTTGAAGAAAAGCCGACTTCTTGGGGCACACAGTCCGAGGTTGGTTGGCCCTGTTGCTTTGGGGCCTGTGGCAGCACATAACAGGAAGCACATGGCCCTTTACCTCCTGATCCAGGGAAGAGGAAGGGGCTTCAGCCTCAATCCCTGACAAACCAAGCCAGCAAGATGGAGGCTTTTGGGGGACCCTGATCCAAGCCATGGCGGAGCCTCTGCCCTGTGGCCGGCCTCCCCACCGCCTGCCTGTGTTTGTCTACTGAACAGATATTTAAGGAGTTGCCACTTTGTGCCAGAATTGCTGGCAGGACAAGGACATTCACATGGTTCAGTGGGGAAGGGACTGTCATGGGAGAAAACACGTCTCCAAAGAAGGCTCCAGGGGTCCCCAGAGAGAAGATGCAGGCCACTGGTCATGCTTGTGATTTTTTTTCCAGCAAAACCACCCATTTAATATAACCTGTTTGAACAGCAGCTTCATTACAGCACATCTTTTCAATTCACAGTTAATTAAGCAATGCTAGCTATAGTTTTAAAGACGATTTCCTGTCAAAATTCCCTTTCGTTGCAAAAAGGACGGCAATTTTATTTTTAATGTGCATGTGTTTACATTTCCATGAACAAAGGAGATGCTCTGATCCTACAGAGGACATTAGCAATGATCTCTGATTATTAGTGATTCATTCTTGGAAATTTCATTTTTCTTTATATTTCTCTAAGTCATTTTTAATAAGGAAATCAGTTATTGGACACCTTTAGATATGCGGTACCACCTTAATTCTATTTTGATGTGCATAAAGATGGCCAGATATAATCCTTCATATGGGGACACCCAATGAACACTCTCTCTTCAGTCTGCCGGGTGGGGACAGGTCCGCACATGGTTGGTGACGCTTCTTGCTTTCTGGAAGGGACACAGCCCTGAGTCGAGTGCCTAGGCTGAAATCCCAGCTGTGTCCTGCTCTCGGTGACGCTCCTTCTGCCTCTTGGTGAAGACTGGGTGAATTCACTTCTGTCCTGTTAGAGCAGGGCCAGGCGCTTGGTGTTACTTAACAGTGTTTATTAAATTAGAAACTAAGGGTGAAATCATCCTAAGGAAACCATCAGATGAAAACGTTCAGAGCAACATTGTTTTCAGAGGAAAAAATAAAGAAAGAAGAAATTGCCAAGGAGAGATTAGTTGGGATTGCAGAGTGCCCAGGGACACCAGCTGGGGGAGCAGGCTGCTTGGGTTCTGACCCCAGCCCTGCCACTCACTAGCTGAACAGTTTGGAAAAGAGGCTTCCGTTCTCTGTGTCTCGGTTTCCTATCTATAAAATGGGGAAAGCAAGGGTTCCTGGACATAGGTGTTGAAGGGCTTGTGAAAGTCTCATAGGAGCGCTGGGAAGGCAGTATGCATCTATGAACTGGAGCTGGGTACAACACAAGTGGGCACAAAAGCATGATTCTGTGGAGCATTTGTTAGGGTTCCATTCGTGTTAAATTGAGCCTGGCCTCCAACGTGCAATCCTCCTGTCTCAGCCTCCCAAGTCACTGGAATTGCACACATGCTTTTAAATGTATGTCCGAGTTGATGTGGATGATGGCCTCCATTTATCATCCTCTTTTCTGAGAATTACCAAACTCCATGGCTTAGTCCCTAAAACATTCAAGCTTTTTTATGCCACGTCGATCTGACTATTACCGTGAGAAGTTATCCAAGATAGAGCAGCAGTAGGTGGGTAAGTCCTGTTCACACACATGCAGGCAGGCAGGCATCTCCAGGAACAAAGAATCGGGATAATTTCCACGCAAAAATGAACAACTGCTATCTCGGGACCTAAACACTTCATGTGATTTCCACATCTTCTTGTGCTTGTGAGAATTTTAGCACGCTTCCCAGATTTTGTCAATCACAAAAGGGAAATAGACTGAGGGACTATATTGGCGGGAATATTGTAGAGAATTCTCATTTTCTTTTTTATGCTTTCCTATAACGAGTGCACATAACCTTACACTCAGAAAATATTTATTTATAAGTTTAAATATTTATTTAAAACGTTGTTCTACATCCTTGTTATAGTCTAGGATAACTAGGATGATAAAATATTACAGTACCCAAGTGATCAGTACTAAGTGATCCAAGTGATCAGTACCAAGTGATTCACACGGATAGAGGCTGGGATGGGAGGAGCAGCACGATAAAATATTCCATTTATTGAACCACTTCACAGATGGAAAGTGAAGTTTCGTACACTCCCACCGATGCCAGCATCAAACATTTCTTTCCAACAAGCAGCCCCCTCTTTCAGCTAGCAGGCCACAAGCCCTGGGCCCATTCAACAGAATGAGCTTCTGCTGAGGCACAGAGTTTTCGGACTCTCATTTCCAGCCACGCTTCTGCCACGATGCCAACCTCCCCCAGGAGGGCTCCGAGAGACAACCGTTTTATTTACAGATTATTTTTACTCCTTATATTCCCAACTGTGCTGAGCTCAAACATTTCCATAGCTGGAGCAAAGCAGGGGCGCGCGCGCGCACACACACACACACACACACACACACACTCACACCCCTCGGTGCAGACATGCAAACCAGATTCACACCGATTACACACTCCAGACCGTCAAGCCTGGGAACCATGAGGACCGGGGCACCATCCCACACTCTCTGACGTGTTAAAATAATTTAACTGGGTATTTGATGGCACGCTGTTGCATGATTATGGCTCCCTTTGGAAGCGGCGGATGATTTGCTTTGGTAATGGAGAGTCCCACGGAGCAGCATTCTGTGATTAAGCAAATGCAAACACCAGCTATGAAGCTCGCTCGGCTGCCGCCATCCATCACATTTCTTCTTTATAATTTAAGTTTTCCTGCCAGTTTACGTTCACCTGAGACGTGTGGAGGTCGGCTGTTTACGAGAGTGGCTCTTCTTGCTTTTCATCCTGTGACGACCACCTGGAGAGACCCAGAACCACCATCTGACTCTCCTCTGCTCAGTGAATTGACCGTGGGGTCCTGAGGCAGGCATGCCATGCCCCGGGTCCATCCTTACAGAAGCTCTCCAAAATACTCCAGGAGGCTTGTTTGGTGGGCCTCGTAGCAATTCTGGTTTATTGGACTTGAACGCTTGATGAAAACCTGCACGGCTGTTAAGCAGGGGTCTTCGGCAGCCTCTCGGCCTATTAAATTCAACAGCTTAGAGAAGTTAAGCAGCCCGGAAATCCTAGCACAATGGTTCTTCACCTTGCTGAGCCACTGTCCCCCTCAAGGATACAATGAAAGCCGTGGGTCCCCTCTCCAAAGCCAGGCAAGTGTATGCAACAGAATTTCTATGGTTGTTATTGGCAGGGGCAATTCACATGTACATATTCTACCCAGTAGTTCACATAACTCAGTTTCTGAATCCTTTCCCTAGAACGGCGGTTCTCAACCAGGGGCAATGTGGCCATCCAGGGGACATCTGGCAATGTCTGGACACATGGTTGATGGTTACAGCCAAAGAGAGAGGGGCCACTGCCAGAACCTGGTGGGTAGTGGCCACAGACACTGGTAAGCACCTGCACGCAGCACAAGCCCATCCCGTACAGATGTCAGTGTGCCCAGGCTGAGAAACGATGCGCCAGGAAGTCTGGCTGAGTGGGAACACTGAGCCTCACAGCACTCCCAGGGTGCGGGTCTTCAGAGTCAAATGAGAATCTACATCATTGGCCCACGGCTTTGGGCCTTCAAACTGGACGGCAGTCTTTCCTGGTTCTCCAGATTGATGGCAGGTGGCAGAGTATGGGACTTAGCCTCGGTAATGGTGTCCACCAGTTCCTTAAAATAAACACACTAGAAATATATACACACACACACACACACACACACACACATAGAGAGAGAGAAAGAGAGAGAGAGAGAGAGAGGAGAGACAGATATGGATAGAGATGGAGATGGAGGTAGGGATAGAGATGGAGATGGAGATGTGGATGGAGATGGAGATGGAGGTGAAGATGTGGATGGAGATGGGGATGGAGATGGGGAGCGAGGTGAAGATGTGTATGGAGGTGAAGATGTGGATGGAGATGGAGGTAGACATGGAGATGTGGATGGAGATGGGGATGAAGATGGGGATGGAGATGTGGATGGAGATGTGGATGGAGGTGAAGATGTGGATGGAGATGGGGATGGAGATGGAGATGTGGATGGAGATGGGGATGGAGATGGAGATGGATGGAGATGGGGATGGAGATGTGTATAGAGATGGGGATGGAGATTTGGATGGAGGTGAAGATGTGGATGGAGATGTGGATGGAGATATGCATGGAGGTGGAGATGTGGATGGAGATGTGGGTGGAGATGGGGATGGAGATATGCATGGAGGTGGAGATGTGGATGGAGATGGGGGTGGAGATGGGGATGGAGATGGAGGTAGACATGGAGATGTGGATGGAGATGGGGATGGAGATGTGTATAGAGATGTGGATGGAGATGGAAATGGAGATGTGGATGGAGATGTGGATGGAGAAGTGGATGAGATGGAGATATGGATAGAGATGGAGATGGAGATGGGGATGGAGACGGAGGTGGACATGGAGATGGATGGAGATGGGGATGGAGATGGGGATGGAGATGGAGGTAGACATGGAGATGTGGATGGAGATGAGGATGGAGATGAGGATGGAGATGGGGATGGAGATGGGGATGGAGATGGAGGTAGACATGGAGATGTGGATGGAGATGGGGATGGAGATGTGTATAGAGATGTGGATGGAGATGTGGATGGAGATGGAGATGGAGATGTGGATGGAGATGTGGATGGAGAAGTGGATGGAGATGGGGATGGAGATGTGGATGGAGATGGGGATAGAGATGTGGATGGAGATGTGGATGGAGAAGTGGATGAGATGGAGATATGCATGGAGGTGGAGATGTGGATGGAGATGGAGATGGAAATAAGGATAGAGATGGGGATGGAGATGGAGATGGGGATGGAGATGGGGATGGAGATGGAGATGGAGATGTCTCCCCTAGGGGTGTGCTTCTCTGCAGAATTCTGACTAATACAACCCCCTTCAATGTGGCAGTACAATCCACCCCAGTTGAACTGGGAAGGGGAGCAGCTCCAGACCAGAAGGCCACAGATTCCCAGGATATTGACCTGCATTTCAGCAGTTGTTCAAACACACGCCCTTCTCAGATTGCTGCATGTCACTGGTTAATTTCCAAAACACTGCAACCATTGCTTTTGCCTGTTTTTTTTTTTGTTGTTGTTGTTGTTGTTTTTTTTGGTTTTGTTTTGTTTCTGCTTTGTAGCTGCTTTCTGGAGAAAAGATTCGCTGACCTCCTTATACAGCCATACCTGAAGTTCTGCCAGTAATTCAATTTTAAAATCACACTCTTGTAATTACACACCGAGGGTGGCGATGGGATGATTTGTAAGGCTATGAATGTCTACTGGGTGATGTCATGACGGGCTGATCCATCAAGCCTGGCAGAATGGGAGAGGGCAAAATGGCTGATCACATTCACATTACCATCAGTCCCAAGCATAATGTACAAGTCAAAAGGGCTGTTCTCAGTCATTTGTATATCTTGGCAGGTGACGACTGCTTTAGAGCATGGAGCTGGGATTCTGGCTGTAGAGTTAAGTGTGTGTATAGACCCTCATGTGCACATATCTATCACATCCTGTATGCACACATATGCACACATTATGCATCTCAAAATGTCTCCATGTGCATACACACACAAACACGCAGGCTAAAACTGCTCCCTCCTGTTTTCATTCCCAACATTGTGATGGTTACAATCAAGTTATATAAACGCCAGATTCACTGTTCACCCAACACTGGTCAAATTCCAAAACCTCTAAGTATTTGCTCCTCTGTGGAGGCAAAGAAGATATTTCGGGTACACTATCTTCTACTTCCAGGCAGAAAAGCATATTATGTAGAAGAATCAAATGCTAATGTGAGCCTAGCTCCATGAAAATTAAGCATAAAACCATATTATTAAGTCTGCAGGTGATTTACAGGAAGATGTCGACCCTATGTAATCATCCAAAACAATGTGAATGGCTGCGGACACTGCTCTGGGGGTGGCAGGGATGGCCCCATCGTCCAACAACAGCCCTGACGTGGTCTAGTGTGTTAAGCCAGCAAAAGAAAATAAAGAGCTCAAATTAACTGCAGAGTGCCAGGCGGCTCCGGTGCCAGTTTTTCATGCTCAATCATGAATCATGCCAGTGGCTGAAACCCTGCCCAGCGTCTCCAGGGAAATCTAGACGCACGTGTCAATCTTCCGCTCTCCCCAAGAGCTCCTCTTCACGGTCATTTGCCACCTGTCACATCCTCCCTGTGACGGGGTGGGTTGAGTCACTCGGGTTGCCTTGGGCAGAAGCCACAGAGCTGGAGGACTGGACGCTGATCGGAGACATGCTTGAAGTGCCTTCTGACAAGGACTTTTCAGGACGGCTGGGGCGGGGATGGTGCCCTCCGCCTGCTGTTATCCGGACAAGTTTGGGGCCCACTCCCACTGTCCTGCTGTCTCCAGTTGTATCCACACAGGGACCCAAATGCACATTACCACAGCAGCTCCCCGGGGACTCGGCACGCCGGCGCTGACCCTGCACCCGAGCTGGAGAAAGTCATTCCAGCGTCTCATTCACAGTATCACCAGTGCGACCGAGAGAGGCACTGCCCGAGGGTCCTTTTCTGTTTCATTTATGCTTTCATTCACACCCGTGTCCTCTCCCCTTCAGTCCTGCTCTACAAAGTGACCATTCCCATTTTACAGACGAGGAACCCAGAGACGAGACACTCGGTGGCCGGTCGGGGATTGAATAATGTCACTCGCCCTCCACATGCAGCCTCAGCCGCTGTCCAGTTTCTCCTCTGGAAAACATCTGCCGTGGTGCCCCCTCAAGTTAGGCCAGTGGTGATTCTTAACAGAGAGATGCCCCGGTAAAGGGACTGGCTCCCTGAGCAACAGATTTGACAGGAAGCCCAGGGTGCATGCTCATCTTCAGCAGGACAGTGTCTGGGGTAAATTGGAAACTCATGGCCAGGGGTGGGGGGTGGGGGGGTGAGTGGAAAATACTGATTTTTAAGGGTTTTTTAAATTCAAAGTCCAGCCCCTATGTTGATAGTGGCATTATGCATTCATTGTGTCACTCATCCATTTATTTAAATATCTGTTCAAACTACTTGGAGGCTGCGGCTCCCTCTGACCCCGGGAGCAGGAGTGGCAAGCTAATAAAGTCACTGAGCAGATAGAATTTGTTGCGATCAGTGCCCTGATAGGAGACGACAGTGTCCCGTGTGGACACATGGAAAGGGCCGGGCCGGGCCTCATCTTGCACTGCTCAGAGAGGGACCAGAAGCAGCCGTCTGGATGGACTGGAGGTGGTGGTCAACTTCCGGGCAGAACATTTTTGGAAGTTGGCTTTGCCTGGACGCACAGGAGGACTGGTCAGGAAACAGGAAGAAGTCTGCAACAGCCCCAGTGAGCCTGCAGTCAAGATGCAGGGAGGGGGTCAGACAAGCTGGACCTGTTCTCAGAGCAATGAAAGCAGATGCCGGCTGGCAGATCCAAAGAGGCCCTGGCTCGGAACCAGGAGTCCGGAGAAGCAGAAGGCTGGGGAGTCCCTCCCTTCGTGGTCCAGGGGCCTTGACATCACCAGTGATCATTAAAAGCCAATAAATAGGAACATTTTCATATTCCCCGTCCTGATTCAGGCCCGGCTTTCTCTGACAGACTCTCCCCTCTGCATACTGGATGCTCAGGACTGTTTCCACAGGAGCCAGAAACACAAAGGGAGACGCCATCGGATACAGCCTTTAATCTGGTCTTTCCGTCTTCCTCAAATAAGACTCTTCGGAGAGAAATAAAACCAGGATCCCAGAGCACAGTGCTCATTGGAAGGACGAGGAAGCACCTTCAGGAGCCCTCGGAAGGGTGACGAAGAGGCCAGTGGAGACTGAGGAATCGGGGACCTGGAACCAGGGCCCGTGGCTCCAAACCCAAGTGTCGATAAAGATCCTTCGGCTGCCAGGCAATTTGGAAAAGGCAGGGTGGGTTGTGATATAAAACAGGAAGAAAGATGGCCACTGTAAAAGCTGCCTGAGAACCAGGATGGATGAAGCCTTTTATGGATGCCATAAACCCGGCCTGCTTATTGGATGGCGTTTATCTGCTCTGCGCACCGGGTCGGCGGCATCCCTGGGTGAAGTGCGGCCTCCTCATTGTCCAGCCCAGTATCCACCCCCCACCCCCATCCTTGCCTAAAGATTTTTCGAGTCTCCGTTGACATAATCTCTTGTTATCATCCTGGTGAATCCCTTTCGCTCCCCAGTCCATGTGAGGCCGGCTCGTCCAACGCCCCCACAGTGCCCACCTCCCTCCTCCGTCCCCGCTCATGACTCCAACCCCAGGGCTCCTTCTAAAGACTTTCTGTCTGTCTGGAGCTGGGGACCCACGCTGCCTCGCTCATCACTAACTAGCAATCTTTGGGGTTTTTTGTTTTGTTTTGTTTTGTTTTAAATATTTCTTAATTCAATGAAATGTGGCAACTCCAATGTAAAAGCAAGTACTTGTCCTGTACCAAGCACTGGTGGGTCATTGTACCAGGTGTTTCTTTCTCGTGTTTTTTCTTATTTCATCTTGATAGCCGCAGGTGTTTATCAACGCATGGAAGGAGGGAGACCCCGGCTTAGAAAGAATAGCTTCTTATCGGAGGCCCGTAACCCACACTCCATCCGGGGTCTCTGATGCCCATCCCACGTTCTCCTCCTCCTCCTCGTCCTCACAGGTGACGTCCACCACCTGTGCCATCTGCTGACACCCCCTGAACGGCCCACAATGCTCTGCTCAATCCAACCAGCTATGACACCGGCCACACCCAGGCACCCCCACCCAAAACATCGTGCATCTGTCATTGACAACGTCAAACACGCAGCTGCTGGGATTCTGAAAGCCACTTGAACCAGTGGCTGTACAGAGAAGAGAGCCAAAATCAGACGGAAACCAAACCCAAAGGAAAAGGTAGCCTCATCCATCCCGCTAGATGTCAGAGCTTCTGAGCCCCAGGCAGCTCTCTGTGGGCTGAAAGGGGATGAGCCCCGCACCCCAGGTGCCCTGGACCAGTCAAGGCCGCCCGTTTACAGCTGGTGCTCAGCCTAGTCCCTCCTACATGATGAGCACTAGAAAATGTCTCAATTCGAAACATCTGATTGATGGACATTGAGCTTCACCCTCTGGAGAGCGTGAGAGGAAAGAGGATGGGAAGGGAGGGAGCAAGGAAGGGATGAACAAGAGCAGCAGGGAAAGGAACTGGGTACACGGTCACTGTGACACAAGGAAGATGTCTACAGCCACGTGTGAGGTCTTGTGAGCGTCTCTCCTCTCAGGGCCCAACTGAACTCGACCTTCACACTCGCACCTGGACACCCTTTCACAGAAGAACACCGAGACTCGGCTTCAGGAAGGTCACCGCTGCAACTTAAGAGAAAAACCATATCCCAGCCGGGCATCGTGGCGCACGCCTGTAATCTCAGCGGCTTGGGAGGCTGAGGCAGGAGGATCACAAGTTGGAGGCCAACCTCAGGAAGTTAATGAAGCCCTAAGGAATTTAGCTAGACCCTGTTGTGAAATAAAACATTTTTAAAAGGACTGGGGATGTGGCTCAGTGGTGAAGCACTCCTGGGTTCATCCCTGCTACCAAAAAAAAAAAAAGGTCCAAATTGTGTTCTCCTAGGAGAAAAGTAAGCATATCCGTTTGAGGGCTGACCACTCTTTCTTTAAGGAAGTACTTTGATGAACTGCTCAGACAAGAAAGGCTGATGGCTCCACACCAAGGACATACCTAGATCGAGATGCTGAACACAGAGGCTGAGTAAGAAAGGGGGCTTTGGGGTTTCCCACGGGACTTGGAAAAAGAGGTGGCATGCAGGAAAACAGAAGACGCAGGGAAGACACTGGCCAGCTTATGGAACCCCGCTCTCCTCCCCACGGGCCTCATCGCAGTCTACCAGGGCCAGAGACCGCTTTCCAGGTGGTCAGCCTCTCCTTTCTGCACGAGAGACCGGAAGGCTGGTGCCCGGATGGCAGCTACTACCCTGAACGGAAACATCTAGCCCAGCCTCTGGTGTACAGTAGGTGCTTAGTACATGCTTATTGGCTGGCTCCATAAAGAGAAGAAGAAGCAGCAGCAACCCAGCAGGAGTCCCAAACCAGAGGACGAGAGTACCAGGAAGGACTCCCTGGGGCAGGGGAAACTGAGTCCCGGCCGAGGACACAGCCGCCCAGTGTGCACCTATGACCCGCCAACTGTGCGCTCCTGCCTCCGTCCTCAGGTTCCACCCGAGGCTGACACGTGCCGCAGCCAGGTGCTAGTGGGCCGGGGAAAGTGAGTCCCTTCTCATTGAAAGGGTGAGAAGATCGCAGTTTCCGGAATTCCGCCTGTTTGGGAAAAACCACAGCAAGCGTACCATGTGGTTTTCCCCAGCCTCTGTGACTTTCCGGAAAATTAGGGGGAGGCAGGACCTGGTCCCAGGCAACTTAGAAGGCCAGCAGCCTTGGAGAGGCCCTTGGGACCACCGAGGCCCTCGGGGCCACTGGCTCCCTGGCCAGTCAACTCAGGGATGAACTGGAATAATGGCAAACCCAGTGGGAGGGAACCGCCATTCTGTACCCCAGCAACTGGCAGGCTAAGGTGGCATTGCCCGCGCCCACGTCACACCCAACAGAGACTCAAACAAAGGCGTTCAGAGAGCAGCCCCCTGCATCTTGGACTGACTCACAAGCCGTAAGTGAGACGTCCCCCACGGAGCCATCTCCGAAGATGCTGGGCCCCCGTTTCAATATCAGCAAAAGCTATTGATTGGTCTTATTATTAAGTGCCTGCGTGCTCCGGGTGTGAGACCAGAGATTCACTCCCAGTTGTAAAAGCACTCACTCAATAAGAGAACCCACATTAACATCAACACCGAGTGGTGGTCCCAAGATGACCCTTCGGGCCACATCAGAGAGGACCCTGATGGTTCAGATGGTGGGCTCTGGTGGGCATCGTCCCCTCCACGTAGACAGGAGGCTTGATGTCCTGGTTTACCTTGAAAGCAAAGGTACTGTGACATCTATTGGGGGAAAGAAATTAATTCTCTACAACACCACAGCAAGCAGCAGTTGGCCTTTGTCCTCCGAGGTAAAAGTCACATGCCTGTGGTTTTCCCCAAAGGTGACAAGTAGATCTATGAATTTCAGATTCCCCTGAAAAAGCTTTTCAGAAGGAAACATTTTGCCATTGCTTCCACACGGTAGGAATGTGGGCTTTTCTATGCTATAAAGGTTTGGCAACAGGAAGCAGGGACAGAGGTGGTGGCAGGGGACAGGGATGGGGTAAATAAGAAGCCTTTGTCCTCTAAGATCAGCTCCTTGGGTGTTATCGTGACATTTGGAGGGGAAAAAAGGCAACCAATACTTGGTTTCAAAGATCGGTTCCTGAACTGTAAGTCATTTCTAGGAAAAACTTCCCATTAATCCCAGGAAACGTTGATGTCCATGAAGGTTGAAGAGATTCTCCATCAATTTATCGGGGATTCATCATAGCGGCTGTCTCTTTCCAACAAGGAGATGACACGCCCGTTGAGTCCATTTCTCTTCCTGGCACTGGAAGAGAAGTTGAGCAATGCCCCTCGCCCGTGGGGAATGTGTCCAGGGTGGCAGAAGTGCACCCCCGAGAACCCCGGTGCTCTGCTCGGCACCCCTACCCGAGCAGCCGATCCAGGGCCCTGTGTAAGTGCACACCCAAGACAACAGCCCGTCTCCGCGCCCCAGGAGCCCCTCCCTCCAGGACCCTTTGTGTGTCCCTGACAGCAGCCTGATGAATGGTCTCCCCACGCTGGCCATCTCATTAGAGGACAATCCTTCGCTCCATCCTTAATGGACTCTACAAATTGCTCACCCTCCCTCCGGTGCCAGATTATGATAATTTTATTATTCATTCCGGGAAGGAGTTGCCAAAACTGACAACATGATCAGCACCGGTGACAGATACAGGCAGCATCTCCCGTGACATCTGAGGAAGGGGACCATCTGAAATGACGCTTGATCTTTAATTAGGAAGAAATGATGGGCCCCTCTCCAAGCAGGAGAAGGGGAAGCCACAGCCCGGGCAGCCTCCACTGGGGAAACCGAGAGGGCGCCCAGCGCTGGACAGAAACCCTGCGCCAGATAATGCTGTTGGACCCAGCCCGTGACGACCAGCTGTAGGTACAGGACCAGGGCTGCCACTTTGGAGCCTGATGCCTCATCGTGAGCCCGGAGATGGGACTTCAGACGTGACATCTGACGCGGAGCTGTGTGGGCACCCACGGGTCCTCCTCCAGGGCCAGGGTCCTCAGGAGACTGCAGAGCTGAAGCAATGGCCATGTCCCCTCTTCAGTTCCAAGAATCTCCATGCAGCTGACTCTGTCCGTTACCAACCCAGGGACGCTCACTTCTCCCTCCTGCTCCACACAGTGTCCCCGCCCACCTGAGAGATGAGGGCACCAGGTGCCCACTTCCCCAGCCTTCCCTGTGACCAGGAAAGGTCATGGTGGACAGTCCACCACGTCAGTGGGCACACGCAGGGTGGGAGAGAGAGAGGTGGGGAGCAAATGAGCAGGCAGCACATGCCCATCCTCCCTGCTTTCATCCACTTTGATCGTTGTGAATTTAGAATGTGAGCCTGGAGCACCAGCAGCCGTGTTGGGTCAAAGGGAGAGGGTAAGACACGGCAGGGACAATGACCCAGAGCCATAGCAACGGAGACCTGCCAAACCAAACAGCAATTCCTGCCCCCGACTTCTTGTTAGGAGGAGAAAAGTAAATCCAGACTTTTTTTTTTTTTGGTACCGGAACCCAGGAGTACTTGACCACTGGGCCACATCCCCAGCCCTCCCGAGTCACTGGGATTACAGGTGTGCTCCACCATGGCTGCTGCAAATGCAGACTTCTAAGTCACTTTCAGGGGCAACTTCCTTGCCAACAGCCAAAAGCGTCACTAGTGATTTATGGCCTCAGGTCACCTTGCCCCTCCCCCGTTTATCGAATCTCCATATTTCCTGCCACAGAGGACGGCGGCCTGACTCTGACTCCAACAGGAGGCCTGCACCGCCGCGCGGGCAGGGTGCCCCGTCCTTCCTGGACGCACCCAGCCTGAACTAGGACCTGGAAGTTCCTTTTGGATTGACCCCTTCTCCTATTAATATTTGACCTTGAGATCTCACAGTGTCAGTCACTTGAACCTCTGACTGCCAAGGTGCTCCCGGAGGGAGGCTCTGCCTCTGGATTGCAGTTAAATCATTTGATTCAAAGGAAAAAAAATCCTGGAGATATATTTAGGAATGATGCTCCATCTTCACATACACAGAAGTTTTACCAAAGAGTGCAGCAAAACATGACCGGAGGAGAGTGTGAGGTCAACTTGAAGAAATGTCCAAAGATACTTCAGAACCATCCGCACATTTCTTAAAGGCCTCCTCTAGGCTCGAGGTCTAAAAGGACTCTTAAAAGGAATTAGATGCCTGTGGCTGGATCCCAGAACCCACGACTTCCACTAGCCACACGATCTTTAAGACGCAGGATCAAGCCCGCACCATGGCGCACACCTGTCATCCCAGCGGCTCTGGAGGCTGAGGCAGGAGGACCATGGGTTCAAGGCCAGCCTTCAACAACTTAGCAAGACCATGTCTCAAGAAATAAAAAGGGCCAGGGGGTGTGGGTCAGTGGTAGAGCACACCTGGATTCGACCCCTAGTACCATGCCAAAATAACAACAATAATGATGATGATCCTCGTGATAATATTGTTATATAATAATAATGAGCTGAAGAACTTGAACAACGCCACTCTCACTAACTGAGACAAAGCGCCCGGGCTAGCCTAATTTTAACATAATTCTCACTCGTTCGGGGCCAGCAGGAGCGGCTCCCTGACAGATCTCATATCTGATTAGTTTCAGAGAGTGACAGGGACAGTTGGAGCTGAATTTATGGTCACTGGGTACTCTCTGCCTTCTCCGCGCCACACCAAAGCCATGGAGGCTGGGAGCAAATGTCACTAGGACGACCATTTATGTGCCTAAGATGGAAAAAGCCATTTTTGATGGGCTGACGGAGACGCTCGCACCTATAACTCTAAAATACAGCACGAGTTTTATGGGATTTTTTTTTTTAAGACTAAATCCAGGACCTACCCCCTCCCCTGCCTCTGGAGGTGTGTGTGTGTGTGAATAAAAGGGGCCATAATGAGGCAACGAATAATAAAATATTAGAGGACTTTAGAAAGAATACCAGAGGCCTCCAGATGCTGCTCCTCACGGGCCTCAACTAACCAGCCTTCCCAGGAGACTCTTCTGCTCTTTCCACTGTTTTTATTTTCTTTGTCCCATTGGCAATCTGTCCTGCCCAGACCCCCAGAGCAGAATCTCCAAGTGTCTCGGGGCTGCCTATCTATAACAGGTAGGGTAAGGAGTGAGGTGCTCGGCTGGTCTGCCTGTGATACACCCTAAACTGCCCCCGGGGAGTTGACAGTTTACAAAGCCCTGTGCCTGCCCCCTGTTCTCCCACAGACCCTAAGAAGGCATCATTGAAACCAATGTCCGGATCTCCAGAAAGTGGGCATCCCCCATAAGCAAATGATGTGGATGGCTTAATGCTGGTTAAAAAGAAATAAAACAGGAGTTGGGCCGGTGTTAATATCACCTGAGCAGCCCTGAACCTCCCGGCATGGGTTCACCTGACACATCATTCCTGCCAAAGCTCTGGTGCTCAGAGGGTCCTTCTGTTGCATTTCATCTCCGGTCCCTTAGCGGGCACCCCTGGGTGCAGGAGCCCCACAGTGGCCCTTCTCCAATTCTCCTGCTGCACCCTGAGCCGTGCAGGAGGTGCCAGCTTCTCTGCCCAGGCTGCAACCTCCCCAGGGTCCCAGAGGTGCCATATGGCCCTGGACCACCTCCAGTCCCCACTGCACTACCACCGTATTGGGTTTCCCTGCAGGGAGGCAAAGTCTGTCCCTCCCTGTTCAAGGTCATCCTACCAAGGTGACGGAAGGAAATCTCAACAGGGAATGTGGCCTGGGAGATGCAAGAGAGTCTTTGCACTTTTTTTTTTTTTTTGGCAACTTTATAGTAAATCTAAAATGAGCTCCATTTCTGAAGTTTTTAAAAGTGCACAGATTCCTTTGTGTGAGTTGGCACCCCCATGGGCTGCACCGTCACTGTCATCCCAGTGAAGCTGGGGTGTTCAGACAAAGGGCCTGTTCTGGAAAGACCCGGGAGGTTGCACCGTGAGCACAGCAGACAGGTAGGGCTTCCTGAAGACAGGAGTGCGGAAGGCCGGTCGACCGTGGGCCCGGGACAGAGGGACAAGAGGTTATCAAAGGCCCACACGTGGGCTTGGTAATGAAGCCAAGGACCAGCTCATTGGCAAGATGGAATCAAAGGCCTCCTTCAACCAACCCACCCCTTCAACAATACCTGCTCTGGGAGCCCGAGCCTAAGGCATCCACCTCCACAGGCACATAAATCAGTCATCAAGATCCGGTGAGGCCATCTCAGGATTCCCCAACCCACCACCTCTGTCTTCCTCGAGGCAACTCCCCAACAATGACCGGCAGCTTTCCTGGTGTAAGTGACCAGAGGCAAATGACCATTAACAATCACCAGAGTCTTTTGGGGACTATGAGGAACGTCCAGGGTTTAGCGGTGACTGAGAGCTACGGGACACCTTGACTGCCACCGCCCAGCCAGGTGACATGCCTCAGACTGGATCGACCCTCCTGCAAACACACAGTTTCCCCTGTGAAGCTCCCAGGCCTAAGTCTAGCTGTTCCCAGGCATGAAGGTTCACCCTGCGTAGGTATCTTCGTGTCCCAGAGAGAAAGTCTCCACCCATTTCATTAAATCAGGCAACAGAATTGACCCTTGAAGGGGACACGTGGGTTCTTCAGAGTTCTGGATCTCTCTGAGCCTTATTCTTAACCCAATTCGCAGGGGTACGTTCTAACCATTCAGATGTCTCAAACACGATTTATTTCACCAATAAAAATTACTTCTGGCATCCTTTATGTTAATTAAGAGACCAGAGATTTGCAGATTCAGATGGAGACGTCTGCTGTCAAACCTGCAGTGTGGGCCCCTGATTAGATGAAGCCAGGTGTTATGGATTAAATGTGCAGTGTCCCCAGAAGCTCATGTGTAAGACAATGCAAGAAGGTTCAGAGGTGAAATGACTGGGTTGTGAGAACCTTAACCTAATCAGTGCATTAATCCCCTGAGAGGGATTAACTGGGTGGTGACTGTAGGCAGGTGGGGTGTGGCTGGAGGAGGTGGAATCTCAGGGGTGTGCCTTTGTGTTTATATTTTGTCCTTTTTGAGTGACGCTCTCTCTGCTCCCTGGATGCCAGGTTCCCAGATGTGTTCCCACACTCTTCCGCCATTATGTTCTGTCTCACCTCAGACCCCAAGGAATGGAGTCAGCTGGCCGTCTATGGACTGACACCTCTGAAGCCATGAGCCCCCCAGATAAGATTTCTTTCTCTAAAATTGTTCTTGTCAGGTTTTTCGGTTGCAGCAACGAAAAAGCTGACTAACATACCAGGCGTCTACCACTCCTAAACTGTAACTAAGTGAATTTGCACCTACACAGAAAGGCATATCAAGATGTCTATAAATATTAATGTATTCTTAGTAAACTGCAAAAAAATACATCTCATATATTCTGATTGGTGCTGGAAATTATTGCTGAATTGTAACAGAGGGGGACCCTATCCACTGTCTTATTATCCAAAAGGTAAGCAGACACCCTCACACGACCCTACCAATATGTCATTAGCCAAGAAACCAAACACCATTCTAGAGTTAGGGGACAGAGAGATGAGGAGGGGGAGAACATGAGGTGCAGAGAATTAATTCTATCCAATGGGCACGCTGTGCTGACCCCCACATGCTTTCTTTGCCAAAAAAGCAATTTACCTGCAGCCCTGCCTGACGTAAGCAGACAGAATCTATCACACTCCTCGGCAAGCTACCTGTTCACCCCGAGGAAATGCAGACGGGAAGTGACCTTGATACAAGGAGCCCAGATTGTTTGAAAGGAAGAGACATTGGTGATCCTCTTCACGAACCAGATCCCTCCTAACCATAAAACCTGTAGCAATGGTTAGGAATCCAATCAAAACCAGTCAGCATGGGCCAAGGTGACCTAGAGTTGCCCCGACAGTGGCAACTTGAGAGTCTGATGTCATCTTGCTGTCAGTCAAAAGTCAAGAGGGGGACCCGGGCAGGACTCCCTGGAGACTTCTCTGGGCAGAAGAGGCACGCTGTCCCTCTCCTTTCTGAGAAGACCCACTCTGTCCCTTGAGAGTGTCCCCTTTCCCCTTTCCTCTCCCTTCAATAAGCTCATGCCTGTTACTCTGAGTGACAAGTCTGAAGTCTTTGTGACTTGGTCACAAGAATCAGGGTTTGAAGAGAGGTCTTGGGGCTGCCTCAGTTTCTCAGAAGAGGCCAGCTCTGCAGCACTAAGAGCACCAATACTGAGAAAATGGGGAGGGGGGGCGGCGGGGATGTGGTCAACGAAATGAGATCTAAAGGATAAAACACTTGTTGGAGGGGAACAGAAATGGGGGCAAGAAGTACAGGCAGAGGGGGAGTCGCTTTGCATGTCTCGGGTCACTGTATTCTATTTTGCTGTGTATTTAGTGTCTTTCCTTTAATTGACTCACTTTTGCATTACATGACAATTAAGAGACCAGTACCAGCTGCCACCAAGGAAGGTGATTCTAAATGAAATACGATGCAAATGACATTATTAATTTGGCCCTGGAGGTGGTCCCCACAGAGAGCCCCCGGCCTGGGGTCTGTTCTCTCCAGTAATAAAGCAGATAAGCAAGCGTCAGAAGGTGTTAGAGGAAAGAACTCAGAACGAGGCTTTATCCTCGAGTTCACAAAAGTGTTCAAAGAGAAACAAAAGAAGACCAGCATCTGACTCAGATCACAGCACTCTGACCTTGTCTGCAAAACGCCTGAGTGGCCAACAGTTAGCACCAAGGACACTGGTTCATATGCTGAGAAGCGGTCCTCGGAACCCATCACCAGGAACAAATACCAGGGCCCAGGGAAGAGGCACTGCTGTCCCCCACTGCGGATACAGCCGCTGATGTCTGAGGGTGTATGTGCCCCCTGCACTGGGTCACGGCAAACAGTCCAGCAGCTGTGCTCCCGCGCTTTGTCCCCTGACTCGGTCAGGCCAGAGGACCCTGTGGCTTGCACCACCAGCTTCCAAGGCTGGTCTACAAATCCAGGGCTGCTCCCATGCCCGGCCCCCACAGATCACTAACTGGAGGTGGCATTCTTGCCCCAGAGCCCAACTGTGGCTCAGAACCTTCAGTGCGACCCTCTGAACAACCTACAGAGGGTTCAGAGGAGACCGGGGACGGATCCTGAGAGCCCCTCTCCCGGTGCCCAGGCTGCTCCTGAGGCCAGGAGAGGTGGCAATGAACAGATGGCCCAGGGCTGTTTTCATCTCCTGCTTCTCAATGTCCAGAGTCCAGCATGGTTTCCAACCCCCAGCCTGCAAGTCTCCTTCCGTCCCTGCGCTACCTTCCTGAACGCAGCCTTCTCTCATGAGGTCTGCATTCTAGAAGGAAAACTTTGGGTACAGTGTTTTCCCAATTAAGGACAAAAGACTTGCTCTGCTACTCCTTGCAGCAGGACCCTCACAGGGGGATAAAGAAAGAGAGGGATGAACAGGCAAGTCTCAGAGCTTTCCTGAGCACGTGACCAGCACCACTCACAACTGACCCTGTCCACGTCTGGGCTCCAGTACCTTGAGAGACTCCGAAAGGGGACATTCCAGAGCATTAGCTATACTGGTGCCCATGCTTACAGGCCTTCTAGCAGTGAGTCTTCACACCCTGGGATTCTCTACTGAAAATCCTTTGTTTGAGGTTTTGGGGCTTTTGTGTTTGTTTTGTTTTGTTTTGTTTTGTTTGGGGGGTGGGGTTGGTACCTGTGATTGAACCCAGAGGTGCTTAACCACTGAGCTACATCCCCAGTCTAAGTTTCTCAGGGACTCATTAGGCTGCTGAGGCTGACTTTGAACTTGTGAACCTCCTGCCTCAGCCTCCCAAGCCACAGGGATTATAGGCAAGCACCACCATGTCCAGCTTCTGCTGAAAATCTCAACGTCCTCCTCCAAGATCTCCAGCTCTCGCTTGTCTCTGCCTTCCTGACACCTGGCACTACCTGAAATCACATCCTGTACTTATTTGCTCCCACATCGACCATCTGTTTCCTCCGGGAAACCGTCGTCCTCCTGAAGATGCCCATCCTCCCGGTAAAAACACACTTCATTCCCAGTGCCCAGAACAGAGCACGGTGGGAAGGGTGTCTACACAGTCACCCAGGAATGAGGGACAGAGAGCGGCAGCAGGGACAGCCGGGAAGAGCAGCCAGGAAGAGGGCACGTAATGAAGAGTGCCTGCTCCCAGGTGACCCAGCCTCTGCCCCCAGCTCCGTCACCTGAGTCTGTCTCCCAAACATGAGGCTATGAGGTAGGTAGTCTCCTACCCCAAAGACTTTCGCAAAGAAAAGCATAAACTTATCTACAGAAGACACTCAATGTCTCCATGTCTGCTATGCACTAAACATTCAATAACATGCAAGTTATTCAACAAGGGCTGACTAAGCCGTTTTTTGTTTTTTTTTTTTTTACTCCAGTCCAGGGAGAACCATGACAAATCTCAGCACACAATGAGCTTGTTCTTCTTCCCACAGACGTCTAGAATAACAAGGTCTCGCAAAGCTGAAGACATTGGTGTAGCTTTTACAAGCTGGGAAGCCTTCCTGTGATTCTAGTGCCTTCTTACGAGAATTCCTGGGGATATGAGGTAGTGCGGAGGTGCAGGCCTGGCGGACACCTGGGAATCTCTGCCTTCCCATCCTCTGTCGAAGATGTTTTCCCGGCAAGAGGGGCTGACTCTAGATCATCTTCCACACCACGTCAGGTCCCAGTAAGCCTTCTCGCCATCTGGGTGTTTACAAATCACACCTCGATTTGCGGATGAGGAACTTATTTGATTTTATCCCTTTTCCCTATAAATGATACGCTCCCATCCCATAAGTCTCATTCAACCTGTAACAAGTTCAAGGGCATCCGTAACACTTCAAACTCCTTCAACCAAGTTTCCATAGCAAATGCAAAGGACGTCTCAGAAGCCTATTGCTAATTTTTTAGATTGTAGCAACTGTGATAAATCATGAGCATCAAAGGCAGTGAGTTCCCAAGAAGAAAAACTTAAAAAAAAAAAAACAACTTATATGCTGCCTATAACACTTAGATCTGCAAAGAAGAAAGCCAAGAGCATTCTGATGTATAAAAAAATAGGTGATAAAGCCTTCTTTTAAAAAAAAAAAAATGAGATCTGATGTAAAATTTGATTTCACTAGCCTTCTTGGCAAAGAGATTTTTCTGTTACTATTTAAATGTAAATGAGTCATGAAGGTTGTGTCAGAAATATTTAACTCAAAGCCCGGCCAACAGCACCAGAGAACAAAGCCCAACAAAGCAAGTGGAAATGAAAATGTTGGGTTTTCCAGATTGCGATAACTTTTATGCATCCAGAAACAGAGGGAGGTGATAAATGGGCACAATTAAGATACTCTACATGCCATTTATTAGATATTGCGTGACATGCCGCTGTATGGATTTCTAGCTTAACCCATCACAAATTCAATCAGAACGGTTAACACTCGATCTTGATGGAGCTTTGGAGAATTCAGCTATCGATTAAAATATATTTATGTGTCCTTTCACAACAATCCATTCTAAGAGTCTTTGATTTTTTTTTAAAGTAGAAAGAAGAGAAAAAAAAAAGACATTTAATTGTGGCCTCCATGTCCCAACGAGGAACATAAGCTTGAAATCATATCTCTGTTCCAATCCAATGAAGCAGACCTGTGATTTAGAAGAATTTAAGAGAATTAATCACAGCCGCGAGAACGTGTTCCACAGAGACTTTTACTTAACCAAATATTCATGCGATTCACTCAGCTAATTCCACCAGTTGGGAGGGAAGCGGTTCTTGGGGGCTTGCGACAGACAATGAGCACTGGAACTGGTGACCACCAGTGACCAGGGACTGACGAGGTATCCAGCCTCCACCTGGATTTCATGGGCCAAATACCTCTGAGCTATCATCACTCCTTCCTGGTGCCCATGTGACTTTCACGCTGCCTGCTAGTGGGGACAAAGTAAGCTTCTGCTTGTTTGTAGTGACCAAGCCTTTTGCTTTGGCAGTGGGAAGCCTGCAGAGAGGCCACCTGCACTGTCCAGTGGCCTTGAGTCATCAGCCCTGTCTTCTGTCTTCTTGAAGCAGGACCTCCCAGGTGTCAGGCCCAGGGTGTGAGCTGCACCCCCCAGGAGGAGACGGGAACCCAGCTGGCCTGGAGTCGAGGGGAACCGCAGTCGGCCCACAGCCCCGGGAGCAAGAGGACACCCATCTTGGGCCGCAAGTTGCTGACGGGGCCTTCTGGGTGGTGTTAATACCCCGCACCACTGTGCCACAGTTCCTGGCAGCAGTTTTCCAGAGCCACACACACTGGGAGCCTTCCACAAGAGCCGCTGAAGGCTGGAAGTCCTCAGGCTGGAGGTCCTAAGTCACCGTGTCCCCAGCTCAGTCAGCACCCAGGGCTGGGGAGGAAGGATCCGAAGGCATCTTCTCCCTGCGTCTCTGCAGTCAGCCTCCCTGTCTGCAGGTCTGGGGGCCCCTTTTCATGAGGGCAGCCGGCACGTGGGAGGGGCGTCCATCCTGATGACCTCACTGGAACCCAGTGGCTGCTGTAAAGACTGTTTCCAAATAAGTCCGTAGTACCCTGAGGTCCTGAGAGTCCCGCCGCCAATAGATGAATTTTACAGGGATGTCGTTCAACCCCCATGTTCCAGGACTATCGAGAATGTCCAGTAGGACTTGGGTTTCAGGAAAAGGGATTTTTCCAAGGTAGAGGAGGTGGTGGGTTCAAACTGAGACATCTGACAAGCCCTCTAGCCTTAAACCTCGCCCTGCACCACACACCCACCCACCGTGTGGCACCAAGTGGGTGGATTTATCAATTATTCTCAAACACATACACACACTTCTTACCTAGTTCACTATTTCATTATGTTATCAGGAACACAGGGACTAAAGAAATTGCTAATAGCTGGCCATTCTCCCAAGAACTTCTAGAATATGAGATTCCTCATTCAGTAAGTGCTTCACCCAGCCTTCTGCTTGGGCCTAAACCCCTGCTCTCCCATGGACCTGCTGATTGGCCTTGGGGAAGGTTCTGGGGCCGAGTTTCCCACCTGAAATGGTGGTTGGTAGTGGAAACTACCAACTGGGTCCCCAGGGGGCAGAGACAGGCAAACACAATATATTTTGGCCCATAGGGAATTCACTGTCAAATGGGGGCAGCAGGTGGGTCGAACCATAGCTCAGCTTCCCTGAAGTCACACTGCGATGAGCAGTATTAGGAAGGGACCAGGGTCCTTCAGAAGCACAGAAGATTCGACAGCTGTGACCTCCTAGAGACACCGAGGGCAGCTAAGGGAGCAAACGGGCAAGCCAAGGTGCGGAGAAGGACATTCAGGAGAGAGGGGAGCCACGCAGGGATGGGGCTCAGGGGGTGTGAGGGACCCAGCACACCCAAGAAGGGCGCAGAAGTCCGGAGCACCCTCAGCTTCACCCTGCAGGGGGCCTTGGGGGAATGGTCCCCAGCAAGGCAGCTCCAACCTCACGGAACCTGCTCACAAGCCTGGCGGTAGTTTCCACTACCAACCTTGATTTCAGGCGGGAAACTCAGCCCCAGAATCTTCCCCAAGGCCAATCATCAGGTCTATGGGAGAGTGGGGATTCAGGCCCAAGCGAGAGGCCAAGCACTGGCCACCATATGCATTGTCTCTCCACATGAAAGAGAACCAAGACGAGTGTTCAGCGGAACGGGAAATCACAACACCTGGACCAAACAGCCGCCTCTTTCGCACACACCTGCATCTCGTGACTGCTGGGAGCCATTAGCCAAGTAGGTATGACAATTTTCTTGTCAGCGTGCCCCATGTTGCTTAGTGGAAGGACTCGTGGAAATAGGACATTTTGCAGTGACATTGCATGTAGGTGACCTTGCTCAAGGACCAAGGCGGATCCGGGTTTAGGGTGTTCCCGGTTTAGGACTATCCGGGTTTAGGGTGGTTCCAGGTTTAAGATTATTCCTGCTGGGAATAGGGCGTATCCTGCTGCCTGAGTTCCCATTGAGTTCTCATGGGATTCAGAGAGTATTTGGGATGCAGAAGGTGGATTTGGGCAGAGAACGTGGATTTCCCCAGAACGTGATTGTAGACGGCTGGTGTGAGTTCGGGAATAAAGAGTTGCTGTTTGAATCTACAAGCTGTGTGGTGGCTCTTGATTTTGTGCCCAGCCAGACTGCGGCACGTGACTTCCAGGACATCTGATAATACTTTCATTTTACGATGTCCTCGTGCAAGGTACATTATAATGGATTCTAAAATTGCCATTCTTACAGGTTGGAGAATGGCCGGCTATTAGCAGTTTCACGTTTTAGCCTGATTTGTGTTGCAATGTCAATAAAACACGTGAACAACAAAATAAATAACCATCAAAAGCACAGGTGTGGCAGCCCCTCCCTGCAGAAGGAGGAGAAAGTAACAGTGTCCCACAAGACTTCTGAGTCCCTCTCCCAATGATGTGAGTCCAGGGACACTCCCAGGGAGCAGGGGAGACCCCATGAAGCTGGAAAGAACAGGGGGTGTTTCCTTGAAGAGTGACCCACCTCGGATGTGAGATATTCCCATCCCCTTCCCGGGTCAGTGCTGATACAGAGATTCTCAGCCCAGAGCCAGGAAGAGCGCCTGATGGACACTCCAGCGACACCCTGACCGAGCCTCACTTCTGGACATTGTCAGCAATTCCCCCCAGCCTCTGCACAAGGCAGGCTGTCTTAATGAACTGCTGCAGCCCACAGTGCCCAGAGGAGCCCCCAATGCCAGCCCCATGGGTGGACAGAATCGCCTCCCTGTGCACAGTCCTGGGGTCCAGGAGGCTGAAGGGTGAGGCCCTGGGCCGGCCTCTTCCAAGGACATCAGTCTCTGAGCTGCTGAGCTTCCTCTGGGTCAGGCCAAGCCCACCGCCTGGCAGGCAGCAGTACCTGCGTGTTTAGCTTGGCTCTGGGCGAAGGCGCCCGGGAGGCTGGTTTCTAGCGCAGCTTAAACACAATTAACTTTTCATTTGATGCGGCCTGCCTCACTCTGCTCCTAATGTTCCCTCAGGACCTGGGATCCAATAAAGTCCAGCCTGTGACTCAGAGAGCCAGGCAGGGAAACTGACCAAATATTGTTCAACCCTATATTACCAACCTATGGGAAAGGAGTGTAATTAAAGACCACAACCATTCTTTGGGGAAATGTTTCTTTTATTAACCATTCCTGCCGAACAAAGCAGCTTTCAACAAACCCCGACTGCCTCAAAAAAATTGTGTGTGTGCCTGAGATTTATTTCTTCTTCCAAATCGGTTCTGCTTTTTTTGATTATTTGGTCATTAGGAAAATCAGAAGTGTCTCAGACCCCAGAAATTCCAATTTAAGTCAGCCCACTCCACATTTATAAATATGAGCAGATGACATTTAAAATAGACAAACCATCGGGGACAGTTCTGAGTGTGAAATTGTTGTTCAGCATCAAGGATGACCATAAATAGGCAGAGGAGGTATTCGTGGATCGACTCACAAGTTGGGGGCATTTTCGTGAAACGCAAACACAGCCTCCTCCCCATAGAGAAGACATTTAAAAATGTAGAGAAAAAATGTAATTCTTTTCCTGCAGAGTGTAATAAAGCCACTAGTGAGTGCCACAGGTTTTGCACCAATTGCAAAGGAGCCGAGAAAGAGAAGCCAGATCAGGAGCGCCACCTCGGATGACGCAAATAAATTGGATTTTTAAGCACTGTTGCAAAAGAGGAAATAAATACCATGGAGGATCGGAGACACAGGGGCATGGATTTTATAAAACTCAATGTAAGTCAGAGAGAGGTATGTTTGAAATCGACCTGGAGAAACCCATCGTGGGAGGCCACGCCACAGTGGGAGAAGAGGGGCAGGAACGGGGGGGAGCAGGGACAAAATGCGAGTCTGTGGTACGAGCTGGCTCTTCTCAAAGTGTCAGGAAGATAGGCAAAGAGTCAGAGGAAGTCACCCGTGAACAGCTGTAACAGCCTGCCACCCCTGTCCCCATCACCAGCACCTGCCCCCATTCCTGTGCGTGTGATCGGACCCTCCCACCCAGGCCTGATCTTTGGGGGGTGACATGTGGCAGATTGTATTTTCAAAGCTGGCTTCACCCACAGCCCGCACGCCCCACGTTCGTTTTGAGGTGAGACCTCGCAGTGCCCCTCAGGGAATGGAGTCTGCTTCTGGACCCCTGAATCTGTGCAGCCCCCCCCCAGCTACCTGGACCAGCACCACACAGCCAAAGTGACACTGTGCCAGTGACACACATGGTCCCTACCTGGCCCAGTAGCTTGTACACCCTGCTTCCTCAGTCTTCCTATAAAGAGCACCACCACCCTGTGAGCATCCTGCTCCAGGAAGCTGAGCCATAGGGAAGGTCTAGAAGGCATTCAACAGATGATAGACAGACAGACGGATGCCGTGAGCTCTGTGACACCAAACAGGATGGCAAAGGCCACTTTGCAAATGGACCCTCCGATCCCCGAGGCCCAGCTGATGGCCTGTGGGTCAGGCTTACGAAGTTCTTCCCGAAATCTCGATCCACCAAAGCAAAGTAAAGCAGTCACTTAAGTCTATGAGCAGGGACAGTTTGCTCTGCAGCAGGGGACAACAGGAATGATCTCCCCCATCTGGACCTCACCTGAAAACACACGCATCTTGCCCAAGGTGACTTCCAAGGTTTTTTAACCTCATCTGACATCTCAAGTCGTGCAAATTTTTTTACCTTCCTTGGCAATCTCAAGGCCACCAACAATTCTAAGGGTCAGTTTTCCTTTTCTTAGTGAGTTAGAAGGAAGGATGGGTGTTTCTCCAACTGTGTTCTGAGGCCCAGCTTCACCTGAACCCCTGGGGTTCAACAGGCGGGTTCCTGGGACTCCCTTCAAACCCGCTGCACACTCATCCCTGAAGGGCCTAGAAACCAATGTAGAAGCTTCTAGAGTTACCAGGGTGTTACATCCCAATAAACGCATCATAAGTTGAAAATATCTTAATTGAAAATGCATTTAATATACGTTAACCACTGAGCAACACAGCTTAGAGCCCAGTATGCCTTGGGGCACCCATGGTTTCTCCTCACGAACAGGTGGACAGCAGGGGGGCTGGGGCTCACTGCTGCTGCCCAGCACCGGGACAGGCCAGCCGGCCCACCAGGCTCCTCCTGCTAGGCTGGGAAAAGATCCAAATGCAAAATTTGAAATTCTACAGAATATGCATCAAAACATCGTAAGTCGAGCCATGGTAATGAAGCCAGAATTAGACAGGCGGGCAGTATAGACAGGTAAATCAAGTCAGGTCAGATCAAGTTAGGCCAATTTTGAGTGGGTCCAGGAAGCTGGAGACTGTCCCCTGAGGGACTGAAATGTCAATTCCTTCACCCTGATCAAGAACCTGCCCCTGCTCCAACCTGTTGCTAAGGACACCTGTCCCAGGACTTGCCCCTCCCTACAGGAAGCTATCAGGTTGTTAATTAATGTGTCCTGGGCTGCTCCATCCTGCCCTCCCCCCTTCAGCCCACCTGGTCCCACCCTCTTGGCCATCCCACGGAGTATCCCTGGGCCTAGTCACATCTGCAGGAAGGAGAGAGATAAGGGGAAGAGGGCAGGAGAACAAAGGAAGCCGAGGACCTATAAAAAGGTAGAACACCTCGCCTCTGGGGACACCAGGACACCAGCTGTGGCCCCCTTCTCCCTCCAGGGAGAAGTCTATGTTACCCCTTTTTAATGAACCCTGCTTTATCTGCATGCCTCGGGGTGCTTCTCTAATGTTCAGAATTCAACATGTGGGGGAGCTGGACTCGTCACCAGTAACCGGTGCCATCAGTAAGTTAAGGACCATCTGTATTTTTGAATGCCCAGCCTGTGTCCATCACACACGTGTGACTTCATGAACCTCCTCAACTCCCAACCTACTTATTTTCAAAGCAATTTCCAAAAGAATCCCAAAGCGCTTGGGCAGCTGGGGTCATTAGACATGTGAATCTGTCCACAGCACGTGGCCCACTTGGGCACACTGGGACAAGCAGTCACCAGGCAAGAGGAGTCCCTGCCCTCACCCTCTTACACTGAGCAAACAGTTTATCTGTGACACAGACCTGCTTGGTGAATACCAGCCCTTCTTCCCGGTGGAGGAGACTCTGTTGGGTAATCACCATATGCAAAGCACCTTGCGGGGTGGTGTGGGGGGATACCTTACTGCCGAGCGAGTGCCCCACTGCTGGCAGCCCCCGCTGATGAGAAAGCAGGCCACCTACACCCACAAAGCCTCCCATTATGGCCTGGAACCAGACAGCTACAAAGGAACCATTCTGCTCCGGCTTGACTCCGGGGGCGCAGACCTTGAGCAAGAGAAGGGGCTTTGTACTGTCAGCAAGGGGAACTTCCTCCAGGACAGGAGGGCCCGCAGCACAGCCAGCCCTTTCACAACAGCCAGGGAGGAACGATGACTCACTGAGACGCCCAGGACCACACGGGAGCAGGCATGGGCCTGTGACCAGCGTGGACAAAGGCAGCCAGCCCCGTCAACACGATGACACCCCAGACTTGGTGAATAGGAGACATCAAATCCCCCTGAGGACAGGGATGATCCCAGATCCCAAGACTCCAACACACAAGCCAAAGCCTCCAGTGCCCACGTGCTGAGGTCAGGGCCCTGGAGAGCCTTAGGCCCTGGGGAGGCCGAGAGTCTGAGGGTTGGGAGGCTGAAGCAAGTCCAGGTGGGTCATCGCAACAGAGAGTGTGTGCCTGAACACCTGCTGGTGCTTTCAAAGTGCCCCTGAGACGCTCCCAGGGTTCTCCCCTAATCCTAGCCACGCAGCGTGCTGCCCGCTCTGCACGGTCATCATT
This sequence comes from Marmota flaviventris, assembly GCF_047511675.1. Classification (NCBI taxonomy): domain Eukaryota; kingdom Metazoa; phylum Chordata; class Mammalia; order Rodentia; family Sciuridae; genus Marmota; species Marmota flaviventris. The sequence goes on along the minus strand of NC_092517.1, from coordinate 4,332,487 downwards.
TGAGATCACGGGAGGCGAAGGGACTTGGCGGGGAGCACACAGCCAGCCGTGTGGGCAGGAAAGGCAGATTCCCAGGGGTTCTGCCCTGGACAGCGCTCTGCCCAGGGGCCGTGAGAAGCTGAAGCTGTGGGAACTGGACATGCAGGAGTGCGCCCTGCTGCAGGAGTTGAGTGGCTTCTGACGGAAGGACAGGGGCTGGGCGAGCTGGGCGTGAGCAGCAGCAGGAGCTCCGCCATCGGCAGTGGGATTGCGCGCAGACCCCTTCCTCTACCCAGGATTCCTCCCCTGTGAGATCCGCAGGCTGGGCCGGATTTAAGCAGAGAAAGCAGAAGCAAGATACCTTCCCTGTGTCCTGGGCGAGCTCACGTCACAAAAGCCACCATGTCTCAAGAGCCACGGAAGAAGGAGGAGAGGGGTGGAGGGTGGTGATGGGAAGTGAGGGGAGAAGAAAAGGAGGAAGGGGAAGGATCTCTGGATCCTGGGAGCAGCTGTATCCCAGATCCTGCTCCCTGGCGCTGCTTTGGGAGCTGGTCACACCCAGAAGTGGATGGGAAGGCCAGGGCCCCTGGCCTCAGGTCTGCTGGCTTGCTCAAAGAACGGCACCTCCTCCAGTGGGCGAGTTCAAACCCAGCCTCAGCAACTTGCGAGACCCTGAGCAACTTACCAAGACCCTGTCTCTAAATGAAAAATAATAAAGGGCATGTGGCTCAGTGGCTAAGCACCCTTGGGTTCAATCCCTACTACAAAAAAAAAAAATAGCACACTTGTCTTAAGGGACCATGTTTTATGGAGGGAAATGGCACCATATTAGACTCACTGAGGGAGAACTGATTCATTCTCATTCTCTCTCTCTCTCTCTCTCTCTCTCTCTCTCTCTCTCTCTCTCTCTCTCTCTCTCTCTCGTCTCCTGCTCACCCCAGGACATTTGCTCTGTGACTGAAGCCACCTTCTTGATGATTGCACTGCGATCAGTGTTAGCCACGGAAAATTCTCAAATGGCTCTCCCACTCGCCTAACGAGGAAGGAGAATGGGGGACACGCGGCTGTTTCATTAGGACCACCGAAGAATGTTTATGACCAGCTCCATCACGTTTAACTAGCTCCTCTCGTAACATAAAGAAAATCTATGTCAGAGGACTGTCGGGCTTTGATGGATGTCCTCATCCATGGCTGGTTATTGTCGCGCTCTTCATGTGGCCCCGGCTTATTAGATCCGCACTCCGTCTGCCTCCGTGCCCGGGGGCGAGGGCAGCGCCACCCCTGCCCAGCGCTGGTCTCCACAGTCACACCGTTCTGCAGAAAGAAAGCACTGGCGATTATTCCGGGAGGTTTTCTCTACTTCTCTGACTTGGAAAATCCTGAGCAGGTGCTGCTCTGAAGCTCAAAAAAAAAAAAAAAAAAAAAATTAAATAAATAAAATCAAGAAATTAATTGGTTTGTCATTTGGCCGGTCGGGTTCTGGATGCCTTGTGCTTTGTTTGGTGAATTTGATTTGTTCATCGTCAGTGTTCACACTGGCTACAAGGTAAAGGCAAGGAAACTCACTCTCTATTGACCTTGAAAAAATAAGCAAGGCATATTGTCTTAAAGCTCCACGTGCCCCCCATGCCATCTGGGGCAGTTTGTATTTTCTCAAAGATGGCCACCTGTGCACGCACCTGCACATCTCGATCCCCAGGCTCTTCTTCAATGTGATGTCCACACTTTGAGAGTCCAAGTTCCCTCCCCTTGTGACCATTCTGTGGGCCTTTGTAACTGAATTGACCAACCAGAATTCTGGGGAGGTGACCTTTGCACTCTCCAAATTTAGGTTATAAAAGGCGATGAGGTTCCAAGCCAGCACGTGCTTCCCCCTCCTCCTCCTCCTCCTCTTCCTCCTCCTCCAGCTCCTCTTCCTCCTCCTCCTCCAGCTCCTCCTCCTCCTCCTCCTCCTCCAGCTCCTCTTCCTCCTCCTCCTCCTCCTCCAGCTCCTCTTCCTCCTCCTCCTCCTCCTCCAGCTCCTCTTCCTCCTCCTCCTCCTCCTCCTCCAGCTCCTCTTCCTCCTCCTCCTCCTCCTCCTCCTCCTCCAGCTCCTCTTCCTCCTCCTCCTCCTCCTCCAGCTCCTCTTCCTCCTCCTCCTCCTCCTCCTCCTCCTCCTCCAGCTCCTCTTCCTCCTCCTCCTCCTCCAGCTCCTCTTCCTCCTCCTCCTCCTCCAGCTCCTCTTCCTCCTCCTCCTCCAGCTCCTCTTCCTCCTCCTCCTCCTCCAGCTCCTCTTCCTCCTCCTCCTCCAGCTGCTCTTCCTCCTCCTCCTCCTCCAGCTCCTCTTCCTCCTCCTCCTCCTCCAGCTCCTCTTCTTCCTCCTCTTCCTCCAGTTCCTCTTCCTCTTCTTCCTCCCTTTCTCTTTCTCCTTCTCTCTTCTCTTCCTTCCTTCTCTCCCACCTCTTCCTCCCCTTCTTCTTCCTCTTCACTTCCTTCTTGCCCATCTTCTTTGCATCCTTTTTCCTCTTCCTCCTTCTCTTCTTCCTCTTCTTCCTCTTTTCTTCTTCTCTCCCTCTCTTAAAACATGTTCCTAGGGAGCCCTGAACTGACATGTAGGGGTCTCCGTGCTGGAGAGACCATGTGAGGAGGAGGAGGGGGAGGAGGACAGAAGGAGGAGCGGAGAAGGAGAGTGGACGGAGGAGGACAGACCCAGGGCAGGGGAAGGCAAGCCTGGGAGCCCCGCTGTTGCAGGCTCCAGCTGCCTGAGTCCCCCCAGCTCAGGCACAAGCTGCAGGAGGCAGGTTCAGATGGAGCCCAGCCTCCTATCCACCCAACTGATGCCGTGTAGAAACAGATGAGCTGTCCCTACCAAACCCTGCCCAGAACACACACTCAAATAAAAGATGGTCATTTGAAGCCACCGAGTTTGGGGGGATGGTTGGTGCTATGGCATGAAATGCCCAGAGCCTTCCATGAGCTGCAGATGGCCCGCAGTGAGGCAGAGCACCGTGGAGGAAGGACATGGTGGAGGAGAGCAGCTCAGAACAGGGCCACCAGGAAGCAGAGAGCTCTGCTCACCAGGGACAACACATGTACCTCAAAGGCCCGGCCCACCCCAATGACCCACCTCCCCCAGCCACTCCCCACCTGCCTAGAGTCGGCCACCTATGGACTGAACCTCTGAAACCAGGAGCCCCAAATAAACTTTCCTCCTCTAAGCAGTTCTCTTTGGGCCAGAGCAACTCAGAAGCTGGCCACAACAAGCTTCTCACACGGGACCTCTTGTCTGCAAGGCAGAGCAGCTGGACAGGGAAGCCCATGACACCAAGGCCGCAGGGTCACCCTTGCAGGTCACCCTTGAGGTTTGCCAGAAACTGCAGAAATTTAAAAGTTACATTTATGCAAAACCCGTAGGGCTCCTGATGCTACCTTGGACTCGCCTCTGTTGGCGGCAAGTACTTTTGGAAATCTGTGGTTGTTACTATCGCTGCAGAAGCTGTGCAGCTGCCCCTGGGGGGTAGGACTCAGGGGTGCTAGACTTCCCACATCAGAGGATTTTCCTGTGTCCCCCTGTGATGACCCTTAGGACATTCAAGTGACCCAGGAGACGTTCTTGTAGGTGGAATCTGATTTTCGTCTCTACAAGTCAGGAACCTACTGGCACTTTCCATGTAAGTATGTGTAATACACTTTTGCATAGATTTAACCGGGGATTAATGCACTGACTCTGATCGCCCCATCATTTCACCTCTAAACTTTCTCTCACACGTGAGCTTTTGAGGGAACACCTCATATCCAACCATAACAGCAAGTCTGCTACCTACCGTCTGTATACGTCAGGGAACGTATACAGTGTTTGCCATGCTGTAAGTAACACGTGCCGTAATGGCCACTTCTCAGCCCCCCAAAAGCAACCCAGTTTTATTTTCAATTTCCTTATGCCTTCGACTCCACCCCCACTCACCCTTAGAAAGGAAATAAGGAGCAAACAAGTTAATTCCAAGATGAAAACAAGGGCCAAAAGCCAACAGGGCAAAGAGCGTTGTTAAGTGAGAGAAGCCGGGCTGAGGGGACCGGGGTGGGAGGGGGTGGGACAAGGACGGGGAGCACAGACCCCCCACTGCCAGCGCAGACCCAGAGTGAGTTACAGCTCAGGAAACAAAGACAGCAAGACGAGCCGCAGAGACATTTCATCATAATCTACATAGACCACTGAGTTTATTTGGTAGTTAAGAAGGTAATGGCTTTCTTTCAAACTCATTTGAAAAGTTATTTTTTTAATAGTGGCAATAAATGTTTTTAAGTGCCGGGACTATGTTCACTAGAGTGGCCACACGGCCACATTCGACCCTTGCTAAGGATGCTTAATGAGGTGGCACTGGTTTAGCTGAAATATTCTGTGCTGTTTCAACAATTTCAGAGTCAGGGGAACGGACTCCCAAGGTAGGGAGGACAATGCCCGGGCAGGAAAGAGGTCCTTCCCTTCTGGGGGAGGCACCGAGGGGGTTTCTTCCTAAGTGCGATGCCAAGGATTTCTTCCCCATGAGGCGCTAAGTGGCATGGAACTTTAACTGGGGCATAAAAACAAATTAACAGAAGTAACGTATGAAATGAGCTTTTCCCAGCATCAACAATAGCATCGAGTTATGCTAAACAGTTGATGGATGTATTTGAACACCGAAGAGTGCGGAGTGGAGGGGCTAAGTGGGTCTCAGAGTCTCCGCCATCCATCAACTGTGAAATTCAAGACCAACCAGGAAGATCAGAAAGAATGGGGCACGCCTCTGTCTCGCTGGGGAGGGGCAGCTGGTTCTCAGGACGGCTAAGCCAGTTCAGACTGTCACTTACTGTTAGCTGATGATCTTGGGAAGATAGCACCATCCTTGAAAATCTCTTCCTGTCCAAAGCCTGTGACACCCGGTCAAGCAGTTGTTTTAAATCCATTTGCGAATGTACGTGGGAAACCTCATGATTTTGAGTCACCATAGCTCCTGGGAGCATTGGGAAACTTGATTTTTGAAGGAAAATAGAAAAAGAGGCATTGGGTAAAGAAAATGACAGAAAACTCTGTACAAAAAAAAAAAACATGGTTTGCAGTTGGTCATATATATATTTTTTTTATATGTGTGTGTATGTATGCATTTTAGATTTTCATTGACTGCAACTAAGTCTTCCCATTCATGCTATGACAGTGCAATCAACTAAAAACAGAGATGATTCGTTGAGGTTGAAAAACAAAGCCAAATCTTAAAAATCAAATTGTACCTCAAATCAAACAAATACACCTAATACTGAAGAAGGGACAGTGACACAGACTAATGAATAATTAAAGAACTTGAAATCAAACCAATGGGGTAAAAGGCTACATAAAAATTACCAGAGACTTAAAGGCATAAATCATGATTTATAACCCATCCCAACTTTGACCTCATAGAAAGCAAGAAAGATCAAAGGTGATGCTTCATTATGTATTTATTGCTTGGCCCAACCATTATTCACCGGTCTTCATTTTGAAAGATATATATGGAGTTTGTTCGCATTCTCAGAGACAGAACCAGTTTGCAGGGAGATTTTTTTATGTGCAGAATTTATCATGAAATCTGCAGCTAATAGCACAATATGGCTAATTTGTAATTTGACTGTCTCCCTCCAGATTTATGGCCCTTGCCACCTTACAGCAGGGAGAGGCGCGCTGCAATGCATCGTGGGAAGATGGCCAACCGCTCCAGCCTCCCTGCACTTTTACCAGGACCTCCTTCTCTAATACTCTAATGAGGATCTCACTAAATGACAACCACTGCCACCACCATTCACACACCTTCCGCATACACGAGCCCGAACATTCCATTTAGAAAGACCGTGTTGTATCGAAAATGAGGTCAGGTATAAAAGATTGGAGGTGAGATTGCTTTTTTAATTGGGGATGCTTCAATCAAATTATAGAGTCCCCCCTGTTTTTTTTCTGCATCTCTATGCAGGGAAAGACTAGATGGTATCACCTGTGTGGTTCTAACTCCAGGATACGACAGTCCAAGAACTAAGAAACTAGCACTGACTGCAAATGTAGTTTTTTTTTTTTTCCTTTAGAAAGAGAGAGAGAGAAAAGTTTTTTTTAATGTTTATTTTTTAGTTACCGGCGGACACAACATCTTTGTTTGTATGTGGTGCTGAGGATCGAACTCGGGCTGCACTCGAGCGCGCTACCGCTTGAACCACATCCCCAGCCCTGCAAATGTAGTTTTGAAATACCCAGGACACCTCTAGTTGCCTTAACCATGGTAACAAAATAGATTTAAATGCATTTGAATGTTCTTATGAGGTGGCACAGAAGGTGGCACACCTGTGTGACTGGGGAGGAGAGGCAAGGGGAAAGAGGCTCACACAAATAAGCTGTGTCTGCAGAGCAGGTAGGACTGGGGAGGGCCCAGGAACTCTGCAGGGGTATCAAAGCTGCACATCTCGAGCCCCCCACCATCCCTCAAAGCGGACCCTGTCCCCAGGATGGTCATCGCCAGCCATGAGCCTCCTCATCTGACAGAAGAATGTCGGCACGAGAGTTTTCCTACACTCCGCCCTTCAGAAGACCTGTTAGTAAACGTTATGTAGCCCCAGGTGGAATTAGGTTAAAACAAATCTTGACAGGGTTTATTTATTTCTAGGGCTTTTCAGAGCTCCAGCACACTATCTGCCCTGGGTCCCTGAAGGACATTAATCCCACGAATCTTTCTCCAGGTGGATGTAACCAGGGAAGGGTTTTGTATTGGACTCTTTTTTGCAGGATGCTCTGTGAAATCTGAGTTCTTGGGAAAACACCACAGCAAGTGAGAGCGCAGAGGAGATGGTGCCCACCTCGACCTGGGGCTCAGCTCCCCAGCCCATTTCCTGCCACGTGAGCCCTGGTATAAAAGGGAGTGCATCTGGGAGAGTGCACGCCCGCTCCTCTGTGGGAGGCTTGGTGGTGCAGAGGTTGCCCTGTGAGGCCTTGGAGTCAGACCTGCCAGCATCAAAACCCAGCTGGGCTACTTTTCCAGCCGTGTGAACTTTGTCATCTACTTTGGCTCTGTCACACTAAAACACATGTGTCCCAAGAAGGGTCTGAGGTGTTCCCGAGAGAAGGGGGAACTTGACTCAGCACCCGGGTTCTGGGCATACACGATGGGAAAGAGTTTCAGCGTGCACCAGGCAAAGTCGTAGTCAGAGGTTTATTTAGGAAATAGATCCACATTCAAGGGAGAATGGTGGGCATCTCCAGAGGGACAGCCGGCAGCCTTGCTGTGGGGTATTAGGTCTGCAGAGGGACATGGGAGGGGCTGGACTGGGGGTCAAGCCAGGGGGCAGGTACATCATTCCCTGCCCTTGGGCGTTGCCCTCATGCTACAAGGGCATGGATCCAAAGCTCAGGCCAAGGGCAAGGGCTCAGGAGTTTGACAGTTCCTGGGTGCTCTCTGCATCGCTCTGGTTTATGGCTCTTCTCTTGATACTCAGCGTGTCCCCCTGGACTCCCCAATTCCTCTCTCAGACTCCTTGGGCCACAGTCAGCTCCTCAGCAAACTGACTTATTAAGAGGAGTGTGAGTGTCGATACCCAGCAGTTGCTTTCGGCCCTGCAGAGAGGACCTCTCCTGTGATGCCCACATGGCCAGTGTGTCTTGCTGAGGCCTCTGTCCCCCCCGCCCTTTCCAGCAGTGGTTTGGCTCCCCCTGGGGACCACCCATGCTTAGTGGGATGGCTGGGCAGAGACTTGCACCAACTATGCAAGCTGAGGGACACAGCTCCTTCCTCCCACACCTGTACCCGCTGGAACCCAGGGGCAGAGCAACTTGGCTTAGGATTCTCTTAGGATTCTCTCTGCTGGGACCCTTGGTGGTCACCGGAAGCCAGAGGTCAGCCACAGTGGTGGCTCCAAGAGCTGCCAAGCTTCCTACCCTCTCTCGGCCCAGGGCTCCAGCACCCCATTGATTCACCATCAGTTCTCCCTGTAAACAGGAACCCAGTCAGTTTCCAGTGGCGCCCAGGGTGAGCTCAAAGATGAACCTAGAACACCCTGTATCTGGTCCTTGATAGACAACAAAGAAGGGGACAAGGACAGGAACAGAAGAGAAGAATAAACTGGACATTTTCCAGCATGTGGTGCTCACGGGGCCGTGTCCCCCCGATCCCACCCAAGGATACAGACTTTGTATTTGAAGTGGAAGAAAGAAATGTTTAAGCCTTTGAATTTTTTCCACGTTTTTTACTGATGCGTTCTAGTCATGCATGATGCTGGGATTCGTGGTGACACATCAGTGCGGGCACACCATGTGACACGATAATTTGGCCCCATTTGACTCCCCAGCACTTCCCCCTCTCTCCCCCTCCCACCTTCGGGTCCCTTTCCTATAGTCCACAGATCTCCCTTTCGTTTTTATGAGAACACACACACACACACACAAACACACACACACAAACACACACACACAAACACACACACACACACACCTTTCTTTCCCTTTTTCCTCTCTAGCTTCCACAGATGAGCCCACACCCTTGACCTTCTGAGTTTGGCTTAGCTCATTTAACATAATGCTCTCAAGCCCCATCCCTTTTCCTGCAAGTGACATCACTTCATTTTGCTTTGTGGCTGAATAAAGCCCCACTATGGACCTACACCACATGTTCTTTATCCATTCCTCCACTGATGGGCACCGAGGCTGGTTCCACAGTTTGGCTGTGGGGAACGGGGCAGCTGCGGACACGGGTGTGCACGGGCCGTACTAGAAGGGGGACTTCAATTCTGGGGGCAGGCAGAGGGGGTCCTGTGGTGGGCGGTTCCATGCCTGGTCCTCTAGGAGGCCTCCCCACGGGTTTTCATGGTGGCGGTTCTGATCCACAATCCCACCCTCAGCGTCAGAGCCCCCTTTCTCCCACCCTCTCCAGCACTGTTGGCTCTCGATGGCCGCCATTCTGACGGGAGTGAGATGAAGTCTCAGGGAGCAGGAAGCATTCACAGCAAGGAGCCGACTGCTCACTGGAGGAGAGAGAGGAGAAAACCACAGGACAGGGAGGCAGAGCAGAGTCGAGCAGCAGAGAGAGCCCTGGGGAGAGGTGGCCCTGCCCCAGCCCAGAACCCCTGAGGGCCTGAGGCCACAGAGGCTACTTCCCGGGACACTGGTGGAGGCAGAGCGGTAGGACTGGCCAGGAGAATCCCTGGGCTCATCCCACTCCCTGTCCCTCAAACTCCCTCTCATGCATGCGCCCCATGAGCCCAACCCAGCCAGTCCACACGGCCTGCAGGGCCCTCTCCTCCTTGAGCAGAGAGTGGAATAGCAAGGAATGGCCTAGACTGGCAGACCAACTCACTCATGAAGCGTGTGATGTCACTGCCTTGCTCAGGGCTCCCTGGGAACCTCCTGGGCTGGTCACTTTTCATCTTTCATATGAGACAAAACATTTTCCACCAGTCTTGTATTTGTCAGTTTTCTGTTACTATAATAAACACCTGAGATAAGGAACTTTTTCCAGAGAAAAGGTTTAGTTGGACAGTCCAGGGTCAACTGGCCATGTGGCTTGGGGCCTGTGACATGTCGTACCCTGTGGTGGGAGCATGCGTGTCAGAGCCAAACCACTCGCCTCACTACCAGGACGCAAAGGAGAAGAAGAAAAGAGACGGGGTCCCCAGCCCCCTTCCAGGGCACACTGCAGTAACCAAATGACCTCCCACTAGACCTACCTCTTAGAGGTCCTGCCACCTACCAATCACAATTCCTGAGGACCCAGTCTTTAACACACGGGCCTTGGGGGGCATTGAAGACCCTCGCTAGAGCGGTTCCTACCTTCTCCTCCCTGAGTCCCACTAGTTCCGCTCCCCTCCCCACAAACTATCTGCAAAAACGTTGTCTTTGCGTCTCCTCCAGATGTTCTATGGGCCTCTTGGTCCTGGGCTCCCAGTGCTCCTGATTCTACCTCACACCGCAAACCAAACGGGACGTACTCAATGTATTTGTTGTTTCTAGGCAAAAACAGGAGCGAATGTTCGCCCCCAGCCTCATCACGCAGGGAGAGCCATGCGGAGACTGGATCTGTATGCAATTAGGACTTCCACTGCCAAATTCAATACTGGTTTTTCCTCAAGGGGAATTTCTGATGAGATTGTCCTACAAAGGGCCCATCTCTTAATGGGATTAGGGACCCAGATTGTCCCCTGGTACACGGTGCTGAGAAGCAGCCAGTTTAGAAGAAAACACCGTAGGAGGATAAACACAGATGGTAAAATCCATCCATCCATCCATCCATCCATCAATCTGGCTGGCTGGCACCGCCCAGGCAGAGGGGTGGGCACTCACTCAGGCCCCTGGCAGCTTGGGGTGGCTGTCGTGTGAGCCTGCCGGAGAGAACCACCAGTCCTGATGTGAGATGCTCACCTCGGCTCTGTACCGTGGCCACAGGCGTTCCCCCTGGGCATGGGCGTGAGCGTGCCAGAGACTGGGACAGGCTCCCATTCTCGAGGTACTGGGACAGCAGGACCCAGGGGAGACGGAGGTGGTGATCCCCAGCAGGCTGCATTTCCAAAGAATCCTGACTCCGGCCCCAAACAATCGTGGGAGGAGAGCGACATGGAAAGGGTGTGACCATGGATTAGACACAGCTCGACCCTAAAGCCCGAGCCCTGCTTTCAACAAGGCCCGGCGAGGGCCAGGCCAGGTGTGGCCCTCCCTCCCCAAGCGCAGGACACAAAAGGCGACAGGGAACCCCACTCAACACAGGGTCCCCTGGATCTGTGGGCTGTGCGGCTGAGGACTGACCCAGGGTGGATCAGACATTTTTTCCCTAATTTCACTAAGTTCCAAAAAGCAATACTTGGCTTTACCGTGCACCTGAGCAAATGAACTGACGTGTACACACGCCCAACCGGAGCCTCGGGCACTTTACAGGTCCTCAGGCCCCTGGGCTCTCATGGTCTGCGCATCCTCCGCCTGGTGCGTGGTGTGCGCATTGCACAGTCAGGTCTGCAATGGGCCTCGGTGCGGAGCCCATGTGGCCTTTCGCTGTTCCCTGACCGACGTGGGATAATAGCAGCTGGTACACCGTGTAGGGATGGCAAGTAACCCAGAGATGATTCAAAGGCCACGAGAGGGGTGCCAGGGTCACGAGCAAATGATACGCCATCGTACACAAGGGACCCCACCTCCCTGGATAGTAGGCACACACACCCCCAGATCCTGAGGCTCACGATGGTCACACCACTTTCCTATCACTGTGTCCTGGGGGCTTTACAGGTTCCCAGTGAAAAATACCCCTCCCTCAGGAAAGTAAAAAATTCCCTTGGTCTCAGCTCTGAATGACTGCTGTGGTCACTCTGGTTCCTTTCAATACTACATATATCTATCAGATATTATAAACATAGTTACAAACGTGCCATAAAGAGGTCTAAACAGAGTTACAAATATATAACTGTATAATATAGATACAAATGGATATTTATTACTACAGACATGCACCTGTTTACTTAGCGTGTGTCATGGTTTAGATAGGAGGTGTCCCCAAAGGTGCATGTGTGAGACGATGCAAGAAAATTTAGAGGTGATCAGGTTGTGAGAGCCTTAATCTAATCAGTGGATTCATCCACTGATGTGGATTCACTGGGCAGTAATTGTAGGCAGCAGGGGTGTAGGGAGGAGGTCGGCCATTGGGGTGTGTCTTTGGGGTTTATATTTTGTCCCTGCTGAGCAGAGTTCTCTCTGCTTCATTGTGACTGTGTCCTGAGCAGCTTTCCTCCACCGTCCCCTATGGAGTTGGCCAACCATGGACTGAACCTCTGAAACCATGAGCCAAAGTAGACGTTCCCTCCTCCATGTTGTTCTTGATGAGCATGTTGTTCACAGCTACATAGAGCCAATAAAACAGGATGGTTTCCCTATTTAGCATTGTGTGTGTGTGTACGTGTGCACGTGTGTGTGTACGTGTGTGTGTACGTGTGTGTGCACGTGTGTGTGTGTGTGTATGTGCATGCACTCAGTGCTGGGGATGGAACCCGCTGCCTCATGCTGCCAGGCAAGGGCTCTACCCCGAGCCACACCCCCAGCCTTATTGGTCCCTTAATGAGCATCACGTCTACATGGAAGTTAATTCTGAGAATGCATCACAGCCCCTGAGCATCCAGACACTCCACTGCCCTGGCCACCGTTCCTATTTCCTGACCCTGAGCTACAAACTATTTCTGTTTAAATAGGAGCTTCAAAATAAATAAAGACCACCCCGTGGACAGAAAGACCAGGGCACAGAATCCAAGTTAAGCCAATCCGGCCATTCAGCATGACCACGTGGAGTGTTCCTGTTTGAATTTTTCCAACTGAGAAGACACTTGACAGCCCCCAGAACCCTTCCTAAATACACAGACACATGGGCAGGGCTGCGATTTCTGGAATCAGTGGTAAAATCAGGTTTGGTTTTGTTTTGTTTTGTTTTTGTGGATCACTTTCAAATTCATTTTTTTTGTTTGAGACGTTTCCCAGCCATTTGTGTACCTCTTTCTTCATGTAGAAGAAACATTTAAAAATTAAAATTAATAAAAAGTATTCTTGGATCAACCAGGATCAAAAGTAAATGGACACACAAGACCAATGAACCCCCACACTGTGCTCCACCACAGGCTGGGATCCTGATTAGAATAACCGATTCACCCCGTGTGTATAGTATGGCCTCCCCTGCCTGGTGACCAACATACAGACAGACAGCAGCCCCTGCTCAGGCTCCCTGGGGGTGGAACAAGCCCTCGGCCATCGGAGCCCTCCACAGGCTCTGAGAAGAGGCCAGGCTAGAGTCTTAGGCACCACTGGGCACAGACAGGACACCTGGTCCAGTGGCTGGAGCCTTCTGGCCAGGAGAGACGGGATGGGAAGGACCTGGGAAGGCCCCCACTGGAACTCAGATCTTACGAGGCCCCGGGGCTCTTCCCGTGGCCCCGACTCTCCTGGCAGAGGGACCTGTCTGTTCACAGGGGGCCACCTGGCAGGGGTCTCAGCAGCACAGTTACCAAGTCCTCCAACCATCAGAAGGACACTCCGTCAGCTGTCGGATCTCAGCATCCAGGAGACCAGGTTGGAATCTCAGCTCTGGCATGGTCGGGCAGATTCCTTTCCCCTGAGCCTGAGAGTCTCACCTTTCAAATCACGACGCCACCATTGGCCCCGAAGAGGGGACGAGGACCAGGTCAGTCGATGTCTTTTAAGCTCTTGCCCCAGCACCTGGCTCTCTATCAGGGTTCCCCATCCCATAGATACACGCCGGTGTTATCACTTAGACGCCAACGGTCTCCAGAAGAAGATAAATGGCCGCACGGGATGAAGATTATTCATGTGACAAAGGATGTCAAATAAATGTCACTTAACTAAAAGAAAACATGTGGTGGCTACTGGCATGGCAGATATCAAATTACTGCAGCCGCAACAGAGAGGAAAACGTGCATCCCGAGTGTGTCGTGTGGGCATTGATTGGAAGACCCCAGGGGACGGGGCTGTGTTATCATCTGGACAGGTCAGCAAGGGAGGAGGCGAGGGGAGGAGAAAAGAAGGAAGAGAGGGAGGAGGAGGAGAGAGAGAGAACTTCCTCATGGCCCCAAACTGGGTCTCAAAACTTCCCAGAGGATGAGGAGAGAGAACCGGCGTGGAAACTCACCAACAGAAGTGCTCTGGGGCTTGGGGACGTCCCTAAGAACACACAGCTTTTCCTTCTCTTAGGAGGGACTCCAAGAGACAGGACCAGATGTGACCAGACAGGTCAGATGTGGCCAATGACTTTCTAAGAGGCAGGACGGAGAAGTTCAAACCCTTTTAACCAACTCTGCATTTGGCAGACGGGTCACCTGTGCCAACATGGTCCATCAGGTAGTAGAACAGAGTTATCTCAGGGGAGCGGAATGAGGTGATTTTCATTTTGTCCTTTGTACTTTTCTTTATGGGGGGGGGTGGGGGAGCAGGTATCAAGAACTAAACTCAGGGCACTCCACCACTGAGCCACATCCCCAGCCCTGTTTGTATTTTTTAATTTTAATTTTATTTTATTTTTTTGTATTTGTAGATGAACAGAATGCCTTTATTTGTTTATTTTTATGTGGTGCTGAGGATCGAACCCAGTGCCTCACACATGCTAGGCAAGTGCTCGACCACTGAGCCACCTCTCCAGCCCTATTTTCTATTTTATTTAGAGACAGGGTCTCACTGAGTTGCTTGGTGCCTCACTGTTGCTGAAGCTGACTTTGAACTTGTGATCCTCCTGTCTCAGCCTCCTGAGCCACTGGGATTATAGGCGTGAACCACCGCGCCCAGCTCTCTTTTGTACTTAAAAAAAAAAAAACTTTGAAGAACTGCAAATGTGTTCCTTTTTCCATCAAAGTACAAACCTTGGTTTTTAACCCGATAAGTAAAACAGGAGTTATGTGGGACCTCAGGAAAATAGATATGGTGGACCCATCGCTTCATGCTATTGGAACTAAAAGCTAAATCTCAGTTAGGGTGATAGATGTTTAACCAAAGATCATTGCAAATAAACTCCAAAATCTGATTACAAGAAGGCTGTGAATCGTGTTCTGGCTGCTGGGGGCCCATCTTTTCATCTGACCCAACTCCAGAGACTCTAGGCTCTTGCCTTAATTCAAACCAGGGCTGTGGAAAAGGTGGGCCGACAGATCTGTGCTCAAGGTGAGTCACAGCTTGCACATAGCTGCCATTCCGATTCTCAGAGTGCCTCTGGGATGCTGCCCTGTGGAGACCCTGCACCCTGACAGCCCAAGGGCGACTCCTGCAGACGTGGGTGAGCAGCTCTGTGACTTTAACTGGAAACCTGGGCTGCCTTGATTGATTAGGAGTTGAGTCAAGTTATAAACTGGGGTGGGGGTGCAGGGATGGACCCCAGGGCCTTGCACATTGCTAGACAAGCACTCTACCACTGTTACGTCCCAGCCCACAGTGAGATACTTCCATGCAATGAAAAAACAAAAACAAATAAAGAAGAAAAAAAAGAGGAAATTTTCAAAAGGAACATTAAACCGCCAAGAGAAACCAGTGTTTTCCAAATGTGGTCTATACCTGTCGTAATCATCAACGAAAGATCCCAACTCTGTCCAAATCTACTGGAGCAATATCTTGGAGTCAAGTCCCCAAAGTCAGCAATTTGCCCTATTTTCCAAGAGATTGCTAGGGACACTCCAGCTCCAAAACCTCTGACTGGGAAATTATTCAGAATAATTGTAATTATGAAATAAAATTGCTTTAGTTTGAGACAGGGTTTTACCAAGTTTCTGAGGCTGGCCTCTAATTTGTGATCCTCCTGCCTCATCCTCCTGAGTCACTGGGATGACAGGTGTGTTCCACCGTGCCTGGCTCCACATACCCCTCTATGCCACCAAAAGATGCAGAAGCACAACATACGCAAGGCCACTGCTATTGTCACTCAGCTTGCAGTTTTAAAGTAAACTATTTTTTTCTAGGTTAAAAGAAATACACTAAGATAACAGCATGATACAGAAAAATAGAAATAGCATGGAAGTTGGTGAGCATCAACTGCTGTGTTCTGCCAGGTCCATATACCCAGGGAAGAGTAGGTTTCTACTCTTTGTGTTCGACAGCATCCACACAAACACCTGAGGAGGCACTGGGTGTGGCCTCCTGACCCTACAACACCCTGGGCCACAGGAATTCCGGGTCCAGTGCAATCTTAAGAGCCCACTTTTACCGGGCATGGTGGCGCGTCGGTAATCCCAGCGCCTTAGGAGGCTGAGGCAGGAGGATCAGGAGTTCAAAGCCAGCCTCAGCAATGGCAAGGAGCTAAGCAACTCAGTGAGACCCTGTCTCTAAATAAAATACAAAATAGGGCTGGGGAGGTGGCTCAGTGGTTGAGTGCCCCTGAGTTCAGTCCTGGGTACCAAAAAAAAAAAGAGCCCACTGTCACGGGTCCTTTGCTGCCTGAGCCCCATGGCCATGGCTACATTTCCCTGATGCATCCAAGAACCACTAGAGAACTCTTCTTTTCTTGGGTGAGGTGCTAAAACTCTATCTATCTATCCCTCCCTCCTTCCTCCCTCTCCTCCTCCTCCTCCTGCTCCTCCTCCTCCTCCTCCTCCTCCTTCTTCTTCTTCTTTCTCTCTCTCTCTCTCTCTCTCTCTCTCCTCTCTCTCACGGTTTTTGACTGGCCTTTTGCTAGCCTGGCAGAGTCCGCTGTGCATTAACCACAAGTGACAGTTTCGAAAGCCCAGTGAATTACTGGTGGCCACACGCCCGGGAGGGCAGCGCCTCCTCTGCAGCCATCTGCCTCGGGTCCCGTGCTCCTCTCTGGCACCTTCCTCAATCCAAGGCCCTTTCGGATGAGGGATGGAATGTCGCCAGCATCCAGAGAGAAATTAATTAGCACCCACCAAATGAACAACTATTTCATTCTCTGCAAGAATTTATATTTTGCTTTTGTCACAGTCCGGAAGACGCGGAGCAAAATCTCGGTGAGAATTAGTTATGCTCGCTGGCTTCTCATGGAGCCGCAGAGACTTCCCCTTGGGCTGTTATTTGCAGTATTTACTCTTTTTTTTTCCCCCTGAATTATCAAGTGAAAATCCAATTGCCCCTAATGGTGTTCACTGTGTGTGCTTCCCATTCTCACATATGAGAAAGGGTTTATTATCCATTTGTAGTAATTAAGACACTGATGTTATATAGATCCATAAAAATCCTTCATTAAGCCAGTAAAGAGCTTTTCATCAAAACCACGGTGGCTAAATATTTATTTAAAAATAAAAACCCGAATTAAAACAAAGAGCCCTTCACTCCTACCTCCAAACACAAAAACACCTTGAGACCCTGTGGGGAGCTGTGGGGAGCCTCCTGAGTGGCTCCTGAGCAGGCTGCCATGTCTTCTTAGAGTGGGGAACAACCCTAACTAGTAATCCATCATGGCTGACTATAAAGAAATGAAGTAATTAACCATAAGGAAATAATTCAGCGGGATGCTAACAGTTTAATAACACTGAAGTATTTGCATTTAAGCATTATTGTTTTAAAATGGTTTCATAATTGTTTTAGATTTGCAAAAGGTGCTCGGACGTGAATCAAATAAAGAGCAGCACAAGACTTGGTGATTGATACGATCAGAGGGATGTGTTATGAGATACAGGAAATAAGATATGCGTTGTCCTAGGGGGACTTCAAATACAGCCGTCTGCAGAGCAGTGTGTACAGGGCAAACTCAACAGCCTTCAGCCAGGGAAAGGCGAGAAGCCCTGCAAATAGTGTTTATGAAGAGAAGGATCTCAGTTGCTATCTTCCCTCCTACCATGGGGAAGCGTGGCTCCATGGCCAGAGCCAGGAAAGCAAAACCCGTTGCCTAGAACGCGTGAGAATTTCCCACTGGTACCACCTGGGGACAAAGATCTTATGGGAGGCCTTTCTCTATCTGCGATGCGTTTCTTAGACTGTATCCCTGGTTCCTCAGAAAACCTTCGGCCCACAGTGGAAGCTCTCTGCGATCCCAGAGGCAACCACTACAAGGAACTGAGGTCCATTTCCATTCTCCGTCCAGTACGGCATGCCAGAAGTGAACCTCCAAGGGCTCCCCACAGTCCTCCATCTTAACATCCTGTCTTGCCCTCTCAGGGCCTTAAGGATATCTGAAGGGCTGGCCCTGCCACGCGCCCTCTGTCACAACTGTACTAATGAACATATCGGCAATAATCGACATAGCTTCAGTGATTCAGGTCAGTGAGAACAATGATCACCGCAGTGTTTAGATGAAAATTAACCTGGATGCCAAATAAAAGTCACCAACAAACCCTCCTCTGTGCCCCGATCAAAGGTTTCCTAATAGCTTGTGTACAGTTGTCAGAGGAACGTCACCCCCAGCTCACAGAGCCCAGACACACAAAGGGGAAAACAACCAGCCCCCAAAGCCGTCGGCACCACACTATCCCTGTGAGCAGGAAATCCACTGCAGCAAAATAACTGCACGTTGAACTTTTAACTGACAGGATGAGCTTGAATCTCAGTGGTTTACTGTTTCCCTTGCATCCAGTTTATCCATCTTGCTGGTCTTCTGTTTGCACAACCCACTCACGAGGGCATATCACACGCAGAGCCTCAAGCTCACCCTGCTGACGTGGAGGGCAGGGGAGTCTGGCGCAGGGGCTGTCTGTGCATCCCAGTGTGTTCAGCAGTGTCCCCAGCCTCGGCCCACTAGATGCCAGCAGCACACATTCCCAACCTGCCCCCAGCTGTGACAATCACAGGGACTGCAGAACTGGGAGCCTAAATGGTCCCCAATTTAAAACCACTGACCTAGAGCATGAGTCAGGGGG
Source organism: Marmota flaviventris (assembly GCF_047511675.1). Lineage (NCBI taxonomy): Eukaryota > Metazoa > Chordata > Mammalia > Rodentia > Sciuridae > Marmota > Marmota flaviventris. The sequence goes on along the minus strand of NC_092517.1, from coordinate 4,314,217 downwards.
GAAATGGGTGACGTACTCAGACTGGGAAATTCAAGGAGAGTTTACTATGCAGCATGTTTACAAAAGCGTGGGGAAGGGGTCGGGGAAGACTATTGCCAAGGGAGCAAAAGGCAAGTCAGGGGAGAGAGAGGAGGGGAGGGAGGGGGAGGGGAGGGGAGGGGGAGGGGAGAGGGAGAGAGATGGGAAGGGGGAGAGGGAGGAGGAGGAGGAAAGGGAGGGGAGGGGGACAGGGAGGAGAGGGGGAGAGGAAGAGGGAGGGGAGGGGGAGGGGGAAAGCCGACAAAAAGAGGCAGCAGACCCTGTAGGAGGCATCCTATCAGAGGCAGAGACCTCTAGGTAACGGGTATGAAGAAAAGAACACTCTGGTTTATCCCTTATGCAAATGAAGGGCTCCCTGAGGGCTAGCAAACCAGATGCCAAAGGCCAGGGAGCCCACTGGACGTCCAATAGGCCGGCCTCCCAGGGCGCAGAGTAGAGCGTAAAGAACCAATGTCCCATAGGTCAGAGGTCCACGGAGAAGACCCGCCACGCCTCGCTCTCTAATTCTTGGAATTTAAGCAGCGAGGTAAAAATTTCTAATCAGCCCTAGCAGTTCACGAATCTGCTTTCATTTAGAAGGTGCTTGCTTCTCTGTGCATCGTTCAAGTTCACTGACATGTGTTCCGGAACCTTCCCCCTGCCCCTGCTGGACCCACCCAGCCTTAGCCCCGGCCACTAGTTGTGGGACTGGTGGACTCACAAATGCTCCTACGGTGGCCAGAGTGCTGTGTGGTGGCTCTGTGGTGGCTCTGCGTGGTGTTGGATGGCTGAGGAAAGGGCGGTGTAGAAGAAACTCCAGACACGAGCCTCTTGTCTCTGTAGGGAGAAAACTAAGGCACATGGATAAGGCCAGGCACCCTGCAGCCACCTCCAGATCAAGGACAACAATGACCCTAACATCGGAGCACACATCCACTCTGCCCATGTAGGACTATGATGTGGCCCGAGCGTCCCCTGGTTGGAAACCCCTGTGCACAAGAGGCTTCTTCCACCTTCCCCAGAAGGGGGTGACGTGGAGTGGCCTCCTTCAGCCCCCATATCTGCTCCCCTAGGAAGAGATGCACCCGTGAGATGGGAGCATCCCATGTCCCCTGTGCCACCTTGGCCCCAGGCAAGGGCACTGCACTGAACAAGGACAGCAGAAACTGCCCACTCTTGCCAAGAATGATGGTGGCTTTGGCCACTTGCTCCTTCCAGTGAGCAGAGGACACGGAGGCTGCTGTGACCGGGTTCCAGGTCCTCCGTCTCAGTTCCTCATTGTGCAACTAAATACACAAAGTCACGTGGGTCCCAAGGCCTGTGTTTGGAGAGGGAGAGAAAAGCTCCTGCTGTCCAGGAGCCCATGTGGCCACTCCACTTTGTCCACCGAGGGACAGGGAGACAACACTGGCCACAACCAGCAGTCAGAGGGGGGCGGGAGCCCGTGGCACCTGCCTGTGTACCACGCCGTGGTGAACAGTCCGGAACCTGCATTTGCTGGTTAATGGATGGAGCTGGAGAATACCATGCTAAGTGACATAAGCCAATCGGACATTTCTCTTTGTATTGTCACTTCTTAGAGCAGGTGGGCTCCAAATAATCATGAAAGCTCAGGGACGTCCCGACCTTGAGATCTCCAACAAGCAACTTCCCAGAGAAGGTCGCGAGCGTCCACTCAGCCCCTGCTAGCTGGGCCAGGCCACGTGCCTCTAAAGTGTGAGAGAGACATAAAGCAGAGAGTCCCGACCAGAGCGTGTGCTGTCGTGAGTCAGGGCAGCTCCCCAGAGCTCAGGACTCAGGGCGGGGGCACTGCAGCCCTTCCAGCCAGCTGGAGCCTCCTGCATGGCTCCCTCTGCCAGCAGAAAGCCATCCTTCTGCTCATCTCTGTGCCAACCCCAAACCCTTCCACCATGACGTGGGAGAGGAGAACCCCCACGAGGCTCTTTCAAATCCAACTCACCATCCCCAGAGTAGACAGAGGGATGCAGCTAAGAGCCTTGATGAATTAGAGGCTGAGGATTTATTTTTGATGTTGCTCAAATTGAGAGTCTAAGGGCCTTCCCTCTGAAACTGGACCCATGGGCCAGTCAGGGCTCTCCAGAGAAACGGACCCACAGGTGATTTTAAGGACGTGGCTCCTGCCACTGTAGAAACTGACAAGCCCCAAACCCACAGGGTAGATCCGCAGACGTGAAGCTGTAGATCTAACCCAAAGGCCACTGGCTGGCCAGTTCCCTCCTCCTCCCGAGGCCCTCAACTACTGATGAGGCCCACCACATCAGGGAGGCCACCTGCTTTACTCAGGTCTGATTTAAATGTTCATCTCATCTAAAATGCCTTCACAGGACCGTCTAGGATATCTGGACACTCTGGCCTAGCCAGGGGGACACAAAATGAACCATCACATCTGGCGCTGGCGAGAGGAGATGTGTGCTACTGGATTTGCAAGGTCAGGTGACAGGAGGCCTTGAAGCCCGGGCACTGGACTCCTGGATGTGCTCTCGGAAGTCCAGCTGCCTGGGATGGCCAGGCTGGGAGAAGCCCCCGCTAGCCACATGGGGAGGACACATGGAGAAAGAGATGGCCAGCCAGTCCCTCCAAAGTGCCAGACATACGAGGACGGATCCCATCCTGGGTGTCCAGCCCCCATGAGGCTCCAGATGCCTCCAGCCCCGGCTGCCTAAGTGGATGCCCAGCTGGACCTGTGCCCTCTCAGAACCACGAGATGCTCAGACGCTGGGATCTAAGCCACGGAAGGTCAGGGCGCTGGGTGGTGCTCACAGACTGAGAAGACCTGAAATGCAGCAGCTCCTGGGGTATACACGAACTTGAGCTTCACACCACACACCTGGAGCCACCAAAATACGGTACGCCCGTCCCAGCCAACCTAAACGCCCTGCCACGCGCTCTGGTCCTGAACTTGAGTCCATTTGGTTCTGTGTCTGTTCACAACAGGTTGAGGATGCGGGAAAGTCAGAGGAGGATTACCTAAGACCCGCGCCCCACCACAGGGACCCACACAGAGCACTGAGGAATCCGCGGGGCTCTGAGCACAGGTGCGCTCATAGTGTGGGAACACAGCACAGGTGTGTCACCCAGGGGACAGGGATGGGAAAATGTCCCATTACCCCCTGTGATCACCATCACCAAGACATCCAAGGGTGTGCCAAGGAGCCCTGCTGCCCTTGTATCGGTTGATCCAAAGAGGGGTGCCACGGAGACCCATGAGCATGTCACACAGATGCCACCCCATCTCTGCTGACCCGGCTTTCCTAGCAGGGCGGAGCTCTGGTACCTGGCTCTCCAGTTGCTCCGGATGAACTGTGCCCCAGGAGGGACCCAGCCCTCATGCAAATCGGCCTCCCAGGGACCCATCCCTCTGCCTGGACGAGGCCACACTTCCTGAACTGCCCTGCACTGCATCGCACACCCTGCTCCTCACAGAGAAGCAGGAAAGAACACTGTAACAGAAACTAATTCGGGGCTGGGGCTGTAGCTCAGTGGTTGAGCGCTCGCCTCGCAAGCGTGAGGCACTGGGTTCCAACCTCAGCACCACATAAATAAATAAAGATATCGTGTCCATCTACAACTAAAAATATATATACATATATTTTTAAAAAAAACAGTAACAAATTCAAGAAAAAGTAAATATATGGAAAGAAATAAAAAAGAGAGAGACGTTTGGCCCTTCCCCTAAGTGAGAATAGTGCAAGAAGTCAGGAGTTTCTACACCCGCAGTCCGCCCTCAGCAGACTCACCCTGGGGCACTCTGATCTCGGACATCAGCCTCCTGGCCCAAGAGAAGCAAGCTCTCTGTCCTTTCTGACTGTGTTACAGCGACTAGAATGCGGACCAAGGCCCGGGTCAGGCAGAGTCAAGACAAGGGCGTCTGTGACATTCACGCTTCAGTTTTTCACCACTGCGCCAAAGTCAGCCCAGGACGTTCCTTTGAGCAGCCACTCAGTTCTATGACGCAGGCCCGGCTGCTAGGCACTCACCCTTCGAGGGGGACATCTCAGGTTCTTTGAGTTGACAGAGCGTCCCTCACGCTTGCTACGTAGACCTCTGGAATGGAAAGTCAAATGGGCCTCCAGATCTAGAAACTCCCTGTGTGAAAATATTACAAGTCCCACTTCCTCTCCCCCAAAAATCAAAGGTGGACGAGCCATCAGGGAGGACCACTTTGGGCTGGCCAGGTCCTCCAAGGGAGGTGTGAAAAAGAGGAGACATCCAGGCCAGAGCAGGCGGGGCACCCGTGGTGTGTGCTGTGGGGAGCTCCTCCGTCTCTCCCAGCCTGCTGTTCAGGGGAGTCTTTCAGACTGAGTGAGCTGTGAACAGGGCTGTCTTGGGGGGCACAGGATGTGTGCCGCCAGGGGGCCCCGGCTAGGTTGGCAGCTCATCTTGAAACGTGCCATCTTTTAACAGGGGTCCTGCATTTCACTTCGTACTGAGCCCCCATAAACTGTGTAGGGAGCTGCTTTTCAGGTTCTTGACCAACTGCAGAGGCACAGGTTGGCAGGGAGGCCTTCAGAAGCAGGCACAGTCAAGTCTCACTATTAGTGATGCTCTATCGATTCGCCGTAGATACTGAACTGGTGAACGCTGAGCCACGTTCCTAGGGGGCAAGTGGAAGCAGGTTCCTGCAAGCCCTGGTCACAGCATGGCCATTAACTGCTCAGGACCTCACTTTCCTGTGCTTCTGTGTAAGGACACCCTAATTATTACCCCCTGAGGTTCCACCGACGCTGAACTCGCCAACGGCACCGAAACTCAGACCTCAACGAAGCTCATCCGACTCACGTCATTTCTGCAGGAGACACACCACCGCCCTCTTGCGTGCGGGAACCTTGACCCTACAGTGGCTTGGGACCTACTTTCCATGGCCAAGGCCTCAACATCAGACACAGAAATGAGAACAACATGCCCCCCCAAAGACCATGGAAAGGACACAGGTCTTCAGCACAAGAGCGGGAGCAAGAAGGCGGCTCCACCTCAGCGGGAACGTTCCCATTGGCCACTCACATTTTTGCCATGTGCCTGTCTACTGAGGGACCCTTGAGAGTTGGTTTGGAATTTTAGCAAGTGGGCGAATTCACGGATCTGCATTCCATAGACAATGGAGGTTGTGCCACACCTTCTATGGGTATGCTAAACGGGAGCTCAGATACTTGGTGGGAAAAATAAGAGACGTGACCATGTTAGGGCCCCAAAGTGGCAAGAAGGTCAAAGCACGTCCCACAGCAATAAAGTCAAGAATGATGCCGGTTACTCTATAGAAAAGACCCCGGTGCTACCTATATGTAGCACTTGCAATGTCACTATTGGGGATTGAACTCAGGGATGCTTAACCCCTGAGCCACATCCCTAGCCCACTTTTAATATATACTTTAGTAGAGACAGGATCTTGCTAAGTGGCTTAAAGCCTTGCTAAGTTGCTGAGGCTGGCTTTGAACTTGGCGATCCTCCTGCCTCAGCCTCCCGTGTAGCTGGGAATCCAGGCATGAACTACCATATCCATCCAGCACAGTGTCACTTTTCTAAGCATGAGGGGAAGATGCTCTCGGGAAGCCCCAGAAGCTGGAGAGAACCAGTACAAGGTCCACAGCTCACTTTCAAACACTTTCACTTAGACGACATGAAGATGAGCGTGTGAGGACTAGCCCAGGCTCCGATTCCAAGGCCAATCTGTGGTTCTCGTAAGACACGCGAGCTCAGCTGAGGCTACCTAATGGCACATCAGGAGGGCGCCCTCCAGAGTGGCTACAGCGGCTTCTCTTTATGTATCTGTCAAAGCTCAAGGTTGGGCTGTTTAGCATAATGAATGCCAGAAACAGACTGACTGGTGCAATTAACAGCTCACCAAATGGCATCGTGAACACTTGAGGGCTCCTGGCAGTCACACTGAGTATACTGGCTGAAATACTTGGAGGGCGTCTTTCCCTCTTTGCCAGGAGACAAGAACCAGGGAGGCCTGGGATCTGCACCCCTAGCAATGGCCCAGCCAAGCCCCACTCCTAGCTGGTCCTGTCCCCGTCCACCGTTTCCGGCTGCCTGGTGCCAACACAGCAGAACCTCAAGCTGAGCGTGCATGAAGGGTGCTAGCCAGCACCGTGAGAAATGACAGAGCGCGGAGGGCGTCTCACACCTGCCAGAGAGCGGGTACCAACGCACCGTGTGCCGTTTACTCGTGACAGTTTGGTTAGCAAATGTCTGAAAGTGCAAGGGAATTTTATCTGAGGCCCTTATGTCACGCAGAATGTCCTAGAAGAGACATTGTGGAGACACAGCCAACCCTCCGTGGCCTCCACCATCTTCAGTGGGTCCTGCCATTCACAGATGAGGACACGGGGCCCCCTCCCCACCCCGGTCACACAGCTACCAAGAAGCAGAACCAGGATGTCCCCCGGGCAGTGTGGCTGCAGTGTCCCTTCTCTCCACCATGCCAACCTGGCTGTCCTCAGGGACACCTCGTGCAACCTCAGTCCCATGCTGCTTAATTTGGCATAAACACATGGAGTCCCCTGAAAGGGACCCATTTGCAGGAAAAGGATAAACAAGTCTTGCAATCAAAAGACAATGAACAAAGGTAAATTGTCAGGTATTTTAGAAACAAACTCTAGACCCCCAAGACGTCCCCAATGCCAACCCAGCTGTTCAAAGTGGTGCATTGATTTTCTTAGTAATTGCCACAGCGACCAAACAAGCACGTCATTTGGAAAACATGACTGTAACATTATTAAAATATGATGGAATGGTCTCCCTAGAATTGATGGATTATAGTATTTCTGCAACGGTGCTTTCAGCCATAGGAGCAAATCCCATGTCCCCAAGCAAGCAGAAGCCCTGCGGACTCCTGGCTCTCCTTGTACAACCTTGACCTCTGCACCGTGTCAAATGAAACTCACAGGGAATCTCTACCTGCATGTGTGCTTTCAAAAATTCACATAATACCCTGACTGTAAGACACAGAATAAACAGAAGGGCAGGAATTGAAAATAAAATAACATCTGTTCTGGTATTAAATATGGGGACATTCGATGTGGCAACACTAAAAGACTTAAGGATGCTGTCAGTGCTTACAGCAATATGCATGATCGTAACAGAAGAGGAGACGAGATGTGTGGCACTGTGGATCCAAATCCCAGTGGCACCCTGGCTCCACCCACTGTGAGACCCCGCCCATCACCGCAAGGCCCCCCGCCATTCTCCAAACACCTCCTAGGAAGCGCTGTAAGGTTTCCTCCTGAAGACTTGCTCAGGTGACCTGGTCTGGGGGCCCCCAGAAGTGGCTGGTGCTAAGGAGGAAACAGTACCCCCTTTCTTGTCAGGAAAGAAGGGGTTCCCTCGCCCCCCAGATCCTGGGTCCAACACCAGAGGTCAAGGTCTAATTGCTCTGGAAGCAGACTGGGACCATGATGCTATTCAGCTCTGAGCTCGGTCCCACTAGGGGTTGCTGCCGCCGTGTGATCACAACAGACTGAGCTGCTGGCCCCCCACAGGCCGGAGGAGCAGCCAGGAGGGGAGTCTCTCCAAGCTCCAGAAGAAGTTCTCCATCATCAGCCACAAGTGAAGGGTACAGAGACTGCCCACCTGGGCACAAGAACAGTGCGACTTCAGCTGCTAAGCTCAGGTCCCCCTTTGAGTCCAGGATGCCTCCCAGGTCTGGGCTCACCCCAGTGTCTCAAGAACTTTTGTCATGGGGAGCAGTAGCCAAGTCTGCAGCAGAAAGCCTCTCCCGGTTCACACCCACCAAACGGAGGCTCTGCTCCAGGCGAGACGGGTGACCACCAGCCAGGACACAGGACCTGGGCGGGCCGCCCAAGGTGCAGGAAACGAGAGCGTGATGTTCCCCGGGGATCCGGGAGGAGCCTGCACTAAAGTGAACCTGCGAAGACGGGGAGGGAGGAGGGAAGAAATGCACTCCCAGCATCACTGGGTAGAGGCTGCCATCAAGGGGGCCCGGGAGAGAGAGCAGAGGACAGATGCTGTCTGCAGTCAGCGAGAAGAGAAAGGCAAGGTGGTGGAATAGTCATGCAAAGGGAGTGCCGAGAGGGGAGCCAAGAGGGCCAGCATCGCTCAGGTGCGGGAAACAGAAGCTTCCAGAAGGAGGGAAGAAGCCCAGAGAAGCAGTGAGCCCAGACCCTCGGGCTTTGGGAGGCGAGGTCAGTCTTTCTGAGCAGCAGGGAACAGCGCTGCAGACTCAGGAGGACGCAGCACCACAAGGCACAGAGGGACAGGGAGGGACGCTGATGTGGAGAAATGAGCGCAGAGCCTGTCAACCTCACAGAGAGGCCGAGCAGAAGAGAGGGTGCTTTGCTAGAAGACGGTGGCGTGAAGGGTTCCTGCAGATTGTGGAGCCACAGAAGCAACCAAGTCCACAAAGGAGGGAACCGAGGCCAAATGCGTGGTGGGCAGGGACCAGGGCGAGCAGGGACCAGCGCGGGCCTCGGCAGGCCACAGTCACCCTGCACCCTGCCTGCAGAGCGTGACAGGCCGAGGCACTGGCTGTCACCTCTCCTTTCCAATGTGGTGTCCTCGCCTCCTTTGTGGACAGCCTGGTGCCCACAGAGCCCCATTTCCACTCTGGCAGCCGAGAGCCAGCCAGGAGCCTGGGGGGAAGCCATGCTGTGGCTTCCTGGTGGCGAGGCAGCAGGCGGGGACAGCCCCCCCGCAGAGGAGCAGCTGCAGTCTCCCCAGGGAAACCAGAGGCGCATAATACTCAGAGAATTCAAAGAGTGAACGTGTTTAGAGCAACTGCTTTAACCAGCCAGGTGGTCAGGAATCTTAAAGAATACAGGTAGCACCGTGGGCCAGGCTGAGATGCAGATCCTAGACCAGCAGCAGACCCAGCACAGCCAGGGACACCAGCAGGGCTTTCTTCAAAACCCAGGGACAGGAAAACACCCTCCTCTCCAGGGACAAGCGGTAATGATGGGACCTGAGTGTCACCGCCTGCCGGAAAGAGAAAGGAAACTCTAATGACAAGCCAGAGATGATGTTGTCCACCTGTGGAGCAGAGTGTGGCCTAAGTGGCCATGTGCATCCTCTGAGGCTCTCAAAAGACACTGCCACTTTTGTCCTTGTCCCCTGCTCTGGGGAGGCAGAAGCCATGCTGGGAGGACAATAGGCAGCCTGCAGAGAGGCCCAGGGAGGGGGAGGAACAAAGCCCCTCACCACCAATGGCACCACCTCACCAGCCGGGTGTCCCAGGTGGTCCTCCAGCCCCAGCCAGACCTTCAGGTGACCACGGCCCTGACGAACATTTTGATGTGACTGCAAAGGGACGCTGAGCCAGGACGGTCCTGACAGCTGTTTTCAAATCCCCAATCTGCATGGGAATCATGTTGGCTGTTGTAAGCCACTAAGTTCTGAGCTAATTTGGAAGACGATGAGAGATGGGTGACACAGCTTGACACGGGCCAAGTTTTGGCAACACAGGTGCAAAAACAACTGAGCCCTCTGTCAATCAACAGCCTGGTTGTGCCAGGGCTGTGGGATCGGTTGCCGAGAGACCAAAGAAAGTACCCAGAGATGACTATGGAGCAAAAGGCTACGTTGAGACATTCTTGCAGAGAAGGTCCAGCAGACGGGGGCTGGACGACAGCATGTCCCTCCGTCACTGTGCTTTGCCAAGCAGCGCCTCCTCATCCTCCTCTGAGTTTTGTCCACTGGTAGTCAGTGGGACAAGTGACACAAGCTCTCCAGGTGCCCTCAGCTCCACACCCGTCACCACTGAAGCTGCAGAAGCAGTGACATCGTCAGCATGAGCTTGCTCATATGGCCAGCATCCCGAGGAGCAGCTGACCTGTGGTGCCTATGAGAAGGCGGCTTTCCACGGATACTCTGCCTGGCCCTGGTTCCAGTGTGCATGGAGAGAGCCCGTGTCCTTCAAGATGGTACAGATCTGGACATTCCAGCCCAGGCCTGCTCTTGTTGTTCCCTTAACTTGGCTGGGGTTTTGGGAACAGAAAGGGGACATTAGGGGTCATGGTGTTTTATTGCCCCCCCCCCTTTTAAGCATGACATGACCTACCATAAAGAATCCCCTGTCTGCTATGGAGAGACATTCTGGTAAAACCAATAACAAAACTATGTGCTGAACAGAGGGCTTATCAGTCAGGATGAGCATGCGGATGCTGTTATAACAAGCAACCTAAAAATCTTGGTGGTGGAAAGTGACACAGCTCTTTTACAGTTTGGGGTTATACAGTATCTTGATGGTGGGCTGGCAGGGGGCTCTGTTTTCTCCTGGGGTCCCAAGGCAGCCCCCACTTTACTCTTTATGGTTGCCAAAGCAGAAATAAAGAGAAAATGCTAAATATGACTACTTTTTGGACCTTCCATCTCATATTTCATTGGCCAAAGCAAGTCATCTGATAGGGCTGAGGTATGAGGAAGGGCAGGGGGTACACGATCTCACCATGTTCCCAAAGAGGGGGAAGAGGAGGTTGGTGAGCATCCCCAGCGATGACCCAATGTGCTCTGGGTACCACGGGAACATGGAGAGAAAAGCAGCTAATGCACCCCCAAGTAGGGAGGGTCAGCGGCCACTTCACAGAGAAGAAATACGAAGAAAGGAGAGTTAACTAACCAGCCAGGAAGCGGGCACCCTCCAGACAGAGGCAGCAGCTCACAAACGATCCGCTGGCATGAGAAAAAGCACATTTGAAAGGACAGGAGAGCCCGAAGCAGAATCAGAGTGTGTGTCTGTGCCGTGGCTTGGGCATGATTCCTGTCCCCGACCCCAGGATCTCTGTGCTCGAGGGGTCCCCATGGGTCAGCTCAAAGTTGATGACTACTTTTGAACTGAGGTCAGTTTGTCCCTCTACCTGTCCATTTCCTGTAGAACCTTTTCTATTGCTGTGTTTCTCAATAGAAATCACCTGAGAACAGAGTTTCTTTTTTTTTTTTTTTTTGCGGGGGGGGGGGGGGTGGTGTTTATTTATTAAATACCATTTCCCTCAATTCTCCCCACTTTGAAGATTCTCCCTCCGTTGGCCCAGGCTCGGGCAGGTAGTTTCCCCTCACAAGTCCCCAGCTGCTAAGAAGCCAGGTGAGGACCACTCCCGTACCTTCACATTGCAGCCCACATGCCACCCATGTGCCCAGACTCTAGGCATTTTCTCCTTGAGCTTCCCAGTCGCCCCAGGAGGGTGCTCCCTGGACAGGTGTGGACACGGGCTCAAAAGGTTCATAGGTCTCCCATGTCGGCTGGGCAGGTGTAATAGCCGCAGCTCCTGGTTTCCTTACAAATGCAGGGCTTTCCCCGAACACTGCCACCAAGAGGAAACCGACCTGATGTCCTGCAGGCAATGGGTATCCCCAGGCTGGGGCCTTCAGAACGTGAGCACGGCGACAGTCACCTCCTCCCTGAGCCCAGTAAGTAGGAGGACCACGTATTCAGAGTCACAAGAAGCTCGCTGCGGTCCGCAGGAGAAGATGTCAAAAGGAAAATAAAAAACGTGTTTTCCCACATGTTAAAAAGGAGGAACTGGGTGAACAGGAAGCCTTTTGAAAATCGCCATGAACACGAGTCAGTTTCAACGCCCGTAGGACCACCCTCCCTTAGCGCCTGCAGAAATGAATCGCTAACGCCACATTGCGCCCACTGCGGTCTGCCATTAAGGTCCCTGGCTATCGGGCTGCTGGTGTGATCTCACTTCCCATAACCAGGTCAAATCATAAAAAACGAAGTGGGAAACACAGCTTAGAACTGCGTTTCATTAATTCCAAGTGCTCATGGCTTCATTTTCATTGGCCATATCAGCCTCTATCTTCATAGAAGCCCATTCTTCAAGCACTTTAATTTTTATTAAAAAATTAAGAGACGTGATTTTTTTTTTCAACAACACAGTACAGAAGCGCATACAAAAATGTCCACTTTATGCCAATCCCAGAGGCAACGATCTCAAACCACCTCATTTCCAAGTCCGGTGAGTGCAATTTGCTAATTTTCCTTCCATCTCCATCTATAGCCCTTCTTTCCTCACCTTTAGGCATCAAAAGAAATCTACACATTAGAATAAAATACAGTCTTAATTAATCTTTTTAAGAACATTCCTGGTGCATAGTAGAATGCTCCTAACCTCTGAAATTAAAAATACAAGGAAAGTTACTTTTGCAGTCATTTATTTTGAGTTTTAAAGAGTGGCTCACTGTCCAATATCTGCTCTGCCCTTCCTGCTTTTGCTAGTTTTAGGTCAGCATGTTCCTGATAACTGCAAAACTACATTTCCCAGCTTCCCTTGCAGCTCCCTATGGCCATGTGATTTTTCTGACCAATACGATGTGAACTGAATTTGCATATGCCAATTCAAGGTGAGAAGGCAACATCTCCAGTCATTCCCTTAATGACTTAATAATGAAGAGTCAGGCCCTAGTTCTATATGGCTGAGGTTCTTATAAGAAGAGGAAGAGATACAGAGGTCTCTCTACCTGCAAGTGGAGGAAGGGCCATGTGAAGAACCAGGAGGTGGCTCATCTACAGATCTAGAGAGCAGCCAACAGAAGGTGAACTCATGGTGCCAGGGACATCTAGACTCTAGAAAACAAGGTCACTGCTTCAGCCGCCCAGTCTTTGGGGTTTTGTAATAGTCACCCTCAGGGGTTTTTAGGCCTGGCTATCAAAGATTGGGAACACAAGGTAGAGCACCGTCAAACAGCTGGAGAAGAAATGGGCGTGGATTCCCAAGCCCTGCCATGGAAAGACACCCCAGGTAGCAGGCTGTCCTCAGTGCACAGCACTGAAAGAACTGTGCCCTCGGCCCCTGCAGACCTTCCAGACAGAGAAGGGTTTGCAAGGGGGAAGAAGGCGTGATGGGAAGGAAGAGATCCAGGAGGGAGCTCCCCACGGACCTCATGGGTGACATCTGAAGACAAAGCAGGGGCTAGTTATATTAATTTATAAACATTTACATTAAAAAACAAACAATACATTCCTGTGAACTGGGAATTCCCCACTCTCTGGAGTTCATGAGCACAGCGTGAGCTCGGCTGGAACCAGGACTCTTGTGGGACTGAGCCGCCCACTCATGCAGCCTGGGTTTCATCTACTGGGGAACCTGCCGTTTTTTCTCTCCCAAGGTCTCTTTATAAATAATTTCATACATACATAAACCTGGATTTTACCATGAACATCTATATGTGTACTGCTAGCGTCCACGATTAATATTTTACTAGTCCTGCCTTATCCTACCTCTCCCTACCCATGCCTCTCTCCACCCACTGACCCATCATTATTTAATATATTTCAAAGAATGTTACAGATAGAAGTATGCTTCTCCCTCAGTATACATTCCGGAGATGAACAGCATGCAACCTGCTTTTAAATGAATTAAAAAGGAAACTTTTGCACACCCGAAGACCACCCACTTAAGGCCAGACGATCCAAGGGAGGGGCTTGGGGAGCCAAGAGAGAACTTCAAAAGGACTAATGAGATTTTGTTTGCTGGCTTGCACTGTTATTTACCAAGAGAGAGCCACGGGGTGCTGTACCTCCTAACCAAACACCAATATGTTTGTCATTAGTCAGAACTAGAGTTAAAAAAAAAAATCAAAGAGAAAATAAGGATCTGGACCTATTTGTTGATATAAGTGGTTTCCAAAAGGAGTCTATGTCTCCATCTGGGAGGTGCATTCCAGACTGGCTCTGAGCCCGGAGCTCCTGGGAAGGTAACCCAGCCAAGCACCCTTTCAAGTCCTTGAGGTGTCGCTCATTGCTGTTTTCCTACAAATATTTGGATGCTGGGATCCTTAAATGTTCTCCACTTTTTCCAGGGCTGTTTATGCTACAGAAACACCCCACCCCAAACAACCCAGGAGGCTGTGTGTGGAATGAGCCGTGTGTCCACTTTTCCAAGGGAATCCCAGGTCTTCTTTATTTCTAATCGGCAGGTGACCTAACAAGATTAAAGGACCATACAAACTCCCTCCCCTGGATAGATGGGCCTGCCCACAGTCCAGCCTTTGGGAGAGCAAAATGGAGGCTTCTTCCCCAATCACACGTCACATCTGCCCCTGCTTTGGTGACGGTGCCCAGAATCACACTTAGGAACATGACTGCTCAAGTTCTTTGTCAGGACAGTGCTGTTCCCTAGGTCCCCACAGAAACAAAATCACTGACCCCTCGGCCCCGCTCAGGAGCAAGACACTCAGGGGGCGCTCAGAAGGGAACAGTTGTCTCCTTCTGAGCAGAAATACCTAACTGCCGAACCTGAAGACTGCAAAGGAGAAAAGAAACCTGAAATAAAGTACTATTTATGAAAATAAAAATACTGCTAGGATATGTGCCGCAAAGATTAGAAAATCATTAGATTTTATTATTTGACTGCATAGTCAGGATGCTTCCCTCTCCTACCCCAAACACAGACCAGAGCTCACACAGGTAAGAGGGATAATGGGTGGTTTTTATGTGCTTCTCCGGCTTGCTTAAAAGAGATGAGAGTCGGGAGAAAGTAGCTTAAATGTCTTTTTCAAACCTATCTGTTCTACCTTCCATCTCATTTTTTTTTCTATTAAAAATTCAAACATAAATCAAAAGCTAAATCCGCTAAGACTATTTAATATGGCCTTCCTGGAGAGAAATAAATGTTATTACATTTATCTGTTGAGAACATCAATGGAAAACTAATTTGAAGAAGAAAAGACTAATTAATAAGAGCAGAAATGACTACTTAATTTCCTTTGATCTTATAAATTATTAAATAATAAAATAACCACTCCATTTTATTAGACACAATAAACAGAGGAGGCAGAGGGAGGCCCAGCAAATCAGGTCTGACCTTAAAAGACAGGGCCAGGCCCCTCCTGGAACTCCCAGGGCTCCCCTCCTGGGTCCCTGAGCCGCATACGAGGCCCCCGGGTGGCTGGCTGACTTCCGGCAGCTGGGTCCAGACTCCTACCTCCACAGCACAGAAACCACACGCTCTGACATCCTAGCCGTCCACCCCGGCCAGTCAAGCGTCCAAGGAATTACACATAAAATGCTGGCCTGGACAGGGTGGGGGAAAACGTTTGCAAACCACGCAAACAAGACCACGCACTTTTTGCAAAAGTGTATGGATGGTTCCTATCCAGAAGGTCTAAGGAACCCCAACAACTCACAACAAGGAGACAAAACACAACAAGGCAACAACAATCCAAAAAATTAGAACCCGAACTATTAGAAGAGGCAGCCATGGCACCCCCCGGGCTAGTGTAGGCAAGGGAAAGGGAATCAGGGCCCTGGAGAGACGTCTGCACCTCCCGCTCACTGCAGCCCCCTGTGCAGAGAGAAGACAACGGAACCCACCTGCCAAGGGACGGCTGGACCAAGGAAATACGGCCTGTTTACACAGTGGAAGACGAGTCCCACATCAGGAAGGATGAAATCCCTTCGTTTTCAGCAGGGCAAAGGGACCAGGGTAACACGTCAAGTGCCATCAGCCAGGCACGGAGGGAGGGATGTGAAAAGGCCCATCGCAGTTGGGCCGGGGCGCCTGCCTATAGTCCCAGGGACTCCGGAGCCTGAGGCAGGAGGATGTCAAATTCAAAGCCAGCCTGGGCAATTTAGGAAGACCCTGTCTGAAAATGAAATTTTAATAGGGCTAGGGGTGCAGCTCAGTGGTCGGGCAGAAGGGAGGCTACTGGGGCCTGGCAGGTTGCAGGGAGTGGGGGAGGATGGGGGAGAGGTCATCAACAGGTACCAAGTCACAGGACTGAAAAGCTCTGGCGTGCTGTCGCACAGTAGGGCAGCTGTAGATAGCCGTATACTGCATGATTCAAGAAAACGAGAAGAGAGGGTTGTGAACATATTTATCATAAAGAAATGATCAATATTAGGGCTGGGGTTATGGCTCAGTGGTAGAACACTTCTGCTTTGTATGTGCAAGGCACTGGGTTCGATCCTCAGCACCACATATAAATAAATAAACAAAATTAAGTTATTTTAAAAAAGAAAGAAATGATCGAAGTTAAGGTGATGGGGACGCTGGTCACACAGGTATACATGAAGCAAAACTTCACACTGTGCCCAGAGAGATGTACAATTATTGTGTGCCAATAAAAAAAAATTTAAATACCTCTTTCCTGAGAACTGTGAGCAAACCTGAGAAGTAGACATAACCCCTGCCCTCAAATTCCTCACAATTTAGCTGAAAAGACTAAATAAACTCAAATATAAACCAAAGCAGCACGTGGAAAACGGGAACGCAGACCAGCAATGAGCAAAGAAGTTTCCGGAAGCTTTTGAACGGTAGAGAAGAAGGAATAGGTCTCTGGACTCTGAGAAGGAGGACAGATCACAAGTCCAGTTGAGCTTAGATCTCCAGGGAGCGGGCAGCCAGTGTCTGGATTGCTCTGCCAATGCTCCCAGCTTACAAGATCCGCTCACCTGTAGACTAAGGTAGAGGAGTCTGAGACCTAATTACCGCGTCTGAGCCGCCCGAGTTCTACCCTGCAGGACACATCTGCGCATCGCAGAGCTGCTTTGTAAACAGAAGGCCTGTGTACATGTCTATGAATTCTGCAGTGGCATGACGGTGTCTGCACTACATGTTTTTTGTGCCCAGGACTCAGCAAAATCCCGGGTACACATGCCAACCCAAGTGTGGACCGGCTGCCCCCAGCGAGCCAGGTGCCTGCCAGGCCCAGGAGGCACAACAGACCCGGGCCCGCCCGCACCGAGCTTCCGTCAAACCCACAATCCACGCTACAAAGGAACACGCAGGGTGAAGGGCACAGAGGGCCCGGCAGTGTTCCAGGGCCATCTCAGGGGCTCACCAGGGAGGCCCCACACTCTGAGCCCAGATGACGTCGCAGCTCCTCTGGGCCAGGTCCCCAGTCGAGGGCCTCTGGGAAGTCCCCGGCTCACACAGTTGCCACCCCCAGCTTCACACTCAGAACTTCCAAGTCCACCCCCGACACACACAGACCTCAGGAGACCCTCACCACCCCCATGGTGCAGGCTGAGGGGGCCACCCTGTGCAGTCCGCCTGGGACACGGCCATCCATTAAGCTTACCGCCAGGAGAAGAGACATTCGCAGGAAGCCACCAAGAAAGAGACAGGACAGGGGAAGTGGCAGCCTCACGGTGGGTGACATAAGCTCAAACCCCAGCCCTCAAGCAGTGTTCTAGCTTGGGCTCCTTTTCCCTTAACTACAGAATAAACCAAAGCAAAGGTCTCTGTCCTCCTGAGGACTCCCCTGAAACGCAGGAACCCGTTCCCAGTTCAGCACTAATCCCTCCCACTGCACCAAATGGACACGCCCTTTACCTGTGATGTAACTGTCCTCTTCCTCCCCTGCAGGTCCTGGGTAGGGACAGAGCTGGGTCTCCCTCCCAGAGGTCGCAGGCTTCCTATACCTGTAAGAAGCACAAAATCAGTGGGATTCAGAGTCGGTACCAGGATGCTCAGCCATGGGCAGGTAGTCACATGAGACAGGCCTCAGGAAGGGGTCCCAACATCTGCCTGCTGGACAGAGTAGTCCAAGTGTGGCCAAAGACTGGCAGCATCAGTGCTCAGACCTACCATCTTAGTCCAGTTTCCATTGCTATAACAAAATCTCTGAGACCTGGTAATGTATAAAAAATAAAGGTTTATTGAGCTCACAGTTCTGGAGGCTGGAGGTTCAAGAACATAGGGAGGCCTTCCTGCCCTACCACGACAGGGCAGAGGCATCACAGGGAGATAGCAAGTGCGTGCCAGCTCAGGCCTGTCTTCCACTTACTGGGAAGCCACCAAGGCCACCATGGGGCCCCACGGTGATGACCTTAGCTGGCCCTTATTACTTCCCAAACGCCCCACCTCCAAACTCCATCCCCATATGGATTTAGAGACTAAGTTTCCCACACACGGATGGGGGGGGCACAAGAGGAGCTCTGCGTCCAGGAGTCAGGGTCACACTGTGACAGGTCCCCGAGGAGCCGTGCCCCTGGGGACATGGGGCTGAGGAGTGCTGAGATCAAAGAGCGGCCAGAGGCCCAGCAGTGGGAGCCGGAGCAGGAGCAGCTCCAGAGCCCTGGATTAACGGGATGGGAAAGTCACACTCCCGCCAGGCTCCGCGCACAGGGGAGACAGAGCAGCCAGAGGAGGCCTGTGACCACCGGGGACCGCTGGTCCAGGTGGGGTCATCACCTTGGGGGTCACCCTGACTCCACGGGCTACGTGAGACCCCCATTGCCCTCATGTTCTAGCCAGCTCCCCGGGTGACGCTGACACCGCAGCTTCACGATGACACCAGGGAATCCCAGCAAAACCATGTTGACGTCAGGAGCTCTGCACTCAGTCAGCAGCAGGAGACAACAGGACCCTGGGCACGAAGCCGGGTAGGAAGTAGCACTCGGCTGCCCCTAGTACCACCCCCCCACACACACACACACACACACACACGTGCCTGAGTCCCCAGGTGCCGTGACGCACACCCTCCATCAGGAGGGAGGCTGAGGCAGGAGGATCCCAAGTTCAAAGCCAGCCTCAGCAACATTGAGGCCCTAAGCAACTCAGAGAGACCCTGACTCTTAAAAATACAAAATAGGGCTGGGGGTGTGGCTCAGCAGTCGAGTGCCCCCTGGTTCAATCCCCAGTACACCCTGTCCACCCCCCAAAAAATAGTGCCTGAGTCAAGCTGCACAGCAGCAGGAGGTGGGGTGAGAGGGTCGGGACAGACCTGCTCCTGATGAGGACCAGGGGCGTCTGACCCACAGCTGCTGCAGTTAATTGGTGGGGAAGTTTGGGGACCGTGGTGCCTGGGCCGCAGTTGTTTAGTCTGAGCCGATGACAACACTCTCTGATGTCGATCCGGCCCCGAGGTGAGTCGTCAACGGTACATTGACTCCCGGTGGCCCAGGTGAGCAGTGTTCCTCTAGGAATTGATCAAACGACTTCACTCCAGGGCTGGGCAAGAGTTGTGGAGAGCCTGGAGGACAGGTCAGCCTCTTGGCATGGTCCCCTGCATCCAAACTATCCAAAATAGTGCTGCGCCTTCCTTGAGCCCAAGGCAGGACGGCGGCGGGACCCCACCCCCCCAGCCAGCAGGACCCTGGAAGTCGAGCTGTTCAGAAGTCCCCACGTGGCTCTGGTGACCCTTGGGTTTGAGAACCACAAAATTCTCACCTTCTAGGTGAGAAAAGCAAGGTGGCACACCTACCCAGCGTCCCCAGCCCCGATTCCCTACCCAGTGCCCAAGGGTGGGTGTGGACAGACACCGGGAAGGATGACCTCAGGCATTGCCAAGCTTCCTGCTGATTGACAGCAGAGCTGACCTTGACCCTGCCTGCCTTCAGCCAGTGAGCCCCTCCAACTTCACTCAGGTTGTCCCCTCTGCTGGGACGGCTCTTGTGGCGGGGTCCCCATGGGTGCAGGATGGGCACCTCTATCCAGCCACGCCTGCCTACACAGCCCCAAGCAGCTTCGATGCACTAGGTGTCCCTAACTTGCTTCCAAACAAATCACCTGCCATTGAGGAGAGGGCTTCCTCCCTTCCTCACGTGAGACTGCTGACCCACCCGACTGAACAAGTCTCCAAGTGCCCGTTTATTGAGGAACAACTCTGCATATTTATAGAGCTGGGGCGGTTTGACAGTTATGACAGTTTAACGGTTTAACGGTTTGACAGTTAGCACGGGGGGCTTTCTGATTGGTGGGTAAGGATCACGTGAGTCAACAGGGCTCACCATTGGACGGCTCTTCTGGGGGCGGGGAATAGGGAAGTTAGTAGCTGATTGGCGAGTAAGGATCACATAAGTCAGCAGGGCTCACCATTGGACGGCTCTTCTGGGGGCGGGGAATAGGGAAGTTAGTAGCTGATTGGTGGGTAAGGATCACATGAGTCAGCAGGGCTCACCATTGGACGGCTCTTCCTGCCGCTGTCTCCAGGGGTGGGGAAGTTAGTCTTTGGAGCCGGGCAACTCCCAACAACAATAAATAAGTAAATAAATGAATAAACGTGGAGGAGTTCTTAACCATAAAACCCAGATGTTTTCAGGAGGAGAAAGGTGTGTACACTCTTCGGAGCAGATTCCCACCAGGCTGCCCAGCCCAGGACGGCTTCAGCACCTGAAGGGAGTCTCTCCGCGTGGTCCTGTGCTCCCCCTGGGACAATCCCTGGTGGCCCTGGTGGGACGCACGTTCCAGGACCGCCAGCCACTTGTCACATCTGAGTCTCTGCAACCAGCACCTGGGAGTCTGCCTGGAAACAACGCCTTCTGTGGGACCCTTGAGAGTGGCCGACTCAACAACTCTACAGGAACCACACCACTCCCTTTGGAAGACTCATGGAGTGGGCCGCAATGGGGGAGAAGGAACCCCAACTTCCCAAAGGAAGAAAATGTGCCATTTCCCTCAGAACCTCCTTTTCCTTAAAAAAAAAAAATCCATGCATGAGAGTCACGTTCCGATAAAGCCACAATTGCCATCGCCGGTTAAATGCTGAATTCAAAGAGCTGCGCGTATAACTTTTAAACCCTTTTTCCAAAATTCGTGCTTGGCCAGGCGTGGTGGGGGCACGTCTGTCAACCCAGAGACTTGTTAGGCTGAGGCAGGAGGATGGCAGGTCCACTTCCAGCCCTGGGCAACTGCATGAGACCCTGTCTAAAAATAAAATAGAATAAAAAGGGCTGGAGATGCAGCTCAGTGGTAGAGCGCCCCTGAGTTCAATTCCCAGAGCACCGCAAGAAAAAGAAACAGAATATATGCCTGGCTTCTATTTAGAGATTAAAACAAAGTCTGGCTTGTTTATTGATTATTCACTTAATTAACAAACACGACCGTTTGCATTCTCGATATGATTCATGAATAACGTTAAGTCTGATTTTAATTCACTCCCAGCCTGATACAATGATAGATAGCTTCGCAAAAATGCTGGGCCATTTTCGCTGCCTTCTGGGGTTTAGTTCCACCCTGTCTCTTGATTGAAAAACCTCCGTCCTCTCTGATCTGGAAGGTTTTTTTTCACCCCAAAGTTTTCTTATTAGGAGTCGAGATCGGCCCATGTAAAAATTCCTTTTATGTTGGTATTTTAATTGAACACTAAAAAAAATAATAGTTCATGGAATGCAAGATTTAGTGCAGCGCATAAAAATATAAAATGACAATAATAAAAAAAAATCTATCTCACTCACATAAATTAAGGCACAGCCCTAAAAAAATTCAACCCTAGGAATATCATACATTCTGCAGTTGATTTTCCATTTTCGCCCCCAAAAACGCAATAAATTACCGAGTATTAGGATGCAGCAGGGCGACCTGGGGAAGGATCAGACCCATAATTCTCCCTCGAACATCGAGCTGGTGTCTCCTCGTATTCGTCTTTCCGAATCTTTATTAACTCCACCAAAAGAGCTTATTGAAGGCCTCCCTTCCTTCTGACCTCAGGGGCTTATCACCAGCAAAAACGAAACAAATTAGAACTCTGATATTCACATACGTTGGGGGCGGGGGGAAATCAATAGTTTTAATTTTCACGTTGAGGCCCACGGTTTTCCGCTGACGGCCTCAGCAGGTTTTAATGGACACAAACAATTTACTTTTACTGTTTTAATTGTTTTTAGTCAATCACTTTTTATGACCCCTCTACATCTGACTCAACAAATTAATGGAGCCATATTCATAAAGGACGACTGGGTAAAAGAGCCACTTATGTATATTTTACTAGTTGAGTCTCCATCGCAGGCGGCATTAAGAAATCACCAGACCCAAAAGGTAGCGGTGGCAACTTCAAGCCGCGAGCAGAAGGGGACGGGGAAGGAGAGGGCCGTGCGTGGCCCCCGGTGGGCTGGGGTGTCTCGGGTCCTGGGCAGAACCCCACGGCCTCTTCTCTGATCCGAATGCAAAGCGTCTTCTATTTCTCCCTGGGTGCAGCCTGTTCCGGTGGCGTTCGCTGGGAGACTCGTCCAGCCTGGGCCACCTGTGGTCAGCAAGGCAGCAGGCCGTATATACAGTCGCTTTCCTTGGGATGAAATAAATCTCCGCTTTCCCAACGCCTCTGACATCCCAGAGCTGCAAACCTGATTCTCTGAATGGGTCCTCCGGGCACCGCTTCATGTCCAGCGGGCCGGCCTCAGCCATCGCCCTTCTGCTGGACTAGCTTAAGCCCGTGTCCCAGCTGAAATCTAGTGTCCCTAAGGGTTGGCGGGTAACAGCCTGGACAGAGCCGAGCGTCTAGGCCGCCTACACAGAGCTACGGCTTGACTCCCAGGTCTGCTGGGACCAAGGGCCCCACCCTGAGCTTGAAGCCTATCATTAGTGAAAGGTCATCCATTCCTGCTGACCCCCAGGCTGACGAAACGGCGCTTTCCAGAACGGCCACCAAGGTGGCATCTCGCCAGAGAATGGCTGCATCAGAGTTCATCTGCCTTCTGCAAATTCAGAGACAGGCATCATCCAAAAGAGAAAAAAAAATCAGAGGGTGCTGGGGAGAGAAAGAAGGCAAGCTGGCAGATGACGCTGTCCTCTGTGCCCTCGACCAGCCACTGTCCTGCAAAGGACAGGAGCGAGACGTGTGACTCAGCTGTCCCCATGGGAGCGCCATCTCTGAGCCGCATCTGGCACTGAGGGAACCACAGTTCTAGCAGAGACGTCACCTGACCGGGCTCACTGGGTTCACAGATGCAGGCCCTTTCCAAGGGACATCTGGGGGTGGCACAGCATGCCCCCCGAGTGCCCCTGACCACCGTCTTCACAACCAACTCCTCTGGGCGCCCGCCCCCATCCCGAGAGCCAGGAAGACCCTTCTCTGGCTTGATTCATTAACACGTTCCAGCTGTGAAGCCCGTGACATCTCTGACGTGACCCAAAGGACAAATAATTTTTCCTTTTAATTGTGATCAATCACTCTGGAGTAGGCAAATACTTGATTCTCCATTAACTTCCCAGCCATGGTGGGCAGCTGCTGCCATGTCCCCATTAGGACCGAGCACAGGGACCAGGCACAGATCTGGTGGAAGGGACGGGTGGCTGATGGTGATTCACGGGGGAAGGGGACGAGGAAATGGACACATGGCTCTAAGGTGACTCTCAGACGCAGCCGTCCAACCAACAGCCACGCTGACTCGGCCACAGAATACGGACACCAGTGACAGGCCAGCACGTGCCCTAAGAAACCCAAGAGCAGCTGTCCCCGTGGAGTCAGCGGCCTGCTACATCCTGCTCTCCAGAGACGGCGTGACGCTGGGGAGCAGCGGACAGGGGCATATCCTCGGGCCATTCCTCCCTGGCTTGGAGGCCACTTTCAAGTGACATACATTCTCTTTGATTCAGTTTGCTCCTCTGAAAAGTGGGGCTGGACGTAGCAGCTACTTCTTGGGCTGGTGGTCAGGGCCCAGTGAGCTAATGCTAGGTATCTGTCGCGTGCTCAAATAAATAAATGTCAGCAGCTGTTATCACCACTCTGACCTCATATCACCTCCATTGCTGTGAAAGTCGACGACGTGATTCTACAACATGTACAATCCGAAAAACGAGAAGTCGTTACCCCGTTTATGTGTGATACATCACAGTGCATAGGGCATTCTACTGTCATGTGTGACTAATTAAAACAAATTTAAACACACACACACACACACACACACAGACTAAATATAAGCAGCCAACACCATCAGTGCATCCGGAACCCTCCCGTGTGCTCCCTCCCAGGGGGTCACTGGGCAGGGAGGCCGTGACTCTGTTCTCTCTTCCCGCCTCGTCCATGAACCTGGCCAGAGAGCTTAAGATTCAAGGCTGGGGACCTGGGGACAGGAAATAGAGCCAGAGCTCATCTGAGACGAGGGCGTGGTTTGGTCTGAGTCCAGTCAACCTTAGAGGAGGGGAGCAGCCCGGCTTACCAGACTGTCAGCGCTGGGGTCAGGCCGGTGGTGGCCATCTCAACAGGAAGTCCAGGGCTACCAGCAACTCACTCAGGCATGTTACAAAGTCCAAAGCAAACTGGAAATCTGGGTCACAGTCACGGCCGGGTCATTACGAAGCTACATGGCCTATCTGGCTCCGAGTCAGGTCAGGGCTTGGGGACTCTCTTTAAGAAACTTGCAGAGGATAAAACCAAAGCTATGTCATGGTGACTCTGCCCCCAGAGGGGTGCCTCAATGCTGGGCCATTCACCATCCGACACACCTTGGTGACCCTCTTGCCATTGACACGAGGGACATAGTGATTACCTCGGGGACATGGCCCAGGTCCCTGGTCCCAGGAGATTTGCAGTGCACCCACTGGTGATCTTTCACCTCAGCATGAGATAGACAGCCGCACCGTCCAGGGTCTCAGTTACTAACAAAGAGCTGGACCCCAGCTGCAGGCAGGAGGACTGAATCCCCCATCCTGGTCCTCCGGCCTCCAGGTCCTCTGCCACATGAGCCTGCAGAGTCCACCAGAGCCGGGCTGGCCACCCCCTCCCCTGACACCCGGCCGGCCGCGTGACTCGCTTTGGTCAAGAAGTTCTCTCAGGCGTGACAAAGCTTTTTTCAAACAAATTTAGACGAGACAAGCAAATATGTAGAGAGAGGGGCAAGATCAAGAGAAGGACTCAAGCAATCTGAAGTTAAAGAGAGAAGTGGGCAGGCTCAGAGCACCTGCTCCTGATGTCCACTACGTAGCCACAGCAATCAAGACCCCCTGGGGTCCCGGCAGAGGGAGGAATGTGTAGGTCAATAGAGCCTAGCGGGCAACCCGGAAATGGGACCATGCTGATGTCCTCAAAAATGCAAGCGCCATTGAGTGGAGGAAGGTGACCTTAACAGGGGGCCACTGACCCCAGCCAAAGCAGGCCTTGATGGACCTCACATATCACATAGAAATAATCTCAAAGTGGATCGTCACAGAGATGAATGTAGAATGTAAAACTATGAAACCTTTAGAACTAGCACAAGAAGATCTTCAGGATTCGGGGGTAGGCAAAGAGTTCTTAGACTGGGCACCCAACGCATGAGGTACAAAGGGACAAATGAGTCAACCGATGTCATCAAACTATGGGGTCCCGAAGACAGGCTGCAAACTAAGAGAGATGTACCTGTTGAAAGATAGATATAGGAAATAGATTTAAAACCCTCTCCAACCCAGCAGTAAACCAGTTAAAAAAAAGCGGGGGGGGGGGGGGGAAAGCAAAGAATCCAACCCAAAAATGGTCCAACACGAGCCAGGTACAGTGGCTATGATCCCAGGGACGAGGGAGGCTCAGGCCGGAGGATCATGAGTTCAAGGCCAGCCTCAGCAACTTAGCGAGGCCCTAAGCAACTTACTGGGACCCTGTCTCTAAATAAAAGATAAAAAGTGCTGAGGATGTGGCTCTGAGGTAAAGTGCACCTGGGTTCAATCCACGGTATCCAAAAACCCAAAACACCAAACATGAACAGCCATTCATGCCATTCATGGAAGACAACAGACAGATGGCACACAAAAAAGATCACCAACTTCATGATCCACTAGGAAAATGCAACTTAAAACCATGGAGAGTGATGGCCACCCACCTGTCAGAGTGGCTAAAATATAAAACAGTGACAGCCAAGGGCTGCCAGGAGGTGCAGGTCACTGAGGTGACGATGTGAGCCACTAGCTTATTACTCGGTCACTACCCTTGGGCGCTTATTCCAGCAAATGGCAGTTTATGTTCACCTGAAAACCTGAGCCCGGCAAGTAGCTGTGCCCAGACGCTTTCCTTATAACAGCTGAAAACCAGAAATAGCCTGGATACTTTTCAGTCATTAAACAGTTACGCACATTGGGGTTCATCCAGGGACTACAACGCGGCAATGAAAAGGAATCAACTCTGGGGCAGACTCAGCACTCAGACGAGCACCCAGAGGGTGACACTGGGGAAGACTCCGGTCCCACAGGACGACCGGCCACGTGAGGCCACATATTCAACACTGAAGGGACTAAATCAGAGACGAGACTCACACGCACACAGCAAGATGGGGACAGGAACTCTGTCCCCGTGGAAGAGTGCCCAAAGGGTAACGATGTCCCCAGCACGCTGCCTTGGCTGTTAACTCTAATTCTTGGCTCTCCCTTGCCTCCTGACCGACGGTGACAGGATTTACAACACCCGACCTGTGCTTGGACAGGAGAGACGTATGACCCGTGTCATTCCTCGGCATCTGGGGGAGATAACTCAGGAGCCACCGGGGACCCCTAAATCTGGATCCCGACGGCGATGGCGACGGAGCCCTTGAGACCCAGCTGCCATGCTGTTGCGGTCAACGTCCACTCGCTTGCGGACCTCGGGGCTCTCTGACCCCACAGCTGACCGGCCGGGTCTCCGTGGCATGCTCAGGGTGGCGCCCCATTCAGGGTGGCTGTAATGCCCGTGGGCCCATGTCACATGGGGCCTCGCAGGAATTAGATGACAGCAGGGGTCTGCCCGGGGTTCAGGAGGCCCTTTCTCATCTCTGGAGACCCGGGGTCACACCTCTCAGAAGCCACGGGAGACAGCGGGCCCGGGGGCCTCAGCCCTCCCACCATCGGTCACCACCAGCAGGGGCAGATCCTCCTCCAGGGCCACCAAGCACTAAAGTGGAGTCCTCACGGCCAAGGACTGAGGGGAAGCCGAGGGCTACGGAGGGGTCCCTTGGCCCAGGGAGGAGCGTTTCCTTTGGCTCAAGAACTTCTCCAGAGGCTCGGGGGGACGGAGGCAGGGACACCGTGAGGGCCTGTCCCCAGGGGCTCCTGCCGGCCCCAGCAGCTCACTGTGTCTGGGGATCTGCACATTCTGGACATTCCTATGGACGGAATCACACAGCTGGTCTCTTTTCCCTTTAGAATGCCGTCTCTGGTGTCTGGTCACTCACAATCCTGTCGAGGCTGCTGATCTGCTGACTGAAGGTCTTGGACCTCCTCCCCGTCTTCCCTTGCCGCGGCCCCTCAGCCCCTGTGTGCCGGCCCAGGTTCCTCTCCACCCACGCCTGGGTCAGGGCCACCTCTCAGCCTGGAGCCGGCCAGAGACGCTGACACAGGGAGCCTCGGCCGCGTGGCGGTCCCGCGGCCCCGACCTCACTTATCCCTAACCACAACTTCCAACCAGCACCGTTTCAGGGGACATCAACACAGCGGTCAAGTTCACGGGGCTGGGTGGCCACAGTGGGGGTGGCTGGCTCCGGGGCTGGGATTGGGACAGTTTTGGGGAAGCCTTATCATTGGTGATGCCAGGAACCCTTCTCTGAAACCAGAAAACACGTGGAAGAAAAATAAATATCGTATTAACAAATGGGGGAAAAAAAGCCACAGGCTCTCCGACCCACCACCTGGAGGGTGCACGTCTCATAGGTGACCCGCACAGGGGCTTTGTTCTCATGAGAACGTTCACCTACTGTCGTGTTCTAAGACACAGTCACGCTGAGCGTGTGGCAGGGCTGTGTTCCTTTTTATGGCTAAATAATACTCCTCCGTGTGTAGATGTAGCGCATTTTATCTACTCGTTGGGTGATGGGCATTTGCTTGTTTCTGCATTCTGATGATTGTGCTGCTGTGAAAACTCATGTTTGGTGTGTGTGATCTCCTGGGTAGAGCAGGGAGGGGGACTACTGGGTCACGTGTCCCCTGTGTCTAACGTACTGAAGATCCAACAGCTTCCAAGGTCCCTGCCACATTCTCAGTCCCAGCGGCTGAGCTGGAACGTCCCGGCCTCTCCACATCGTCACCCCCACTCCTGTCTGCCTTATGTACCCCCAGCAGGTGGGAAGCCGTAGCTCATTGTGACTGCTATTTCTTGGGCATCTTTTGCGTGCTGCTTGGTCACTGTCTTTGAAGACATCTGTATTTGAATCCTGGGTTCATTTTAAAACTGGCTTGGCTTGTTGTCGTCCCGTGTGGTTGAAGGGGTGCATAACCACTGAGCCACACTCCCAGCCCTTTACTTTCTAGTTTAAGTCAGAGTCTCACTGAGTGGCTCAGGGCCTCGCCAGCTTCCCGAGGCTGGCTTGGAACTCGCAATCCTCCCGCCTCAGCCTCCCGAATCGCTGGGATCACAGGTGGGCACCACCACGCCCAGCCCCAGCCTCCGTCCTCCCACGTCCCCAAGTCCTGGGACGGCGCCTTGGTGGGAACGTCACTCAGGAACGCCCTGCTGCTCTCCTGGGGCCTTCAGTGCCAGACGTCCCGAGCACCGTTCCTCTGACCCACGCAGAGCACGGAGCGGTCCCCTGCAGCCCCTCTCCCCTGCACCAGGCTTCCCAGGAAGAGCGTGTCTCTGTCCCCTCCCGTGGGGCCTCTGTCCCCTCCAGCAGCACAGTTCACACACGTCATCCACGTGGAAAGAGCAGCTGCCACCACCGAGCTCAGCCAGGGCCGCAGATGCTGGCTGCCTTTGTGCACTCAGGACCCGCCTTCTCCCTGCCTGCAGGAGGAGCTCAACTTAAACCTTCTCAGGGTGTGCGTGTGCGTGTGCCTGTGCGTGTGCACGCGCGTGTGTGGCAAGGGAGGAAGAGCTTCCAAGCAGACACGTTCTGCTCTAGTCCACGGGTGAGGGCTGGGTGGGAAAGAGAGAAAAATCTGTTAGGATTTCTAAAAGCCTATTTCATAAAATTTTAGTTGTTCAGTTAGACTTCAGAAAGAGTCCACAGGGTGGGTCACCATGGGGTCACCGTCACTAAGCACAGCCAGCAGCAGCTGTTCGGGTCACAAGGTGGAAAAGCCTCCCCATCAGATTTACCAAGTGAGCAAAGCAGTCAGCCCGTGGAAAACCGTCAAGACTCCACGGGGGTGTTCAGAGATTGCGGAGGCTGCAAACAGAAATGTCCAGCAGCAGGGGACATAGTAAAATTTTATTTTATTAAAATAAAAATGGGTGAGTCTGTACCTTACACAATGAACTTGGAAGAAAATACAACAGACTGTAGAAAGGCATTACCCATCAGAAATGGGTTCACGGAGGGTGTTTTAACTTTTGAGGTCACCTATATCTATAACAATTTGGAGGGTGGGGGTTGGGGATTGAACCCGAATCCAGGATGCTGTACCACTGAGCCACCTCCCTGGCCCTTTTCATCTTTTTATTTGGAGCGAGGGTTTTGCTAAATTGCCGAGCATCTCACTAAGTTGCTAAGGCCAGCCTCCAACGTGCGATCCTCCTGCCTCAGCCTCCAGAGTCTCCAGGATCACGGGTGTGGGTAGTGACTCAGTTTTTAACGGGAATCTGTTAGGATTTCTAAAAGACTATTTCATAAAAATTTTAGTTGTCAGTTAGACTTCAGATTCCACTGAGGTCTTAACCAGAAAGAAGGTAGAGAAGAAAGAGGGAGAGAAAGCGGGCGAGAGACCCATCCCTCCCACCTCCAGCCCCAGAAGCTCTCCGCCTTCTGCACCCCACTTCCCAGGGTGACGGTCACTAACCTCCCAAGCCCCTGCCCATCCTTGAGTGAGTCTCGCGGGCTGCTCCGCCGACGCTGCCCCGTGGACACCACGGAAATGTGATTCTCGACATCGTCTTTCCCTGCAAATGACTTCTCCTTTAATCGCCCCTTGTGTGATGGGGTCCCCTTAGCCCCTGAGTGACAGCTGGCCTCACCTTGCGAGGCTGGGCAATCTCCGGTTGCAGTCTCCTTCCGGCTGCCAGGAAGTGGTTACTGCCTCTCGCTCCTCTCCCCCGGCCCCCGCTGGGTTACCCCTGCAGTGGGCGCATCCTTCAAGGGGAGGTGACCTTCAGGGTTCCCTTGACCAAGCTCGGTTGGTGGGATTTATGCCTCTATCACCAGAGGGCGGTGGCCTGAGACGTGCCACGCGGGGAGGGTCAGCGGCTAACGAGCAAAACAAACCAGGTCAACGGTTTCTGCCGGAGATTCTGCACGTCGTCGGCACTTCTGAAAGGCCAGATTGGGCTTCCTAAGGGATTTTCGTCTCGTAAAGAATGAAGGCCAGAGGAAACCTACGTGGTTTTTTTCCGTTTGTTTGTTTGAGGCCACTTCTAGAAGTAGCAGCCGGAGAGAACGTCATTCCTAGCAATTTTTTTTTTTCCTTCACAAAATGATGCTCAATAAAAAGAATCATTTTTAGGGCTGAGGCTGGGGCTCAGTGGGGCGAGGCCCTGGGTTCGATCCTCGGCACCCCATAAATAAATAAAGTGAAATTATTGTGTCCACCTGCAGCTAAAAGTATATACTTTTTAAAATAGTCATCATTTTTAAACAAAGGCCACTTGGAGGCCACTGGCTTTGATCTTGAAGCAGCAGCTGCCCGTGTGACAGAGGCCACTGGAGCGACCCTACTCCTTGGAAAAGGTTTCCGATATGTCATGAATCCTTTGAGACAAGTGGCCTCTGGGCACAGTGCTGCCATCGAGGACACGGCACCTCTCTTCCTGTTTCTAAACTACACGGGTCAGCTGGTGTCCTCCCTTCTTGGCCCTCAGTGAGAACAGGCTGGCTTGGCCTAAGTCACTGCAGGTATACAGCAGGTGCTCAGTGTGTGCTGCATCAGTGACCTGCCCCCGTGTTTCTCCATGTGGTCTCTGTCCTGGTCGGCCTTGGGTCAGCCTTCAGCGCTCTGGGGGCAGGGTGGCCATGAGGTGTGGGCTGGCGAGGGGGGGGCGGCGTTGACGCTTGTTCTCTGTGCGGCAAAGCCAAGCGGGAAGCCGTGGGAGCGCCCAGGACATGTGCCAACCGCCAGGACTTGGGGAGCTCACCAAGGGCCTGAAAAGCATGCAGACTTTTTTGTTTTAGAATGGCTTTAGAGTGACAGAAAAGTTCCAGCTGTAAGGCCAAGGTCTCCCACTCCCCATCGGCAACACCTGATCTTTTTATTTTTTTCAATTTTTATTTTATTTTATTTTTTTAAATTTTATTTTGGTACCAGGAATTGAACCCAGAGGCCCTTAACCACTGAGCCGCATCCCCAGCCCTGTTTATTTTTTTCTTTAGAGGCAGGGTCTTGCTGAGTTTCTCAGGGCCTCGCTACATTGCTGAGGCTGGCTTTGAACTCGCGCTTGATCCTCCTGCCTCAGCATCCCGAGCCCCTGAGTTTACAGGTGTGGCCACTTCGCCTGGCAGCGGATCTCTCTCAGTGGCAGAGCTGGATTTAAGCCAGGCCGAGCAAATCAAGAAGGGTGAGCCTCAGTGCTCTCCAAACGCAGCCACTGGACCCGAGGGGGCATCCTCAGGGCCTCTGGGCACCCCCCAACCAGACCCTGGTGGGGCCATCTGCACTCACCGAGCCCTCGGGGGGCTCAGGAGTAAGGACCACTGCTGTCCACCGGGTGGACAGTGAGGGGCAGCCAGGCTCCACCCATATGTGTCCCAGGAAAGCGGTTATCTGTGGCCCCTGGAAGGACGGCCTCCGGGGCTCATCCACGAGGGTCTGGAGCGATGTTTACCAGCCAGACTGTGGTCAGGTGCCGAGGGAGGGTCCCCAGAGCCCAGGGCAGGGCCGGGCACAGCCGCCCTGGCAGGGAGCAGCGTTGGCAGCCCCACATGTCCCTGTTCATGTGGGCATCAGGAGGCACAGGCGGGGGACGCCCGCTCCCCAGACCAGCTGAGCCCACAAGCCACTGTCCCCAGGATGGCGCTGCAGGAGGGCATCTGAGGGCCCTGCCAGAAAGAAGCCGCCCCGGGCCCCTCGGGCTCCAGGCACGTCCTTGTCTCCACCCCGGAGACCGAGGCCAGCGGGTCACCAACGGCAGCGACAGCACAGAACCAAATCCTGCTCGTTCTCACGGAGACTCTGAAATTTTAGTTTTTAGAACCAATTTCATGGAAACAGCTAAAACAGGCTGACCCCGTGAGTCCCCTCCTAGCTACGGTCCGAGAAGAGGCCACTGTGGCCAGTGACCTTGAAAAGCGGCCTTTCCCCGGCCAGCCTGTTGGAGATCCCCAGCACGCACTGGCACATCCAAGGCTCTGAGAAGTCCTCCCCACACAACCCTGCCGAGGGGGGACACCCAGGCGTCCAACCCACCGAAAAGGCACACAGCACAGCGGACCCGCCAAGGCAAGCTCCCGAGTCAGCAGCCGAGCTCGGGTCCCGACTCAGCCAAGGGCTGTGTGACCGCAGAGGAGCTGGTTGCTCTCTCTGTGCTTCAGCCTCTTGGTTGATGAATTAAGAGGGAAGCTGGCCAATCGCGGAGTCGCGACAGGGACCTGCTGGGTTAATCGGATAAAGCAAGTACAACAGCCCCACGCACAGATGTCCATCAATGTTGGGCGTGGGGTGCGGTTGTTTAAATTGCTTAAATGGCTCCATACAGCATCTTGCAGGACACTCCTTCTGGCCACCACTGGGGATATTTCAGATATGACCCTGACCTCTAGTTTAAATGCAGAGAAAGGAAAAGAAGACAGGCGTCCAAGGAGGACCCCAAGGCAACCCCACTCCTCAGGCCAAGCGCACGCAGGGCCTTTATTTTAACGGGTGCCTATTGTTCTGTTTGTTAAGAGACCAAAGCTGAGCTGAGGGCTCCTGTGGACGGAGGCTGATGGACGACAGCTGAGTGGACACACCTTCCAGCCTCCTCATACGACTTCCCCGGAGCCTCCCTGTCTCAGGGCACTGTGCTCTTTCCCTCCAGGACGCGGCCGTCCCCAAGGTCCCCAAGGCGGGGCGTGCCCTGGATGGGAAGGTCTGGTGTCGCAGTCGGCTAGGGTAAACAAGACGTAGGGCTTGACGCCCGGCTGACACTGCCAGCTCCTCCCCACGTCCACAGCAGATGGAGGGACCCCGAGAAAGATTAGAATAAAGAGGGAATCGGCAGCTGGGTCCTCCCAGGGGGTCCAGGGAGGCCGGCGGGGATGGATGAGATGTTTTAAAACAGGACAGATGAGCTGGAATGCAGCCACGGGCTCGTCTTGCATGTGACAGAGGCCCATATGCCGGGGAGGCCGGGTCCCACGCTGACACTCAGGGGGAGCCCGTGAGGGGGTGACAAGGGTCTGCGAGACCCAGCCCATCTTGCTCACAGCCCCCAGCCTCCCCGGCTGCCGTCTGTCAGCCCTTGCCCCGCCTGTCCACCTCAGGGCCTTTGCACAGCCTGGGGCTCCTCCCACAAGGCCCTCCCCACAGCTCTGAGAGATGGTGAGTTCTCATCAGGTAGCACTCACCAGCCTCCTGTCCCTCAGACTTCATCTTGCTCCCCTGAGCCCCTGTGCAAACGCCCTCTTTATTTTCTTTGCATTCCCACCAAAAGTATCTTAGGAGATTCTAGAAGTCGGAGGATCAGAGCCACCAGCCTCACCTGCTTCTGTAGCTCAGAATCCAAACAACAGGAGCGGAGCTGTCCGCTCAGTTGTTGGAGACAGGGTCTCGCTAAATTGCTAAGGCTGGCCTTGAACTTGGGATCCTCCTGCCTGGGAATTTGCCCAGGCTGAGAGGATTGGCACCTTGTCCCAGCCCCGTCCAGCCCGCTTACACCCTGGTGGAGACCTCAGCTTAAAGAACAGGGGGACAAAATCCCCCAGGTGACAACTGCCCCCAAGCAAGGACAGTTGGGGGGACCATCTACTCTGGTCACTCACACCTACAGCCATGGCAGGCCCTTAGCACGGGTGGCCTGACACCCTGCCAGTTCCCGCATGAGACAGGACTGGAGGAGAGTCCACAGCGGGGAGTCAAAGCCCCGGCCCCGGCCTCTCTGCACAAGGCACCAGGGTCTGCACCAGTGCCCAGCAGAGAGCCAAAGCTCCAGGCCCTTCACCACGAGGGGAACGGCCACGGCCAGAGGTGCCTTCAAGAACAGGACAGTGCGAACACAGCCCGAGGAGGCCCAGCCCTGACAGACAACCACGCAGGATGGACGCAGCCCGCGTGCTGGACCGTCCACACCACAGGGCAAGACTAGGAGGAAGCCAGCCCTCAGCCCTCAGCACGGCTCCCTTTGTGTCAAATCCCACGATCCCAGCCAAAGACGCCACCCGGAGGCCAAGGCCAGTGGACCCCAAGTCAACCCTGCACAGCAAACTGAGACCCCAGGACACAGCGTCGGGCAGCCCCCGCGCTCCAAGGCGGCCTCGCGTCGAGGAGAAGAGAGACCATCCGAGCAGGCTGCAAGTCTCCACCGGGGGACCCAAAAAGCCACGTCCCACGGCGCCTCCTGCAGTCCCCAGCACCACAGTGACCGAGTCCCAAGGGGTCAGGGTGACGAAACACCAGAAAAAGAGTTCAGAGGAATGGTTTTGAAAAAGCTCAGTGAGATCCTAAAAATGGACAAGTGAACACTCAAACAAGCTCAGGACAAGAATGGGGGAGAGGCGTGAGCATCTCGATGAGGACGGAGAATTACAAAAGGAACCTCGTGGAAATCTTGGAAAGGAAAAGTTCAACAAGTTTAAAAAAAAAAAAAACCCTCAGTTGGAGCCACAGATGATCAAGGAGAAAATATTACAGACAGAAAAACTCACCAAGTAAAAGAGAAGACCCCAAAGAATAAAATTAGAGAAAGCAAACATTACAACAGATACCACCGAAATCCAAAGGATCCAGGGAGAAGGTTTTTTCTAAAAGGGTAGACCAATAAATTGGAAAATCTAGAAAAAAAATGGAGAGACTTCTAAACACATGCAACCGACTGAAATTGGACCAAGAGCATATGAGTAACCTAAATAGGGCTGGGGAAGTGGCTCAGTGGTTCAGCACCCCTGGGTTCAATCCCTGGTACCAAAAAACAAAAAAAAAAACTAAATAAATAGATCCATAATAAGTAATGAGAATGAAGCAGTAATAATAATAAGCCCAGAACTGGATGTGTTCACTGCCAAATTTTACTAGACTTTGAAAGAATTAACACCAATGATGCTCAAACTGTTCCATGAAATAGAAAAAAGAAAAGAACCCTTCCAAACGCATTCTGCAAAGTGAGTATTACCTTGCTACCAAAACCTGATAAAGGCACACCCCACACAGAAGCAGGGATAAAACTCTATGCCAACATCCTGAGTGATACTCAAAAACTCCTCAAGAAAATATCGGCAAATCAAATTCAAGATCACATTGAAAGAGAAGGCACCATGATCAATTGTTTCATCCCAGGGATGCAGGGTGGCTCAGTATAAATTGATAAATATGCTACGGCACACGAATAGAATCAAAGATTTAGATCACGGGGTCATCTCTACAGATGCAGAGAAAAACCTTAGACACATTCCACATCCCTCCAGGAGAAAAGCCCTGAAGAAATTAGGTCTCAAAGTATCGGACCTCAACATGGTCAATAAAGGCTTTGGACAACAAACCCACAGCCCACATCCTACTGAATATGGAAAAAGTAAAGCCATTTCTCAAAGATCCGGAACAAGATAAAGTTGTCCTCTCTTGCCACTCTTATCCAATGCAGTACTAGAAATCCTAACCAGAGCAATTAGACAAGAAAAAGAAAGAAATATGAAAATAGGAAGCCAAATTATCACGGCTGTATGGTGATGATTTTCTACTTAGAAGTCAAGATTCCACCAAAATACTCTCAGAACTGATAAGCAACTCAGTAAAGTAGCAGGATCCAGAATCAATATATTAAAAATAGTAGCCTTTTCTGGACTGGGGCTGTGGCTCAGTGGTAGAGCACTTGCCTAGCATGTGTGAGGCCCTGGGTTCAATCCTCAGCACCACATATGAATAAACAAAGTGAAAAACCCATTGGTAACTAACAAAATGTTTTTTTTTTAAATAGTAGCTTTTCTATACAACAATCATGACTCTCAGAGAAAGAAATCAGGAGACCGATCCCATTCAAAATGCCTCAAAAACTAAACTAAAATAAAATGCCTACCTACTAAGGTGAAAAACCACTACAGTGAAAATTACCAAACCGTGAAGAAAGCAACTAAAGACGGCACCGGAAGACCCGTGCTTATGGAGTGGGGGGGGGGGATTATTATTGTTAAAATGGGCTGCTACCCAAAGCCATCTCCAGATCCAGTGCAATCCCCCTCCCTGAAACGCCCACGATTTTCCTCATGGAACGAGAAGAAAACAGCCCTAAAGTTCAAATGGACATTGAAGCGATCCCAAATAGACAAAGCAGTCCTGAGCAAAAAGAGCCACACCAGAGGCATCACGATTCCTGATTTCAAAACACACCGCAAAGCCTTATCGCAAAAACAGCCACGGTATTGGCATAAAAACAGGCAAGGAGACCCATGGTACAGAATGGAGGATCCAGAAATAAATCGACCCATCTACAGCCAAGCAATTAAGATGCCAGAAACATGAGAAAAGACAGCCTCTTCAACAGACGGTGCTTCTACGTCCGCATATCCAGATGTAGGAGACCGAAACCAGACCCCTAAGTCTCACCCCGCCCAAACACCAACTCAAGATGGGTCAAACACATTCGTGGAAGACAATCTGAAACCAGGAGAAAACATAAGACCCACATTCCAAGGTACGGGCCCAGGCAACTGTTTCCTTAACAGGACTCTGTCTTCTCGGATTTGATTATGTCAAATCGAAAATCTTCAGCACCGCCAAGGAAATAAGAGAGCAGGAAACCAGGGTGGAGGGAAGACCTGCAGCCCAGGGGAAATCTTTGCCAGCTCTTCATGAGACAGGGGACCAATATACAAAACATATAAAGAACTCCAAGCCGTGACCAAAGGACGTGCAATCCAATCAACGAATGGGCAAGTGAGCAGAACAGAAACTTCTCAAAGGAAGAAATTCAAAAATGCAAAAATGCAAAATTGGAGAACAATATGGAGG
Organism: Marmota flaviventris; assembly: GCF_047511675.1. NCBI lineage: Eukaryota > Metazoa > Chordata > Mammalia > Rodentia > Sciuridae > Marmota > Marmota flaviventris. The sequence continues at coordinate 4,277,621 of NC_092517.1, read as the reverse complement.
TCCCTGGAAATCTAAAAACAGAACCAGTAGGAGATCCAGCTATCCTTTTTCTGGGTGCACATCTAAAGGAAATGAAGGCAGCAAACAAAAGAGGTGACCATGCTCTCCTATCACCTGACAGTAGCTAAGACATAGAACCGACCTGGGTGCCTGTCGACGGATGAACGGATAAAGAAAACATGGCACAGAGACCAATGGAGTACGATTCAGCCAGGAAGAAGAATGAAATCCTACCATGAGTATCAGAAGAGATGGATCGGGAGAACTTTTTATGAAGAAAGAGAAGCCAGCCACAGAGAGCTAAGTGGCATGTGTTTTTCTGTCACGTGTGGAAACAAAACAAAAGAAAAAGAAAGTTGACCTAAAAATAAAACAGGAACTATTAGGGACTGGGAAAGAGATTGGGGAAAGAGGAAGACAGGGGATTAGAGAGGACAGATGTGATCAAAGCATGATTTGTATATGCAATGTCATGGCGAGACCCACTAACTTATACGATACGTGTAATAAAAATATTTCTAAATTTTAAAACTACCTTGGTCCTCATTCTACTTTCCTATGTAGAGTCTACCCTCCTGGTTCAAATCCCCGCTCTGCGCTGTGTGTCCCAGGTAAGCATCCAGCTGTCCAGAGCCGGCTCCCTGTGTTAGAGGGCCTGGTCACAGCTCCGCCTGCCAGGCCATCGTGGAGATAAAGCAAACAGATGCCCGTGGAGCTGGAGCCCAGGGCCAGCCGCAGCCAGCCTTCTGCACAGGAATCTGGGGAGCCAGAGTCCCCCCATGGGGACCCGCCCCAGCAGGCTCTGCTGCCACCTGCAGCACTTCCCTGGGTTTCCAGATCCATAATTCTCCCCAGAACCGTCCAGCACAGGACTCTTTATGGCCCCCGCAGATGGATGGAGAAAACCATCACACAGATACTAGGGGACCAAAATGTCATTAATTGTCACTTCTTTACCACCCTGCTCAAAGATCTGTTTTGACCAATCAGTGGTGCCTCCGGGGCAGGTTCTGAGGTCCTCCCTAAGGCAGGACCCATCCTCGTCCTCTGAAGCCTTGCATGTCCACGGTAAGAGCCTGCGAGGCCTCACCCGGAGCTGACCAGTGGTAGCAATCATTGCAGAGCTTAATGTTGGCATACTGGACATGGCTCTCCTGGAACTCCCCAGCAAGAAAGCCCCTCTCATCAGCTGTCCCGCACGTGGAGACAGGTCCCCGTGGGGCAGGACACAGGGGAGAACAGGCCTGCCCCCCTGAGCCGCTAGGCTGTGCAGGAGCCCCGAGGTTTCCAAGGCATTGTGCCCCCTCTAGTGGCCAGTATTTGAACTGCAACACCCATGTCCTAAGCACCCTCGACCCCAGCCAGGCTCCTGGAACAATGGGAATTGTCCCTGGGGACACCCAGAGGAACTTTTACTCCAGCTGAATGTAGGACAGTCCCCTCTCCCACATGACTTTCATTAAGTTATATGCGGAAGGGGAAAGGTAGTGGGCATTACCTCTTAAAAACAACAGAGATTAAGGGTTTTTGCCAAAATAAGGTTGCACCTTGAATCCTTTGCCAGTGGATTTCAAAGCCAGGTCGTACCTGGAGGGGACGGGGAGGTGGGGGAATTTGTTTGTGCTGAGCAAGAAGGGGCTTCCTGTTGCTAAACCGGATCCGCAGTGCTTATGCAATCTCCTTTGATGATTGGTGCAAATTAACTGAAACACAGAGAGGTACTTTCCCTGGAAATCCACCAGGGCTAAAGGTGGAGGGAAGTCAAGGCTGGGCCAGCAGCAGGGGCTGCCACGCCCCAGCAGACAGCGGCAGAGAGATGCTGGGCAGGGCCCAAAGGCAGCCCCCAGACCATCTGAATACCGGTCCGAGGCGCCCAGCACAGCCCCAAATCAGCTCTCTGGGGAGACTCCTTGAGGTTCCCTCATCTCACCCACAATTTTCTTTTCTTTGTTCAGCTGAAGCCATTTCCCACCAGAAGCCAGTGAGTTTCCCATTTTCTTGATAAATTTCCCCTCGCTAAGGTTGAAAACCCTCCAGCTTCCTCTGAATAGCAGCTGGACTCCGGCTAACCCCACACCCTCCCTACCCATCATCAGAATTACTCCCTCTTTATGGTAAATGACCCAAAGCTGAGCCCAAGGCGGAAGTCCGTCAGTGACAGATGACAGCCCACCACACAGTACCCTACGCAGTCAGAAGCCAGCCACGCTTGCTGCCCCAGAGAATGGACATGGCAGAGCTCTGCCCCGGGACACCCCGTAAGTGGGCATCTAGGTCTGTGACGTACTTGCACAAGCAAGAGCTTGTGGTAACGGTAAGAGCCTGCGTCAGGAGTCTGGCTTAGAAGGGCATCCGTGCCGGGTGTGCTCAGTGGTACAGCGCTCACCTAGACGGGGTCAAGGCCCAGGCTCCCTCCCCAGCATCCCAAGACATAAAGAAAGACCCACTGTGTGCACCTGCCCCAAGTGAGGTGGATTCCAAAGACGCCTTCCGGAATCTCGCATCCCATCTTTATCCCTCACCCCCAAGGAGCTTGCATTATGGTGTAGATACGAGGTGTCCCCCCACCGTCTCAAGTGTGACACTGTTCGAGAGAGAGTTTAGAGGTGCAGTGATTGGGTTAGGAGAGCCTTTAGATAACCAAGGCTTTAATCCACTGGAATGGATCAACCCGGTGGGTCATGGACTCGCTGTAGGCAGGAAGGTGCAGATGAAGGAGGTGCGTCCCAGGGATGTGCTTTGGGGTTCTTAGTTCGTCCTTGGTGAGCAGAGCTCTCTCTGTTCCCTGTGCTGAGCCGCTTTCCTTCTGCAGGCCCTGCTGCCCCATGTTCTGTCTCTCCTCAGGCCCAGAGAAATGGAGTCAGCCCACCATGCACTGAACCTCTGGAACCAGAGCCCCAAATAAACTTCTCCTCCTCTAAAATTGTTCTTGTCACGTCTTTTGTTCCCAGGGACATTAAAAAAAACCTGACTAAAACAGCTGGGTTTGCAGCCTTCGTTGGAAGGAGGCCGAGCACCGCTCATGATAGCCTTCCTTTGCCCCTAGACGCGGTGAGGTGGGGGAGACAGGTGTTTGTAGGTACCACGCCGGGGGTGCTCAGCGGATGCTCTCCAATGCTCAGGAGTGGAAGGATCACCTAGCAAATGACCAGGAGATGAATGTCCAACAAGGAGAAATGAATACGATTCAAACCACACCCCAACTCCGACGCCGGGGGAATTAAAGAACTAAATAGACAGAGCCAAAACGCATGTGCGCTGCAAACCTGAGTGGGCATCGGCCCTGCAGGGCTGGTGAAAACAGGCATGGGCCCAGCCCAGAGCAGAGGACCCCAGAGCCTGCCTGTCAGCAGGGTTTCAGGGGACGCCCCAAAGCTGCTGCCCCAGGAAACACACACCAAGAACCCATGCTCTCTGGCTTTGTAGTATTTAATCTTTTTCTTAAACTATTTACTTACTCTCATTTGTTATACATGATGGCAGAATGCAATTCATTTCATATTACACATGTGGAGCACAATTTTTCAGGTCACTGATTGTACACAAAGTATTTTCACACCATTCGTGTCTTCATACATGTACTTAGGATGGTGATGTCTAACTCATTCCACCATCATTCCTACCCCCTGGCCCCTCCCTCCTCTCCCTCCCCCTCCCTCCCCCTCCTCCCCTTTGCCCTATCTGAAGTTCCTCCATTCCTCCCATGCTCCCCCCTCTCCCTGGTCATCATGGGTCAGCATCCTCATATCAAAGAAAACATTGGGCCTTTGGTTTGGGGGGGATTGGCTTGCTTCACTTAGCATTATCTTCTCCAACTCCATCCATGCAAATGCCGTGATTTTATTCTCTTTTAATGCTGAGTAATGTTCCATTGTGTAGATATACCACAGTTTCCCTATCCATTCATCTCCTGAAGGGCATCTGGGTCGGCTCCACAGTTTTGCTATTGTGCATGGTGCTGCTATGAACTGACTCCATCTTAAAGCAAACTGAGAAACCACAAACCCAAGAGATGGGAGCCATGCTTCCCAGGCATGTCCTGGTGAAATGCAGATTCCCAGCCAGGAAGGCGTCTAAAATTGGGTGACAAATACAGGAGTCTGCGTTTTTAAACAAATCCCCAGAGGCGAGTCTAAGGCACAGCCAGGTGTGGGAATTACCAGGTTTATTGACTCATAATTAAAAATTTTATAGCATGAGGGATGGGGGTGTAGCTCAATGGTACAGCATTTGCCTGGCATGTATGAGGGGCCCAGGGTTCAGTATCCAGTACAAAAAAAAAAGTGTATATATATATATATATATATATATATATATATATATATATAAAGTATATATATATATATATATATATATATATAAAGTATATATATATATATATATATATATATATATATATATGTGTGTGTGTGTGTGTGTGTGTGTGTATCACTAAAATACAAGTAATGGGGGGATATACATATGCATGGGCTAGAGTAGCAACCTGGGCAGCTCCACTATCTGAACAGCTAATTCAAATATCTACGAGAAACTCCACTCGAGTTTTTGCCACTAAAACAATAGCCCATCGTCCCTTCTGGAACTCTGCAAGTTACGTCTATAATAAAATAATTCCACTGCTCCTTGTCCACACAAGGTCCTCAAGTCCACCAACGAGAAGGAGGAGGAGAATTCTCCACAGACCCCCTCCCCCCTTAAACTAAATAAAATAAATGAATGGGGCTGGGGCTCAGTGGCAGAGCGCTGGCCTAGCATCCGTCAGGCCCTGGTTTCGCTCCTCAGCACCGCACGAAAGCAAAGTGCGTCCACCTACAACTAAAAATATATACTAATAAAAAATGCAAACGTGGCTTGAGTCCCGCCCTCGGGCTCCCCGGCACCTGTGAGCACTGCGCTCCAGGGCCCGTGGGGGGTCGCAGCCAAGGAAACCAACACTAGAGGTGCCATTTACTGGGTCCCAGCATGTGCTCATGCACAGGCACGTGCTCCCGGGTTCGTGGTCGGAATGCACCGCGCAGCACCGTTATCCCCCCTCCACCGGAATGAAGTGGAGACTCCCCCGAGCGCCCCACCTGGGCTCCGCGGGAGGAGGGGTCCGCCCACCCCCCAGGACGCACTTCTTGTTCCTTCGGCCGATAAAAGGGGGGCTCTTGTGCCCCGAGGAGCTACCTGGGAGTAGCCCTGCTGCAGGTCAAGCCTGCAAGGTCCAAGCTGGCCTGGGGCAGGGCAAGCAGGTGGTCGGGGGTCGCCCGACTCAGAGCGCGCAGTGCAGCCTGCCCTGGCCCCTGGAAGAGGCCGGGCTGCCCAGGTGCGCCGGCCCAGTCCAAGCGCCCACCGGCGAAGGCAAGATCCCGGGAAGACCCCGGGCGCACGAGGCGCAGGCCCACCTGGACACCGCCTCGCGCCCCCGCGGCCACGTGCGCGCAGGCCAGCTCATACCGCGGGCGCACGCGCACACACGGAGGGCGGTCTTAAATTCAAATGGCCGGGCACGAAGAATTCTTTAGCATGTCCAACGTAGTGCAGGGGTCATCCGCTAAACCAAAAGCTGACATTCATGTCCAACCGGGCATCTCCTATTTTATTTGGCAGCCTCCTGCCCTCCCCCGCCCCCCAGGCCTAAATGCCTAGGAAGAGCTTCTGTGTGCCTGACTGGGGGCCCTCCAGCACCCCCATATGCCGTATCCCTCCATGGGCCCCATTATACCCAGCGTTCAAATGACAAGATGCTTTTTCCTTGGACTCTGAGTTGCTTAGAAATAATTTTACATTTGCGAACATGTGAGGGCATTCTAGCTTTTGCATCATTAACGTCCAACCTCATTACATGGTGGGGAGAGAACACTCTCTACCCCTCCCCAGTGGGTCACTGCACTCCATCTTAATCTTTCACTCAACATGCTCCCACCTCAGGACCTTTGTATGGGCTGTTCCTGCGCAAAACTTGCCCCCTGCCGTTCTTTCTATGTGTGGTCACATGTCACCACCTAGAGGCCTCCCAGTCACCTTCTATGCCGTTACCATCCCAATCCAACCTTTCCTGGCTCCCTAACTGCCCTGGCTTTTGTCCCTGTAGTAGCAATCTCCGCCTGATGGATTTACCAAGTTTGTGGCCCATTGTCTACAGGTGAAGAAGGCAGGAGTCCAGGAACTGCTGGCTTTGGGCACCTTGAGGGGCTCCTGGTTGATGGACATAATGAATTATGAAGCAGTGATTCCAGATTTGTTGACCCCCACTTCACAACCAGGTCGAGGTTGCCTGGGAATTGACCAGGATGTGTCTCACCCTGGGGAGCAGCGTTCCCCTGCCTCCAAGATCAGGCTCCTCTGTGATCAGGGGTACGGGTGATGTCAGCGAACCCCACACTGATGGTGTTCATATCCACAAATCACATTCACCATCTTACCAATTCCCAGAGCAACCCATCCGTTACCCCCACGGTTCCAATAAGCCACCCAACTGAATTTTCTTGTGTTCACCGATTCTGAGATGTCAATTTCTTGTCCCACAGAGTGGGGACAGCTTGTCCCTGCTACCTGGGAGCAGAGGCTCACCTAGGAGACTCAAAGGCTACAATGACAGGGCCGGGACCACACTCACCTGGAGGGGTCTTCACTCGAGGGTCTGCCGGTGCCACTGGCCGTCAGCTGGACTTCAGTGGGCATTTTGGTGGGGACACCTGTCTGGCCATCCTGTGGTCTCTGTGCACATGCTGGTTTGGGTTTCTGATGCCGTCCCAATGACCATGGATGTCAGGGGGGCCACAAGCAGGTGAGACTTCTACTCCTTTAGGACAGGAGGTGGCTCCCACAAGAGGTCCCAGGCTCCCTCAGCCAAGAAGGGAGCTGGCTTCCCATCTACCTGCCGAGTGGGAAGGTAATTGGCTTCAGGTGGGCTGGACCCCAGCCCTACAGGTAAATTACTGCAGCTATTCAACAAAACACACACAGCCCCGCACCATGGCGCATGCATATAATCCCCGTGACTTGGAAGCCTGAGGCAGGAGGATCGTGAGTTCAAGTCCAGCCTGGGCAACTTGGATGGGGGTGGAGCGTCTCACACAGGAGGCAGAAGATGATGGACCCACGTCCTCTGCAGAATCACCCAGAGTTGCAGGCGGCTGCCCACAAGACAGCTGAGTGGTAGGGGTGGCCCCACCAGGTCCCCTATCCACAAAGACCAACATCACAGCACCCCCAAATCCCTGGTCCTTGGAGCAGCCACGGAGCAGATCTGAATGGACCTCCTTGGGCGGCAGATGGATTCCCTTCACCAGGAGGCCTGGGAAAGACTGAGCAAGTTCTGACCAAGCCTCATTATGCTCTGAATTCCAGGAATTCTTATGTGATCATCAGACTCCGGGCATCAGAGCAGTTTAATTCTCTTGAATTTTTAAGCCCGGTCTTTTTATATACAGTAGAAATTCAAATGCAGCCAGAGAAACAAGGAGAAGTTGAGCACAGTGCCCCCTGCTCTGGGGGACACTGGACATGCCCTGCCGCCGGCTCCTACCGGCCCTGTCCTTGGAGTGTCCAGTTCACTGGGAGAGCTGCTGGGTCTCAGAAGTGACTTGTCAACTTTGTTTTGAAGAGTGGGGGGACACGGCCTGGTAGAAACCTTTGGAGAACTAACTTTACACTTCCTGAAGTCTGCCACCCGCCTCCCCCTCTGCAGCCTGCGCCCGGTGGGGACAGGGGCACGGTTCTGTCTGCGCACATCCACGGAGGGGTCCCGAGAGGCCACCGCAGCCCCCAGCGCCCCGCCGCGCTCCCGCTGGTCTCCAAGGGCCTGGACCTCCGCGCACACCTCGAGGGGACCCGCCGCTTCCCGCCGCGCGTCCTGGTCCCCCGAGTGTCCCTGTCATCTTGCACCGCGAGGCCCTGCGAGAGCGCTCCCCAAGGCTTCGGCATGTTTTCCTCTTGTGGTTACTTTGAAGTTTGTTGAATCGTATTGTTTTGACGGGACTGTCACATCACAAAACGTGCTGCTGACTAGAAACATATGCAGGACCTTTTTTTCCATTTTTCTTTCTTCCTGGGTTTTTTTTTTTTTTTTTTTTTTGTAACCGCCACCACCCTCTGCAATGAAACGCACGGCCGCAAGAGGGCAGCAGAAGGCCGCGCTTGGGCTCCACGGGTGGCGAGCAGAGCAGACGGGACCCGGAGGGGCGGTGCAAACCTCGGGGACACTGGGTTCATGCATGTCCTTTCATTGAGACCCAGACCGGCATCCCTCAGTGACAGTACGTCCCTAGGGGGGCAGGCCAAGGAAACGGAATTAATAATAACAAACCGCAGAATTTCCAGTTGGTAGGAACTTTTCAAAAGTAACCCTACATATTCCCATAGAATTTGATGCAAACTCGGGTGAAAGCAAATAGAGCAACAGCTGTGAGCATGAATGTGAAGAAATCTGAAGGTCCTGTCAATTACGAAATGCAGAAAAGATTTTCTCTATATCAGAAGCTCCAAAAAAAAAATAGCTTGATTGAAAATTACGATCCTCTTGTAATAGAGGGTCCCTAAGTACTGCAAACATTTCATAGATAGCAACGATTTCAAAGAGGACTTTTGGACTTCGTGATGTGGTTTCATCAATTTGGAGAAAGGAATAGGAAAAGGTTTTAAATGAGAAAGTTAATGTTATAAGTCGCCCTTGCTTATTACGGACGATGCTGAAGGAGAAACTGAGACCTTCACATCAGAGAATTCTGTCCAACATTTACCTGTGTGTCATTAGAGAGGATAATCCACCTCCCTGGGCTTAGCTCTACTTCTGCAGGGGATGAAGAATAACAGATCAGATGTGTCACCTGGTGCACAGATGCTGAAGCAGGTACACTAATGACCTTTACATCCAGCTGTGCAACTTGAGAAACGCCACTCTTTGGTGTTAGTTTTAAAAAGAATGTCTCTCCATGGCTGTGGATTGGAAATTGGGTCCCCTGTGACATGCTTTGAGCTTTCCCAGGAAAACTTTTGCTGATGTTTTACTGGGTTCATGAAAATGATCACAACTGATCCTGGGGACCGTTCAGACACCATGGTCCCCAGCCAGGCTCCGGTGGATCCAGGAACCAACTTGTAGATGGTGTCCACGACATCAACTTCACATCAACGGCTGAAATAAGGCGTCTGCAGAGTACTTTGCCAAGCACTTGCTGGGGGTGGGGGAGGAGGCCGGAAGAGGGACTCTTCCTTCTGTAAAGGAATCTTCACAAACACAGGAGTTCAAAACTCAGTGACAACTCGCAGATGGCTGCCTTCGTGGAGGGTCTCATCAGCACATCCCAGTTTCAGGTTTCTACTGACCACACGATCTGGGATTGGGGCAGATCCACTGGGCACGGGGTTGACTCCCAACGCCTGGGTCTTGGTGACCAGTGCATTTCTGCCCTCTCTGGGTGCCGCAGTCTGGCTGGGCACAAATGCCGCAGTCTGGCTGGGCACAAATGCCGCAGTCTGGCTGGGCACAAAATCACGAGCCAAGCCAATAGACGGCTCCTTGGGAAAAATTGCATCACTGGTGACACCATCAGCAAAGATATGTCAGCACTACCACAATTAACATGGGGTGCGCTTGCATCTGGGGTCAGGTCTGGTTTTTCCACACATGTCGGATTCCTGGGGGCAGAAGGTGGCTGGGCACTTTAAAGCCTGGGGTGGCTGGAGGTGCATGCAGAAGAGGCCAGCGGAGGGGACTCAGAACTTTCCCCTGCGGGGACACCCCAGCCTGGGCAGCTGAATTGCATGGATTCCCTGAAGGGGCTGGGCTGGGGTGCACAGGCTGGCACCTCTGCAGCTTCCCAGGGAAGGGAGGGGATGGGAAGCCGGTGGTTGGGCACCCAGTGGGGGGATCCTTTCAGACTGGCCCTCTAGCCCACCATTGCCTAAAAGAAAGGGGGTTTCAGCGAGGCAGGGGAGGGGTGAGCTCAGCATCACCAACTGGTCTACTTAGTTCTACGAAAAAATCTGCCCCTCGTCCTTGATTTCTGCAGAGTTTTCAGTGAAAACTTGAGCACACGTTGGCGCCCCTGGGATGGGCGCTGTGCCGAGGGGTCACTGCCCCATGTGCCCAGCAAGAGAGACCCCTTCACGCTCCCCAGCCAGGGACTCTTGGTGAAGAACATGGTAAAATACTGTTTTTCATCCTTTTTCAGATAAATGACCCTGGAATGAATTTCCGTGGCCTTAGGTCTTATTACAGATGAGGGTGGAATGTACATCTTTAGACCAGACCTCTAGTAGCCTAGTTTTCACCAGATCACCATTACAGCAGAGGCCACCCTGGGACCTGAGAACCCACCTCCTCAATGAGGAGGGGGAGGTACCATGGAGGAGAGGGGCCAGCTGTCAATCACCCAGACGCCTGGCAGGAGAGCAGCTTCCGGGGCCACTCTGAACAGGAGGCCAGGACCCTCACCTGGCTTCCGGCACCCGCACTCCTGGCTCTCTTTCTGCTGGGTCACAACTGACCATGAAAACATGAAAAACTGGACACGGTAGCTCCAAGGTCACCTTGCCATTTCTCTTTGGCAAACAGGTTACATGGCAGGTAGTTTGAAGCACTCCTTCCTTCCCCACAGCAGATTCTGCACCTCTCACGAGAAAAATGTACACGTGAAAGAAGACTGAAAAGCTCACCTGGAAGAGAACACAGACTCTCAATCTCTGGTCAACGGTGCCGGGCGCAGTGGTGCACGCCTGTCATCCCAGCAGCTCGGGAGGCTGAGGCAGGAGGATCGTGAGTTCAAAGCCAGCCTCAGCAAAAGCAAGGCACTAAGCAACTCAGTGAGACCCTGTCTCTAAAAAAAATCTTTTAAAAAGGGGCTGAGGATGTGGCTCAGTGGTTAAGTTCCCCCGGGTTCAATTCCTGGTATCAGAAAAAAAAAATTGTCAGTGGTACTTAGTCAGTTTATTTCTCCACTGCAGAAATTCCGGGCATTTCAATTATCGGTAGGCTCTTCAAGACTTCCTGATCATTTCCCCTCATCGTCAGCTGGGTTCTGAATTGTCAGAAGCAGGACCAGGCTAGTCACAAGTGACTCTAAATGTGGAGGGCGGATGTGCAGGTGAAAACAGTCGGTACTTGCGCAGGGTGAGGCCGGCTTCCAAGAAAACCGTAATATGGATCCCGACATCTGGATCTCAGATCATTTCTCATATCCGGAAGTGTTGCTGCTTTTCTTTCGATTCTTTTCCAGCCATCAAAACGTACAAGCCATTCTTGTCTCATGAACCCTATGGAAACAGTCAGTGGGCCCGTGGGCTGCCGTTGGCTGATGATATCTGAGCCAGAAAACAGAATAGGTAATGGGCTCAGAGACAAACTTAACAGGACACATGCAAAACTCGGAGGGGAGATTTAAATGTTTTTATATTTTAATTTTTTGGGGGGTGGGAGGTACCAGGGATTGAACTCAGGGACACTCAACCACTAAGCCACCTCCCCAGCCTTATTTTATATTTTATTTAGAGACAGGGTCTCAGTGAGTTGCTTAGCGCCTCACTTTTGCTGAGGCTGGCTTTAGGCTGGCCATCCTCCTGCCTCAGCCTCCCGAGCCACTGGGATGACAGGCGTACGCCACCGTGCCCGGCTAAAACTTAAATGTTTTTGAAGTCACAAAAGCACCTGAACAGAGAGCCACCAAGTTCTTGGTGAGGAAGATCCAACATCAACAAGATGTAGACTCTTCCACTGTGAATCTAAAAATGTCTTACAACCCAGGGGCTAGGGTGTAGCTCATGGGAGGGCCAGGCTGAGCCTGCTCCAGGCCCTGGTGTGACCCCCAGCAGCAAAAAATAAAAGCTAAGGCCCCGAGGATGGAGCTCAGTGGTAAAGCACTTGCCCAGGACACGGGAGGCCCTGGGTTCAGCCCCCACTACCACAGAAAGAAAAAGGATAAGATGTTAAATTAAAGAGATAAATATGAGGATCTGAACAAAAACTTCAAAAATCATTTTTCTGGAATAGCACCAGTTCCCCTGAAAACAAAGAAGAAGAAAGATTAGATCTGAAAAACTCAGAGCCATAAAAGTCATCTGCTGCCCTCGAAGGTCAGCTCTATAAACGTCAGCAAGTAAGCAGGAGTGGGATCGGCACCTGAGAGACAGAGCAGGGGACGGAGGGTCATAGGGACAAGCAGGAACAAGTCTGCGTCAAGGTGATGAGGGGTCCAACCCGTGCTGGCCTGTCCACCCACACAGCCATCAGGATGATAGAACACGCCAAGCCCAAGCGGGCCAAGTGTTAAACGTAAGAAGCGATCCATTTAACTTAAAGTAGGGGAAGCCTTTAAAAACTAACTTAAAATCCAGAACTTTTTGTAACATCACAAAGTCAAATAAATGCAAACCATTTTTTTCTTGTGAGTTTTTTTTTTGTCATGCGATAAATAGCAAAGGAAAAAGACCCAACTGGGGGGTCGCGGGAGACTGACTTATTTTACTGTTTATGAAAAACAATGACTTTGCCAGGCGCGATGGTGCACGCCTGTATTCCCAGTGGCTCGGGAGGCTGAGGCAGGAGGATCGCAAGTTCAAAGCCAGCCTCAGCAAAAAGCGAGGTCCCCATCAACTCAGTGAGACCCTGTCTCTAAATAAAATACAAAACAGGGCTGGGGATGGGGCTCAGGCGTCGAGAGCCCCTGAGTTCAATCTCTGGTACCCAAAACAAACAAACAAACAAACAATGACTTCCCTTGTTCATTCAATGAACTTCTGTCTAGCCATGCTCCAGACACATAAATATCTTGGGGGCATGTGAGGTTGGTGGTGGGTAGAGGATGTGTTGGGTTTTCAGCTTGACCTGACCACAGTCATCTTCAATTCCGGCCGCCATGACTGAAGGGAAAGCCAGAAATGAAAGGCGGAGACCAGGCAGAGATACACACGAGAGTTCATTTGTCAGAGCTGACCAATAAAGGCCACCTCTCTACAGGAGAGACAGGCAAAACGGGCTTGGGTTCCAGGACTTTTATGGGGCAGGCTCAGGGATTAGAGCCCAGCAGGTCCTAATGGGGTGGTTCAGGGCGGGGCTGGTATGAGGGAGTGGTGGGGCTTTCTCAGAAATGCCCTTGGGTGGGAAAGCAAAACCTTTTTCCTTAAAATGGCGGCTGTCACTTAAGATGGCCGACCAGGGGACTGGGGATATGGCTCAAGTAGTAGCGCGCTCACCCGGCATGCGTGAGGCACTGGGTTCGATCCTCAGCACCACGTAAAAAAAAAATAAGGATATTGTGTCCACCTAAAGCTAAAAAATATATATATTTTTTAAAAAGATGGCCATCCAGATGCTAAGCAAGGCTCTTACAGTGACTGTCCCCATGAGCTCTGGTCTGATACCCAAGTGGTTTCCCCGCATTCTACAAACACCACAACCAGGACTCTGCCTCTTTGATATTCCCTTGAAACCCTTCAACCACGATCTGACTTAGAGGAAGTCACTCTTGTCCTGACCACTATAGAAGCCTCGTCCTTCTTACCCAAACTGGGGGATCCCCTTGTCTTGCTGTCACCCCATGACCACACGTCTGTCAGTAAGTAAGCAATAAATTGCACCCTGCCGTCCTGGGTCTGCCTGCCTCCTCTTCGCAGCCGCTGGTTCTCATACACTAGGATTTGGTTTTTCTAAAAAAGAATGTGGCTGCATTCCCAAAGATCCACGCACCCCACATATTTGTAATATTAAAAAACTTATCTCTGGACATCTGCTTTGGTGCAAGGGAATGTCATTAAATTGCGCACGATCACAGAAAGTCAGACCTGGTCGTTCATTGAGAGTTCACGAGGACGACGGAGATGGAGGACCCAGAGAGACCCCCTTCAAGATGCAAGGGCTTTCTCAGAGCCGGGCAGTGGCTGCCTCTGAGGATGACGAGCCCCTCCAGGAGGGGACAGTCGCCACCACACTCGATATGCCATTTGGGACACAACCCACTGAAAAGCGAACTTGGCACCCCTCAGTCTTCCCCGGGGCCTTGTTCAGATTCACAGCAGGTACCCCCATCTCACATCTATTTCCACGCATCTTGTCTGTCTCCTTTACTGTGGCATCCCGGGACCAGCCTCATGGGTAGCGCCTTAGTAGATCTGTAAGGACGAACAGATAGGCAGACCACAGCCTGCACGGATGGGCGGTGCTCTCCCAGGTGTCTGGCTCTGACTCTAAGGCACTGCTTTTATCACCTGGGAAACCCAGAAGCCACTCCGGATCCCGCGGAGGACGGGGGAGAACGTGTGTGAGGCTGCTCCGGGGAGGTAGGCGCAGCTGGGTACTGGAGTTCACGGCCAGAGAAACCCTCCCAGCGAAACCATGCTATGGTCCCATCAGTAAAAATAGCAAAATCTTGGAAACAGGGCAAGCAAAGAGGTAGTAAAGCAGGTGTTTGTCACCGTGGGAATGACCGCAGCGTTGTGTTTTCTTACCAAGCCACCACCAGGAGTTTCGCAGAGACCACGGGTAGGGTCACCGATCACAAGCCAAAGCAGTGCAACAGACGCTCTCAAGACAAGAGACACTCTCAAGGTACGTGGTGTGCGTTCACCATGGAAAGAGAGTCCAGGAGAAGCAGTGGTGACCGCCCAGTTTGAAAGGTGAATCATGATCTCGGGGACAATGCAGGACATGGCCGCTGGAGGATACGGTCTTGAACTTATGTGCATGCAGGGCTCAACCCCTGCCAGGCTCTCTCAGTGGAAAACCTTCACTGCAGCCTGCTGGGGTGTCGATAGGAGGCGCCCCCCAGAATCTCCTCTGCGAATGCAGAGACAGATTAAATGACTAGATCGTGAGAGCTGCATCGTAAGCAGTGGGGATCTAGTTGACGAATTAATAATTCGAAAGGACTGGTGTACTGAGTGGTAACTGTAGGCAGGTGGCACGTGGCCGGAAGAGGGCCTCTTCTGTGCTACTCCTTCCCTTCCCCTGTTTCCTGAACCAGGGACCGAGCAGGTTTTCCTCCTCCATGCCCTTCCGCCATGATCTGCCTCATCTCAGGCAGAAAAAAATAAACTCCTCCTCCAAGTTGCTCTTGTTGGGTATTTTGGCCACAGTGATGCAAAGCTGACCGGCACTGGCCGGCACGGGCAGGCACAGCATTCTCCTTATCTTACAGAGGCACAAGATCACAGCCAAGTGGCAGAGCTGGAGTTTGAGCTCAAGGAACCCAACTACACAACCCTGGCTCTGGGGTCCTGTGTCCTACGGTCAGAGCACCTGCCTCTGGGGTGGGGAAGAGGGGTCCAACTCAGGACTTTAGAAGCAAGGGTATGGGCCACGGTCTGATCTACACCATCTTGTTCTCCTTGAATTTTTATTGGACATGAACTATCTAATTTTAAAAATAAATTTAACAATAGCCGGGGGTGGGGGGGTGGGGGGGCACGGTAGCACACGCCTATAATCCCAGCAGCTCGGGAGGCTGAGGCAGGAGGATTCCAAGTTCAAAGCCAGCCTCAGCAACAGCAAGGCGCTAAGCAACTCAGTGAGACCCTGTCTCTAAATAAAATACAAAATAGGGCTGGGGATGGGGCTCAGTGGTCAAGTTCTCCTGAGTTCAATCCCTGGTACCCTCCCCTGCCCCAATAAATAAAGCAATAGATCATGTGTTAAGATGTGTAGCTGGAAAAACATGAATGATCCATTTAGAATGGTCAGGTGCAGCAGAAAAGCTTGCAGAGTTACCAACCAGAAGCAGCTTGGGGTTTTGTGCACAAGGAGGACTCACCTACCAGCTCCGAGAAACTTGGAGGTCTGGAGTGGCCTTCTCTCTGTGTCCACCTCCTGGGTGCTACTCTCACCCAGACCTGGCAAGTCTTCCAAGACCAGGCAGTGCCTACGCCTAATGGGCAAAACCAACAGGCTAGCAACACAGAGCCCCTGACCCTGGTTTTGATCTACTTCTGAAGGGTCCCAGGGGAAGTGTCTTTCTTTACCTCAAACATCTTACCCACAAAATATTAATGTCATGGGAAGGCAAATATCACATAATGGGTGACATTTACTGAGGCAACGTGGAGCAAACAGTCAGTGCATAACTAGTGCTATTATTATCTTGGTCTTGACCAAGACTGAAATCTGCACTTGGATTCCAATAAAACTACTGTCCTCTTCAGGGACCATGTGCCTTTTCCTCTCTTCCTCCCATGTCTCCCTCAAAAAAATCATCAGATCCGAGACCTTAATTATAATCAGAGCTTCTAGTAACCCTACCAGGTAGATGTTCCTAGCTCATTTAATGAACAAGGGAACTCACCGAGATTCCTCAGCTGGGGGCGGTGAGGTCACCCCACCTTACTGTGAAGCTAAGGGAGAGGCCTAAGGGAGCTCTCCTTGCACCTTATAGACCACCTTGAGTTAAACACCTGCACTGCGGGGCTGGGGTGTGGCTCAGTGGCAGAGCGCCTGCCTAGCACATGCTAGGCCCTGGGTTCGTCCCACGCACTGCAAAACTGCAAAATCCAAACAACTCACGTTTTTTGCCGGCTCTTCAACAGGTAATGAAATTCCCCAAAGGTCAAAACTGGGCTGAGTCTAAATGACACAATACCTTTATTTTATTCACTCATTTATTTCCGTCAGCCCTGAAACACACAGCAACTATGCAAGTTGCCACCTAAGGACACCAATGCTTTTTTGTATCCTTCCTCTGCTGCAAAAAGTGGAATAACGGTGATACACGGAATCCAAGCTGAAAAGACACCTGGACTTCTTTCTGTGCCTTACCATTTTTTTTAGAACACTTAAGAAAAACATTGGGAACTGTTCTCTAGCTCTTGTACCTGGAATATACTTCAAATGTTCAATCTTGAAATATCAAGTATTATGACCAAAAGACAACAAATATTGAGATATAGTTGGTACAGTGTATCAAATCCCTGGTTCTAGCGAAACATACTTGGTGAGCTGCTGAGCCACCGCTGGACCCTGACGGCTCCACCTGGAATCCTTGCTCGCACTGCTGGGAGAAGTGGTTTTTGCACAACTCTGGAGCACAACCTCACTCACTTTTCCAACAGAAATGTTATTATTGCTACTTAATTGCTATAACACACTCACCTTAAGGACTAAACACGTTCGTGTATAATGGCGTTAGCCGCAGTTTTAATCATTTTTGAACAACTGTATCCTGAATTCCAACCAAGTAAATTAACTTTAGATACCAACTCAGGCTGAAAAGTGGGACCTCACACACTCCCTACTGCACAAAGGAACTGTCAGTCACCATTAACGAGACTCACCCTTCTAAGCTGCAGAACTTGCAATGCAATGCAAAGAGTAGGATTCAAAATGAATACTAGCCACATTCACTCCTAAAATTCTTAGCAAATATAAACAGCTTTAGAAATCTCACATCACCATCTGTGGCAATTCTTTCTTTTTTTGGTACTAGGGATTGAAGCCAGGGTGCTTAACCACTGAGCCATATCCCGCACCCCCCCCTCCCCCCGCCGCCGGCCTTTTTTTGAGACCGAGTCTTGCCAAGTTGCTGAAACTGACTTTGAACGTGTGATCCTTCTGCCTCAGCCTAACAAGTGTCAGGGATTACAGGGATGCACCACTATGCCTGGCCCACAATTTTGTTTTTTAAAAATTTTTAATTGTAGATGGACACAATACTTTCATTTTATTCATTTATTTCTTATGTGGTGCTGAGGACTGAACCCAGTGCCTCACACACGCTAGGCAAGTGCTCTACCACTGAGCCACAATTTCTTAATACATATATTATTGATCCAAGACCAAGTCCCATAACAACCTCTAAGGCAGGACTTGGGTGGCCTAATAACACCACCTCCCACTTGCAGAAGCACCTACCCTCCAGCAGAGAGCCATGCTATGCTTTTCATAGGTCAGGGGTAGCTGGTCTGATATTCACAGACATCTTTGATGGGGTGCTCATACTTGGTAACACAGTCCAACTGCATAATGATCTCTAAGCAAGTCTAGTAGTGTGTACTGCTCTCAACTCCACGAACCTAGCATCTCAGAAACGTTTAGGGATGAACTCAGTACCTTCAACATAGAAAAAGTAGACACAGGACTAGTAAAATTAAGGAATCAGTCAGGGTCCTCCTAGCCCAGTTGCTTTTGACTCACCCATTGGCCAAGCACCAAACTGAGCTGTAATGTTGCAAAATGAGCTAACCCGTGGAGTTTGCAGACTGAGGAAACAGGATTGCTGGCATTTTTGCGCATTTTTAAGTTTCAAAATTGCAGTCTTTAGGAAGGTTACAAATAGACTCAAAGGTCATACATTTAAACTCAAATCTGTTGCTCGATAACTGCTAGAAGGAACAGAAATATGCTCATTAGACAGCAAAGTAGTCAGAAATCTAAGTATTGGTCAGTGGGGAAAAAATCAGTCTTCCCACAAACTCATCTTAAGCAAATAAAATTCAGTGGGGGATGTTAGAGATCAAATATGAAGAAGCTCCCTGCCTGCCACCCAGGGATAGGAACAAAGAATGGAGCTGCAAGTCAACCAACCCACCTCTCCAAGTACCACACCTCCTTCCCCACACACAGGACTCAAAGTGGGACTCAGGAGAGCTGGGCATGCCTTGTGACAATCAGCCAGCAGAAATCCCACATGGATAAATCTGGACTTGGTCAGATAATCAGGCTTAAAATGTCAGGAAAAAGCCCACGACTTTCCAATCAACTCTGCTCCATCTCCCTACTGAACACGCCAAGATCACTTAAGCAGCCGGACTGTAACAGTTACACATCAAGCTTCTCTTCAGAGATCAGAAAATGCTCTTGATCCTCGACTATCTAAGGTGGGCCAGGGGCGGGCAGGGTGAACCAGTAAAAAAAGTCATTCCACACAGGAAGGTAGTCTTCTAATTTATATTTTATTGCATTACGAAAATAATACATTTATTTGGCAAAGTAATCTAGGCTCCAAGTTGAAATAAAATTCTGAAGTGTACTGATTATTTCTTAAATGTGAAAGATGTATTCTAACCAATACATACTAGCATCCTTACGAGGCCAATAACCCAGTAAACCTAATTTTAATAATTCCATATGAAATTACAAGGTGTTTTTCCATTCATCCATTTTATGAGTAGCACAAATCTCCGGAGAACTGACCTTTGTTTTATCAAAATCAATGCATTTAAAAAACTCCTGCTCAGAAGACAATCTGAAGCACTACCCAAATGTTTATTTCCTTTGGTTCTGCAAGTTACATTTTCATCCTTACCATGTTACATTTTTTCACAAATCAAACATTGCAGCAGCTTTAGATTCTGCCCAAGTACCTTTATAAGTGAACTAGTATATTACATTTACATTATTTGAAAAGTTGCTGATTTTACAAATGCATAAATACATGCCTATCTACACCAGCAAAATAAAATACTCTGAACCTCAATGCTTAACAGGCCACGCCGTCCAGCCCCGTACTTTGGGAGGCCTTTGCACACCAAATGCTTCTTACTCCCTGATGGGCAACTCCATCACTCAGGCTACACTCCTGAAAGGTGTAGATGTGGATAAGTACTAAGTGGATTAAATCTACCTAATAATCAACATTTAAAATATAACATTTTCACTAATTTCTGTTCTGCTATATTTCTGGAACTAAAAAGATATATTTTCCAAAAAAAATGTAAGAGAATTTTTGTTTTCACTTTTTAAAAGGGAAGAGTGATAAAGACACATTATATTTATATTCTCTTTCCTCCTTAGCATCTCCAAATTATTTTTACACGTTGGGTTCAAAGACTAGAGCAACAGGTAAACAATCTGTTTAAGGTCAAAAAATAAAATACCTTTAATCACTCAAGCCTTCCTTCTCCATTTCAACTTCCTGATAGCGCTCTGTTCCATGTGTTAAGGAAACGAGCTGAAAAACCAGCCTTTTGAACGGGGCACCAGTCAGCCCGCTGCCTTCAGGCCTGACGTTCTCTGGTGCAGTCATCAAAGTGCACATCTGCACATGTGTGGAGATGTGCAGTCATCAAAGTGCACATCTGCACATGTGTGGAGATTTACTTCCCAATGGCCACCAATATCTAAAGCCAGCTCAACTAGGTTCCCAATTCAATGACAGAAGTATTCCACCCATCCTAAAGAAGATACTCCATCAGCATTCCACAGTTATCTGTATAAACAGCAACAATTTTGATCTATGATCGACATGTGAACATCTAATAAATATTAAAACAATTAAAACTATAGATTAAAATGCAGATCCCTCATAGAGTTAAGTGATGTCATTTTGGTACATTCACCATTATTGTACTTTATTTAATAAAGAAATACATTTGCCCTTGCAAAAATAGCAATTGCAAGTTTACAAATAAAACCACAGACCTCAAAGTCATGATGCTAAATCTTCAACTTATAACGGACAAAAGTAAAGATTTGTTTACAAGTGGTCCATGGCACTATAATTAAAATAAAACATATCAAAAGGTCACAGGAGATTAAAGAATAGGTTTATTGACAATAATTTCATAAATATTCTAAAGAAAATTCCTAAATTTCTAAACTTAAAATGTTTAAAATCTGTTCTCATTGGCAAAATATCCCTCAACAAAATAAAGTAACAGGTCACTATGAATGAAAGTCACATTTAAAATTGCTTCATTTTAACATCATCGCAAAAAATTTTAAAAATTTACAACGTTTGATTCCCCCCTCTTGTTACAGTAAATCAATATTCAGTTTTTAACTATCAGACATATTCATAAATATATCATCGAGCTGCTTGTGAACCTGTCAAGTCAGTCAGTAGTATATACCCTACAAACATACGTGGCGTCCAATCATTTGGGTAATTTTTAGTCATAGCAATTTAAGTAGTCAAAATGCAAAACTTGTGGTTTCCCTCCAAATCACCCAAAGCATATGATACAGTGTGAGAAATTGTTTGCATGTTTTTTATAAGTTCATCTATGTACTTCAGATATCTGAAACTAAAAAAAGGGATTCTTTTGTATTTTGATAAAAATGTACTCGAGTATTTCATAACATGAATATTTATTGCTTCATATGAATACTGTATTGAAAGCCCAAGCATTCAGTTTACACACAGAAATTATACAATTATATACCGCTTCACAAAGGCAGTGAACACATTACACTCTACAAAATCTACTTTACAGAAATTTAAAAATTCTAAATATCAAAAGGTACAGCTGAAGAAACAGGTATAAATTTGGCAGCCAGTAATTTTGACAGGGAAGTTGCAGCTTGCATGACTTTAAATATGTGAATTTGAAAATATTGAGTTTAGAGTAATCATTGTGCTTTGTGTTGATCTGAAAAATATAACACTGGCTGTCGAAGAAGCATGTTCAAAAATATTAATTCACTTCAAAATGTCATACAAATTATGGTGGTTTCTATGCACCCCCTAAAGCTTCAGTCATTTTAGCTCAGGTACATTACTAAAGTAATATATTAATTCTTCCAGTACAGTGGTGTTTCATACCATTGACATTTGCATACTCTAGAATAATTTAGAAAGAAATGTGTAATATTCACAATGTTCAGAAAAGCAAGCAAAAGTTTAAGGAACCTGCCTGGTTCTTCTGAGATGGGCTCGTGTCAGCTTCATAAGCATTCACTCAGGAGAACAGTCAGCTGATGTGTGAACACAATTCCCAAGATAAAGCACATTTTCTCATAAATAATGAAGTCTTTTATCAGGCACCTCTGAAGTATACAAAAGAATTCTAGTTTGAACAGATCTCTTGGAATGTGTTTAACCTGGTATTACAACAGACTTAGATTTCCAGGGTTTCACAGGGCCAGATTTTATGTGAATTACTCAGAAGAGAAAGAAAATGTCTCGTGAAAGAGGTGAACTCAATCATCACCAATAGAAAATTATCCACTGTATTCATCTCTTATAGAAACAGAAAAATATAACATTTCCCCCCTTAGAATTATATATATATATATATATGTATGTATGTATATATGACTTAAAGTTCCATTGTACATAGTCAACCAATAAAACCTGGAAACCAGCATGAAACCCTATAATTCACATGTTAAAATGTTGAAACTATGACCAAAATATGAAATCTGCTACAGCTGTCAGAAAGAGACAAGACATAAAGCTTTCTTGCACATGTATAAACTAAATGTGATAATCTTGAAAGGTTTCCAAAATTGTAATTATAATGTTCCAGTTTAAAAACTTCTAAATTAAAAAAAAAAAAAAAAAAAAAAATCTATACACAAACCACTGATTTGACCAGACACCAAAAAAAAAAAAAAAAAAAAAAGAAAGAAAAAAGGAAAGAGGGAAAAAAAAAAAGGCAAAAACAACAACAACAAAATCCCCAAAAACAAAAACAAAAAAAAAAAAATAGATAGCGGTAAGCAGGACCCAGAGGAGCTGCTATTCACAGTTCTTACATGTACAACTCTTTCAGGATTCACACTTAAAGTACTTTTTAAAGTACTTTAACAACCTGCTTCTCTTTCTCTTGTAAAACTAAAGGTCCACTTTATTACATAAAAGTTTTATACAGTGTAAAACCAGAACTGTATGTAAAATACGGCATCTAAATGTGGTGAAGTAGTCAGTCTTGCTCCATTGGTTCCTCGGGGACTTCGGTGGCGTCCTCGTCATTTTCCATGGAGGATTCTGAGAGAACCTCTCCAGTTTTACTGGAACTGGATCCTACTGATTCTTCTGTCTGGTGGCAGTCAGAACCACTACTTACAGGGCCCGGGGTGTCACTCCCTTCAGAATGTAAATCCTTCTCAGCTCGAGACACAGCCGATTCCTCCACCTGACTCTTCTCCTCAGAGGTCTCCTCGTTCACAGTTAAGGCATCATCAGGTTCTTTTTCTTGATTTTTTCTTTCTGGGATTATTTCTCTCGATGTCATAAAAGACTCTAAAAATAAGCAAATGTTGTTGTAGTTAAATGTATTTTCAAAATACCTCCACAGTCACGTGTCATGAATTCTGATATTCTACAGTCAAATAATTTCCCCTCAAACTCAGCAGCAAGTACACACAGGGGCCAACATCAGCACTGTAAGGAGTTCCATTATGTTAAATTCTTTCAGAAAAACAAGAAAGCACACCCTTCTACAGATGTCTCTAAATACCTTCTTCTTCCTCCTCCTCCTCTTCCTCCTCTTCTGTGCAGTGCTGCTGGGTACAACTACTTTCTTTGTCCTTGTCCTGAGATGATGATGGTGCCTCTGTGTCCTCCGCCAGGACCGAGGCCCCCTCACTGGACGAGGTCTGACTGGCTGTCTCTCTGACTTCCCCGTCTCTGTCAAACCTGAGTCTTTTGGCCTCGTGCTCTTCAGCCTCCACGGCGTCGTCATCTGAATGTTTGTTTTTTATAGGACTCACTGAAGACCCTTCTGATTCAGATGCTGCAGAGTCACTGAAAATGTTGTTTTAAAGTGTCATTAATACTATTTTCCTCAACTTCTACATTCTTTTAAATTGTATTTTAGTGCCAAAGTTACACTGTCATATCTGTTTGAAGAAAAACATCAGAGAATAATTTCAACGCAACCTAAACTGTTCCATGAATGTTTCTCATTAGTGCCGAGTCACCAAGTTAGTGCCACTTTTCTGGGCATTTCCCAGTAAGTTAAACACTGTTAAACTGAAACTAGAGGTCCCCCAGATTTACACACTCAAGTCCTCTCACTTAGTCTTCTTTTTCCCTTGATGTGACAGAGAAACTCTGAAGTAAAATAAAAAGTTCCCTTTCATAACCTATACTAAGAAACTACTCAGAATTTCAATTTCTTTTCTCAAGTAACTTTTGAAAAAAAGACAAAACCTGTATCATGACTACTTTGACTTTCTTGGGACAGAACCTACATTCGATAATCTCTCCCAAATCAGCTGTTTTAATAAGTCTTTTGTCTACCTTACGCTGTGTTAAAGAGAGCCAAAGATCCTACCACAAAACTGCAACCCTGCCTGCCCTCGGTGTCTGCGGAGCCCTGGCTCAACATGGCACACCTGTCTGCACAGCACCACACATGTCCTCCCAGGGCTCCCGACAGCTCCAGTCACTCGCAACTCTGACACAGTGCGAGTCCAGGTAACACGTGTTCTGCTCTACTGTCTAGAGAACAGGAAGGGGAGAGAGTCTACACATGCTTACTACTGACATACTGTTTAATTTCCCAAATATTCTTTTAAAAAATATTTTTATTTTTTAGTTGAAGGTGGCCACAATACCTTTATTTTTATGTGGTGCTGAGGATCGAACCCAGTGCCCCACACATGCTAGGCAAGTACTCTTCCTCTGAGCCACAACCCCAGCCCTCCCAAATAGTCTTGATCCTTGGTTGGCTGGATCCACAAATGTGGAGCCCACAGGTGGGAAAAGCCGACTGTACACTGTGAATGGTAACTGGGTCCTGAAAACCATCAATAAACGTTAATGTCTGGTGAAAACAACCATCTGTTTTTAAACATAGAACACACACAAACCTGTGGTTTCTTTCTTCATTATGTGGTGAGTTTGACTCTTTGCTGTCACTGCTCTCAGGCAAACCGTTGGTTGTCAAGGGGGCGGATAAAGACACCTTTGGTCGGTTCAGTGGCCGGGGTGTTCCAGGCCCATTTATATTAGACCTGTAAGACACACCACCATCATTTCCCCCTTTTGTAAAAAGCCATCCCCCTCCCAAAGGACATTCATAAGAACACATCACATAAGTTTCTGCTTTAACAAATTCAGTGAAGCACATTCTATATCCTCCATAAAACATCCAATTTTAAAAAGTACACAGAGTCTGCTATTCAAATTCAGGAAAATGCAAGCTCAAGTATACAAAAATTGCTAGTCTCACCTATCAGTGTAGCTTGGTGAATTTCCAGGGAACATAACACCATTCATTCGATTTAAACTATTTGAATTGTTTTTCCTACAAGAAAAAAAAAATTTTTTATAAGAACTCTGGGTCTGAAAGGTCTTGTAGGTTTTTAACTGCCACACACCCAGACTTCTGTGGGAACCAATATAAACACACACTGATGAATGCAGGGATCCTGCTAACAGTGAAGGAGACTTCACACAGTTGCCACCCAAGAAAGCAGAAGCAGCTGAGGTTGAACCAATGGTCCTCAGTGGGGGCCACCCTCCCCCACCACCACAGGTGTTGGTGTGGGAAGCATGGACACTTCTGGCCTCAGTGGACAGAGACCAGAGATACTTAAACCTGCAGTTCTCAGGACACCTATGTATAACTAAAACTATCTGGTCCCAAGCTCAGTAATGCCAAGGTTGAGGAAATGTACCCTAAACCAAGTCTTTGCTTCAGGGTATGAATGGCAACAACAACAAATTCTTCTTCACCTGAAGAGGAATGCCATCCAGTGTCTGCTTCAAACCTAGGAGTCATGCCCTACAAGGGCATCAAGGGGCTCTGGTGCCAGGACACCACATAACATCAGCAATATGAGAATCACAGAAGACCGCCCATCTCTTTACTCGTAAAACATATACGTAATATTATTGGTCACAGTCTACTCTGGGGACTGGGTGAGAGGTTCATAATAAAAAAAGTCAGTATTTTAATTATGTATTAAAACATAATAAATAACATTAAAATTAGAAAAAAACTATACTTACTCTGAAGAAGGATAAACACAGCTAACAACCATCACATTCTGCAATAACAAAAATTGTTGATTTAATGAGAGAAAAGAAATACAATATAAAGGTTTAATAATTTGTTTCTAACTTCTCAAAATCACTCTTAGTGGGCTGTTTCCAATAATTCCAGTTTGCTAATAAAAGACAATAAATGGTTAAAAATGAAAACTGATAACAAGAAACTAGTCTTGCTCTCTTCTGAAGACACTCGAGCCACCTACTTAGGGCACGTGTAATGACTTTCCTCATAAAGCAATACCCAATCCAGAGTCACTTTTTTTCATTGCTGTTTTTTTTTTTTTTTTTTTTGTACTTACTTTTATGGTCCCGAGGATGGAACCCAAGGTCAACTAACCACTGAACTACACCCCCAGTCCATATATATATATACATATATATATATATATATATATATTTTTTTTTTACTTCGAGCCAGAGTGACACTAAGTTGCTAAGGCTGGCCTGGAACTTGAGATCCTTCTGCCTCAACTGCCAATTTGCTGGAATCATACACATGAGCCACCACACCCAGCCATCAATATATCCCAAGGAAAGAAACCTGAACCTCTCTTTTTTGGGCAATATGCTTAAAAGAGTAAGTGCTTCTCAGCCCTATAATCCAAATATCACAAAGGAGAAAACCAAGAAAGTGAAGTAACTCGCCCAAGGTCACACAATTATGAACTACTGCAGCCTTAATGTGAAGGCAGGGCACCACCCACCCCGTAAGGTTACTGTGACATCTTGTCTCTTCATTCAGAAATCTAAAAATGTAATTACTAAAGGCCCTTGAGTTGGAAAAATAAGTACTTATGAACCACTGTGGTTTCCTGCCGTTTGGGAATCTTACTCAATTGAGGGCGTAAAGGTTCCACAAAACATTAGCTCAATAAAGGTCCTAAGAACTATTACAAGCCACTATACTGGTTCTGGATTACGATTTCCAGGGTCAAATACATTGATTCTGCCCCTCTCTCTACTCAATACTTACTTTCAAAGATTTCTACCACCAAATTACAATTCTACAACTTGTGAAACAGAGTACTCTAACATTAAAGTTATATATTAAGAGTGGGACGCGGTGGCGTACATCTGTAATCCCAATGGCTTGGGGGGCTGAGGCAAGGGGATCTTGAGTTCAAAGCCACCTCAACATCTTAAAGGTCATTTGTGACAAACCAAAAGCCAACATCATAGTAAATGGAGAAAAGCTAAATACCTAATCTCCAGCTGGAAGCAGTGGTGCACACCTGTAATCCCAGCAGTTTGGGAAGCTGATTTAGGAGGATTTTGAGTTCAAAGCCAGCCCCAGCAACTTAGTGAGGTGCTAAGCAACTCAGTGAGACCCTGTCTCTAATAAAATATAAAATAGGGCTGGGGATGTGGCTCAGTAATCAAGTGACCCCTAGTTCAATCTTTGATACCTACCTGCCTCCAAAAAGTTACATATCATCTGTGGAGCTTTTCAGAACATTAATATGTTAATACATACAATGAATATCTAAGATAATAAGCTGCTCTTTCCATTCCTAAAAAATCAGCACTTCAGGTCCTCCTCTGCCCCTTCCCATAGATCTTTTCCCAAACACAGAATATCATTTGGAAAAAAAAAATTTGGAAAAAACTCAAGATAGACTAGAAAACTCTGAAGAAAAGGTGCCTGAAAAAGATCTTACCCAATGTTCTTTTCTGAAATCTATTAGGCTTCAGTTTAACATAATTCCCATAATTAAAATAAATACCTTTTCTACTCCTCTGAGAAATTTGTCTGTTCCTGTATAGTTTCTCCTTGGATCTGTTAGCAATTCACATAGTCGCTGAATAGTAAAAGGGATACTGCAAAAGAATATAATTTTATAGATTGAGGTCATCAGTTACCAAGAAAACAAGGATACTTATTTCGGTAGCTAAAACTTTGAGTCACTCATGTTAAGCTACAAAGGGAAATGAAAGGATGAGTCATTTATAAGTAAACAATAAGCACACCTGTTCTATACTTTAAGGTGAGACGTAATACAAAATCAAGTTACAATGCATTTACATACAGAAACTTTTCCTCATTCCCCTGCATACGAAGTTTGAGAAAAGTATCAATGATTTAATACTAGACAGACTAATAAAACACATCATTCCAATGAAAAAGTATTTTAAATATGATTCTGCTCAATGTTACAAGCTTATATAAATTTTTCCTACACGTTTAATCGCTTAAAGTATACACAAACATACTCAGGATTTTGTTAAGAACCACAGTTAACCACTAAATGCTTTCACAATACATTTTTCACTTGATCACAGCAAATACAAAACTGACATAACATGGAGCCAGAATCATTTTATAAATATCAAGTTTGAGCTCACATTTACTTCCAGTATTCATCAGAATTACAACTGAACAGCAGAATGGTGAGGACAAAAAATGACAGATAGGGCTATAAAGTACAAACACACATCTCTGGACTTCAGTATTTGCCACACACATCTATTCATTCTCTTTGGGGGAAAAAACCACAAAAGCCTCAAATGAATAATCAACATTCACGATGTCATTTACTTCTCCCAGGCAGTTTGACCAAGGATTCCCCATCAAGGTAAAGCAGCTAGTGAGAAGTAATGGTAGGACTCAAATCTAGCTGCCCTCATGTCCAGTCCTACATCTTTTTCACCGTACCACATATATTTAAAAAATAAAAGTGTTTATTTTCTAACTGCATAAACTATACTCGGTTCTCATATTCTTAGCATCATTTTTTATGTTCTCTGTATATTTAATTTATAATAAATTTTGAAAAATGTTATTCACAGGAAAACAATGTATCAGTTATCAGGTTAAGTCCAAGAATCAGTCTTTTCACTCAATTAGCATTCAAACCTGAGCCAGAGGAAAGGGTACAAAGTAAAAGATTAACTATTTTCCTGATATCAAAAATATCTAGAAGCAACTAGAAATACAGAAATGTAACAATATTTAGTATTAATTTATTAATATTAATAATTGGTATTATTAACATTAAATTCACTTGTCACTGGTAGAAGAAATTTCTCAGAGTTTCTGACAATATTCTGAAATCTCTTTTGCAAATCTACTCAGTGTTAAGTACACTAAAGAATCTTTTAAAATGGAGAAGTACAAAGCACACCAACAGCCTTACTAAGAACCAATCAGTAACTTTTCACATCTTTTTTGGTTCATTCCTATCAATACAAACTACAATTACAAATCTATAGTTAATACAAAAAGCAACAACACCAATAAAAAAATTTTAAGCATTTTCCCCAAGCTGCATATAAAAACAAACATCAGTTCCTCAATTGTCTGTCCCTTCTTGTACTCATTCGGCTAAAAGCCTAAGGACGGCCCTCGTAATAAATATTACTATCATCAATAAGAAATTTATCTGTAGACGAAAGGCACTATCAGAATTTCCAAGTATTAGAGGTATATACCTGTTCATTGGCCCCTCTTCTGTATCACTGCTCTTAAAACGTTAAATACATGTAACACCACACCTAAGCTATTCTCACTATTTACAGTAATATTATAATGAAGAGGGCTTATATATTATTTGAAATATGAAGAATAGCACCAAATGGAGCTTTGGTTGGTACTTAACCAACACATAATTTAATATTATCCAACTAAAATTCTTTCCTATACCATATTCCCATTCTTTCCTGAGGTATTTTCTCTTAAATAAAAATTAACTTTACCATTTGAGTCCTTTTAAACTTCCTGTTTAAAATTTACAGTTTGGGCTATTTCTGTTGATGAATGTGTGTAAAGTCAAGGCCAACCCTGCTGCTGGAAGTCTGCGTGTATATGCCATGGTGGTAGCAGCAGCCTGTGATCAAGTGGGCTGGTACTGCTTCACCCAGTTTCCAAAAGATGGCACTGGCACACCAAGCAGTACTCTTCCTCACCCAGACTGGCTGGACACAAATTCACATTTCTTATAAATATTTCAGCCCTAGGAATATTAAAACAAAATGCACTGAAGTCTCATGTTACATACAGTTTGTACTTTTTAATGTATCCTATAAATATAAAGGCCACTACAAATCAGAAACACCACACGGGCTCTTCAGCAGAACATGTAAGTAATCAGACTGATGATGATAATAGCTAATCAAGTTCATACACACTGCTATGGAATAAACTGCATGCCAGGAGAACATGCACAAACCTGGGAACAGTTAATCCAAGGGAGGCCATTAAAAGATGTAAAAATGCACATACACCATGGC
Source organism: Marmota flaviventris (assembly GCF_047511675.1). NCBI lineage: Eukaryota > Metazoa > Chordata > Mammalia > Rodentia > Sciuridae > Marmota > Marmota flaviventris. The sequence goes on along the minus strand of NC_092517.1, from coordinate 4,247,763 downwards.
CGTATGAAAGGTGCGTTTTCTCTGACTTGCAGTAGAAAGCATATGGAAATGCTAAGTCTTCTCCTAATAAAAACCACTAGTTAAAAAGACACATGAGTTCAGAAAAATAAAGAGCAAAAATTGGGTTGGGTGCTATCTGAAAACATGCATGCCACTCCCCCTCAATAAAGTATGAAGCAGAAGCTAGAATGGGAGTGGACAGGAAAGGACGTTCACTAGCAAAGGTGTAAAGTAACTTACTTCAAAGAAAATACTTAGGGTTATTTAAAATGAAATCTAGTCAATTTCTTCTGCAATGATATATTGGCTTATCTGCTAATAGGAAGATGAAAAACTGGGTGTGTATGAATCTGAAAAATTTGCATGACTAGCTAACATTTCAACTTATATTCTTATTTTATATATGTGTGTGTGTGTGTGTGTGTATATATATATATATATATATGCATACATACCTATATAAGTCAATAAAACATTTTTTTTAAGTCATTAAGTAAAGGATCCAAGAAGAAATGAGTTCTCAAATGGCGTTACTCAGAACTGCTATAGGAAAACCGTTGAGCTATAAAATGAGTTCTCAAATGGCGTTACTCAAAACTGCTATAGGAAAACCGTTCACTTTCAACGTACAAAGTATAAAGTAGGTTTAAAAACAAACAATAACCCGCCAGCCCAAGGTGAATTTACCTCTAAGTGTTCGTGTTCTTCTGGGAAACAGGGACTACTAAGTGCTGTTATGTAATGATCATGAGGCCCAAGTATGACATGACATATGCAAGTCATTTAACAATGCCTAAAATATCTTAGAACGTGCTCAGTAAATAAATCTTGGTCCTATCATAACCCTGATCCCATCCACATCTAATGAAGACTGGAGGAAGGCACAAATTCTCCAAAGACCAACTGGGGAAGAATAAAGCCCAAAGCAGAACTGTTTTATAATTTCAAGAAAAGCAACTACCATTACGAAACAAGACCATGCTTTTTATATTAGTTATATATTTTCATTTGAATTCATTGTCCCCATTTATTTAATAAATACACAGACCCAAGCCTCATATATCTAAAAGCTTTGGAAATGCTCACTCCACAAAGCTATTAAACATCAGAGAACCATACCTAAGCATGAAGTAGCACCTCAGTGCTGTTTTTCAAAGAGAAATTCTAGGGGATGGGATGTACCTCAGGGGTAGAGAGCTTGTATAGCAAGGGCAAAACTCTTGGGTTTGATGCCTCAGTACTATAAAACAAAACATGTAATAAAGACCAGGAAAAGATAAATTTTAAACAATGAGGCTAAACACCATTAAACATATCATTCCTTGTTAAATTTTAACCTGAGAATATAATTTGACTAAATTTATCTTAAGCTGTTTGATGTTTTTATTACTCACTATAAAAATATGTAAATTATCTGATTATATATCAAGGAATTCAACTGGAAAGAAGAAAAAGGAAAATGCACATCTCATTCGGGATCTAAGATAAATCAGGCAAACTTTTGGTGCAACTTTACTCACAAAAAAAAATAAAAATAAAGGAACATAAAATATAACAGACGTTATCAGAGTAAAAATCTACAAACATATTCTGACTAGTCTAACATTGGAACTTAACTATTCAAGTAGAAACTAACTCAAATATCTCTGTTATCAAAAGCTTATGAAGCCCCCTATTAGGGGGCTGGGGTTGTGGCTCAGTGGTAGAACACTTGCCCAGCATGTGTAAGGCACTGGGTTCGATTCTCAGCACCACATATAAATAAATAAAAGTCCATCAACAATTACTAAAATATTTTTTAAAAAAGGCTTCATAGGTTTACAGTTGTGTTTATTCTTAAGTCACAAAAGTCAGAAAGCTTGGAACCCTTTAATGCTATCTCTACTTGGAACAATATGCTCTTTCTGTACCAAGGTACAGAACATGAACACACACACACACACACACACATTCATACACAAGTATTTTACAACTCAAACCAAATGTCAAGAATTCTGAGACTCACTTAAATGTCATCATGAAAGGACAAGTATAAACGATTTAAGAAAATGAAGGCTAGGATTTTGTCAATAATTTGGAAGCAATCCCAATGTTGCAAATCAACTGCACCATTCCATGCCCCAAAACTAATCTATGGTACTGTCCAAGTTTTTAATCACGTGAACCATCTCTCAAGAATGCCTGCAATAGTCTAAATTGTTGTTTCATTTGGATTAAATATAAATAAAAGTTAATTAGTTTTCTGCTAGTTCCTGCTTTTCAATTTTGAGAATTTTATTAGATGGGCTAGGGCTGTGTAGTTCAGTGGTAGTGCGCTTGTCAGCAGGCACCAGAGCCTAAGTCCAGTCCCAGCCCTTCAAGAAAGTAACTACTAGAGAAGAGTACCACACATCAAGAAAGGAGGAATGGATGCTAGATAATGCCAATTCTTAACCAATTACACAAGAAAGAAATGAGTCAAAGCAGTCAGAAAACAAAGGAATGAAAGGCTAAGGACCATTCTCTCAGTCGCTGAGAAATCCACAGCTGACTCCAAGACAAACATACAAAACTCAGAAAAACTATGTTTTAAATCTGTAATTCATAAAGTATGAAAATCAAGTGTGTGTGTGTGTGTGTGTGTGTGTGTGTGAGAGAGAGAGAGAGAGAGAGAGAGAGAGAGAGAGACAGACAGACAGACAGACACACGCTGGGGACTAAACACAGGCAGGGCCTTGTGAAAGCAAGGCAAGCACTCTACCAACTGAGCTCTAGCCTCAGCCCTGTTCTTTTAAAAGTTCAAAGTGGCACCTCTTGGGCACAGAAACGTTCAAGACACTCAATCATGGAAATGATGTTTAGCGCCAAGTCAACTCTGGCTGATCATGAACATTAGAATAACTAGAAAAGAAATCTGGAAGTCGACTGGACACACACACTGGGCAACTTTCCCACACTCTCCTAAACACACAGCGACACCATTTCTGTTTGCCACTCAGGTGAAAGATTTTAGAAAGATCACAGCTGAAAGAGCAGTGTCAACTGAGAGCAGGATTTAACAGGTTAACTCACATTCATCATTCTCCCTTCCAAATAACTTGAAGATGGTTTAACTGCCAGGACTGTGAGTTACTTTCTCTACCCTTCAAAACCCCTTTCTGAACGATTAGCTACCAGCAGTTAGTTCCTAAATTACACACATGATGTCTGAGGGGAAGAGTTTCAGGGGGCGTGGCCTTGGTCTGAGTCAATGTGCCCTCTCTTCCTCCTCATTGCTCCAAGCAGAGGGCAAAAAGAGGCAATAAAGATCTTGTAACTGACCATTCCAGTAAAAATGTTCATTTTGTTTATTTTAATTTTTGGTGTTTCTTGCCTAAAAAGCAGTAACTTCAGTTCTGGGGAGTAGCTATAATCCATCTTTTCCTATAATATTTCAAAGTTCAAAAGTAATTGGAGGAGGGGCGACTGGGGATTGAACCCAGGGGCACTCGACCACTGACTGACCCACATCCCCAGCCCTATTTTGTATTTTATTTAGCCTCACTGAGTAGCTTAGCGCCTCGCCTTTGCTGAGACTGGCTTTGATCCTCCTGCTTCCCAAGCTGCTAGGATTATACACTTGCATCACCACACCCAGTTTCAAAAGTATTTTAAAAGGACAAAACAATGACTTTAAAATTAAAAGAACTTAAGCATTTGTTTGTGTAATTATTCAATGTCCTATAAAACCAAATACAAACAGAACCCTTCCTTCCTATACCTATCTGTTGAGTAAGGACTAGGCTTGGGTACTCACTCTCCCAGGCCTCCCCTGGAAGGTGCTAGCCCCTTCCTCCAGGAACCTACCACACCAGCAAACAGGAAATTGGAAAACCTACTGGCAAAGAGGAAAAAATTTTTATCTGACACTGTACTAAAGTAATTTTGAGTAATGGATAAGCTTTTTGTGGCCAAATACTATGAAGAATTTAATATAGTGCCTTTACAAACTAAAGGCAAAAACAAAATAATAAAACAAACTTAAAAATAAGAATCAGCAAAAGAAAAAAGGGATTATGAAAGAGCAATTCATAAAAGAGCTTCTAGCACATAAAAAGGTAGTTACACCTACAACCAAAGAAACAAGTACAAAAACATACCCAGAATTCCAATATCTGCATTTAATACTCATGGAAGCATAAATGAACACATTGTGAGGTAGAGTACTTAGAGTTTCTTAGAGTACTAAGAAAAACTTCTAAAATTTTAATTTATTATATATGACAACAGGATGCATTACAATTCATATTACACATATAGCGCATAATTCTTCATGTCTCTGGTTGTACACAAAGTAGAGTCACATCCTTCGTGTCTTCATACGTGTACTTAGGGTAATGATGACCATGGCATTCCAATCTTTCCTACCCTGTGCCCCCTCCCTTCCAATCTCTCCCCTTTTCCCTCTAGAGTTCATTTAATCCTCCCATCCCCCCTCCCTGCAGCATATTATGAATTAGCATCCTTTAATCAGAAAAATCATTCAGCATTTGTTTTTTGGGGATTGGCTAATTTTACTTAGCACTATATTCTCCAGCTCCATCTACTCACCTGCAAATGCCATGATTTTACTGATAAATTAAATTTTAACTGAGTACATGATCTTATCTAACAATTATAATATAAGTCACAAATACCAATAATCATATAGATATATTCAGTACGTGCCATTCACCAACAAAAGACATGAATAAGAATGTTCACTGTAAGCATTGCTCATTAAGGTCAAAATATAAATGCCCACCACCAACAGGGACGGGGTGAGTAAACTGTGGCCTTGTTGCTATGAGGGAAAACAATGCAGTCCCTTCAATTAAGTACACAGAAGTTGTACTGATTATAAAGAAGATAGCAAAACTCTTCCAAAAGGAAACTACAACTAGCATGTAACATGATTTCATTAGATTTTTTTCTTTGGGTATCTACTTCTACGACATTGGGGATCTATTTAAAAGTATGAACATATACCACTTCTGTAATTTCAAACTTAACCTATTACAAATACAAAGGACACCCTCAAAGTGTTTTAAAAAGAACCAAATGTTTCTTAAGTATTTTTTAAAAATTAACTTATAAGTTAAATTAAATTGAAAAGCTTATAGACATGTTTTAATATAACACAAAGTAAATATAAAGTGACAGTTCTTAACCTATTACTGATTAAGACTTAATTTCTACTTGATTAGGGTAAACAAGTCATAAACTGTCATCCTGAAAAAGAGAATTTAAAAAATTTAGGTTCAAAATACTCAGCTCAAAGTTGAAAAAAGTTTTAAAAGCAATTATGTTTAAGTATGCTTAGGAATTTAATGACTGTTCAAATCATTTTCTGAAGTAGATGAACTGCTTGTTTTACAACTAAGAAACTATAAATATTTAGATTACTGAATAATCTACATACGGCATCTCATCCAACTTCATTTTAAAGTATTAAAAATGATATTTGCTATTACTAATTCAGAATCACAAGTAAATTAACTTAGTATTCTATTCACAAAGCTGTGGTATAATTTGACTTGTTTCACTTTACGTCTTATTCATAGTAGCCACAATTTATTCAAAAGAAAAGTCACTATAATGTCTAAATACTTTTTATTTGTATTTACAAATATCTCAAAAATATTCTTATCTTGAACACATTACAGTTCAATAATAAATCTCATGCAACGTATCTAATACATAGAATATGGCTTCTTCTAGATATGTACTTTTAAGAAAAACAGTTTTAATTCAAACTGGTAAGGAAACACATGATTACACAATTTCAACAGGACATAAGGGTGCTCAGTCTCAGCCCTGAGGCAAAGGCTAGACCACAAACCTCAAAGACAAAGCCATGACACCTGCTAGCCCCAAAGTCAATGAATAAGCGTCAGACATTTAAAGCAAGATTCCTACAACTTAAAAAATTAAGTTACATGACATTTAGTCAAAAAATTACACTTTCTTACTTAAAATTCCATGTAATTCAAGCTATTTATGTTATCTAAAATTACAATCAAAACCATTCAAATAAAACCTACCTCTAAATCATTTAATGGTTAGCAGAAATACAATTTATTACACTTAGTATTGTCATTCCACACTCCACCTTGTTCACATCAGACAAAATACAGCACAATTCAAATTAACATACACTTCCTCCCCTCAATAAAGGAAAACCTGAAAATATGAAGTTCTAAAAGGAAAGAATTTAAAATGACAGAATATGAGACTCAGCATTATTTTTAAAAAGATCACCTTTATTTTAGTTAGTGCCTGTGTCTTCAGGGTTTTTAATGTTTTACAAAAGACTAAAAATGATTACTTGCTAGGAAAGAGAAAGGACTCAAAAATTACCAAATAAAAACTGATAAGTAGAATAACTTTATAAATTGATATTTTTCATTTTTAAAAAATGTGGCTTCTCTTAATGATACACAAGTTCTGTACTATGTATACAGACTTTTAATTCCAAATATACTATGGTAAAGAAAAAAACATGAAACCATTTCCTGATAAATAAATATTTCCATTGTGTTATACCTAATTAACTAATATTCATTAAAAAATTGGTTAAAAAATACTTTAAGGCTGTAAGCATTTTCAGTACCTGTAAGCTAAAAATCCCCAACTACTTACTATCAGTTGCTAGAGACATAGAATTCTAATATATAATCAATTATAAAATTATGACATATCAAAACTAGAAGAAAACAAAATTAAGTCCTGCTAAAAATGAAACCTTTAAAATAATATTAAGTGCATACCCATTAAATCCAGTGACAATTTTCAGAATTCTTTCCTTCATTTCATCAAAGGGAATATATTCGACATTAGGATTAGGAGGACCTCTTGGTTCAGGAGCTGAAGTTCTGAAATCATCCATCACTTTCTCCAGTTTGAAAATAAAATAGCCTTTAAATTGAGACCATTGAATCCTATAAGCAAAACAGGAAACAAAATATATAACACCATGTAACTTCAAAATTCTTGGAGTGCAAAGCATAAACCCAGAATACACTAACTGAATGAAATTCAAATGAAAGTATTACTGGGAATGACTTTGCTCAAAAGCATGCATCAAGCATGATCAACATGCTCACAAGCTCATATCCTATTCTACACAATTCCCCAACTCCTCTGACCAAACAAAACCAAAATCCGTGTAAGAATTTTGAAATGCACTAACTCTGGAAGAAAGCCAACAGGGTGTTAGGTTTTTTGAGTATTTGAAGTTTGATTTTGACTCTCCCAAAACAAAAGCAAGCAGGGAGGTACAACTACTCCACTTAAGACAGGTCAGAAAGTAATTTATACCATAATCTCACAGCATCCAACAATAATGCTCCCATTTAAAGGTTTCTAGTCTTTAAACTGTTAAATAACAAGTTTTATTTTTTCATTTCTTTGTAGTGAATATTTTCAGGCTCATTTGTCATGATATATGTTTACATCATTGATATCCACTCACTCAGTGTGACTTAGTAAAAATACATTATTACCTATATTGATTTTTTATTGTTAATATACAGAATTAACATAAGCACTTTTTAATTCTTTTCCCCCCTCAAACTTCAATACTAATAAAAGAGGGAGTTTTATGGTGACTCCTGTATGAATACCTAAATCCCAGGGGATGCCAAGTCAGGGGTGTCCCTATTTCCCCAAGCAGACAGCACCACCATCAGCAGATCCATTTCTTACACTGATTACACAGAAGTAACGGCAATGCTGCTAACCTGTGACACTTCTGTCCCATCCAGCACCCCAACAAACACTAGGACAGCAGTTTCCAAAATGTGGTCCAAGAAATCAACACTACAGCTGTTAAGAAAAAGAGTTGCTTTCCCACTATGTATTTTTCCCCAGTTCTTTTTACTGTTCCAACTGGTTACCCATGACAGCAGAATGCACTGTAAATCACTGTACACGAACGGAGCACAGCTTCTCATTTCTCTGGCTGTACACGATGTACAGTTACACCGTGATGTACAGTCATACATGTACCTAGAATAATGATGTCCCTCTCATTCCACCATCTTTCCTAGTCCCATTTCCCCTCCCCTCCCCTTTGCCCAACCCAAAGTTCCCCCATTCTTCCCATCCGCCCCCACCATTATGCATCAGCATCCACGTATCAGAGAGAACACTGGCCTTTGTTTTTTAGGGATTGGCTTATTTCACTTAGCATAATATTCTTAACCCCATCCACCTGGCTGAAAATGTCATACTTTTATTCTTTTAATGCTGAGTAATATTCCATTGTGTATATATACTACAGTTTCTCTACCCATTCATCTATTGATGGACAATCTAGGTTTAGCTATTGTAAATTGGGCTGCTATAAACACTGATGTGGCTGTGACCTTTGGGTATAGATGGAGGAGTAGGTTGACATCTGTGCTGATGGTGCCAAGAAAGGGTGGGGGTAAAGGTGATGTCAATTTAGCATCAACCAAGACAGGGAACAAGACTGAACTAGTGGTAGTACTCATTGTACTCTTTACCACAAATTCATTGTGTTAATTATTATTATTATTATTATTATTATTATTATTATGTGTGTGTGGTGCTGGGGATTGAACCCAGGGCCTTGTACATGCAAGGCAAGCACTCTATCAACTGAGCCGTATCCCCAGTCCTCATAGTGTTAATTAAGGGGGGAAAAAAAGGGTTTCATTTAAAAATGTAACAAAGAAAAACTAATTTCATTGAATACGCATCTTTTTAGTATTCTATGCATCAAAATCATAAATGCACACACAGTGCATATGTGCACACTACCTACCAAAGTTGCATGGAGGTCTTGGGAAACAACTCTGTACAAGAGGACCATCTAAGCTACCTGCTCTTTTTCACAGAAGGCCATTTCTACATGGAAGAACTACCACAAAGCCAGTGCTTCTTCAAATGAGGATGTGTGTATGGGTTTCTCAAAAAGCACCGACTGAAGTGAGCTTGCCATTTCAAGAGAAACTGACAAGATTCATTGTGAACAATAAAACTTAAATTTCTAAGCCAGAAACTCAAAGTCTGGGAAATTAAAAGTCTGGGAAATTTTTATTCTTCACCATGAGCTTGGAAAGTTCCTGATATATTCCCCAAATCTTCTAAAAGCAATAAGTGTTGACGTAAAAGTAGCACCAAAAGCATGAGAACAATGGACCAGTTTCTGTTTGGGTGGATGAAAACATTCTGGAAATGGCTGCTATGGATGGCAAAACAACACTGTGGTTACATCAATAAAATTTATGGTATGTATGTTTACAATAAAAGTCTTGAAACAGGCAAAAAATTGATTAGGCATTTCTCTAAAGTAGTTATGTATGAAGCATATGAAAAGATATTCAGCACTGTTATCTATTAGGATGCAATGCAAATCATAAACACTGTACAATGAGATACCAATTACAACCCCCAGAGGGGCTATAACAAGAGATGAACACATGTTTTCGTGACAAAGTGAAGAAACTGGAATGTCATACATTGTTGTTGGGGATGTGGCACTGCTTTGGAACATACCTGGGCAGTTCCTCAAAAGATTAATGGGTGAGCTGATATGTGATCTAACAAGCTCACTCTAGTAAGCGAACAAATTATATGGTATGTAAATGTTACCACAATTATAAAAGAGCCTGGTGAAGAAGATCATTAGAAGCTACCTGTATGAAAACTTTTTTCCTCCTTTCTCTAATTTGTTTTCAAATGGGGAATGAAGTTTAAAAAGGAAAGGGAAATTTGAGGTTAAACAAGGAGAAATGGCCAAGTATACTGGTGCAGGCCTATAACCCCAGCTACTCAGAAGCTCAGGCTGGAGCATACCAAGTTCAAGGGCAGCTTGAGCAACTTAGCAAGACTGCTTCAAAATAAAATTTAAAAGATGGGTCTGGGGAAGATGTAGCTTACCAAAATAGTGCTTGCCTAACACATGTGAGGCCTTGGGTTCCATCTCCACCACTACCACCAAAAACAAACATACATACATACATTCATATATATCTCCAAATGCTTTCTAAAATTTATCTAAAAATTGTATAAGATTTCCCATATTAATTTAACTAATACCAAAAAATGTAAAACTGAAATAAGCCTTATACTTTACATTTCAAGTTAAAATTTTTTCTCTTTCTTTGAAGGTTTTTTTTTTTTTTTTTTTTGGAGGGGGGCAGGTGGAGAACAGGGATTGGACTCAAGGGTACTTAAACACCTAGCCCATTTTATTGAGACTGGGCCTCACTAAATTGCAAGATCCTTGCCTCAGCCTTCCAAGGTACTGGTATTACAAGTGTGTGCGAACAAGGCCCAGCTTTTCTTTACAGTTTAACACATGAAATCCCAAGTTGTCAAATTATGTGAATATTTCAATGAAATCAACACCAGTGTACATAAAAACAGGCTGGAGACCATAATCTAGACTTTACACATTTTATTTATATTATTATATCATAATTATTATACTAACAAATTACATACAATATTTGTTTTTATAAGTGCTTCACACCTGGGACCAAGGGACAAAATAGGTTAATAACTACCCACTAATTTATAATTATAAAATTTATAATCACAAAATTTATAATTTTATGAATTCAGATTACCTTATACACAAGGATTCCTTTCCTCCCCTATTCATTTGGTTTAATAATCATGGTATCCAAGAAAACACACATTAATAGGATAGCCAGATAAGAAGGAAAATTATGAGGGGCTTCAAAGACTATGATACTAAGTTATGAGACAGGAATTAAGTCCCATAAACTGACAAATTATGTACACATTGTATTTAAACTTTCACAAGTATTAAAGTTAGATCGAAAGACACAATTAATGTGATACTATGCTATATGCCAATTTTTAAAAGAGCCTCTAGAACTCGAGGACCCATTTTTTTTTTTTGTTGGAGTACAACTATTTGATGAAAACAAAAACAGAAAACGCTTCCCTAAAAAGTATATAGAATTTAGGAAAACAGGTCACGAGGCGATCAACTAAAAATTTGCTAATAAAAATGATTTTCTTAATAATGTACTCAGTAGAGGAAAAGAGAAAACAAATCTTAGTTTTCAATATGAAAATGAAATTATTCTAAACAGATACTTATGAGATTTTCAACTTCAAATAAATTTCTCTCTATAAAATATTTTTCCTAAATAAAACACATATTCACAACTTAAATCTACTTTGCTGAAATACCTCAAGAATTTACTGAAACTCATTACCCATTAACTTTTCAAGAAATCCCTCCCTTTGCCTCCTTTTTTGTTTTTTCTCTTCTAGGAAAGCAAAACTCCTAACTAATAAATATATCTTCCTGCTAAACACCATACCGAGCTCTTCTTTTCTTCTCCACAGGAACTCATAAGTCTATATTAAAATGTTTCCCTAACAATTAAAAGATTAAGATATTTTTCAAAGGCTCCAGGACAGACGGATCTATCTTTTCTTCCCCCAGCTGATTCTACACTGTGGTGGCCAGTGGCCACAACATTAATTTACTGACTCTAGACTATTTCAATCTATTAAGATTATTTTCTGGGCTGGGAATGTAGTGCAGTGGCATAGCACCTACCTAACCTGAAGAAGCACCTGGGTTCAAGCCCCACCACCACCTCAAAATTAAACAGCCAAGACAAGTAAGTAAATCTCTGCAATCAGCCCAACTGCATTCCACAGAGAACTGAAGGGAGGCTAAAGTGAGAGCAAGCAGGAGACCAGGAAAAGTCCTACTACCAGTTAATACTCCAAAGTATAGTGAATACTGCACCATCTGTAAACAAGGAAGGGGAATAGGAGATTGAGTGAAAAAAGAGAAATCTGCAGGAGCTGATCACTCATGAAAGGTGACAAGACTTATAAAATAATCTCTAAAAGGAAGAGATTTGAATTAGGAGACATACAACATCAGAGAATTCAGACTAAAATTATGGCTGAGGCGAGCAAATTTCAAAAATTTAATCTGATCACTGGATTAAATAAGATTGGCAAAAAAGCAAAAATAAAAGAGAATTGCCTGCACAAAATTCTGACATTGTTTTAAAATAATAATCTGAAAACACAAATGAGCTCAAAAAAACATTTACAAGGAGAGACCCAAACAAGAGAAGTTTCCTCCTACATTATCATATTGTATCACATAATATTTTATTCCCTGAACTTAAAGGGGACTAGGTTCTACCCCCATGATATCAAAATCCTTCAATGTAAGGCCAGGCACAATGGCACACACCTGTTATGAGGATCACAAGATCAAAGCCAGCCTCGGGAACTCAGTGAGACCCTGTCTCTAAATAAAATACAAAAGAGGTCTGGGGATGTGGTTCAGTGGTCAAGTGCCCCCCAAGTTCAATCCCTGTACTACTCCCCACCCCCCCCAAAATCCTCCAATGCTCATGGCTCTTATATATTTGCATGTAACCTACAAACATCTCCTGTATGGTTTCAATCACCTCTAGATTACTTATACTAACTGATACAATGCAAAGGATATGTAAATCACTGTTATACTGCACTCTTTAGAAAATAATGACAAGATAGTATCTGATGCTTATGGTTCTGTATTTAACAACATACCTTGAATTTATTCATCATTACCTAAGCTAGTTCCTTCTTTTTCTGGCTGAATAGTATTCCATGGCAGAGCAATGAAGTGAGAGGGTTTTAACAGTATGTTCTAAATCAGATAGTAGAGAAGAATAGATTGTTCTTTGGAAAAGATAGTGATTAAACTGTAGGTGGTTAACAGAAAAAAAAATAATAATGACAAGAGAAAATATCCAAAGGCTTCACACCTGTGGATTCAACAAATCAAAATAATTCAGGGGAAAAAACTGCAGCACGCACATGCACACATCTGGATTCACCTGTTATCACACAAGAACCTACCCAAGGCTTCCATCTATCTACACACCAGGTTCTCCATTTGTTCCCCTGCTCAAGAGCTGTCACTTAAGCTGTCCTCCACCTTCTCCTGTAAACATCTACATCAACTTCCTACAGATCATTCCCATCGTATAATATTGCTATTTTTCCCACCTTAAAATTTCTTTACTCCTTCTTCCCTCCTAGTTTTCATAAAAATAAAATTTCCTCTGTAATAAAACGTCTGTAAAGAGCTCCCCCTCCCAGTACCTCTCAAATCCACTCCAACCAAGCTTTCAGCCCCATTGCTAACCCTAATCTGCTTGATCCAGGTCACCAACGACCTCTATATTGCTCTACAATTGATGGTCAGTTCTTGTACAGCAAGTGGCTCTAGTTAATTATATACAGTTGAAGGATTGCTGCTCATTACTCTCCTGGGTTTTCTTTAATCTCCTGAATCTTTTCTGCTTGCTTTTCTGTTTTCCCCAAATGTTTAATGCTGCAGCATTTAAAAGCTCTATCTATCTATATTTGGTGATCTCAGTGAGTATGGAGGTTTTTAATACTATCCATATCCCCAGACTCATATCTTCAACCACCCACTCCATGTCTCCACTTGGCCAACTAATACTCAACGTGTCCAAAACAACTCCTGACTGTTCCCACAAATTGCTCCTCTCACAGGTATGCCCCTCTCAGGTGTGATGAAATGCCACTCTTCTGGTTGCTTAGGCAAACTCCTGAGTCACTACTCCTTTCTTTCTCTCACATACCACACCCTGTCAGGAAATCCTATCAGGTGTGCCTTCAAAATATATGAAGAATGTGACTAATTCTTACTACCTCCTGCTACCACTTAATGCAAACATCTCTCATCCCTTAATCTGAATTCAAATAACACCTGCATAGCACTGGGTGCAGTTTAGTGGTAGAGCAAATGCTTAGCATGCACAAGGCCCTGGGTCTAATACCCAATATGAAAAAAAGAAAATCAGAAGAAAAAATAAAATGACCCATGTCTGGCTCACTTTACCTAAAACATTTTCAGTACCATCACAGAACAATTATTTCAAAACTTCATTTTGGTAAGGTTGTTGCTCAAAAATTCGCAATAGCTCTGGATTTCACTCAGAGCAAAGGTCAAAGTCCTTACAATGGTCCACAGTGTTCTCTACACAATCTGTCACCCTTTATCGCCGCCTCTGTTGGTCTACTCCAGCCACAGTGGCCCTCTTCTTAGGCTGTGAAAAGGCTGAGCACACTCTTACTTGTGCTGGAAGATTCCTCTATCTTAGTATGTTCTTTTTATATACACATGGCCAATTCCCGTATTTCCTGAATCTTGTTCATTCAAATGGAACCTTCTCAATAAGGCTTGCCCTAACCACCTTGTTTAAAACTGCAACTACCTCTCTATGCTCGATTCTCATTCTCCTTACCCGTTTTCTTGTTTTTACACCATCTGAACAACCTACTAATAGGTAATGTATTTATTATATTTTCTATTGCCTGCACATTTATTCACCAATATATGTATAACAAGTTCCACGAAAAAAGTCTGGCAAAAAATAAGTGCCCAATAATTACTTAGTGCTCAATTAATTATGGGTAAATGATTATACAAAAGCCTACTTTGTGTGAATAATGTTCACAACCCACATATAACAAGGGGGGAAAATCACATAGAAAAAAATGACACTTTCCAAGCAGAGTTGGAAAGTATTATAAGTAAAACTATTTTAATTAATAACCCGGGGTATACACTTCTTCTTTAGTTGCAATGCATAATATAATAGCAAACACTTATCACAAATGTGTGGCAATTTTCTAAGCACTTTAAACATATTAATTCAATTCTCACCCATCTATGAGTTAGCTGGTAGCATTAACCCCATCTTGGAAACTCTGTCTTAAATAACCGGCCCAAACTGCACAACTTGTGAGTGGCCGAACCAGGAATTCAATCAACATCAAGGCATTTTGGAATCAGAATCTGCCTTCTTACTACATGACATCTTTTTTCTTTCTTTCTTTTTTTTTTTTTGGTGGTCCTGGGGTTTGAACTCAGGGCTTTGTACATTTCCTTGGCAGAAATCTACTTCTCAATTTATTGCTCCCAAAACAGTTTACAACTTCCTTACAGCAACTATTATATTCTGCTCCAGACCAGAATCACAAGCACTCAACCAACTGAGCTATATCCCCAGCCCAATATATGACATCTTAAAAGCATAAGCCAAACAAAGGCCAATGCAAAATATGCATCTGCAAGCTGTCAGTGATGTGAAAACATATGAAGAAGTCTAGATGCCTTCATGGAGCTCACAATCTAAACAAAAATAACACCACAGCAAAATATGTGTATAGCAGAAGTAATTACTAACTTCTATGATGCATTAAGTCACACCTAACTCAGAATAAAGGAAAGTCTTCTAAAACAGATGGTCTTTAGCATATACCTTAAAAGATGAGCACAAAAGCCAGGTGTGGTGATGCAAACTTGTGATCTCAGCAGCTCGAGAGGCTGAGGCAGGAGGATCACAGGTTCAAAGCCAACCATAGCAACTCAGCAAGACCCTATCTCAAAATAAAAAATTTTAAAAGGGGTTAGGGATATGACTCAGTGGTTGAGCGCCCTGGGTTCAATACCCAGGAGAGAGAGAGAGAGAAAAGATGATGATAAATACAAAGGTCTTTGGTTCCAGAAAGAGGAAAACAATATATACGAAGTCATTATGATGAGGAACAGAATTGTGTTTAGGTGAGCAGAAAAACATAGCGAGCAAGGGGGAGAAGAGCAACTTTAGTAGAGACATACCACATAACTCTACCCCTTAAATTTCACAAGGATCTTGAACTATATAACCTATGTAAAGGAAGCGGGTGCAGAAAAAAGTTTAATCATGGGAATAACATAATATTTACATTGTTGCAAGGCCACTGTTAACAGCATAGATTCAGACTAGAAAGGGCAAGTAAAACTGCAAGGCTGGAATCCATTTACAAAACTTTCACAAAACCCCAGGGCACCAGAGCAGTGAACAGATAATATCTACACGACCACATCCATTGCTGTCTAAATTTGCACACCCATTACCACTCACAATGCCCTACTGCAAGTTCTCATTTCTTCTAACTTTAAATAACCTAACAGCCTCCTAAGTGATTTCCCCAACTCCCCTCAATTATACTTCCTCAAGGGCAAAGCTCTGGTTTCTCTCTTCAGATAAAATCCTTCAATAACTCCCAAGGTCTTCCTAAATCCAGAATTCTATTTATTAGTAACGTACTTTCTGATCTCCCCTAAATCTACCTCTACAGCCCTGCACTTTTTCCTGACTACTCCTTTGCTCCATGTTTCCTCTGCCCATACTGGGCTAAAATGCCTCCCAGGATCATGAAGCTACCAACCTTCCTTGGCAGAAATCTACTTCTCACTTTATTGCTCCCAAAACAGTTTACAACTTCCTTACAGCAACTATTATATTCTGCTCCAGACCAGAATCACTGTTTTGTTTTTTGTTTTTCCCCCTTATAAGATCAAACTCCATGAGGCTAAATATTATGCAGGCAAAGTGAACTTTGGGGGGAGGGTACTGCCTCTGTAACAAAAACACTGATCCATACTAATGAGCTGGTTTCCTGCTCCATTATTCCCACTTTCCTAGAAAGAACCTACAACACAGGAATGGGCCTAAGGAGCCTGCTATTGCTCTGTCCATCTCACCTGCCCCCTGGAAAAACTGGAATGACCCCAGGATAAGCCAATCAGGCACTCAACATCAGAAATGTGAAATATGGAGAGAAGCTGGGACTGAAAGGCAATGAAGCACACTGGGCCTTGGCAGCAACCTGAAGAACAAGTCTGACCACTACAGCTAGGCCTCCTCCCTCTCTTGTCCTGGCCAGGTGGGAAAGCTCAAGCCTGGAAAGCACTGCTTTCATAGCTCTCCAATAAATACCACTTCTTTTCTCATACTCTTCTGGGCTTAAGTGAAACAAGATCAGTTGTGTTGCTTGGAAGCAAAAAAGTTTAAAATTAATGAGAAATCTTCAAAAAGCTAAATAGTCTTTGGGGATTAAATCTTGACTGCTTCAGCTTAACCAGAAATCTAAGAAGCAGGGGGAAATATCTTTCAGATTCCCAAATTACAATTTTTAACAGTTTATTTGTTGTATTTTAATAATTAAAATGCTGTGAGACTTAGCAATTTAAGTGAGAATGGATGTTCCCAAAGAACCATTTAAGCACTAGCCAAGCAGAACAGGGAAAGGTCCACCAGGGTACTTAGAGAATTTGACTTTTAAAAGTTTGGTTCAGTTAGTATAATCTGCCAAAATGTAAAAAGTACTCTATGTTGTTACACACACAATAAAATAAACTTTAATACCATTTTCTTTATTAAAATGTTTCCCTTAATTGCACTTTGAGGAATTTTAGCTTTATCCAACATAAGTATCCTAGATCTTCAAAATACACAAATGCTCCTGCATCAGAACCCAAACTCAACTTTCCTACATGAGAAATCAGATCCAAATTTATAAATGTATAGATTTATGAATTTAAGTTTCTACTATGAAGGCTATTCATTTCAGCTAATCTTGTCTAAAAGCTTTTTTGCTCCTAATGAAAGCTTTCTACCTTTTATTCATTTAAAAGAATAAAATGCAATTGCTTAAAGTCCATGAAATTACAAAATGAGGAAAAATTAAGTTACTAATAGTGAAACTTTAAAACTCAATATTAAAACTATTCAGACTTAAGACTAAAAAAAAAGCAACGGGATCTAAACCATACTTTTAAGAGGCTATTGGCATTTCTTTTACAAATAAATCATATCTGAAAAATCCAAATTCTTTAAACACAAAGATCTCAAGTATTCTCTAGTTTTTTCCTGAAAGGTTTCAGAAAGCAACTTACCAAATGCCTACTTCCATTTTTTCTTTCACTCATTGAACATAAATATAGGAACTGTCATATCTTCCTTTATGAAATACTGTATTATTCAAATTACTTTACATTAAGTACTTTATTTAAAATATCCTACTGTATTTTTTTTTTCAATACTCTGTGCTTCATCATACCAAAGTTCAGCATAGGGGCTTGGGAATCGGGGATGTAGAAAAACTGCTTTCTGTACATTTGAATCCATAATTTAAAGTTTCTGTACTATGCCATTCCAAGTTTTTTAAAAGAAAAATCTAACAGTCATAAAATAGGGATATGATTTTATCCATAAATCCTCAAGTCTTTTCAGAGAACACACAAATCAAATTTTTTGAGTATCATGTCAGTGCCCCCAAAATTTTGGATTTAAGAGCATTTCAGATTTTGGATTTTCAAATTAAAGATGCTCAACTGGTGAAGTCTATGCAAATATCCCAAATTTCCAAACTCCAAAAAACTAAAATCTGGGCCATTATACCACTGTGGATAGGGGAAAAAAGTCAAATTATACCAACTAAATACAAAAGCAATATGTTAAAATGTTTCATAAATTTTTTCCTTACTTGAAACATGCCATCATTTAAAACAGACCTACTTGCAAGTCTATAAGATCAAATAAATCTTTTCGAAGTTACTAACTGTTCATTAAATTTAAATATGTGCTTCCCCTAAACCTTCAAAGATCTGTTCATATACTGTCTTCATTATATCTAAGTCAGCATCCATTATGTAACTTTGCACTATGTTTAAAAAATGTACTCACCTATATTTCCTCGACACTATTGATGTTTGAAAGATTTGAATTACACATTAAAATATGGACAAAAATGCACACTTGGTTAGGAATATTTACTGAGGCTTTAAAATGTCTAAGTAGAAAAAAGAACCTAAACTTTTATTTTAATCAAGTTTGAAATTCTGTCAAAATCTTAAGACTATATGGCATTTGCTGGTAAATGGATGGAACAGGAGATTATGCTAAGTGAAATGAGTCAATCCCGAAAATCCAAATGCCAAATGTTCTGGCATATGGGTACTGACACATAATGGGAGGGGGGGTAGAAGTTCATATGATTAACAAAGGGGAAGGAAAGGGAGGAGAGATGGGAATAGGAAGGACAGTAGAATGAATAAGACAGAACTTTCTCACATGCATAAATGAATACTCGACCAGGGGAAATTTCCCATCATGTATACCCATAAGAATGGGATCCTAATTAGAATAAGCCATACTCCAGGTAAATCTGTCAAAATACACTCTACTGTCATGTGTATCTAAAAGGAGCAAATTTAAAAAATCTTAAGGATATCTGGAATTTTATACACATAATTAACACAGCAGAATTACAAAGGCAAAATGTAAAGCCATCTCAATTTTATCCCCATCTTCATCTAACCAAGTTCTGTGTGTTCCACCTCACATCTGACACTAAAGTTTTCATTTACCTACTCAAACTAGGAACACAGAAACACATAACAAAAATAGCAATTATTTGTGGGTGTCCAAGTTTAACTGAAAAAAATTACTATTACAGAGCTAAATTTATGAAAGTTTTCCCTGGGCCTCCTTTTTAAAACAAAGTGAACATATGTGGTACAGTCTAGTGCTGACAAAAGTAGTGAGCAAAGTATTAAATGAAATATAAATCTTCAGTGTTAAAATAACACTACGGGGGTGAGGGGGGCAGTGAATGGGAGACAGTGGGGAACTAAACTGACCAAACTATAGTCATATTGTGTCATATACAAATAGGTGTAATGCATCCCACCTGTTATAATGCATGAATAAAAGTAGAATTTTAAAGAATATTAGCAAGGACTGAGTTGGCATGCTCACCATTATATCCCCAGCACCTACACAGTACCTAGAATACAGTATTTGCTCAATAAATATTTGTTAACTTAAGTGATACCTTAATCAGACATGAAAGAATTTAAGTAAATAAGGTAAAATCAGAAGTTACACAAATACTACATGATGAATAGCACACAGAAAGGAACTTCCCCTATTCAGAAAACTGACACCAGTGTTTTTTCCATAAAAATTAACCTGTCATAGAGTAGGTGTTTAATGATTTCATCAGCACCTAACTTGTCACATAGTAATAAAGCCTAGTCCCTCTCCTACCCACTCTTTCACAGCTGTGACTACACTTATGTTTACTTTACAAAACTCAGGGATTTTCAAAAGCCTATCTTTATAAAGCAATCTATATCTGAGTCTAATCAGTATAACAGAGAGATACTGCTGGGTGCAGTGACTCAAGAAGCTGACACAGGAGAATCATGAGTTCAAAGCCAGCCTCAGCAACAGGAAAGCGCTAAGTAACTCAGTGAGATCCTGTCTCTAAATAAATTATAAAATAGGGCTGGGGATGTGGCAGTGGTTGAGTGCCTCTGAGTTCAATCCCTGGTACCAAAAAAAAAAAAAAAAAAGATATACTAACTGCACAAATCTTTTGCAAGTGTTACAAACTAAAGGTCTATTATCTGGCCACATTCATATTTTGAAGCCCTAAGCCCCAATGTGATAGTAGTTGTATCTGGAGGTGGGGCCTTCAGGAGGTAATCAGGGTCAGATAAGATCATGAGCAGGGGGCCTTCCTAGAAAGATCACAGGAATCAAGAGAGCTCACACACTTGTGTGTGTGTGTGTGTGTGTGTGTACACAGACCAGACCAAAAGACAGGTTTTCCACAACTGGATCATGTCCGATATCCTTATCTTGCCTCAAAGCCTACAGAACTGTGAGAGGAAAAAAAAAAAATCTCTTGTTTCAGGCACCCAGTCTGACATTTTCTTAGAGCAGCTCAAAGTAAGATAGCAAATCTGCTCTTTTGAAGGAATAGCAACACATGATACAGGAAGATATAATGATGAATCAATCATATTATGACCTCTAAGAAACCTGGCTTGGCAGGAAAAAAAAAATGTGCTTATAAGAGAAGATCCATAATATAAAACAGAAAAAGGCAAAGCAAGAGAAATTAGAATGGGAAGGTTATTATCTTCTTTGAAAATCTGGAAAGGATCAGGGATCATATTAATGCTAAAATGAAAGGACAGACACAATCTGGATATGCGGAAATTAAAAGGGAAGAAAGTCGGTTACTCAGAATATTCACACACACACACAACAACAGCACTCAACATTCAGGTACCAACATTCTTGATTATTTTCTAAAGTTAGAAATTCAGAGTTATTTCCAGGTCCAGGCATGGTGGTGCACACATCTTTAATCTCATGAACTCTGGAGGCTGCGGCAGAAGGATTTCAACCTGGAAACCAAACTCAGCAACTTGGCAAAAATCTTAAAATAAAACAGCCAGAGATGTAGCTCAGTAATGGGGTGCTTGCCCCACATGCAAGACCCAGGGTTCAGTCCCCAGTATATCAAGGGGAAAAAGAGGCCACGCCAAGAGTTTAAGCCGCTCCCACCTAGGACTATGTTAAGTGCACGAGAAGATTTTACACAATGACCCTATCAACTATTAACATGTTTCTCAGACATAGTCCCCCCATCAAGTGATACATGATTGTATGCATGGAGCCATTGGTACAGTCTTAAAAAAGACAACTGTGAAGTCATCCTAGGAGGAAAAATATCTGAGGCAAGAACAAGGTGCTACCAGAATTCAACACTAGTGCTAAATTAAAGGACACACACAATCTGGATATGTGGAAATTGAAAAGGAAGAAAGTCGGTCACTCAGAACTTTGAAGCCCTAAGCCCCAATGTGATAGTAGTTATATCTGGAGGTGGGGACTTCGGGAGGTAATCAGTGAATTCCAAGCAACAGGGAAGTTATGAACAACAAGGCATGAGATTAGAAAGACAAAACGAGCCCAAATCAAAAAAGAATTTTAAAAACTAAGTGGGTAATTGCACTGAAGTATATAAAGAAGTATATTAACCAGAAATGCTGAACAAAGAGACACCAAAGGACACGAGGAAGAGTAATGCACCCTGTCAGCCCAGATCAGTCCTTGGCTAGGTTTGTGCTCCACCCACTGTACCACCTGTACGACATGTAACAGAGTGCTGTGACACGGGCATTAAAATATGCTGGTGTGGGTGGGATAGACCTCTCCACTAAATTCTACCATGATCTTGTTATTTATACAATACACGTATACTCAACAGAGTTCTCACACGTGAACCAAAGTTTTCTTTACCTTTCAAAATTCTACTTAAGGGCTGGGGTGGTGGCTCAGTGGCAGAGCGCTTGCTCGCCCAGCACGTGTGAGGCACTGGGTTCGATCCTTAGCATCATATAAAAATAAATACATAAAATCAAGGTATTGTGTCCATCCATCTACAACTAAAAACAATTTATGAAAGAAACTAAAACATATCTATTTTGAGAAATAAAAATTACTTGTAAAAGGCTTGTCATCTATAATCCTAAGTGTTCTCTTTCTTAATTTTCAGTGAGGATAAAAGTGCCATCTGTTTTGTCTTTTAACTAATTACGTGAGGTATCTGTTAGCGAGCTTCACAGGACCATTCTCATATACGTGCAGGCGGCAGTCTTTCCTTCCCCGATCCCTCATGTCATTGATAGCTTTGTTTTCAGTAGTCACATATCTCTAACCTAAAACTTGCCATGGACTGTGCTCACTGGTAGCCGGGCACCCATGTGCACCTTACAGACCAAGTTACAAGTCACATAACTGCTGATACACCCATGATGGTTACAGACAGCAGTGCTGACTTCCCCCTACTCAGAAAAGAGAGGCACGAGCTGCCCTAGTCCTGGACACTTATGCTGTCCTTAAAAAAGGAAAGAAAGGCTAGAGACTAAAATCTGGAAAGGCAAGGGAAAGAGTTTGGTTATTTTTGTCACCTTTCAGATTTAAGTGCATTTTATTAATGAACCTTATCACACTACTATTTTTATTTCACAGGTCACAGTGAAGAACAAAACAACAGGACACCTTTTAAAGTTTTTTTTTTTTTTTTTACTATAAAGCAGGCTCTCTCAACCTTGGCACTACAGACATTCGGGGCTTGATAATCCATTGATGTTGGGGCTGTCCTAAGAAATGGAAGATGTCAAGCAGCACTGTTATGGTGTGGATTTGAGGCCCAATGCAAGAGTGCTGGGAGGTGAGAGGACTGGACTGTCACTGCTGTAACCTCCACGGGCCATCCTCATCTGAATGGACTAACTGGCTGCTGACTGTAGGCACATGGGGCGTGGCTGGAGGAGGCAGGTCCGTGGGGGTGTGTCCAGGAAGGGTTCACTGTCCCTGTGGCCCCTTCCCCCTGTCTCTGCTTCCTGGCCACAAGAGCAGAGCTGCTTTCCTCTGCCACACTCTCTGCCATGATGGTTCACCTCATCTGAGGTCCAGAGCAATGGACTTGCAGGCCATGGACCAAACCTCTGAAATCATGAGCCAAAATAAAATTGTCCTCCTCTCAAGTTGCTCTGGTCAGGTATCTTGGTCACACCAACAAAAACCTAACTAACACCAGCATCCTTGGCCTATACCAGGATGCCAGGACCATGTCACCGAAACTGTTGCCACATCCTGTCACAGATGGTTGAGAACCACTGCTATAAATAAAGTTAAATGAAAACTGAAATAAAAATCCCACATTTCAAAAATTTTGTGTATCTCCAATTAATTTAACTTCCAATTTACTGTCAGGTTTTTACTGGTTTAAGTAGACACAAGTATGTGTTTACTCAAATTACTTTTTAGACAGACGAGAACAATCTTGTGTCAATTTTTTTGAGTAGCATCTTTATTCCTTCTCTGTGAGTGCAGGACTTTAGAACCTTTTATGATCTCAGAGTGATTCCACTCATCAGTCAACCTAAAAGCAGAATGCAGATTTCTCCCTATATCTTGACTAGCTTATGCTGGCCTATTTGTTTATAAATATTAATATTATATATCATGTTATATTTACATATTAAGGCTGTACTTTGAGAAACAAATTTACAAGGACATTTCAAATACAGTCATAAAAATAAACAAAATTAAATACCTTGTTCATACTTTGTATCTGAAGGTTATTCTACTGGTCAAGGAAACTACTTGTCTTGGAATGTGATTTTAAAAAGGGGGGGTTTTGCCAAAAATATTTCAATCCACTTACCATTACAAAGAACATCCTTTTTAAAAACCCTGATGTTTATGACCATCTTAAACTCAAATTACTCCTAACAAAAGTATAATTTACTTAGAAATAACTTTACCAGGCTCTTTTGTTCTTATTTTCAGACTATTTTATTATTATTTCTATCAGTAAAAATCTAAAAAATATTTGTCGTTGGAAGGAATCAATTAAAGAGATCTACTGTAAAACTCATGACTATAGTTAATAATTGTGTAAGGTCTTCTTGAAAATTGGTTAAAGGAGACTGAGTGCTTTCAGCACCCCCCCCCAGCCCCCCACATGTACAAAGTATGGGAGGCAATATATGTGTAACAGCTTGATTTAGCCCCCCCACAACATACACATATTTCAAACGCCTTGTTACATGATACTTACATACAACATATATAGACAGATACACATACATACATACATAGTTACACAATACCTGTATTTTATTTATTTATGTGGTGCTGAAGATGGATCCCAGTGCCCCGCAGGCACCAGGCAAGGCTCTACTGCTGAGCCATAACCCCAGCCCCCCTCCACATCCAATTTTTACCTGTCAATTTAAAAACAAAGAAACTGAGCTGACAAGAAAAAGAAAATCTAAGCAGGATTTTGTGGAAGTACTACAACACTAGTCAAACTGAACTTCATGGTAAATATCACTGATGAACATTCTTTTATGATTTCCTACTAATAAATGATAAAAAATAGATATAGAATAATATCACTTTGAAATCTCCAATGAAACAAAGGACACAGGCAATTTAAAAATCCAGCAAAAAATAAATAAATCATATCTTAATAAACAAGGAAGACAAAGATTACAATGGTTGTAATAATTGGAAAGACACCAACACAAAATAAAGCGAACTAAATAAAGCCTTTCTCATCTACCAGACTTCCACATTTAAAAGCCTAATAACCTTCAGTGATGAGAGTACAGAGGTAACTTTCATACACTGCATAGAAGCACACACTGAGATGTTTATGGAAGGCAATCACTTTCAAATAATATACATAACCCTAAACCCATAAATCTGAATCTTGGCTCTCTTAAGCATTGTTTGAATGGTCTAAGACTGTAAAAAACCTAAAGGACCATTAAAAGGGACAGAAAGTACATTACAGAAGACCCCAAACAATGGAATACTATGCAGCCATAGAAACAAATTTTTGTGTTTTAAGATAATATCTAAATACAGCAGTAGGAAAAGGTGAATTGTTGAAGATTGGTGCTGTGTTATTTTCAAAAGGATTTAACTTATTTAAGAACAGAAAAAAAAATCTGTGAAGAACAAACAAGGAGCAAGTTAACAGTACAGTTTGAATTTTCTTTTCTCCTTATGCGATTTTTCTACTAGGAAACTTTGTTGTCTGCAGTGGGGTGGAGATGGCTGGGTTACATCCCCAAACAGCATCTCACCAAGTTGCCCAGGGAGGCCTTCTGAGCAGCAGGATTACAGATGTGTGCCACTGCACCCCACTTATAACAAAAAGCTCATAAAATGAGAATAGTCGAAAGCAGGATAGATGTCAGTACTCTTTTGACATGAGCTTTTTTCACATCATGGGCACAATACTAATTTCTTAATTCATATACTTTACACTTAGTAAGAAATTATTCTCAGCAAACTCCTCCTCAAACAAAATGGAGACACAGACAGCTTTTACAAGAAACACACATGACCTGGTAACAGGAACGAAGCAGATACCCACAAACCTTCTAATATGAACAACTGGGGCAAAGACAACAATGAAACCTGAACCTGAGGAAGGGACAGATAACTTGCCTTGTGACAACCCTATGAATTGGGAAAATCTCAAAACTGCCCAGCTGAGCCACAAGGAACAGAGAATAGGAAGACGAGGGCAGGCTGAGGAAGTGACTAGAAGACCTGTCCTACACCTACAGCACACCTTCAGGTTCTAGTGGTGGCTCTGAAGGGGAGGAGACCTCGTGAGGAGACTGAAGAAGGAAGCGCACCCAGTGTGAGCTGGAGAGGACCTGAAGAGGACCTGAGATCAGGACCAGAACCTGCTCTGGGCTCCGTCACTCCCCAACTGCCCCAGCTGCCCGTCCTGGACACACCTGTCCGGCAGGTGTCTCATGGGGTACCAGGAATACAGCTATAGAGGAGAGTCGCAGAGCTAAGGAGGATATTCACGTGAATCATCTGATAATGTCTGGCACAAAATTCATGTTCATGCAAAAAAAACACCAACCACCACCCAACGCACGATTCCTGTGAAAAATCCTAGTTCACTGAATACAAGACAAAAACACAATTTCAGGTTCACCATTTATTTTAAAAACCAATCAAAGGCCCCAGCTTAGGTTAGAATGTTGAAGCATCACATAAAACAAGAATAACATCATAATAAACTAACTAAAAAGTCAAACGTACTTGAAAGACCACAGCCCCTGTTGGGAACTCAGACAAATCACAGGGAGATGGAAAAAACGCCATACATGGTGGGACAACAGACCCCAAGTGAGGTGTGGTTACAGCTGAGGCAACTGTAAGACACAAAACCTGTGTTTCGAGTAAGAAAACAAGCTCACAATTAATTTATCTTAGCCACACACGAAAGTGGTCAAGCTAAGTTCAGAACTCAAGCCATACTCCTCCTTTCAAGATACGGCATTACCTCCCACCCCTGCTGGCTCACTTGAACTAAGGGAGCTGGCCAACTAAGGATCTCAACTAAACACGGAAAACCTGAGCTCATTGGAGCACTCAAGGATGATTAGAAAAATTAACTCTATAGTCAGAAAACAAAGTTGCCATACCTAGCTCCCAGTGCACCACTTGCTAGACTTTGGGTAGCATACAGGACCCATCAGGGTTTACAACACAGTGTGAGAAAAAAATGAAAACTATCACCTTGTTGTCACTGCACTAACTGAATATTTACAAGCAAACGAACATTTTCTCAACTAATACTTATTGAAAATGTATTCTGCTTTTGGGTGTCACTGTGATGACAGTACATGAAAGGACTTCAGATAAAATGGATAAGTTATACTAATTATACATTTCAGTGTTTAGAGGCAGTGAGTTGATTTGCCAGTGGCACATGTTGGGATCCCAGTGATGCAGGAGGCCAAGACAGGAGGCCAGCCTGGGCAACTTGGCAAGACCCTGTCTCAAAAGGGGCTGTACCTCAGTGGTATAGTGCCAAGGGAGGGGTGGGGAGAGGGAGGGAGGGAGGGAGGGAGGGAGGGAAAGAAGGAAGGAAGGAAGGAAGGAAGGAAGGAAGGAAGGAAGGAGGGAAGGAGGGAGGGAGGGAGGGAGGGGTAAGTAAGTACAATACAACAAACCAATTATTTCATAACTTATTTCCCTCAAGATTAAGGGGGGAAAACTAACAGCAGTTATATCCCTGGGAAGTGACACAACAAAGGCTTTACCTTTATCTGCTATATTTGTTCCATTTTAAAATATCCTGAAGGAAAAAGTAAGCTGTCCTAAAGGAAAGCATTAAATAATTATACAGATGCTACAAGGATGGCAAATGGAGAAAGGAAATGCTGGCATTTTGGAAACATTTTACGTATTTAAGAATACTATGTTAAACTACTTGGGAGGCTGAGGGAAAACTACAAGTTCAAGGCCAGCCTCCCGAATTTAGTAAGACCCTGTCACAAAATAAAAAATAAAATGGGCTGGGGATATAGCTCAGTGGTAGAGCAACTCTGGGTTCAATCCACAGGATCAAAACAAACAAAATTCCCTCAAAAAAGCACCGAAAGATTAACAGCCTCATGGGCTTAAAAAGATTTTCTTTACAATAATGCAGCTAGATATTTTGGTAACTACTTTTAAAATATCTAAATACAGATACGTTAACAGTGGCTGCACAGAGGAAAAGAGCAGACTCAAAATATGCATTACTGGACTGGGGCTGTAGCTCTGGGAACAGTACTTGCCTGGCATATGTAAGGCCTTGGGAGAATCCCCAGCACTAACGAAATAAAACAGAAACAAAACCACCACACATTATCAATGACATAATCACAACTACTACTGCTATTTGCTTACTACTTGAGAAGATTATCACCATTTTATAAATGGAAAAAAAACAAAACAAAACAAAAAAAAAGACTTAAAAGGGATTTCTGAGGAGGGCAACACTACAGTTTTCCATCTTTCAAAGTGCCATGTCAGCGGGGACAGGGCCGCACATGCCTATAACCCCAGCAACTTGGGAGGCTGAGCAAGTTCCAGGCCTCAGCAACACAGCAAAACCTGGTCAAAATTTAAAAAAGGCTGGAGGTATGACTCAGTGCACCCTGGGGTCAATCCTCAGTGCAGGGGAGGGGGACTAATGGACAACATTAAGAAACTAGCTGACAAGTTAGTCTAAGGATTCCCAGTAAGTGGGTGAGGGAAAGATACTCACAGGACCTGTAACACTATCAGGATCTGCAAAAGAACAGAAGTTGCGCAGTACCTCAAGGGCCTAAAAGACCATAATCTGAAAATAGCCCACAGGTTCTCACTGGAGTCACAGCAGAGCAGCCAGAGAGCAGCAGCTGAGAATGAAGTGACCACTGGCACCAGCAGTGAGTGAAAGGAAGGGACCTGCAGGGACACCTCTGGGGAGGGGGGGCTGGATGCTGTCCTGCCCACACCACGCTCCAACAAGCGACCAAAGAGCTGTGGGCAGCTCCGTACAAAGGAGCAAGAGACAGTGGAAAATAAGCAAAGACCTGGTCCAAATCAAGGCAGGAGTAAAGAACAGAGTCTGGAATTTCAGAACAGGTGCCACATCTTTGAACAGTAAAACAGTCTATGTAATTAGAAAAACTCCCCCAAATCACGCCTCCTCCTGAAGATTCAGGAAAACTAATTTCACATAAAATCAAGTTAAGAACAAAATATCAAGGTCAAATTCAATATGAAGTTATTTTAAGACCAAGAATAAGGAGCAGAGTTCCACCCCCAGAGAGAGCAAAAGCCACGCTAGAAAGCCTTGTTCAAAATAAATCAAAATTGCATCATATCACTTCAAAGTGAACTAAGGCACCAAGAAGAATGACACAAGACAACAAAAGTCAGTTAAAGAAACTCAGAAAAAGTGAAAGAATTCAGGAAAGAAAAAAAAAATTACTTCTAAAATAAAAACTAAACTAGGAAGTACATAAGCACAAATGAACAACACACTTACAATGCAGTCTTTCAAAGAAGGAAATTCTTAAAATCTGAAGTAGAATTAAGTGAAAATCTTCTCTTTGAGAAACAATGAAAAGACACCCACGAAACAGTAGAACATTTGCAAAGCATGGATAAAAAAGACTTTCTTCTGGGATAAAGAACTCTAAAAACTCAATATAAAACAACTCAATTTCAAAATGGTCAAAGATTTTTAACAATAAACATGTGAAAAGACGCTCAACTATCATCAGGCATTGGGGAAATGCAAATTAAAACCATTATGTAATATGCATTCAGCAGCACGGCCAAAGTGAAAAACACTGACCACACCAGCACGCTTGAGACTCCTGCAATCACACAAAAACAACCACCACCACCACCGCGACTATAGTATTAGAAAAGATATAAAGACGCTCAACTCCCTTAATGCTGGTGGGAATGTAAACAGCTGTAACTACTGTGGAAAAGTTTGGCACTTTATGGAGAAAGTTAAACACACACCTAGAGTATGATCCTGCCTTCCACACCTCAGTGTTTATTCAGTAGAAAAAAAGTGTTAAGTTCACACAAAGACATTTATAATAAGAAAACTGGAAATAATCCAAATGCCATTAAATGGTGAATGTATAGATGCAACAGATATGTCAATCAGACCTCAATAATGCTGTTTAAAAAAAAAATAAAGACTTCAAGAAAAAAATGACAAATACTGAAGAAATGCACTGAAAATTCAATATAGGAAAAGTAATCCCTTAAGAAGAAAACCAAAGAAAATAATTCAAGAATCACTTTCCTGAAATGCTTTAAAAATTTTTTTGAACAATTTAAAAATACATATTGAAAGAGCACACCACATTCTTTGACTATACTAAACCAAAATGTCCAGCAAGGTTTGTTTTTTATTTTTTAAATATTCATTTTTTTAGTTGGACAGAATATCTTTATTTTGTTTGTGTATTTTTATGTGGTGCTGAGGATCGAACCCAGGGCCTCAGACGTGCTAGATGAGCGCTCTACCTCTGAGCCACAATCCCAGCCCCTGCGACACTTTTTTTTTTTTTTTGAATCTTTAAAACAAACAATAAAATTTTAAAATATGCTAGGAAAAAACCACTGCACTTTAAATTTAAAAAATCCTTTAGGAAGCAAAGTAAAAAGAGCAGATGGTTTATAAGGTAAAAAATATTAAAATACAATCAGATTTTAACAGTAATACTAAGTTAATGGGGGGGAACAATGGAAATAACATGTTTTAAGATATTCAAGGACAGAAAATGTGAGCCGACTTGATTTCCAGCCAAAATATAACCTTCAAGAGTAAAGGCCCAAACATATATAGGAGAACTCAGGAAACACTATCCCCACAAGCCCTGTGGCAAGAATGTGCCAGAGGAGGCTGGAAGTGATGATCAGTGCTACCAAAGCATGAAGTGCAGGTCCTGGGTTCAATACCCAACATCGCCCCCACACCCTAAAAACAAATCTAGTACAGAGTGAGCTTCAGATAACCAAACTGACTACAGACACTGGTGTAAGTACTCACCATTAAACATTACAAATATAACTATTGTAAAACTAACTGACTAAAAAAAAACAGCTAAGAGTTACATTACAGCAATGTGCTCAGACAATGCAGATACAACTACCTTTTTTAAAATGGGGAATAGAAATTAGGTGAGTTTAGGTTAAAAAAAATAATGTTCTTATTGTGCTAGCAGCAATGTAGCATTCTTATATTTTCTGCTGTGCAATGCTAGATAAAAATAATTATAGGATATCCTTGAAAAACAGGATCTCTGGTGTGGACGAAAAATTCTGTAGTACAGATTTTGAACTACAAGTCTCAGTAAAGTTATTTTTATCTAGCTCTGTTCAAAGAAGAGGCTAGAAACAACAACCAACTGAGTAATAAGCATCTCCAACCCCAAGATTATAGTTTTCAACACCACTTCCCACTAAAGAAAGCAGGGCTTCTTGAAAAATGGCTGATGCCAGGTCTGGGGCAAGAAGTGAGGTTAGAAAAGATTTCCAAGCCAGACAACAAGGTGCCAACTAAGACTACTAGAGTCATGTGAAAAGGACACTGGAGCATACTGGAAGAGGCTGCCACTGGTCACGTGGAAGACAATCTGGGACCATCAAATTGGATAACAATGAGACTCAAATGCATCAAATACCTTTAACTGCATGAGTGAAACCAACATTTGTATTTACGCAGCATATATACTGAGTGTTGTTGAAAACTGTTAACTTTAGAAAAATAAGCTTCACTCAAGAAAATGTCCATTTTCAAAAGTGATCTTTCCAATACAGAAAGTCTGAAGAAGTGGTCCTGGCATCTTCCCTAACTTCCTACATTAGATGTTTTCAAGTAACTTTAATAGACTAAGGAGACAAAGTGTTCAATGTTCCTTAATTTCCCTCCAATGCCTTCCTTAGTACAAAGTCTATACCCATAATTCTAAAAACCGTGAAAGCTAAAAAGTGTGTGATCAATTGTTTTTTTAAAAGGAAAACCATCTTTGCTGTCACAGATTTTTTTTTAATATTTGTTTTTTAGTTGGACACAACAGTTTTATTTTGTTTATTTTTATGTGGTGCTGAGGATGGAACCCAGGGGCTCCAACGTGCTAGGCAAGCGCTCCACTGCTGAGCCACAACCCCAGCTCTGTCAAAGGTTTTCATGTAAAAACGGTTTCACAAACTTTTCTCGTTAATGTTTTCTTGGGATTCTTCAGCAACCCATCCATCTTAAAACATCCAAGAGATCTTAATAGTTTTCTTCAGATTTCCACTCTTCTGTTGCAATATTTATAAACTAGACAAAGCTTGTTGTCATCATAAACAAATGAAAGAGGGACTGGGAATGTGGCTCAGTAGTAGAGCATTTGCCTGGCATGCATGAGGTCCTGGGTTTGATCCCCAGAACAAATTTTAAAAAACTAATTAAAAAGGTGAAATAAAATAAACAAATGAAAGAGAAACTGCAAATTGCAGCATCAAAATTTAAGGTACACCCATATTTATGAAAAAAGGAAATCAGGCTGGGATGTAGCTCAGTGGTAGAGTATTGACCTAGCATACCCAAAGCCCCAATATGGAGCTCCAGCATCCCACAAAAATAAAACTAAATTAAAAAACACTGTTTGGGACTACAAGGATAGTTCAGTGATAGAGCACTTGCCTGGCATGTGCCAGGCCCTGGGTTCCATCTTTATGGTGGTGGGGGGGGGGGGAAACTAAAGCTAAATATATAAATGCTGGCTACTTGAATACAAATATAAGAACATCAGTCATTTCAATATAAACACTCTTGGTAAATATACAACACCTAATGTAGGGCCGAAATAGGAGTATATGAGTCCTCTGTCATAACTGCCCCCCCCATCAGATAATTTCCCCAGCCACTTAGTGATCTAGTAAGACAGGATATTAAAAACTTATCTTTCAGAAAGTTTCAACTATTTGTACACATTTATATATTGATAAAAGTTATTTTATCAAAAAGAGAAGGCAGTTTGTACAGATCTGATAAAGTAAATAAAAGGTTTTATGTATTTATCTCCAAATAGTTTGAAATACTCTTGTAGATAAGAAAAAAAAATCCTGAAAGCAAAATGTTTCTCCTTTACATTATAGAGAAAAATAAGTTTGGACGAATAAGTGATTCAAAACGAACAAGGGAATGTAAGTATTTATATTCTAGGAATTAATTTATTTTCGAAAGATGGCACCTAGTCATTTTTAGGCTTATCTGTATAATAGTAATTAGCTTTCTGTGTTAATTTTTTAAAATACAATGTTCTATAAAAGATTGTAACTGAGGTTAAAATACAGCTTTTTTTCACTACGAAGTTCCATAAGTTAAAGATAAGTAGAAATACAAGTCTGAACACATTACAGTCATGTTAGGTTACATCGTGTATTTTTTCACACATTACTGCCTCAGAGATTCTTTTTCCTTTCTAAAATTAGGCTAGTTTTTAGGAGAACTGGGCTACAACCATAAGCAAATCTGGAGAGACGTGAACATTACCTAATAAAAAGAAAGTATACAGCACCCCTTCTGAAGGATGCACTCAAACTAAGCAGAGAGCCCACTTAATACTGAACCCAAAGAAACTTTTCCCCCTTCTGATGTCCCCCTAAGAATAGGAAAGATGCCAAAAATGTACTGTCCTCAACAAATTAACTTGGTCAGTGTCAAAACTCCTACCACACAAACTGCAAAACAAATGAACTAAAGTTTTCCTTTTGACAATAGCCCTAACTTTGTAGGTTTCAGATTCAGAACATTTGGAAGCAAGCCTAATAAAATGCTGAGTATAGGTAACAACTTAGCTATCTTAGAAAGTTTACAGGACAGTCAAAACTTAAGCATCTGGAATTTGTCAGATAATCACCCTGAGTCCTGAGGACGATAAATAGAAGTTACACTTCAAATAGCAAAAGTCTGGATACAGGACAGTACGAGAAAACTCCAATAAAGACTGAAACAGAGTCAAAGTCACAAAATAAGGAGTACACGCCTGTGACGGCCAGAAGGGGGTCATGATGTCTTTCTCTCTGGTCCTTTCGGGCCAGTCGGTTCTCCAAGAATGCCAAGGCAGACCCACTGCAAACCTGCACGTAAAGGATCTTCTGAAGCCTGGGGCCGAGCACGCACAGAGTGGAACTATACTTGCTTGCTACGTTCTTTAGGTGACCAGGGCTTCTCCGATTTACACACCTACATTATTTGATTCTTCCCAAACACACCTTTTCCCCCTTGGCTAAGCAATTCCGAGTGGTAAGCGGGCCTAGGACGAGGAGCGCGTTTTCAACTCACATTGTTTCTCCAGTCTTGGCGACATGACAAAGAAACTGATCCAGGACGGGACAAACTTCCTTCTTCCCCCTCTTCTCAAAATCTAGATAAGGGAGAGCCGTGTTATCGATGCCTCCCGCAGCTCCCCGCTGCCCGCTCCGCCCAGCCCTGCCCGCCGAGCCCAGCCGGCACAAAGCGGCCTGCACCCAGGCTCGGCCAACAGGTCGGCCTCGGCCGCGGACCGCGCGCCCCAGGCAGCGCCCGCCGCCCGGGCCTGTCGCGCAGGCCCCCGAGTGCGCCCCGGGCCACTGGGAGGCCCCGGCCGCGTGCCCCAGACGACCCGGGCGTCGCAAGACGACCGCGCGGGCGCGCGCCGCCCGACCCGGAGGCGCGGCGCTGCCGCCTGTTGCTCGGGGGCGGCCGGAGCGCTCGGGCGCGCGGAAGACAGCCCGCCGCCCGCCGCCAGGCCGCCGTCCCGGTGGGCGCCGCCGCCGCGCCCCTCCCCCGCCGCCGCGACACAAAGCGCGCGGCCCCCGCCCCGCCCGCCGCCGCCGCCGCGGGGTGAGGGATCCGGGCCGCGCCGCCCGGCCGCCGAGCAGCGCGCCGCAGAGGGCGCGCGGCGACCCCCACCTTTCAGCGCCTCCTGCAGCCTCTCGACGTCCATGGCGTCCCGGAGTCCCTCGCCGGCTCCGCCTCCCTCCGCGGGCTCCCGGGCACCGGAGCGCCTCCCCCCACCCCCCCGACGCCCGCCCCCTCCCTCACACACTCCGGCACGCAGGCGACCGGGGGGGGCACCGAAGGGAGCCGGGGGAAGCGAGCGAGAGCGAGACCGATAGAGCGAGCACCTCCCCGAGCCACTACCACCAGCCCTCCAACATGGCGCCCGCACGTCACCGCGCGCACGCTCCCCACCGCCGTCCTCGCGCCCGCCCCAGAGCGCGTGCGCGGCCGCGGCGCGCCGCCCGGGCCGAGAGCGCGTGCGCGGCAGTGGCGCGCGTCGGGCCCCAGGGCGCGTGCGCTGCGCCGCCGGTCGTGGCCCGGTTCCGCGGAGGCTGCAGCCGCGCTCCCGGACTGGGCGAGCCCGACTTTGCCTGCTGCGGGGCCCGGCGACGTTTGCCTGCTCTGTCCGAGCCTGGTCTTCCCCAGTCGCACAGTGAAAGCGCGGTGCCCCACTCTGCCCGGGGCCGACCTCCGAGGCCGTGAGCGCGCGGGAGCCGTCAGGGTCCTGGCACCCTCTGCCGCACCGCTCGGCCGGCCGCTGCCGCCCACCAGGGAGCCGCGCGCTCGGCCCAGGGCTGGAGGCAGGCGCTGGGTCCGGGGGTCCACGTCCCGCTGCAGCCCGCTCTGCCCGCGTGACCGTGCCCTGGTTACCCGAGCTCGGTTTCTCACCTGCGCTTGGGACCCGAGGATGGGGGAAGTGGTAACGCGCCCGCCGACCCCCGCATCGCCTAGGCGCCGCGGGAGGGCAGGGACCCCAGCCCCGGCGGGTCACGGTGCGCGACCGTGACAGTCCCCGAGCAGAGAGCGCGGCGAGGCTCCGGCGTGCACGCATCTTTAGACTTTGGTCTGAGTTCACAAAGTCACTCAGTCCCTGCTTTTCCCCAGGACCTGTGGCAGAGTCGTGGAAGGGCGGGAGGGAAGCAGGGAAGAGGCCCAGGGCTTGGCTTATCTCAGAAGGTGCTCCTCTCGACACTGTTGACAGTCTTAAAAAATAATGGCTTTGACCCTGACCCTCACCCTAAGCAGTACTTGTAGGAAAAAGCCCCTCATATCCAAAACATCTCTCTCAAATTTCCCCACCTGAGAACAAGTCCTCTGTTTAACTTCCTCAAAGCATCCAGTTCCATTTCAAATGTCCCTGGGCTCAGGGTGCAGCTCAGTGGTACAGCTCTTCCCTAGCATATGGGGGCCCTTGGTTTAATCCCCAGCACCACAAAGCAAAACATGCAAAGGGTGAGGAGTAGAGTGGTATCATCAAGCGCTCAGTCGGTGCTTACCATGCCTGGGGTTTAGTTTATCTCGGTCCCTCGTGGTCTGAAGGGATTTCCTGCTTCCAGAGTACAGCTCAGCCTCCCCTTCTCTCTGCCATCTGGTCTACTCTTGCAGCAGGTCTCCTACCTAAGAGCTAAGCTGCACAACACAGTTGCCACTAGCCATGTGTGGATACTTAAATTTAACATAATTAAAATAAAAATTTAAATTCAGTTCCTGAGTTCTTAAATGAAATTCAATTCCTCAGTCACGATAGCCACATTTCAAGTGCTTTATAGGCACACGTGGCTAGTGGCGTCTGAATTGTACAGCACAGTCAAAGAGAATTCATTAGTCCAGAAAATTCTGTTAGAACTTTATATTAGCAAACAAACAAGTTAATTTCTCCCTCTTTACTTTGTCCTTTCCATCACACTCAGTTTCAGACTGAATTTCTTTTGACTCTTCAGAGCCCACTTGGCTCTTCATTTTTGAGGGGTGCTGGTGGGGAGGTTAGGGTCTCACCGAGTTGCTTAGGGCCTCACTAAATTGCTGAGGCTGGCTTTGAACTCTTGATCCTCCTGTCCCAGCCTCCCAAGCCACTGGGATTACAGATGTGCACCACTGTGCCCAGCTCTTGTTTTGTTTTTTGATAGTGCTGAGGATGAAACCCAGGGCCTTGTGTGTGCTAGCCAAGCTCCATATCCCTGACTTACACCCCATCCCTCTTCTCTCTCATTTCAAGGCCTTTGATTTTTCTGTCTTAAAGTTTTTCCTTAAAACAATTCAGGTTTCAATTTAAACACCACTTCCTCTGGGATACTTCCCTGGTTCCCTTGGGCTGCCATTGTTGTGTGCATATACCTGATGCAGTGTTTGGAAGTTGAGATGACAAAGGAAGGAGAGGTAAGAGATGAGGCTAAGGAATTACTTGCCTTGGTTCATTTCTTCCTTGGAATTCTCCAGCCCCCATGTGTCCCCATGTCTGCATTGCTGGAGCCTTGGACCAACTCTTGCTAATTCCCTTGGAGGAAAACAGAATTAAAACATGGCTGCCAGCACCCACCCTTGTCAATGATCCTGCCTCCTGGGATTTCTGCCTTTGAATAAGCTTCACCCAAGCTGAATCAGAGTACTTCCAATGAGTATGGCGGAGGGGATGACATGTGATTTCTGAGGCTAGATCTCCAAAGGTCCAAGGCCTGTTAGATTGCTCAGTGGGTCTTGATGGGGAACCCAGCTGCCCTGACTGTCAGTCCCTTGGAGAGACTCACAGAGGGAAGCACCAAGGCCTTTGGAGTGGATCCTCCACCTCAGGAGTCCCTTCAGATGACTTCACACCCAAGTCACATCAGGATCACAACTTTAGGAGAGATCCTGTGCTTGAACAGCCTAGTTAAGTCATTTCCTGATTCCTTATGCAAAGAAACAATGAAAGACAAGAAATGTTTATAAGTGTTCTTAGCTTCTAAGTTTCAGTATGATTTGTTATGTGGCAATAGAAAACTAATGTAACAAATAAGAAATTAAATAGTAACAATATTAAGTTTTTTTTTCTTGGTGCCTGGCACTATTCTAAGAACTTTACAAAAGTCCTTTGAGATAGTGACATTATTATCCCCACTTCACAGAAAGGGAAACAGGTATAAAGTGGTAAAATAACTTGTGGAAGGTCACATAACTACCCAGGCCAGGGACTCACCTGTGAGTCAACCCCAGGCTGGCTTCTGAGTCCCCAAATACTGTCTCATCCTCAAGAAGTTTACAAAATGCCAGGAGAGACGAGACATAAGTACAGACCCTGATGCAGGCCAGCAGACGAGTATGTGAACCAGGCATTCGGAGGCCTGCCAAAACTCTCCCAGGCAGGTAGGGAAGGTGTCTTTTATTTGTATTCATTTTTATTTCTTATTTCTGTATTTATTTATTTGTTTGAGACAGAGTCTCATGGTGTTGCCCAGCGAGAATGGGCAACTCTTAATCCTTGGCCTCAGCTGCCCAGGCAGCTGGGATCACAGGTGTGTAGCACTCTTCTGGCTAGAAGTGGCTTTTCAAGAGGGCCTCACTTAAAGACTGGAAAGATGGGTGCCCACAGAGAAGAGCCCTTCAGAAAACAGGAATAAAGTGGAAGGAGATATAAAGAAGGGAGGAGACAGTGGAGAATCTCTCTTTCCCCATGGAGCTCATGGTCGAATGGAGGAGGTCAACCTTAACGATTTCAAACATGCAGAAAGACTGGCCAGAGGGAAAGACCCGACCTGGAGACGATGCAGTGTTGGTAGTGGAAGATGGAAACAGAAGAGGAGGAGAGAAGGGCCAGAACTAGGTCAGAGAATGTGTGGGAGGATCCTTTTATAACCCTAGCAAGAACTTATGGGTTTGGTTGTCCTTCTGAGAGGAGTCTGTGGGAAGGAACAAGAGGAGACTGAGAACAAATCTAGAAAAACTAACATCCAGTTGGAGAAGGGGAACAGTCTGGGTCAAAATACCACTCTCTGGGCTGGGGTTGTGGCCCAGTGATAGAGCACTTGCCTGGCATGTGTGAGGCACTGGGTTTGATCCTTGGCCCCACATAAAAAAGAATAAAGAAAATAAAGGTATAAACAATGTAAAAAAAATACCACTCTCTTTCTGCTCAGCACAAGAAATAACAAAGTGAAGAGAAAACTTACATAATAGGAGGACTTGTTAAAGGTTCATCATCATTAACCATCAGTGAAATGTTAATCAGAACCACCATGAGATGAGACCTCTGTGCAGTAAGAATGGCTAATATCAAAAAGATTTGAAATAACAAGGGCTTGCGAGTGTGTGGGGAGAGGGGAGCCCTTGCACACTGTTGGGGGCAGGATAAATTGCTCAGCTATTATGGAAAAAAAAAACGTGTGGCAGTTCCTCAAAATTTGAAAAATAGAACTCCCATATGATCCAGCAATCCCCCTCCTGGATCTGTATCCAGAGGAAGTGAGACGGGTATGTTGAGGAGACATCTGCTCTCCCGTGTTTACTGCGTCACTATTGACAGCAGCCAAGACATGGAAACAGCTGAAGTGTCCATCAATGATGGATGGACAAGGGACATGAGGTACCTATATACAATAGAATATGATTCGGCCATAAAAGGGAAGGAAATCCTGCCATTGGTAATAACATAGGTGGAAATGAAGCTCTTCATCTTAGGCAGAATAAGCCAGGCCCAGAAAGAGACAAGGACCAAGTGATGCCACTCATAGGTGCAATTTCAAAAGGTGGGTCTTGGAGATGTTGAGAGTAGAATGGTGATTAGCAGAGGCTGGTGGGGGGACAGAGGGAGAGGGTGATCGATGGGTGCTGAAGCTGCAGTAGGGTCCAGGAGCTATGGATGATAATAATGTACGGGCTATTTCAAAAAGCTAGAAGAAAGGAATTTTAGTGTGTTCACCATAAAGAAATGACAAATGCAGTTCCTGCAAAGCTGTGCTGCTCTATGCCCATGACACTAGCAAGAACCCAAGAGCTGAGCACTGGTACATCGCCTTCATCTGACCACCAGGCCTCTCTTACCGCACACCCATCCACTCAGTGGTGTCCTTTATAAGACAAGAATCCAGGCCAGACTCGTATGTTTCACTCCATTTCATTTTTGCTTGAGACAGGGTCTCACTATGTTGCCTGGCTATTTTCAAACTCCCGGGCTCTAGCAATGGTCCTAACTCAGCCTCCTGGGTGCTGGGACCACAGGTGTGCAGACCCCTCCATGCCCACCTTTGCTTCACTCTCTAAAAAGAAATCCATTATTGGACTTAGGGCTCACCCACGTCATGCAGAATGAAGTCCTCATTGAGGACCCTTAATTTAAATGACATCTGAAGGCCCTTTTTTCAAATAAGGGAGACTTCCTAGGCTCCAGGGAATGGGGCTTAGCATTTTGGGGTCCACCATGCTGGCCACTGTATTGTTCTAAAGTGTCTGGTGTGTCGGGGGCAGCAGTATTTGAGACTGTGCAAATATCCCATTTCTAATCAAACTTCCACTCCCTGGTTTTAGCCTTCATTGATGTTCTTGGCTGAATGAATTATTACTGTGATGTTTGCCAAGTGGTGATTGCCCAATGCCACCTTTCTTTTATTCACTCCAGTCTAAGGTGAATCTCATCTGCCTTACTCCCCTTTAGAGGTCCTACCAGCTTGGACACGGTCACTCCTAGTTTATTCAGTGGATATGATCCATTTCCACTATTATTTTTGACACCTAAATTGTTCTCAGCCTGGCTAGTGGGAGCTTCTTCAAGTTGGTCTCTCGGTCCTTCTGATGTGTCTCCATTATTTTTGGAGCACTTCCTAATTTTCAGATACAAAGAGCTAATCCAACTGTACAACCTGTAACTATAGTTGATAACGATGTATTGTATACTTGAAAATCTAATTTAAGTTCTGTCACCACAAATAAATATGTGAGGTAGTGCATAAACCAGTCAGCTTGATTTAGCCACTTCACAATGTAGACACATTTCAAAACAACCTGTTGTTCACCATAAATATATACAATTTTATGTCACTTAAAAAATTAATTAAAAAAAAAAAAAAAGCTATTCTCAGCTCATCTTCCATCTTTCATGCCCAGTCCTGGAATCAGTCATCCTTTCCAAAAAGTTCTGATTCTTTTCAGTGGAGAATGCTTTTTGTAAACCAAAATGAAGGTTCTAGAATGTTTATTATCATGGAGTCTTATCTTCAAACAGAGCTAGAAAATAAATGCATGTGTTCATACAACACACACACACACACATTTATTTCTCTATCTACATATATAAAAATATTGCTGAAAACTCTGAGTTCACAGGTTGCAATTCCAAGCCCACACTAGAAGATTCTTTCTGGTTTACCCCCGTCCAGATGCACAACTGCTCTCCAGTGATGAAGAACCTGGCCACCACCACCCTTAACATCTCCACCCGCTGGATCAGTGTCCCCGGTGTGTGATCCATCTCCTGCCACCACCTCCAATCCCCCCAGCAGTTGCCCTCCTCACCTCTCCTGGGCTCTGACACCCTGCACCACCCAACTGTCTGTCCCCCATCTCCTTTTGGATTCCTGTTTTCAGGCCATGCCTGAATAAGTTAAACTGAATTCTTCTGGAAGGAAGGTACAAGCTGAGACAACCCAAAGACATGCTGATTGAATGTGGCTGTCTTCTGGGCTGTCAGGAAGCATGACACATCTGCCATTGCCTAATTACATGTTGATGCTGTTTGTGTCCCCACCCCAGAAGGGTGGAGCAGGTAAGGTGGGAAAGGGACAGCCCCTCCCAGCAAATCCATAGGCTTGGGGGACACGGAACTCACACAAGGAGATTCTCAGGCTGAACAGTTCCTGGGGGCTTATCCGTGGAGTCAATCAACATGGATCCAAAATATTTGGTGGTGCGGGGGTTGCTTCTGTACTAAACATGCACAGACTTTTTTTCTTATCATTATTCTCTAAACCGTACATCATATCAATGTAAATGCTGTGCAGAAGGGTAGGAGAGGGCAGCCAGGGGCCTTTCAGCTGTGCCAAAAAGTTAGAGTCTCCCTCTCTTGCTCTCTGTCTCTTTCTCTCTTTCTCTGTCTCCTTGCAGTGCTGGAGAACTCACTCAGGGCCTCCTGTGTGACAGGCGAGCACTCTGCACTGAGCCACACCCCAGCCCTGACTCTCATTTCTTAAAGGTGACAGTGGAATATTTTAGGCATTAAAATGACAGGCTCTGATTGATGTTTGTCAAAATCACCATGGTTTCTTACCCAGCCTTCCTCTCTAGGAACCCCCAAGGGGACAGTCCTCTTTTAAGGATGGCCTAACATTTCCTCTAACATCCTAAAATCTGCAACAGGTGACACACCACCAAGAAGCTCCAAATTTTAGAGTGGATTAGAATTACTCAGGGAAGCTTAGTAATAAACAGATGCCCTGGCAGTGGAGGAAGCTCCAAGGCAGAGTGCTTGCCTATCACATGTGGAGCCATGGGTTCCATTCCCCCGCAGGGCAAAGAAAAGACCTTTCTGGGGTTCCTTACCCCAGAGTCTGAGTTACTAGACTCCGATGGGAGCCCAGAATCTGCTTTAGCAAGCACTTGGCCAGGGGGCTCCAGGTCAAGATGCGTCAGAACACCTGGAGGGCTTGTCAGCACAGATGGTAGGGCTGAGGAGGCAGCCCAGTGGTCGGCATGTGCTCAGCCTCTGCGAGGCTGTGGGTTGATGCCAGCATCACAAAAATACCTAAAATCAAATCAAAGCTGCAAAAAACAAAACATATATGTTATGGGGCTTCACTCCTAAAGTTCCAGATCCAGAAATTCTGTGCTTGGGACGAAGGATTTTCATTGCTAATGAAAAACCAGCCTCTATCTCAGAGCAAAGCCTGTCCAAGGAAGGGACATCACCTTTGTCCTTGGAAAAACCCACAGAGCACTCCTAAGCACATTCCCACCCTGCTAAGTTGTTTATCTACAAATAACAGGAGAGATCTGCTGCACCAGGTGTCCCTGACTCAGTCAGGCTAGGTGGAGATCCATAGCAACCCGCTAGCAGCCACCAATCAGCATGAGACAGGGAAATACCTGGGATGCCAGATGACCCTCCCAGTTTATGGTGGTTGATAACATGTTGGGAAACCATGTAGTTCAGCATGAACACCCCTCTTGGCTCAAACCAATCAGTTCAAACGAATACCCCTTTTGTACTGACCAATCACCCCTACCCAACTTGTTCCCTCCAGTGAATGTGCTAATCATATTTTAGAGTTGTTATTTGATTTTCCCGCGGTGTGTGATGATTTGCTATGATGTATGTGAAGTCCCTGCCCTCTCCAAAGAATGTATAAAACTGCTGCAAACCCTGGGCTCAGGGCCTCTCAGCGTCACCAGTTGCTGTGTGTGCGTGCGGAGGACCGAGCTAGCTCGCAATAAACACCTCTTTGCTGCTTACATCGATCTCCCGAATTTGAGCATAACACTAACAAATGTCCAGAGACAGTGCTGCTGCTGACCCAGGAGCCACCCTGTAAGAACCCCTGCCAGGTGGTTCTAGTAGAGGTGGCTCCTGGGATCACCTTGGAGAAACACGGGCACAGAGACTTAAGCTGATTTGTAGTGCACGTGGTGTGTGGCCCTGGGCTCCATCCCCAGCTTTACACAAGTAAGAACAACAATAAAAGAACATTAATCCTTATTTCTTACCTTACGTAAAACAATTCAAAATGGATTAAATGCCTCTGTTAGCTTTCTAACAAATGCCTGAGATGGTCAGCTAATGGACAGCTGGTCTGCGCTCACAGTTACGCAGGAGTCAGTCCACGGTCACTGGCCCCTGCTGCTTTGGGACTGTGGCGAGGTGGCACAGCGTGACAAGAGTGCTTGGTGGAGCATTGCTCAGCTCCTGTCCAGGGACAGGAAGGGCAGGGAGGACTGAGGCCCCAGAACCCCCTTTCAGGGCACACCCAGTGACCTCCAGACCTCCCACGAGGCCCAGTGGCTTAAAGCTTCCACCACGTCCAGACAGCACCAAGCAAATGACCAAGCTGTCAGCACGTGGGACTCTGGGGGCCTTTCCAGGTACAAAGTGTATCTTCTAGTCAGTTTGAACTGCTGTAACAGAAACCTCAGGATGGAGACTTCATGGGCCTAGAGAACACAAGATCAAGGCACAAGAGTTGGTTGGGTGAGGGTCACTCTTCCCAGTGTGCAG
This sequence comes from Marmota flaviventris, assembly GCF_047511675.1. Taxonomy (NCBI): domain Eukaryota; kingdom Metazoa; phylum Chordata; class Mammalia; order Rodentia; family Sciuridae; genus Marmota; species Marmota flaviventris. The sequence continues at coordinate 4,204,196 of NC_092517.1, read as the reverse complement.
ACAGACCTCCTTCTTTTCATTATTTGCTCACATGCCCAAGAGAAATATCATCTTTCTTGTGTTTCTTTTTATAAGAACACTAATCCCATAATCCTCATGACTTAATTTCCTTCCAAAGAGTACATGTGCAGCACCATTACATTGAGAGCTAGGATTTTAATGTATGAATTGGGGGGTGGGGGATGCAAACATTTAGTCCATGACAATATAAAACCTAAAACTATAAAACTTCTGGAAAAAGATCTAGGAGAAAATCTTTGCAACTTGGCATAGACAACCATTTCTTAGAACACAAAACATAAAACAAAAAGGAAAACATTGATAAATCAGATTTATAAACATAAAAACATTTTGCGGGATGGTACCCGGGATTGAACCCAGAGGCCCTCAATCACTGAGCCACATCCAGCCCTTTTTTATTTTTTATTTTGAGACAGGATCTTGCTGAGTTGCTAAGGGCCTTGCTAAGTTGCTGAAGCTGGCCTTGAACTTGTGATCCCCCTGCTTCAGCCTCCTGAGCTGCTGGGATGACAGGCGTGTGCCACATGCCCAGCTCAACATAAAAACTTTTGTTCTTAGACACCAGCAAGAATGAAAAGACAAGTTACAAAGTAAGAAAAAAATATTTACAATACAAGTATCAGAGGACTTGTCTCTAGACTCCTGAAACTCAGTAAGGAAGGAATAGCCCAGTTTTTTCAAAGGAGCAAAGATCTAAAGAGACACTTCACCATTGAAAACAGGTGAATGTCAAGTAAACAAATGTTAGGATGCCCAACACCACAAACCACAAGGAAACACCACCTTATTCTCATTAGATTCTCTAAAGTTAAAAAGATTCGTGAGGCTGTGGAATTACTGGAGATGCTGTGGGGGTGTAATGGTACCACCAATTTGGAAAACAGTGTGGCAGTTTCTTGAAAAGTCAAGCACACGCCTACCATACCATTCACCCACTCCACCGCCAATTTTACTCTAAAGAAATGGCAACACACATTCAGATAGACTTGTGCACAAATGTTCACAACAGCTTGATTTGTAAATGCCAGAAACTGGAGACAAGCAAATGTCCACTACCAATTTAGTGAGAGCCCTGTCTCAAAGTGAAAAAGGGATGGGATGTGGCTCTGTGGTAGAGTGACCCTGGGTTCAATCCCTAGGACTGAGGGGGGAAAAAAAATGAAGAAGGAATAATAGAACTGAACACATTTAAGGCTCTTTGGAGTTAAAAATAAATCACGCAACTATGTTATTATCCAAAATACAATTGAAATAATCTCCATGCTATAAAGTGGAGGGACCATGTAATCAACTCTGAATACGTAAAATAAAAATAGCTAATAAAATCCACTGGTGAGAGAAAGACACATGAGAGAATATATAAGAATGCTAAATTCCAAACAATGTTTGCAGGGAGTTAATTCAAACTCTCTAAATGAAAACAGAGATTTACAAGAATAAAAAGGAGACACCCAGGGGAAAGAGAAGTTGGAGCAGGCGGAGGAACCGGAGGTAGAGGAGGAGGCAGGAAGGGAATTATTCTTATGAGTATTAAATAAGAGAGATATTTCTTAAATTCAATTTTTTACTCACATAAAGATTTTACCAACCACAGATGATGAGACAAAGGTTTGAGCACCAGCTCAAATCTTCAGAGCCAAATCTGAGGAAATGGTGGAAGAGTGTGGAGGTGAGAGGGCAGGTGAGGGAACCAATAAAGAATACATTATCGCCAGGCGCAGTGGCACATGCCTGTGATCCCAGTGGCTGCGGAGGCTGAGAGTTCAGACCAGCCTCAGCAATGGCGAAGCCCTAAGCAACTCAGTGAGACCCTGTCTCTAAGTAAAATGCAAAACGGGGCTGGGGAAGTGGTCAGTGATCGAGTGCCCGAGTTCAATCCGTGGTACCAAAAAAAAAAAAGAATACATCATTAAGGAAGTTACCAGTGTGAGCATTTTGAGCTTCTCCCACTGGGGGATTCTGGAATTGACAGCTAAGAGCTGCCACCCAACAAGGAGAGGAAGCTGGGATTTGTCCACCTGCTCCTGCTGGTCAGTGGTTTTGGGCCATCTCAGGAGGGTTGATTTTCCAACATTTTCGGCCTGCCTGTAGGCAAGCCGGGCGCTGCAGGGTCAGAAGAGAGCCTTTGGGCAGTCAGAGGCTGGAATCAGGATTTGAGCTGGCACGCAGGACAATAATGTGTGTTGGGGTATTAAGGCAGGACATGCTACGCTGGTCACCCACTACCCGCCAGAAACCATGGGGTCTAAAGAGACAGATGACAAGAAGCTTAAACTTAAGCAGCTTAAATTCAAACATACTATACACCAACCACTTTCTTAATTAATTCTTGAGTTTGTCTACATTTTCTCTCATTTGAACATGTCTTCTTGGTCTTATTAACTGTCTCCTATGTTCCCATAAACATGCAAACGTAAAATCGCATCAGGGAAACTCTCATAAATAGCTGTCAGTTTTAAACATTTAATATACCTAGCATCAGTCTTTTTATTTTCCCTTTAACTCTGGGTACTTGCAATCACTACTAATAACAGTAATTCAGATGAAGAAGAATCCAGTTTTCTAATATGACATTTATACTTGCTTTGCCACTTGACTCAAAATAGCAATCCTGCAAAATAAGAAACACTATTGTTTTCATAAACCCTAAGTGTTCAGCAAGGACACAGGCACAAGCATTCCTAGAGTTTCTTTATAATCTGAGCCCACAGGTCACACATGAGACTTACACTCTTTACGAGGCTGGAATACACATTTACCCTCACGATTTGACTCTGGATTTGAAGAACTGGTAAAGTGCTTTTGTCCAACACATCAGGATTATGGCAATGCCTCCCATCATCCATTTATATTAGATTGCAGAATTATTTCTGGTGAGGCTCTATTTGGTTAGTGGTGGTTCTCAATGAGAGGGAAAAGATATGTGACAGTTGTTTCAAAACAAACATCAGGAGGACAGTTTTCCTGGAGACCCAGGTTGGCAGTACCATTTTTCATCTGGACCTGGAGACAATGTATTTCTCCAAAGATGGAATGATTCTATTCAAATGACATGAAAATTTCATGGCTGGAATCCTAGAAGGATGTGTGGTTTTCAATAAAATATTCATGAAAAAAGCATTGTTAAAATGATACATATCCCTTAGCATCATTGGAGCCTCTGGGTCCAGAGCTATTTGGGGACTTTTCGCTTACGTGAGCCAATACATTCTTCCTCTCTCTCTCCCCTCCCCCGCCCCCCCTCCCCACCCCCCCGCCGTCTGTACTGATTAAGTTGTGTTTGCTGCCACTTACAATTTAAAGAGTTTTAACTATTACATAAATTGGAACCAGGAGTAGGGTGGTTTCCAGCAGCCCAAATCCCACAAATGTCTACCACAGAGCCACAAAGAGAACATTGTGGAAATAGGAGATCTTTATGAAGAAAGGGACTTTAACATGACCTGACCCAACCATGCCATTTAATGGGTAAGTAAATGAGTCTCCAAGAAATTAAGCACCTCTCTCTCTCTCTCTCTCTCTCTCTCTCTCTCTCTCCATATATATATATATATATATATATATACACATATATATATATATATACACACACACATAATTGCTTAATTCCTTTTATGTATATATTATATAATTTTGCTATATTGCCCAAGCTGAGTTCCGACTCGAGATCCTTCTTCTTCAGCCTCCTGAGGAGCTGGGATTACAGGCATACGACATTGTGCTGGGCTTCAATATAATTTCAATGAAAGATTTTGTAGGATGGGTTACTATCGCCATTACAGCAACATACCATTACAGGAACAGTAGTTTTTGATGTTCAAGATCAATATGATGTGCTGGGAAGCTTATCTGAGAGGAATTGGTCCCAGTTCAGGATGAAGCTGAATCATTTCATTTATTTGTCCATATTTGGGGGGGGTGGTCATGAGAAATGTGTGAAGCATAGAGCTGAGAACAAGATCGGTAAGAGCTGTCCCATTAAGGAACCCTGGTCTCTACTGGGAATGACAATTGATACACTCAGTTGGTTTTTTGTTGTGGTTGTTTTTTGTGCCGGGAATGAACTCAGGGGCACTCGACCACTGAGCCACATCCCCAGCCCTGTTTTGTGTTTTATTTAGAGGCAGGGTCTCACTGAGGTGCTTAGCACCTCACTTTTGCTGAGGCTGGCTTTGGACTCGTGGTCCTCCTGTCTCAGCCTCCTGAGCCACTGGGATTATAGGTATGCACCACCATGCCCAGTTGATAAACTCAGTTTTACACAAACAAACAGAAAAATTGACTCAGCCACTTGCTAAATACTTCTTTACTAGCAGGCTAGACCTAAACATTACTATTTAACTTATAAAATTTTCAGCTTGAAATATTTTAAAGGAAAAAAACACACAGTTCCAAAATAATACCAAAAGCCACGTATTTAAAAGCTTTTAATTTTTAACAGAGATAAAACAGGAGATGGCATTTAAAATGATAAGACAGTAATAAAATCATGATATTCATATTCCTTTTTATTAGCTGTAATAATTCCTTTTCTTTGGAGTATGCTCATTTCTTCACAAACAAAAATTATTTTAAAAATTCATTTCCAACATAAGAAATGCATCCAGGGTGTCCTTGGGAGCTCTGAGCCATGGGACAGTTCTTCACAGACAACACAACCTGTGAACCCAATGGAGCAGAAAGTGCCACCCGTGACTGCCTGTGTGTGCATCCTCTTGAACACTCAAGAGAACGTTTCCAGTTTTGACCTGTGAAAAACAAAAGCCAGGACAAAGCTTGTCTCCGAGCCAGGGAGACCCCGTCAGCTTTCAGTGCTAGCCACGCAACTGTGAAATGACTGGACCCAGGAGCGGACTGTTGGCGGTTCTTCAGTTCATGCCACACAGATGGCGGCTCCTCCTTGCGAAGCCGAAGGGTGGGTGGGTGCTGCGCTGATTTCTTCCGTGGGGTCTAAGGAGTGACTTCGTTCTGCCTGCATAGGGACCCCCAGTCTGGCTCAGCTGCTGAAGGCCGGCTTCTTGTGCTACTCAGATGCTTCCATGATAAACAGAAAGGGAAAAGCAAAGATTGGGAGAGGAATAAGAAAGAAACAGGAGGGGAACAGGACACCCTACAAGAGACTACCTACCCTTTTATTAAATGAAAATCTGAGGGTGTGGACTCCCAATGTATTTCTTAATGCAACACATTTCTGATTTCTAAAAATCATTTTCACTTTGGTTTATCAAACACACGCCATTTATCTTTTATATATAAACATCAGGCAATATTTAGATATGAATCTAGATTTTTTTCTGGGGCATGGTGGCATATGGTTATAATCCCCAGGGGGCTGAGAAGCGGAGGCAGGGGGATCTCAAGTTCAAAGGCAGCCTCGGCAATTTACTGAGGCCCTTTCTCAAAATAAAAAAAATAAAAAAGGGCTGGGAGTGTGGCTCAGTGACAGAGTGCCTGGGTTCCATTCCCAACACCTCAGAAGATACAAGAAGTGAGAAAAGAGGGAGGGCAGGAGAGGAGGGGCCAGGAGGGGAAAGGACAGGCAGGAAGAGAGGAGAGAGCCGCCTGTGGATTCGCGTGGCTTTCAGGGCTGTAACAGACCGCAGATTGCACGTTTTAGACGTCCACCGACTTAAAACTTGTGGCTCTCATATTGAAAGATATTTTCTTTCCAAGGTACTTCCTGGGAGTTACCAAAGTCAGAGAAAGCACCGCCTCATGGTAATATCCTAGCTGTAGAAAACAGCACTTTTAGGTAAAAGGACCTGGAAGAGCAAATTTCCCCCCCAAATTTCCACCAAACTCACCTAAAATTTCAGGAGATAGCGCGGGAATCTGACAGCAGACAAATGCACCAGGTTCTAAGGTGTCGCAGGTTCATCATTCATCACTCTGGAATGTTCTAGAGCTCTATCATTGACCTCTGCTGGCCACTGTACTTACTTGTGTATTCAGTGGGCAGCAACAGCAGAGAGTTGTGAGCGCACCTGGCTCTCATAAAAGTAGGGGTGTCGCTCTGCTCAAAGTCCTACCGCAGACTGCAAGTCTCTGGAACCACCAAAGGAGGGAAAGAACTTCTTTAGGTCTGGGAGCCACCAACAAATCCAGAGCAGCACCTGTGGGTTTACTGGCCAATCTGAACACGCGGAAAGGAAATGGGAATGGAGAGTCCGGATTCGTGTTCACATCCTGCCTCTTTCACTGCAGAGCTGGGAACGTAAGGTGCATTTTCCTTCATCCAAAGACAAGTCCAAGATGGCCACGTATGAGAGGTGCCCAGGACACAGACGGAAGGCCCAACACTGAGATATGAAAAAATGGACGATGTCACTTCTGGTGGTGCATGAGGGGACAAAAGAGCAAAATAAGAGTTCCACATCACAGTGGCAGTTTCCTTAACAGGGAACAAACCAGGCCATCCAACTGGACACCAGGAGAGCCGGGGTGACTGCCTGCTCTTGCAGACTTAAGCTTGTGACAACCACAGTTGTGGCACACACACCAGCAGTGACCGGAATCTGCTCATGTCTTTGAATGCTGAGGTTTTCATCTCTTTTAGGGGAAGACACTCTGCTGATGTGATGTCCTAGGATTCTGATACACAGGACGCCATACTGACATTAATAAAAATCATGCTTTCCATTTTTCTCTTGTGGATTGCTGTCTACGAAGCAAGGGGCTCCATATTTTTATTTCCAAAAAATGTTTCTGTAAAATTGGATGCATCTTACGCAGACCTGTGTGACTTATAGAAAAGCAATTTTATTTGGTACATTCATTTCTTTGTATCATAATTTCCTTATTTACCTAATGGAGATGATGTAGGTCCCCACCAAGTTCATTAGGCTGTGGGAAACTTTAAAGATGTCATTTATGCAAAAGCCATTTGTGATAAAGAAATATGCGAAATGTCCCACTGTCAATACCAACATAGGAGCAACAGGGGGAAAGTCAGTTTCCTGTAGGGAAGAGAATATAGAATTTCCAGTATTGTAGCTTGGTCCTAAGACCTGCTGGGTTTCTTGGTGAACAGCTGGGTAACCCCAGAGGAAAAAAGGAAAAAGAAAATCAGACTTTCTGAGGCTGGTAGTGAGGTAATTTTTTGGCCAATGGAATTAGAACTGTTGGCTTTGATCCCATTAAATCTGAAGTTGGTATTGATTTCCACCACTGCCCAAGAGCAGGAGAGAGGTGCCCACGCCTACTGATGGCTGAAGACACCCAATTGGTTTGTCTCTGAGTAAACACAAAGTCACATCACTTTGCTAACGAGATTCCTGGGTCCGTGCACTTACTGAATTTCCTTCCAGAAATTACTGTTGCATAGACATTTCTCATGATTTAGTCCTCCACAAATGTAAGCAATTTTCTTGAGAAACACCCTCAGATATATGCCTCATCCTTGAACATTGCCCAGTCAGTTGAGATCCGAATGCTTCTTCCAGATACATTCGAGTAAAGTGCTGTAAACATGATCATCTTGTCTGACTTTTTAGTCTCCTACATAAAAATCTCAGCATAGGGGCCACTGTTACTGAGATTACCTGTTGTAAATATGAGTTATAATGAAAAATCAGACGTAGAAAATAAGAAAAAAAGGTTTAAAAAAAGTAGGGTGGTGGGAGGGCTGGAAGGAGGTACATTAAAATGGTGACCATCTTTTCCACTGGTTGGTGGGACGACTAACCTAATGTTGATTTTGGACCCTTTACCTATACTCTAAAGTCTGTTTGTTTGCCTCCTAACTACGGATGACTTTTATAACAAGGGTGAGGGTGCCAATTGCATAGAAGGAGGCTCGGGATCATCAGATGCCACTGAAATGGCCTCACACACTAGCCGAGAATTGAAAGGTTCTGGAAAGTTCCTTTCCACAGCCAGCTGGACCTGCTGGAGCACTGTTACCTGCACAGTAGTAGGGTTTTTGTTTTTGTTTTTAAAGAGATAAATAGGATTTTAGAAAAAATTAAAGGCATGTTCCCTTTTGGGGGCAACTAATTTAGCAAAATGTAATAAGCCTTTTAATACTCAACAGTCATGAAGCACCATTAAAAATATTCACACAGAAAAAGATCTGGGCACTTCCTTGGCCACAGAAGCCTGAGGGCCCGGAACTCGAGGAGACGGTCAGTGCGTGTGGTCAGGGCCCACATGGATGATGACGTGCTTCTCATAAGCTCTCCTCATGGTTTTCTCGATTTGCTTCAGGAAAACTTGTGGGATCCGTCCACAGAGAGTGTGCACCGTCTCCAGGAACTTTAGCTGGAGAGGGTAGTACATGGACTGAAAGAGGTTGTCTTGAAAGGGAAACTGAAAGATGATAAAACAAAGAAGTCTATTTTAGTCACCAAAATGCCATTTAAAATACAAATCATGCTGACTAAAACCGACCCAGGGACTGACTATCAGCGCCAGGGTCCAGGTTTGTGTACTCATAGGCTTAGTGAAAGGAACTGCAGGACCTAAATTCAAATCTGGTCTACTGTGCAACCCCAAGCAATCATTGAACCTGTGGACTGCATGTCTCCATCTCTTAAAAATATACATATATGATTTACTGGGTCCTTAAAGCTCCTAGAATCTGAAGACAACGCCTGTGTCTTAGGACAGAACCCTTTACACACAGTGTGTTCACGCTGAGGAGGGGCAGAACTCAAGTAGGTGCTCGAAATCCACTGTGCCTTATCTACTGAATTCTTATTTTTTGCCTTTGAAGCAATCTTAACCAGCTTCAAGGTATGTGTAGGATGACCTCAGAAAGTCCAGAGTCCAGCAAGGACCGGTGTAATTCACGGCCATCCACTTTACTGTAATAATTCGTATTTCACATCTGAGGGTTTGTTTTTTTGTCCTGGATTTGAACGCTCCTGTTTTCCTATGGGATGTGTCCATGAGCAGTATTTTCCAAAAGAAATCGTACAGACTACTTAGTCACGGGCAAATGTCAAAATTCACCCCACTCTTGTTGAAAGGGAAAAGGCCGCTAGCAGACCCAGACAAAGCTTCATTCTTAGCAAGAACATTTCATGTTCTTGAGAGGAGAGATGGAAGAAAAGAACGGTTAAAGGGCGGGACACTCTTGCCCGACAGCATCGTGTGTGGGCTTCGGTTTCCCAGAACAAGTCTCAGTGCCCTTCAAGTTCATCAGAAATGTTGCTCAAGCATGTTTATCAGAATGCAATTCCTTCCCGGAGGGAGGTGATGACTGACACAGTACAGGAGTGCATGGGCCCAGGTCAGGGCTGGGACACTCTGTTCTTCAGTAGCATTATCTATGCCACTGCTGCACCCTTGAGGTGGGCATGACTCTGCCCCTGTCCATCACCGTGTCCCCAACCAGCAGAACAGCAGGAGGACCTGGAGTCCTCCTGGACTCCTCTTCCCCGCGCCCCTCGGCCCACCCCTCAGCAAGTCCTGAAGCACCAGCTTGACAGTCAGCCAGAGCAAGGCCCTCCCTCTGCATCCCTCCCGCGAGCCCCTGCTGCGGACCCTCCCTGAGTGGTGCAGCCCAGGTACAGAGCGCCTTTGTCTTCCGCTCCCGCGCCCCTCCACCAGGCTGCCTCAGGGGTGTTTCCAAACATAAATCAGAGTCCCCCACCTTCTGGCAGGGCTTCCCATTGCAACGAGGAGTCCAACTCCTCCCTGGTCTTAGAGGCCCAAGGTGACCTGGGACCCTTCTCATTCTGGACATGGTGGCCTCCTCCCAGTCCTTTGGGCACATGGAATTCCTTCCTGCCTGGGGACTCAGCCCCGGTCCTTCTGCTTAGCAGGACCTCCTCTGGGTTCCCATCACCGAGGTCTCCATCTGACCAAGTCCCAGGATTGGCTGAGGTCCCTGCTAGTGGAAGAGTCTGCCCTATTGCTGACAGTTGTCAGGTGGTGTCCTAAAAGCTGAAAACTGTCATCTTGCTGGGTTCTCACGACCTTCTCCTGAGGTGGCTAATCAGCATAATGATCTCCACTGCACAGACAAGGATTCTGAGGCCGGAGGCTGAAAGCACAGCTAAGGATTAGCCACTGGAAAGTGACAGAATAGGAACTTGAGCCTATGTTTCCAGGCCCACGGCCAGGCTCTGACCCCGACCACAGGCACAGCACCATGGCCGGTGGGGAGGGAGGACACTGTTAGGATAGAGTCTGGCCGGGGGCACTCACTCTGCCATTTGGGGTTTTCTGGATTCAAAGGCCTGAGTGAAAATTGTTTTTAGGCCAAACTGAGGAGCGTCACAGAGTGAGTTGGTGGAATTATTTATGAAACTAGATTCTCTGGTCTCTTTCTGACCCCTGAGAAAACAGACGAGATGAGCTGTAACCCAAGGAGCACAACTTCCTGGCCCAGGCCAGGGCTGATGGGCAAGAGAAAGCCGAGAGGCCCTGGCTGCTAGCTGCCTGCTTAGCAAGGCCACTGCGCCCGGCCCTGGACTCAGTGTTTGAATAACTACACGTGAAAACACCCCTGAGTTAGAACAGAGGTTGGATGTAGCTGAGTCGCCTGGCCCTTGGAAGCCAGGCCTGGGGAATGCAGGTGGGCAGTGGCATCGGCCCAGGTGTGTGCCAAGCTCTGGCTGCACGAGGGGCCAGGCCTGGGGCTCCCCTTGGAGTTCTCCGGTGGTGTCAGGTAAAATGCCCTCTCACATGCACACGGTGTGTCGCCATGTCCTGCCGCACTCCTGCCAAGCCTGTTTGTGAAATCCTGGGCCTTTAAGAAGAAGTCTCTAAGAGGCCTGTTAGGGTGGGCAGGCTTTGGGAAGGGGGACTAGAGAGACTATAGACTTTGTGAACTCGCAGTCTCTCTCACAAGTGGTCATCTCTGTGCCAGCCGGGTGGCTCAGGCCTGAGCCTGGTGATTCAGGAGGAAACCATATGAAGTTCAAATTTCAGCACTACTGAATGATCTCATCGGGATGTGGGGACAGCCATTCACCTGTTCACTCTCTGGCTGCTTTGGTGCCACAGCAGCACAGGTGACTTTTTTTTTTTTTAAGGTACTGAGGATTGTACCACTTTTACTTTGAAACAGGATCTTGCTAATGATCTTGCTAAGTTGCCTAGGCTGGCCTCCAACTTGTGGTCCTCCTTCCTCAGCCTCCTGAGTAGCAGGGATCACAGGCGTGAGCCACCCCTTCGGCTCTGCAGTGGTCAGGCCTCCGCCCTGGGCCATCCATGCAAACACTCAAACCATGGAGGCCACCTTACCAGGGGCGGTGGCTCTGCCACTTCTCTCCACGTTGGCTCCGTGCCTTTCCACTCTGACCTGCTTCTCCTTTCCTCCCTCCATCCCTGGCTCGTGGGTCCACGAGGTGTAAAAGCCTCTGTCTGGGGCTCCCTGGCAGTGGGAAGGCTCCTGCCACCTCTGTGGCACCCCCCGACCCCGGCCCTGGGCCCTTTGGTGGGAAATGACAAGCCCTCTCGCACTGTTGCAGGTGGGTGAACACGGGCCTGCTGCCACCTCCCTTCAGCTCTTTGTCCTAACCGTCCCCCTGGGCTCCCGACTGCTCCAGGGCTTAGAGCTGGCAGACAGGAAACACTGGACTGGAACCGGGTAGTGCCATCTTATTTCTCCTGGGTCGTCTCTACCCTATCCTGGGACCCCTCCCAGGGCAAAGGGCACAGGAGTTCTCTTTTGATATGAGACTTCCTCCCAAAGTGAATTTAAGTCAGAAAGGATGAGAGACTTAGGTGGAAATATCAAGTCAGGAGCAGACGCAGTTATGGTCCTGGGGACAAGGGGATTTGGTGATGTGGTGGCTGGGGGGCGGGGGGAACTGGTGAAACCCCAGGCTCTGGGAATATCTGCACTGCGAAGGGCCTGGCGACCACAGCGCCCCAGGCGGCGTGCGCACGCGGGCTCAGCAGTGCCACTTACGTCCCGCATGGCCTCGTAGAGCGCCTTGAAGGTGGGCTGCTTGTCGTCGTGGTAGACGCCCCGGTTGCCGTGCAGGACCGACACGCCCTCGCGCTCAGCCTCTCGGCAGTTGCTCCCGTACATGCAGTGATCCGGCCGGTAGTTCCACTGGCAGGGGAACAGGTAGAGGCGCTCTGCGGAGACAGGGGCAAGCCACCGGCTCAGGCCCGCCGGTCAGCCGGCGCCATTTCAACAGGCACGAGGGCGACTGCGACTCAGACCACATTTCAGCAAACCTGACAACATCCTGAGATCATGAACTGAAGTCACACCCACTGACGACGATAAGAGTTTCATCCAAAACAAAGGAAGTCAAGTCAGGGCACCAGACAGCCTGGCCCAAGTCCCAGTCACCCATGTCCTTGAACTCCGCATCTGCAGAGTGGAAATAGCAGGGCTTCCCTCTGATTTTTTTTCTTTTCTCTGTACCAGGGATTGAACTCAGGGGCTCTGGACCACTGAGCCACCTCCCCAGCCCTATTCTGTATTTTATTTAGAGACAGGGTCTCACTGAGTGGCTTAGTGCCTCGATTTTGCCGAGGCTGGCTTTCAACTCGAGATTCTCCTGTCTCAGCCTCCCGTAATCCCATGCCTGAGATTACAGGCATGAGTCACCGTGCCCAGCAGTTTATCCCTCTGATTTTGACAACTGAATTTTTTTAAATACATGGAAAATGTTTAGCAGAGGGTCAAGCACACAGCAGTACTCAGTACTGTTGGCAGCTTGATCAACTCATTTCTGGGGGTGGTGCTGGGGTTAGAACAGGGCCGCATGCTTACTCAGCAGGTGCTCTTCCCCTGAGCTCCATTCCCAGCCCTAGAACCAACTCCTAGGAAAGATTTTGTGAAATGGACAGACCCACTCTGGATGGAGGCCGGGATTCCTCTTTAGATGAAGCCCTTCCCCAGGACGAGCATGTGCACCATCTCTGTGTGTGCACATGTGTGTGAGTGTGCATCTCCAAAGCCTCCCCCAGGACGAGCATGTGCACAGTGCTCTGTGTGTGCACACGTGTGTGAGTGTGCATCTCTGAAGCATGCTGGTTCACCTTTGGAAGACTCTTCCCCAACAGGGTCTTGCCACCATTAGGTACGGGGAGGCTGCTACTGGCATCTGCTCGGGTGCTCTAAGCATCCTATAGGGGACAGGGATGCTGTCATGTCCTACAGTGAACACGAGAGCCCCCACAAGAGCTGGAGTGCCGACACTGAGACTGCCCCTCTAATCCTACTGGACACGGAAGACTCCCCCTTGCTGACTGCAGTTACTATGCGAATGGCAGTAAGTTCCTGAGCCTGAGCTGCCAGCTCCCGGGCCTGAGGCCTGTCAGGCTGAGGCCCGAGCAGTAGGATCAGATCACAGCTCTCTGCAAAGGCATCGCTGAGGGTGAGGAGGGCCCTGTGAGCCCAAGGAAGGGCTACAGCCAATCAACCCTGGTGGACGTGCTTCTTCCCGGGCCGATGGCCTCCCTCCTCACGGAGAGGACCACCTTTAAGAGGCACGGTGGTGCACGCTTGTGATCCCAGTGGCTTGGGAGGCTGAGGCAGGAGGGTCAAAGTCAGCCTTAGCAACTTAGCGAGGCCCTAAGCAACTCAGTGAGACCCTGTCTCTAAATAAAATACAAAATAGGGCTGAGATGTGGCTCAGTGGTGGAGTGCCCCTGAGTTCCATCCCCAGGACCCACCCCCCAAAAACAGGTTACTTACAGAAGGCTCCAGTATGGACACCAGAGAACCAAGGACCAGCAACCCCCTGCCTCATGCAGACCATGTATATTTCTGCAGCTTGGTGTTTGACTGGCCAGAGGCATCAGGACCCTCCCAAACGCCTCATGGCACACAGCACCCGCTCTCCTCTTCCCGGAGCACCCCATTCCCCCTCGCTTGTCCCCCCCTTACCCCCACACTGCAGGTTCACAGTCCGCGAGTGTGGTGGCCGCCTTCAAGTCACAATCCCTAGATCTGAGCCCACATCTCTGTCCCCTGTGGGGCCTTTCTGCGTTTACTGCAAGGCTGGATGTGAGGACCGGAGGGACGAGAAGCCCAGCGGTGCCCAGCGACTTCCTCCGTGACTCGATGGTCTGCATCAGCCACACAGGACACCTGCGTGGGCATTTGAATCGAACCTGCTGAGGTTCCCAGCTTCACGGATCGGTCTAGAACCCATCTCTGCTTTTATCAATCCATTGACTGAATCAATAACATCTGCTGAGTGCCCGCTGTGCATGCTGGGAACAAAGCAGGTCCTGGGCAAGTCCAGCCCTGCCTTCTGGGAGCTTAGCACTGGCGAGGCTTTCGCTTCTGGCAAGCGCCTTAGGACCTCGTGCACAAGGACACCTTTCTCCCACAGTGGCCTCTGTAGAGGCCTGGACCCAGTAAGGGGCGCTACGTGGCAGGAAGTAGAAATGGCCACGGCTTGGGAGTCGGACAGATGTTGGTTCAAATTGGCTTCTACCCCCTGCTGGCTCTCTAACCTTGGTGTTATTGAGACACTTGGCCTCAGTTGAGGCCTGAATCCCCCCTGTTGGCTGTGACCTGACAGCAGAGCGGCTGGGAACCGGCTCTGCACTCAACCTCTGCAGGGTTGGAACACAGGGCTCCACCACTGGTGGAGTCAATCCAAACACGCCACATGGCCTTTCCGTGCTTCAGTTTCATCCTCTGTAAAGTGGGGAGAAGCACAGACACCACCTGATGGGAGGTGGAGGGTGTTAGACGCATGCTGGGAATAGGGGCTGGCACTAAGAAGCAGAACACAAGCAGCGACACTACCTGTCACCACCGTCAGCGTCACGGTGAGGTGGTGGGCGTTAGGTTACTAGAAGGGGAAACCAGAGTACTTCAACTGAACGAGCCAGGACTACTTTCGAACAGAGTCCACCTGTGATAAATACCTATTCCAATTGCTCCTGGACACGCAGGTGGCCAGTCATTCTTAACATTTTATAGGTCGCAGATCTGTCTGAGAATCCAATGAAAGCTGTACACCCTGACTTTGGAAAAATACAACTGGGAACGTATATAGGCTCACAAAGAACATTTGCTTACAAGTTCAGGGATTTATAAATCTCATAAAGACCAGCTAAGAATCTCAGCTGTAGGATCTCAAATAGGAAACAGGATTCCAGACAGAATTCAATTCGCATCTTCACACCCTGCAGAATCTCCCAGAACAACGCAAAACATACTGAGCGCACAGTCCACGCCGGCTTTGTTCTGTGCTCTGCTGTGGGGAACCAGGTTGGTGCGTGATAAGGGGCTGCTCCTGCCCCTGGGGCTTTGTGCTCTTGGAGATGGTGCACAGTAGGAGCGAGATGAATGGTGCTTTCAGTAGTCCTGGAGGGAGAGCTCATCCCCAGGAGGTGAGGTAAGGATGGAATTCTCACAGCCAGCAACAGAGACTTGGAAGAACAGTCGAAGAGGACAAGATGGAGGGACAATGCTTGAAAATCAGGGAGTGTGTGTATATTTGCAGTACTGGCCATTGAACCCAGGGACTCACCAATGCTAGGCAAGTGTGCTACCACTGAGCTGCATCTCCAGGTCTTTTACTTTTGAGACAGGGTTTCGCTAAGTTGCTGAGTCTCACCTCAAACTTGCAATCCTCCTCCCTTAGCCTCCCAGGTAGCTGGGACTACAGGTGTGTGCCACCACACCCAGCTCAGACTGTGTTTTAGAAAAGACAAATGATCTTAGTTTTCCTGGGGTAAAGGTGAGCTCTTCAAATGGAGCAGGCAAAAGGAAAAAAGTTGTCTCAGGAATACATTGCCCTGTGCCATTCCCAACAGCCAAGTGGAACCAGCCCAGATGTCCGTCAACGGAAGAATGGATGAGGAAAATGTGGGATAGATACCCAATGGAGTTTTACTCAGCCACAAAGAAGAATGAAACTATGACATTTGCCAGCAAATGAATGGAACTGGACAACATCATGCGAAGGGAAATAAGCCAGACCCAGGAAGTCAAGGGTTGATGAACGTTTTGCCACAGACATGGAAGCTATAGAGGCGGGCAGAGAGAAAGGATAAAGAAAGACGTCTCAGGGAAACAGAAGGGAGACAGATAGAGCCCAAGAAGGGACGGAGAGGAGGGGAGAGGGGAAGGTCTGGGAAGGACGTGCAACAGGGGCCACTTCATGCTTTGCATATAACCCTTCCTGTTACATAGTTGGGGCAAAATCTACCAAATTATGCTATATCTATGTACAAATGAACCACAATGAATGCAGCCTTTATATATAATTATAATTCATATATGAATATATATAAATAAAATTATAATGCTAATTAAATACCAATAAAAATAGGATCAGTAGACTAGAGCAAGCAGGGCATGACATTGATGAAATCATGTTACCTGAAGGTACAAATGTGACGTCATGCACCCCCTAAGATGTATGATTATAATGTACCAATAAAAATCACTTTGAAAAAAGTAATTTTGCTCTGGCCTAAAATATTCAAAACATAGAAACCTAGGTAAGGAGGCAAGTAATTAACTTCCATTCTAGTTTGTGAAGCAAAAGAGAATGAGTTTGTTCTTTCGAGAGGAGAGGAGGAAGCTCATCCAGTGGAGGTGGCGCTGATGCAGGCAGGAAGGAGGGCAGCTCCGGCCATCTGGGCTGGGGACTGAGCAGTGCAGGTGAACCAGCCTTGGCTACTGTTTTGCTCTTGGGCTCCAGAGTTAAGCTCACAGGAGACGGCCCGACTGGTTTAGCAGGAGCCACAGGGAGGGCAGGGCACGAGGACTGCATGCAGTGGCAGAAGAGAAATTCCTCTCAAGTCACTAGAAACAGAGGGAAATCCATTGTGGCAGTTAAGGGTGACAGATGTGTCCTTTATTTACAGCTCCACCTTGCAGGGGTTACACTGTGAGATCCCCATTTTGTCGGGGACGGAAAGACAGAGGGGGCTAAGGCAGTGTCATGGAGAGGGCTGAGGGCGGAACCCCCTGCAGATCAGCTAGCCAACCCCGGAGTGCACTAGGGTAGTTACTTAGCACATGATCAATAACCTGCTCTGAAATGGGTCTATTGTAGGCCTGGTTCTCAGGGCTGTCAAAGTCTGATGTTTAAAACAGACAGCTCAGGTGGACTTACTCACTGCTGAAGGAATAACACCACGCATGACTTTAAAATCCCAGACCCCCAAAAGCTCCAACCTCTGTCACATACCAAAAGTCCTTTCAAAGCCAACCTATCTGGAGCCCTTGGTCTTTGTATCTCTCTCTCAGTTTTATGTGAAGAAGCTCGTGAACTTCTGTGCGCGTGAGACCCTGGGCTCCCAGGCCCACACTGGCCTCCAGGGCTCAGCCAGGGCAAAGCCCTGTGGGTCGGCTGCTCCTCACATTCCGGTTCCTTTCTGTTCACACCCGACCCCTTCTACCTCATGGCAACATGGTCACTGAGAGCCACCGTGCCAACAGGCCAGGCTGCTGGCTGCACTGTCCCAGCGTTCATTTTTGTGAAGCCCTTTCCTGGAACTCAGCTCTTGCTGGGAGCCATTAGCCAAGTAGGTATGACAATTTCCTTGCCAGCGTACCCCATGTTGCAGTGACATTGAATGTAGGTGACCTTGCTCAAGGACCAAGGCGGATTAGGGTGTTCCCGGTTTAAGATAATCGGGTTTAGGGCGTTCCCGGTTTAGGTTCCAGGTTTAAGGTTTAAGATTATTCCTGCTGGGAATAGGGCGTATCCTGCTGCCTGAGTTCCCCTTGAGTTCTCACGGGATTCAGACAGTATTCTTTGGGAGATAGAAGCCCAGTGGAGGTGGATTTGGGCAGAGAACGTGAATTTCCCCAGAACGTGATTGTAGACGGCTGGTGTGAGTTCGGGAATAAAGAGTTGCTGTTTGAATCTACAAGCTGTGTGGTGGCTCGTGATTGTGTGCCCAGCCAGACTGCGGCAAGCTCTCCCAGTCTCCTCTTTTCTTCTAGAATGCACCTTCTTCCAAGAAGACATTTCTTATTATGCAATCTAGGGGGTCCTCGCGCTTCCAGCCCAGCGGCCTCTCCTTAGCGCCTCATTTGTTCCTTCATGTCACCATCAGATCTCAGTGGTTCCGAAGGACAGGGGACTCTTTGGGAGTCTTCTTCTCTCAGTAACAGGCAAGTTCCATGACAGCAGGACCTGCGCTTCTGCTCTCTGAAGCACCTACCCAGTGGCGGGAGCCCAGTAGGTTCTCAAAAAATAACCCTGGATGAATGAATGAGGTGGAGCTTGTGCCTTGTCCGCCACACGATGGCTGTCCTTCCTCCTGCTTCTCTCCTGTTCCTGGTTGTGCCCTCTTTCCCTCCATTGGCCCTGCCCCTCCCCTCCTTTCTCTCAATTCCATTAATTCAACCCCAACTCTGAAGACCAACTTCCCTGAAGGTGCTGAGCCTCTCACCAGGAAGGACAGAAAGTGGACACCACCCCTTGTCACAGACCTGGCACCTCCCACTCTTCTCTCGTGCTCTGTCTCAGGGCTCGTGAACTTCCCAGACGCCCCACACTGGGTTTCCCTGAACGGTCCTGCTGTGAAGCCATCGGCTGTGTCAACTCCAGAGTGTGGCCCTCACTGCCACCTGATGCTGGCTGCTTCTGGGGACTGCACATCCATCCTGGCAGGAGGAGAGCAAGGCTTAAATAAGGCCACTGGGGAGAGCTGTCCCCGTGACGATGGCCCCTTCTGCCTCCCTCGGGTCGTGCACTCAGCTCACGTCAGCGTCTGACGGTCACAGGGTGCCCGCCCTTCTGCCCCCTTTGGCAGAGCTCTCCTGCTGCCCCTCTGGCTGGGTGCTCCACCTAGTCATCTGTACCTGGTTGGGGTCATTTTCTTCCCTGACCACAGCCCACTTTTCTAGAAATGGCCCTGGAAGAAGAAGCAGAGCTAAGTGGTCACATTGACAGGGAAATGTCACATGGATGCATGGCTGGTCCTATTGACTGGACTGAGGGGGTCTTCATAGCCAAGCGAGGTCAGTGTCTGTCTGTCTGTCTGTCTGGAATTGGAAACATAAGCCATCATTTTAGCTAGTGGACTCCTATGAT
Source organism: Marmota flaviventris (assembly GCF_047511675.1). Taxonomy (NCBI): domain Eukaryota; kingdom Metazoa; phylum Chordata; class Mammalia; order Rodentia; family Sciuridae; genus Marmota; species Marmota flaviventris. The sequence goes on along the minus strand of NC_092517.1, from coordinate 4,185,243 downwards.
CGTGCTGACCTGGCCACCAAAATGGGCCTTGGGCAAACCAAGGTGTGGGGGAGACAGCAAGCAGCCAGACAGGCAGGGGGAGAGTCCAAGACGGCAGAGCCCACAGGCCTTCCTGCAGCCATCCCATGGAGCTTGTGTGGCCTGACCCACCTGTCGTGAGAGCCCCCAGATTTACTGTCTCCCCCTCGCTTAGCCTGCCTCCGTGCGGTCAGCTCCGTATCTCTTTCTAGAGAGTTCTCTTTGGGCTCATGTCAGATTTTCAGACTCCACAGAACTCTGCTCCTGACTTAAACTCCCCTGTCAGGGTGTGAGCTCAGTCTTCCTCCCTGGAAGGAGCCGCCCGCCCCAGGGTCCTGTGGGAGGAGCCACCTGCAGGGCCCCATGGGCTTGGGCCGACTCCTCTTGAGCCAGTTTATTACCCAGCATTGCAATTACATCCCCACAGCCTTTTACTATCTAATTATAGCAAGAGTTCTAAAACATTTTTACCTAATGAGTTTCAAACACATTTTAGAAAGCCGTGTCACTGGCTACAGGAGACGCTAATAACAATGGCACTCTAGGTGGACCATGGGTTGATGTGGCTGCTTCATCCACAGCAACCCAAGCGACCGGCACATGAATGTGTATTTCCAGAGTCGCAGCCCACACAGCCTCCCTCTCTCCTTCCTAGGGGTAAAGGCGACACATCCTGTTTTCAAATGTCGTTGGTCCGGGTCACACACGGTGCTCACAGACCATGTAAATGGAGGGAAACGGACAGTGGGAGGGACATTGCTGGATTCCAGTTAGAGGCTCCGGGGTGGAGTGTGAAACAAGATCAAAGTCGGCCAACAAGGAACAGGCAGTGCACCCAGTGGGGATCTAAAACTTGGTGACTTACTTCACCTGCCTGGAACCAGGATTCGGAAGCAGCTTCAAAATCACTTTATGATATTTTTACTCAGGGGATCTAGGTACGAGTAGGGAAGCCATTAAACTCATTTACTCACCAATCTCGTCCTCAAATAGTCTGCAATGGGCTATGAGGGTTTCTGGGAAGGCAACCGTGAGGACCCTTTGGATGCCTCAGTAGAGGAAGGTGGGCAGCGAGTTTATGTCACGTACTTGTAGCCACACATGGGCATACACCCCACTGCCATTTCGACCTGTGCATCTTATCTGACTGACTTCTTGGAAGAGTGGTGACGCAGAGTCGCAAAGACAGTCCCTCAAAACGGAGGCCCGTGCTGGAGACCTCAACATCTGGTCTTTTGTGATGGAGCTGAGGTTCCTCTTCCACCGGACACCCAGGGGGCAGATGGAAGGGCAGGAGCAGGGGACACAGCCCCTCTGCCCCACTCGGGCCCAGTCAATAGCAGCCAGACCCGGGGTGTCTCTGTGGCGCCAGGTGGGCGTCCCTCCTCTCCCCACACACGACCTTTGTGAACGAGGACCTACCTGGGTTGAAGTAAAAGATGATATTTAACAAGTCCTGGTCCCCCCACGTGATGGCGTTCCTGTACGCCTGGTACAGCGGGTACAGCATGTCCTCCCAAGCCAGGCCTGTCGGAGTCATGCTGTTCTGGAAGAGAGGACACCATCAGAGCAGCTGAGGCGAAGCCAGGGGACCGTGTCCACTGAGAAGCAGGGGAGGGACTGCTTTTCTTTCCCTCTCAGGACAAAGCACAGAGGGCTGCTGCTAGCCTCAGGCCTGGGACAAAGCAAAATCAGGGCCGCAGGGTGTAGGCTTCCTGGTGGACACACGGATGCCGACTGACCTGGAGCTGGACGGCGGACCTGCCGCTTCTATTCTGAAACCCATGCCTGACACTGAACCTATCTCTTAGGCTTATTTCTCATCTCTGAAGTACAGAAGCAAAACACAGATAGCAAAATTGTAGTATCTTAAACGATTATTGACTCTTAAATGTGACATATTATATATTCAGTTAGTACATAGAGATAAAAATTCAAAAAGTAAGAATATTTCTTTCACTCTCCTCCTCCAAATCTCATTCCCAGTTTCCCCAGAAGCATCCACAATGAACAGTTAACAGTCTAGGTGTTCTGGAAACTTCTAAGCCATCAACATGAGCACACTACAGTGCCATGATACACTTGCTACATGTAGGTTTTTCTCACTTGGTTCTTTTTAGAGATCTTATTTGTCTCACTTATACACTAATCTATCCTTTTTAAATGTTTTTCAGGGCTGGGGACCAGTCACAGAGCCTTGTGCAGTCTAGGCCAGGGCCCTACCACCACCGCTGAGCTCTACGCCAGCCATAATTAACTTTCTTTTTAATCTGAGGATAATTGTTTTTACTGGTTCTTTTTTCTGATTTATTTAGGTGGTTTCCAGTTCTCTCCTAGGATAAAATATGAGACCACAAACACCCCTGCATCACCATCTCTGCATACTCCTGTCAACATGTGGCTAGAGTGATCCCCAAATTTTTTTGCATGGCTTTGGAAGCCTTGGATATGCAGAGTTCAGAAGTGCCACAGCTTATCCCTGGGCGGGAACTGTAAAAGCGACACATTCCCTAGCCATCTGGGCTTTCCCCAAATAAACAAATACCCTATAACTTTCCAGATTAAACCCTTTCCTCTAGGGACGTCCATCGTCCATCCGCACCTGCAGGCCACCTGCCACATTCCCTGAATCAGCGCATGGACGACCCAGGCATGTCACGATTGACAACTCCCAATCTGTAAAAGAAATTCCAAAGCACTCTTACCTTGAACTGGGTACTTCTTATCCGAGTTAGATTCATCAGCATGACCCCTGAATTAACTCCCGCAGAGCCATAGAAAGGGTGGCGAGCAAAGCGGCTATACCAGCCGATCTTGGGGATTTCATGCTCTGGGGCCATGGCTGCCAGCTGGGTGGAGTTGAACTGCCGCAGAAGCTTCCAGATGTCATCGACAGGTCTCAGAAAGAGGACGTCAGTGTCCACATAGAGAAGCGAGTCCACATCCTTTAAAATCACCTTTGGGTGGAAGGGGGACAAAACAAAAACCATCATAAAGGAAGTGGCCTGATAAGAAGAGTGTCACCAATGTTCACTGCAAAGTGCTGAATTCGAGAAAAGGCACCAAGCTAGCTCCTGTCCTCCCTTCTCTTTTGATGGGAGGGATAAGTGTCAATCAAGGAGGAGGCTTAAGGTGATTCTTGATCTAGACTGGCCCAATTCTAGGACCTCAGATCATATCTGATAAAGGCTGAACGTCCCAAGGGTTGTAAACATGAGCAGCTTACTGAGGTTCTCTTACTGAGGTTCTCTTACTGAGGTTCTCTTACTGAGGTTCTCTTACTGAGGTTTCTCAGTTTTTCCCTGGAACAGTCAAACATTGGAAAACTTTTTTTTTTCTTTAGTTGTAGGTGGACACAATACCTTTATTTCACTTATTTATTTTTATGTGGTGCTGAGGATCAAACCCAGGGCCTTGCATGTGCTAGGCGAGCGCTCTACCTCTGAGCCTCAGCCCCAGCCCCCAGGCATTAGAAAACTTGAAGTGGACAACCCATAAACGAGTTTCTGCAAGTTTTTATACAGGTCTGTCTCTGGCTCCATTTCTTCTATGTTGATGGATGCGGCGCTGCACCTTTTAAAATACATTTTTAGCTAGGATTTGGACTTAGGAATAGGTAAAAGAAGTCATTGGCCAGCTTTGTTGGTAGATTAGGGCCTGGCAAACTTTTTCCTGTAAAGGCCAAACAGTAAGTATTTTAGTCTCAACTCTGCCGCTGGAGCAGGTGGGCAACACTGACCACATGTCGAGGAACGTGAGTGGCTGTGTTCCAATAAATTTCACCTGGGGACACTGAGACTTGAATTTTATATCATCTTTAGATGTTGCAAAATATTCTTTTGAGTATCCATTTTCATCCACTTGACATGTAAAAGCCCTTCTCTGCTCATGGCCTGGAGTTCGATGATGAGATTGTCGCAGGTAGTTCAAGTCAGCCTCCCTGGGTGTGTTCTTGTGAGCCAATTGCTTAGTTTCCAGAGATTCCCCCTGAGGTTCCAGACTTCAAAGTCTTAGTTAGTGACCAGGCATTTGCCCTTTTTGTCCCCCAAACCTAGGAGTAGTTTAACCCCAGAAAGAACTGAATCTTCTAGGATCCTGGGCCTCACTTCATCCTAACCCCATAACAACACATGTTGCAAACTAAATGCTTGTATTACCCCCGGATTCACATGCTGAGGCCCTGACCTCAAACGTGGCAGCATTTGGCGATGGGACTTCAGACAGTCATGAATTTTAGTCCATTCACGAGGGTGGGGCTGACATGATGGTATTGGCACCCTTATGAGAACATGCAACAGAGAACCTGCGTCTCTCTACCAATTGAGGACAAAAGGTGAGGTAGCCATCTGTGAGCTGGGATAATCCTTTCCCCAACCCAACACTTCTGGCACCCTACTCTCAGACTTTCTGCCTCCAGAATGGTAGAGAAATAAATTTCTGTTGTCAAATCACCCAGTCCGGGGTGGGGGGCGGGGTACTGAGGATTAAACGTATGCTAGGCAAGCACTCTACCACACAGCTATGTGGCCAGTCCTTTTTATGTCACTTTGAGACAGGGTCTTGCTAAGTTTCCCAGGCTGGTCTCCAACTTCGGATCCTCCTGCCTTAGCGTCATGAGTCGCTGGGATTATGGAATACTGCTCCTGGCCAGTCTGCTATATCTTATTATGGCAAGCTAAGCAGGCCAAGATGATACTTCATTGGGATTTCCAATATGGAAAATGGATGAGTGCAGATACTGTATGATACAGGTATCATAGGACTTTCAGACTTGAGTAATTTCAAAGTCTACATGATTAGCCACTGGATTTATCTTTCATCAATTAAAGAAATGAATTTTACAAATCAATAAAATGATACTAAAAATAATGATCATCCACATTTCATAAATGAAAATTATCTTAATAGCTATATTAACAACTTGAAGATCCATTCGGATATAGGATAAATTCTGTAAATTGAATACACATATCTTTTAAAAAATCTGCCACGTTCTCTTATTTTTTTTTCTTGTTTTTCCATGGAAAGGTAAAATCCTTGCTGACTTGCTGACTTTTTTTTTTTTTTTAGTTATAATTCCAGAGTACTGTGGAGGAAGGGCAAATTATCTATGAAAGTATTAATAAATAACTTATATTTTCTTTTTGTGGTACTGGGGACAAACCAAGGATCTCATGCATGTTGGCAAGTGCTCTATCACTGAGCTTCATGCCCAACCATAAATACATGTTATTTATACATATAATTATGTATAATATATGATAATTACATATCATATGTAAATGCAATTACGATGTCTTGCATACCTAAGGGCTCACTCTCCTGTCCACCTTATTTCTTGGTGAAGGATCCAAAATGTGCCTTCCAAAGACATGAAGAATTGTTGGGCTGAAGACAACCAAGGCACAGGGAACTCTCTGCACCCTCCCCTCCCCTCTCAGCCGGTGTGCCTAGAAACAGGACAGAGATTTACAAAAAGAACTGGTCTTTCTATCTTCCCCCTCCTTTTTCTGCCTAAAGAGAGGATGTAGTGGGGCATGCATATAACCCCGGAGACTCTGGAGGCTGAGGCAGGAGGATCACAAGTTCATGGGCAGCTTCAGCAACTTAGTAAGGCCTTGTCTCAAAATAAAAAATAAAAAGGGCTGGGATGTAGCTCAGTGATTAAGTGGTTCAGTCCCTGGTACCTGCCCCCACCAAAAAAAGATGTGGATAAGAATTCTGTTTCACCCCCTTACCAGCTCAAAGTGCACGGGATCTGAGGGTGGACTTTACTCCCTAGGTGTCTCCCACGTACTGCCCTGCCCATGGCACATCTCTGAATTTCACTGCTCTTTAAGGGGTGTGCTAGATGAGGCAGACACCTAGGCCTGAACCTTGAGCTACTTCCTCCCAAGTCATGGAGCTGCACGGGTTCTAAACTTGCTTCTCCGGGTAGCTGTCATTTGTCACAGGGGTGTGCCCCAACTACACACTATGAGCATGGGTGTGTGGGGGTGGGGGAGGATTACATTTTCTCCCCTTCACTGGGAAGGAAATTTAAGCACAGAAAAGTGTTCTGTCCAGTTCATGTATCAAATAATTTCACTGACTGCTGGATTTTAGAAAAGAAAAAGCCCCACAAACTCCATTTCCCACAGGTTACAGCAAAATGAAGTCATTTTCCAGAACGTGTTTAAGGGAACAAGAGAACTCATGATATTTAAAAAAAAAAAAAAAAAAAAAAAAAGCTAATTCTGAACTAAAGAATTAGAAGAGAAGAGAAAGCTATTTTAACCCTAGTGAGACAGTATAAATTTCTCCTGAAGGCCAATTACCTAGTAAGGCCTGAATAAAAGCATATAATACTAATGCTTTAATCAATCAAGGGCTGTGCAGAAATATACACAACAAGTTCAAGCTCACTGACTCGATTATTTGAATATTCACTTGCCCCCTCACCCAAGGCATAGTCAGAGACTTAATTAGGAAAGCAGACACATTCAGGGAGCATTGGCCATCTCAAGAGTGAAAAGCAGCAACCTCTTTGGTCTCAGGTGGTTGTTACTCTTAATACTTCCTCCAATAGAATAAATGAGATTACCACCTCACATCCAAACCAAAGGGAAGAAGATGGAACGTGAAGAAGGTCCGGAACAGGAAAACTTAAAAGATAGGAAGCATGGGGTATTACAACATGAGATAACAAGGTCACAGGCAAGGCGTTTACTCAGGAGGGAAAAACCTATCAGTCTGCATCAGAAATTAAGGAAATCAGAACAATTTAGAACAGGTTTTTGTTTTATTTTGTTTTTGGCACAGGGGCATTCTACCACTAAGCTACACCCCCAGCCCTTTTTTAAACTTTTTAAATTTTGAGACAGGGTCTTGCTAAGTTGCTTATGGCTTTGCTAAGTTGCTGAGGCTGGCCTCGAACCACTGATTTCTTGCTTCAGCCTCCCAAGTCTCTGGGATTATCGGGGTACACCACCATTCCTGGCAGGTAAAATTTTTATTTATCCAACATCTTATTATTTTACATATGAATTGATTCCTTCTTTTTTTTTTTTATTATGAGCAACGCTACAATGGGATTTTCTTCAGGGAAATTTTACACTCAGGTGTGTCTGAAATGCATTAAGATAAGGGAGCTTTTCATTGTGACACTGTCATATAAAAACTTGAGAGCAACCTGAATCGTTGACAGTGGGTGGGTGAGTGAATAAATCATGGTCAATCTGCACAATGGGACACTGTACAGATATAAAAATAACAAATGAATCTCTATGTATGGATATGGGAAGATCTAAAATATACTGTGGCATTTCTTTTTCTTTTTAACAGTAAATTTCCATGTGGTTCAAAAATGAAAATACCTGAAATCAAGTTCATTGATGAGTTATTCTTCCTGGGCTCTCAGCTGTCAGGTCCCCCCTTAGAAGCAGCCAGTGTTATTGGACATCGTTCCCAACACGTTTCGTGCATGTCAGAATAAACAGCTCTGCATGTGCAGTCTCTTTTTGGGGGGTACAAGTGTGACTCAGCATGCACAATTTTGGTAAGCAGAACACCACACGTAGGAAGCTTCCCATTTCAGTGATAGCAAGTTCATGTGTCACGTTTATGTCTGGGCAGTGTTCCACTGTGTGGGTCAACCACGAGTCCTCCAGCCACCCACGGTGGACTATTTCGGTTGCTCTAAAGGTTTTATACGACAAACAATGTCACGTTGAGAGTCCTCCTATATCTTGATATATTTCAGATATACCTGAACATAAAAATAAAGCAACTAAAAAGATAATTGCTAAGTCAATTATAATCACCAAAAATATAAGCACCAAATGTAGTTACTCAGCCCCAAAATACATGCATTTGTAAATTGGATAATATAAAACTCCCTCCTCAGAAGAGAAGCCACAGAGGTGTCCCCAGCACTGTGACGGGTCTGCTAGCCCTCATCCTCACCAGCACAGCGATGGCCATGCTCTGGAGGGCTGCTCACAAACAGGTGCTCCCCAGAGGGTCCTGGCCCGATCATTCCTGTTAGGGACTCTCCCACTGACCTTGCCCTGGTGGCCTGGGCTGGGCTCGGGCACCATGGCCAACACGCACGGAGCACTGAGGGTCACCTGAAGAACACTCTGGCTCTCCTGGAGGCAGCCACACAGCCCCCAGTACAGATCCACATGGGCAGAAGCCTGAGAAACAGTCTCTAGAACATTCCAGTCCCTCCGGCTAAGGTTGGATTTTGGAGCGGCACTCTGCAGACCAGAACCAAGGGACGAAGACTTAACAACCCAAGGCCTCAGCTTCTGGAACTCCTGTAGGTGCTCAGTTAAGGGGTGCTGTGCTTCAGATGTGGCTTGTCCCCTGCAAAACTCAGGTTGGAATCTGGTCCCTTAGGTGAGTGTGCAGAGGTGGGGGGACCTTCGGCAGATGAGCAGGTCATATGGACAGATCAGTGGCTTTCTTGAGAGAGCAGGTCATGAAGTGGCGAGCCCACACTTGCAGCCTGCCTCTTCTGCACATTCTGACCTGTCGCTTGTCTGCCATATGCTGAGGCAGCAGGAGGTGTGGAGAGTCATCCGTGGACTGGGCCTGGGCCAAACCGGCATCGTAGCCCCTGAATAGGAAAATCTTGTGTCTGGGAACTTCCAGGGGCAATCCTGCTGGTTAAGGCCGCCCGGAATCATAAGAATCATGTGAGCTCTGTTCAGCTCTGCAGGTTCCACACGGCACTGGAGATGGGGTGACCTGCTGCAGCCACACAGACTCCAGAGACGGGTGTGACTTTCCAAGATGCCAATCAATCTGTCGACTGCAAGACATCAGGAAGCAAGACTCCACTCACTGAAACCTATCCCTGCCTTTGATGTACCCCTCAATGAACAACTGGAGCCATTTTTAACTGTTCTGTTCTAAGCTCCTACCGGGACTGGAAGAAGCTATGAAGTGCTCCCTTAAAACTAATTCTGACTTTGTTTTATTTCTTCAGTCATTACTTCAGACTTTAATTTTCTCAGGTGGGCTTATCCCCTCCTGTGCAGAAAGAACTGGCCGCCTCGCAATAACAAGGCTCTCACCAGAACCTGCACCTTGCTTTTGGATGTCCCAGCCTCCAGATCTGGGGGCCAAAATAAACCTTTTTTCCTTATAAATTACTCAGTCTGTGGTATCTATCATAGCAATAGAAAACAGACTAAATGGGAGGCAAAGCCAGTTCAACCTAAAAGTGGCAAAGGAGGAGCCCCAGGTGGGTTTATTTTTAACTCCTATTGGCATATCTAGCCCATTTTAAACTTTGAACTAGCTGCTAACATATTTTCTGAAACTGAGAGTTCACAAAATATCAGCATCTCTATCTTCCTTTAGCCTGCATCCTACTAGAGAAAGATCTACTGGCTGGGCCACAGACACCTGCTGTGTTTGTTCAATGCAATACACATTCAGGGAGGGTCCCCTAGGTGCCAGCTGTGACCATCAGTGAGTCAGGCAGATATCTCTGCCCTCAGGAGGGAGTCGAAGATCATACTGAACGAACCCACTGGCTGCACAGTAGGCAGGCCCAGCGTGTGGGAAAACGGCAGGGGTCCCAGGCAGGGGTCTGCAGCTTTAAACAGCAGGCTGCTCCAAGGCTGGCCCAGCAGGCGCTGGTGGCCACGTGAGAATCAGGCAGGAGCAGCCTGAGCTCCCAGAACAGCCCTGGGCCTGTGGCCGGACCCCAGGAGCAGCAGGAAGGCCAGAGATGAGGACTGAGAGGTGGGGCGGGGGCAGGGGGTCACTGAGAGCACCCTGTGCCCTTGTGGCCATGCGAGCTTGGAGTCTGAGTGGGCTGTGAGCTGCTGGGGGCTCTGAACTGAGGGCGGCCTCGCTCTGTCCAGAACAGACCTTTGGGGAGCACAGAGGCAGGGAGACCTCTGAGGACGCGCTCTCAGTAATCCGGGTGAGATGTGACGATGGCGTGGCCTGGGTGGTAAGAACCCAGGGACTGAGGAGGGGTCCCATCCCGAATCCCAGCGGAAGACGGAAGCCACAGGGATTCCTGGTGGACTGGATGTGGAAGGTGAGGAACGAGGCCTTGGCCCTGGGACTCTGGACAAGTGGCGCCCAGGCCTCAGTCCCCCCATTTGACACAGTGGTGTTGAAGCCAGATTTAAAGTTAGGAAGTCAGTGTAGTTAGGTAAATCGGGTCTAATATCGAGTGAAATCTAAAATGGAGGCCATGCTGAGAATGAATTCCGGAAAAGTTGAGCAACTCTCGGAATGTTAATGAAGTCCAGGAAACAGCCCCCAGCAGATCTGAAGATAGCCCATCCCACAGAAGTGTTAATGAACAGCCCCAGCAGATCTGAAGATAGCCCATCCCACAGAAGTGTTAATGAACTGCAAACTTGAAGATGCTGCCTCAGAAGTCCTTCCTGCCCAGACTACTTCTTTGGCCCACCTGTGCCCCACCCCTCAGGCCTTCCCACCTACATTCCATCACTGAAAGAACTCTAAAAAGGGGAAACAACCGCACTTCCACGGATTCCACTCTTGGGTCCCCTTCTTCCTCCGGGAGAAGTCTTTTCTGCTGTCCTTTAATAAACTTCTACTTTCCACTCTGACCTTGCCTCAGCGTGCTTCTCTGGTGTTATACTTCAACATTGGGGAAGCAAGGACTCATCACCGGTCAACAGCGGTAACAGTGTCACAAGGACACGCATACACAAGGCACTCAGCAGTGGCTGCGTAAGTGAATACTCAGTAAGTAGCAGGGTTGCAAGACGTTTTCCCTCTGAAAATGTCACGTGCAATCCGCTGCCATTCCCTTCGGCATTCCAACACTTGTCACCACGACAGCCTGTCAAGCAGCCGGGTAGAGCAGAGGGGAGACACCGCGGCTCACTCACCACCTTCACTGGAACCGTGCACAGGCCTGGTTACTCTTTTACTCTGTCTATCGCACTGTACCTCTGGGGGCCGATTCTGCAGTAGTTACTGCTGTATTAATTTGAAGAGGACCATTGTGGCCTGCACTATAGTGGGAAGAGGAATATTACCAAAGGACACAAAAGTAGCCATTCTAATGCCTTATGGAAATCAATCCGTCCTAGAAACGAGGCCTTTGTGTCTTCAGGGGACGTGGGGGGGCGTGCACAATGGCTGTCTGTACCCACGGGCTCTTCCTGCTTCTGTTCCTTTGCTGCCCCACCCGGGGCAAGCACCTCCAGGGAGCCCCCTCAGCAAGGCTTGGTACTTTGGTGGTTGAAAGTTTTGGGTTTGAAGTCTGTGGTCAAATGCCATTTCCACCACTGCCTGGGTGACCTTGGACAAGCTGCTTAAGGCTTTGAAGCCTCAGGCTCAGCATCTGGTGAATGCGATTGATAACCCATGCCACATGCTGCTGAGATGGCTGCATGGCACCGCCATTGTGAAGAGCTGGTGCACACAGCAGGGAGTCAATAAATACTGCAGTCATTTTCACCATCCCACTCTCCTGAGGACTAGGCTCCTTGACTCCAGCCCAGGGACTCGGTACCTGGCTGGAGTAGTAGTAGGCAGAGAACAAGACACTTTGCTTATTCTCAGGGCTTGGGGAAGAAGAGCAGGGGCCCAGCAAAGGGAGGTGCAGGGACGACAGGGCGGCACGGGGCACAGCAGGGTCCAGGTAAGGGAGGAAGGCCAGCGGGCAAGAAAGGGGGTGCGGTGCACGAGGGAGAGAGTCGTGGTCAAGGCGCACAGGTCTAGAGCCTGCGGACAAGTCTGGACTTGATCTTGACGGCTACAGCGGAAAGTCCAGCCACTGGGGCTGGAAACGGCAAGGCTGTCCCTGCACCATCCACCCACACGGTCCGCTGCAAGCCCCCAGGGCTCCGGGTCCAGCAGCCTGGGCCCTCCTGTCTCCCCTCCCACTTCCTCTCCCAGAGGCCACGGTGCTGGTTCTGTGCGGTGTGCTCGCGTGGAGCCCGAGGGCTTCTTAGTCTCTGTGACTTCTTCCACTCCCAGGTCATTTCCAAGTCCTGGGCTTTTCCAGGTATCTCTTGCTCTCCACTTCCACTCCACCCTGGCAGTCGGGGAGGTACCCTGTGGGATTCCGATGGCCTCAAGTGTCCTGAGACTTATCTTATGGCCAGCACATGGTCTATCTGGGCGTGCTGCCTGTACCTTTCAGGCAAATGTTTATTCTGCAGCTGTTGGGAGTGTCCTGGGACCTCTCTGGCTGTCCCTTGGTCACTTGGTTGGGGCTTGGTCAGGACCGTCTCCCTCCTCCCTGGATTCTGTCTGTTCACTGTTCTAACCATGTGCGCTCCAGGGGGCTCTGTCTCTGGGCACAAGGAAAAGGGAGCACCTACAGCAACTGCGAGTCCTCTGGTGACACCAGACAGGATGTGGGGGTCACTGTGGCTTCCACTCTTCTCCTTCTCCTTGGTCTGGAGGGAAGGCTGGAGAGCTCCTGTGCTTCTCTGCAGCTGTCCCCGTGGGTGGTGAAGGCGCTGCAGTGGCCAGGGCTCCGCAGTGTGGGTGGGGTCTGACTCACCCCTTCCCAGAAGGCACTGCGAGGGGCTCTTCCCGGCCACACACCCTTCATCACACCACGTCACTTCCTCCCTCGGCCACCCCTCATAGCCAGGGGCCTCTTACTGTTTGTCTCCCTCTATTACAAGGGAAGCTCCAAGGGACAGGGACCTGCTCTGTCAGGTCAGCTTCTTAGGTCCCTGGACCTGGCATCCACTAAGCAGGAGCACGCGCTGCAGACTGAGCTGGTGACTGGCTCAGGACCATCCCAGCGCCCAGCATGCTTCCAGGCTGGCACCCAGGAGAGGACAGGGGCTGAGGAGGTCCATGAAGGCCTGAAGTGCCCGAGCCCCCAGCCCAGTGACAGGGACCTGCAATCAACCGCTTCTCCAAGGGTCCTGCTCCTTCGCTGGGAGGGTGGAGGGTGGAGGTCAGAGACCAAACTCAGGACAGGCTGTGTGCTTGCTGCTGCTGGGGTGTCACACTTCCAGCCTCTCTGGGGAGTGGCTGGGACAGACAGGTGTGCACAGGGACACTGTGGATCAGTTCTATTTCTCTGTATGCACACATATTCTTAAAAACACAAGTTCACATTGGTACTGATGTCAGAAACCTCTGGACGTTTGAGAAATCATTGTTAGAGACAATCTGGAGCTTAGGTTACCAGCTGGTCTGCGTTTTGAAGAAAGAGGTGTGATTTTACCAAGTGAGGCGCAGTGGCTGGGTGTCATCTCCAGGGACAACACAGAGGAGGGTAATGCACACCTCACAGGGAGACAGTGGCCACACGGCCCGGCAGGCACAGGGAATGCATGATTTGGAAGAATGCTGTACATTCCCAGGTGAGCCTGGTCAGATGCAAAGGGCCATGGATACCACGCTGAGAGGTTAGAACTGGATTCTACCAGGGAACAGGGGCTCTAGGGAGACTCAGCCTGAATCTCCCTGCTGAACATGGCATTCAAAACTCAAAACTCTCTGGGCTCAGTAATGCATGCCTGTAATCCCAGTGATTTGGGAGGCTTAGGCAGGAGGATTGCAAGTTTGAGGCCAGCCTCAGCAGCTCAGTGAGGCCCTAGGAACTTAGAGGACCCTGTCTCAAACAAAAAACAAAGGGGGTGGGCTAGAATATAGCTCAGTTGTGAAGTACTCCTAGATTCAATCTCCAGTACGGAAACAAAACAAACCCCAAACTCCAGGAGTAGCCCTCTGGAGAAAAGGGACCCAGGTGTCAGGGAGATGAGCAAACAGGTCAGTACCATAACCTTTTTCTCTGTTATCACCGCCACATTTACTTTTCTATTAGTCTAAGTATATCCAGACCCAGAACATCAGGTGCGGAAAGGCCCGTACCTTCAAGGCTCAATAATTCTGGGGCATCTGGATGTCCTTGCAACTGTGAACAGAGCTTGATACATTACGGAAAGAAAAACCACCTGAGTTCCATGATTTGCAAATTCCAGTTGACAGAGAAGATGCTCCATGGATCTTTACCAGCCCCTGGCCCAGCACCATCCAAGCCCTCGCCACCCCCTCCTCCCCCACACTAACCAACCAACTGTGGAGTGCACGGGACCCTGCTGTTTCCAAGCACTTGGAGATAAGCCAAGCCGCCCGGCTAGGAAGCCGGGACTCAACCCAGACGCGACCCCTCTGGGGACATTCACTGCAGCCCACTCCGGACTCCTTCGTTGTTTTCATAGTTCTCATCACTACTCAGGATTAACTTATGATTTACTTACATCGTTGGGTCATTCTCTCCTGATTTGAATGACAGGAGGAAATTCAGATGCATTGTTCAGTCCTATTTCTAGGGCCACAGACATAGTCCAAGTTCAGCAAACATTGTTGAAAGGACAGTTGTATGCATGTTTTGCTTGTTTTGTAGTGGGGTTGAATCCAGGGGCACTTTATCACCCAGCTACCTCCCAAGCCCTTTATGTTGAGACAGGGCCTCACTAAGTTGTCCAGGCTGGCCTCAAACTCACTATCTTCTTGCTCAGCCTCCAGAGTTGCTGGGAAGATGGGCATGTGACATCGCTCCAGCAACAGTGTGTGTATGTAACTGTGTGTGTGTGTGTGTGTGTATACGCACTTATGTGTACAATACAATCACAGAACACAGACACTTATGGATATTTTAAAATACCAATGGAATCATACTGTCCATACCTTCCCATTGTCTACCTCGGGGTAGGTCCTCCTCATTCTGTATGTGCAAAGAACAAAGGGTGTTCTGTTCAGTGCAGTACATGCTCAAAAATCCTTTTTAATATTGTGAAAATAATGTAAGCAGAGGGAATAATGGAACTTTGGTAAGTATTATTCCTCTGTTTTCTTTTTAAAGACACACATATTGGAAATCTGCACAAGAATAGATATGCATTATTAATTAAATAGTATACCACAATTTTAATTGTTTTTAGATTTTAAGGTTATTCATTTCGTTAAACCAATAGCTTAAAATAGGGTGGCCCAGGAGAAAAAATAAAACATATCAGCTTTTATTTTTGCTTCTATTGTGCCCCCTTGTGGAATCATGTGTGATTTGCATATTCATTTTGGTGACATTTTAACAAAGAGCAGGGTGTACCAATGTCAGGGCTGTCTGCGCATGCTCCCATCAGTGACGCACACTCTTCTTACAAGTTAATCTTTGCAAACAAGACTCGGATTGCCTCCGAGTTGGGCAAATCTATGAAGGCTTCCCTCAAGCTGGTTTCCTTAACATTCTGGCTCATTAAACGCGTGTTTGGCCTTTGATTCCATCATCCCGGCTGCGTGGCCAACTGTTGGACCGCAGGCAGGACGTGTTCCCCAGGCCCGTGTAGTGAGGAGTCTGGTTTCTCTGGCGTGTTCTGAGATGATGGCTTTCTCAGCTCTTCCATCTGCTTCCACGGCTCGCTTCTGGCTCACCTCCCCCCTATCAGGTGTCGCGGTCCCAGCCAGCCAGCGCCTACTCTTTCCTTGCTGGCTGCAGACGCCCCATGGGCCATGGTAGCTGCCACTGAAAGCAGTCTGTGCAGCAGAGTGATGCAGCAGAGTGTGTGGGGCCCAGAGAGCACAGCGTGGTGTCTCTGTGCCTCCCCTGAGTCCTCTCTGCTACAGAGACATGTAAACAAATTCACTGGATCCCCAGTTCCCACCTGAATTGGGACTGCTTTCCGAAGAAGGTCTTCCTTTCCTTACATTTGAGAATCAAATCCAAGTGACACTGACTAAATGGACCCTGGGTTCAGGGCTGACCATTTCTTTAAATGCTATATTTTTAAATCCTTGGTACTACAATCCAAAGGTGCTGTTGGTGCCCTTGTTACAAAGCATCTGTCCACCTGTCTGGCTGTCCACCCGACCACCATCCATCCACCCCTCCACCCACCCTCCATCTGATCTTAGGGAGCGCCTGTTGTTTATACATTTCAGGGTTACTCTAGGAGCTGGACACCAAAGAGTTACAGGGCTTACTTATGAGAGAAGCCAAAAGATAAAACATAAGTAAGCCACGTCGATTCTGACTTCAGTGACAGCAGGATGGGAATCAAGCCGTGAGGAAGGAATTGGAAGCACCCCGCGTCGCTCACCCCGTGAGCCTGGCAGAGGTGTCTTGTTTTCATATACACCCAACAGGTGAAGTGGGGGAGGAGGGGGTCTCCCCAGGAGGAACTCTGAGCACCTCAGGGAGGTTCCTCAGGTCCAGGAAATGCTGCCCACAGAATGGAATGGCCAGACTGTGGAAGGACCTGGGCCCCAGCCAAGGTGGTGAGGGTCACTCCAAAAAAACAAATGACACAGTGTCCCTAAACCCCAGTGTCCTCATCTGTGGGGACACCAGTGAGTGCCTTCCCAAGACAAGTGAAGAAAGTCGCAGGCCCAAGGACCCCAGCCCACAGGGAGAGCCGCAGACACCGTGCCCGGCCCTCGACCCTCTCCTCTTTCAGTGCCCTACCGCCAAGCTGCCCTTACAGCAGCATCTCCGACTCTACCTGCGCCTCACGGCAAGACACGCATGTCTGTCACGACTCTAGTACCCGCCACAGGACTGCCTAAGACAAACCAAATGCCAAAAATATCTGTCCTGCCACATGGATTCTGTGTCCATCATGTTCTATTCTATTCCATTTCATTGTTTTAAAAGCTGATAATAATCCACAAAACTATTTTGAAGAGTCACTGATGGCTCTTTCTCATGATTTGAGAAACTAATTCTGTAAAGACAAGTAGCTAATAACACGTGGTAAAGGAAACATACACAGATAGAGAGACACACAGAAACGGAGCAAAAACACCTCCTCTGTGAACCCCACCATACTGCCCATTCTCACAGAAACCACCCTTCCAATTTTTAAATTAAATTTATTTTTATAAATTTTATATCAATGGAGTAATGTAATATAAGGCATATATGTTGTGTAATACTTAACTCGTATTAAATATATTTCCTTGTTTACAATTTCCTAAATTTGCATTTTAAGCCCAGGGCCTCACACATGCTGGGCAAGTTCTCTGTCACTGAGCTACACCCCCAGCCCTTTCTATGTCAGACAGGGTCTCTCACCAATAGATAGGTTATCTAGACATAAGTTCAGTAAAGACTCTTCAGACCTAAAAAATATTATAAATTAAATGGAGTTAGCAGATACCTATATAATGTTTCATCCAACACCCAGATTCACTTTTTTATCATTGGCTCATGGAACCTTCTCCAAAATAGACCATATTTTAGGCCACAAAGCAACCGTAAACAAATATAAAAAGCGGATACAATTCATTGCACCTTATCTGATGGTAATGGAGTAAAATTACAACTCAACCTCCCCGCCCCCCCAAAAAAAATACATTTTTGAATGATAAATAGAAGATAGGAAAATCAGAGGAGAAATTTAAAATTCTTAGATCAAATGAGAATAGTGATACAACATATCAACATCTCTGGGTGACTATAAAGGCAGTTTTAAGAAGAAAGTTTATAGTTATGAGTGCTAAAATCAGAAAGATTCCAAATAAACAGCCTAATGATATGTCTCAAGTCCCTGAAAAACAAGAACAAACCAATTCCAAAACCAGTAGAAGGAATGAAATAATTAAGATCAGAGCCAAAATCAACAAATAGAGAATAAAAAAATGCAAAGAATCAATGAAGAGTTAGTTCATTGAAAAGATAAACAACACTGATAAACTTTTAGCCAAACTAATCAAAAGAAAAAGAGAAAAGACTCAGTTTAATAAAATTAGAGATGAAAAAGGAGCAATCACCACAGACATCACAGAAGTCCAGAGGATCATGAAGGACTATTTTGAAAACTTATATTGCAGTAAGTTAGAGAACCTAGATGAAATGAATCTATTATAGACACTATGATCTGCCAAAATTGAACCAAGAGGACACAGAAAACCTAAACAGACCAATAATTGGCAATGAAATAGAAGCACTAATAAAATGCTTTCCAACAGAAACAATAACAAAAAAGGCCAGGACCAGATGGACTCTCAGCTAATTTCTACCAGACCTTTCAAGAAGAACTAATGCCAATGTGCCTCAAATTATTCCATGAAACAGAAAGGGATGGAACAATTCCAAACTCATTCCACAAAGCCAGTATCGAAGTCGTACCGAAATTAGATAAGGACACATCAAGGAAAGATACCCAATATCCCTGATGAACTTAGATGCAAACATATTTAATGAAATATTAGCAAATTTTATTCAACAATATATTAAGAAGATTGTACATCATGACCAAATTGGTTTTATCCCAGGAATGCAAGGATGGTTTAACATGCAAATCAATAAAATGTAATTCACTACATAAATAGAATTAAGGACAAACATCACCTAGACATCTCAGTAGATGAAGAGAAAGACTTGGGCAAAATTGAGCACCCATTCACAATAAAAACACTGAAGAAACTAGAGGTAGAAGGAACCTACCTAACCCTCATAAGGACTAAATAGGAGAAACCCTAGCTAACATTGTTGTGAACCCCCGTGTAAAACATGTCCTTTAAAATCTGGGAAAAGACAAGGATTTCCACTCTCACACTCCTATTCAACATAGTAGGAGAAATTCTAGCTAGAGAAATTAGGGAATATAAAAGGAAAAAAGAGTAAAAATAAGAAAAGAAGACAAATTGTAACTTTGCGGATGATATGATCCCACACTTAGGAGATCTAAAAAGCTCCACTAGAAGACTGTGGTAGCTAACAAAGCCAGCAAAGGAGCAGGTTACAAAATCAACATACAACAACCCAATAGCTTTCCTATACATCAATAATGATCTCTGAGAAGGAAATCAGAAAAACAATCGCATTTGAAATCACCTAAAAAAAAGTACCTGGGAATAAATCTAACCAAGGAGATGAAAGACCTCTACAACGAAAACTACAGAACACTGAAGAAAAAAACCTGAAGAAGACAAAGAAGATGGAAAGACCACCCATGCTTGGGGACAGGCAGAATGAATATTGTTAAGATGGCCATATTACCAAAAGCAATCAATACAGGTTTAATGCAATCCCCATAAAAACACCACTAACATTCTTCACAGAACTAGAAAAAAATAGTCCTAAAATTTGTTTGGAAGAATGAAAGACCAGAATCGCCAAAGTAATTCTCAACTGAAAAAGCACTGCTGGAAACATCACAATACTGGTTTCATATTATACTACAGAGCCTCAGTCACAAAAACTGCATGGTCCTGGCATAAAAACAGGCACGTCGACAATGGCACAGAATAGAAGACACAGAGACAAAACCACATCTACAGTCAACTGATCGTTGACAATAGTGTCAAAAACACGCACTGGAGAAAAGACAGCGTTTTGACAGAGTGTGCTGGGAAGATTGGCTGTCCACACACGGAGACTGAGACTGGATTGTTATCTCACCCCGCACAAAAGTCAACTCAGAATCAAAGACCTCAAAACTACTCCAGAAACTATGCATCTCCTAGAAGACAATGTACAGTCACCCCTCCAACACAGAGGCACGGGAAACAACTCTCTCATAGGACCCCTAACGCTCAGAAAACATTGCCAGAAAGTACAAATGGGATGGCATCAAACTGAAAAGCTTCTGCACAGCAGACAATCAGGGCTATGAAGAGGAAACTCAGCAGAATGGGAGAAAATCTTTGCTAGCTATGCTTTTGACAGAGGATGATATCCAGATTATATTAAAAAGTAAAAATGAACAAACAAACAAAAAAACACCAACACCCCCCTCAATAACCCAATTAATAATGGGCAAATGAACTAAATAGACACTTCTAAGAGAAGAAACATACATGGTCAATAGATACATGAAAAAAAAATTCAATACCATTAATAATTAGGGAAATGCAAATCAAAACTACACTGAGATTTTATCTCATTCCAGGTAGAATGGCGGCCATCAAGAATACACAATAATAAATGCTGGAGAGAAAGTGGAGAAAAAGGAACTCTGTCACACTTTTGGTAGGACTGAAAATTAGTGCAATCACTATGGAAGTCAGTATGGAGGCTCCTCAAAGGACTAGGAATGCAGCCACCATATGACCCCACATGACCCAGCTCGACCACTCCTCAGTGTTTATCCTAAAGAATTAAAGTCACCCTGCTACAGTGACACATGCATACCCATGTTTACAGCAGCACAGTTCACAACAGCTAAATTATGGAATCCTATGAATGAATAAAGAAAATGTGGTAAATATGCACAGTGGAGTTTTATTCTACCGTAAAGAAGAATGAAATTATGTCCTTTTCAGGAAAATGGATGGAACTTGAGAACATGTAGGTTAAGCAAAATAAGCCTGACTCAGAAAGACAACATCATGTGTTTTCTCTTATATGTGGAAGTTAGAGAGGGAAAAGGAAAAAGTGGGGGATTCTCCTGAAAATCAAAGGGAGCTCAGTGGAATAGAGGAAAGGACCGGAAGGAGGGAGGAGAAGGAAGGGAAGGAGAAATATTGGGGAATGGTATTGGCCAAAATATATTGTTATATTGCACGGATATATAAATATCTAAGAATGAACCCCACCATTATGTATAATTGTAACGCACCAATAAAAATATGGGAGTAAAAGAAGTGCTGGTGTCAGAGAGCATGTTCTTAGGTGGATGGTCATTGGGTGAGAGTGTTGTTCACGTCTGTTTTCTGGCCAACGTTCTGCCTAGCTGTTCAGTCCCTTATTGAAAGTGAGGTACGGAGGTCTCCACTACTAATGGGTTATCTATTGTTCCTATTTTTGTCATTATTTGCTTCATATATTTTGTAGCTCTGTTATACTTTTGTGTGTGTGTGGGTGGGGGGGCAGTTCTGGGGACCAAAACCAGAATCTCATGCATGTTAGGCAAGTGCTCTATCACTGAGCTACATCCCAGCCCCTAAGTGTCATACCTTATTAATAAATGGATCAATCTGTCATTATAGCATGTCCCTGCTTATCTCTGGTAATGCTTCTTTTCTTTCTTAAAGTCCTGCAGAGTTTGATATGAGTGCTTTCCTGTGGCTGTTCCATGGTCTAGCCTCTCTACCCTTTTCCTGCTCACTCCTTGGTTTCCTTGACCTGAAGGGTGCTTCTTACAGACAGCACACAGTTGGACCATATGCTTTATCAGTGACCTCTGACATTCTCTGCTTTTTGCTTGTACACTTTTAAAATTCACATTTAATGTTATCATTTATATAGTGTGATTTCTACCGCCACTTAATTTTCAATATGTTTCAAGTATTTTCCCCCTTCTTTCCTTTCTTACTGCTTTCTTTTTGTATTAAGTGAACATTTTCTAATATAGTATTTGAATACAATGATCTTCATTATTTTTTCGAATTATTTCTTCTGTGGAATACAAACTGCTCCATGGTCTGATCCAGTCAGTGCCACTGGCAGTTTTGAGGTCCAATCTGGGAAGCTTGTTCTGGCACCGGGAAGTCACTGCTTCCTTTCTTTCTCCCCGGTTCTCCTTGTGGAGCAACTGGCTATGGTTTTGCTGTTGTTCTCATGAACACACGGGCCTTACTTAAGAAAGTCCTTGACGAGTTGGCCACACTGCGACACATTGCTGGTAGAAGTGAGAAGGGCTGATGGCCGGCCCTCCTGAGGAGTACTGTGTCCCTCCGTCGGGGGCGTGGAGCGAGGGGTCCCCGTGTGCTTGGGTAAACTGCCTGGAATTGAGCTTCCATCCCTCTGAGCTGGGAGTGGAGGGGAAAGTGGATCATGCTTCCAATGTCACATACAGTTACTCTTCTCGCCAAGCTTTAGTAGGCTTCTTGAATAAATGTGCATTTATTTGCTTAGGTCTTTAGGGAAATTTCCAAAGAATTTAGACAGCTGGTTAAAAAATAACTTCCACCAGTATACGTGTTTCACAGAGTTCCTCGCGTCACCATTTTAGAGGACATGCTCCTGCCATGCTGTTTCCTGCTGCCGTTGCTAAGCTTCTGGACTGTGGGCTTCAGGCTGCCTCGCACAATTATTATGCTCCTTGAATAAGCCCTGCAAGGGACTGAGAGATAGCGCCCTGGCTGTCAGCCGCTGGGTGGGACAGGCACCTTTCCTGGAAAGTGCTACATTCAGGCACCTTCCATGTGTCCCTTGCTTTGCTGGAGCTTTTCGGAGAAACACACAAAGATCCAGCTGTCACGTCCAAGATCACGGAGCCATTCCAGCGTTTCCTCTAGGTGTCCATTGGCTCCTTATAGTTGTATAACACGGGATTGAGCTCCCCAGAGTGTGTGTGTCACACTTTGGCCTGCTGGTGTGCTCTGTGACCTCCAGCTGAGAACTGACCTGTGACCCCGAGCTGGGCGTGCTCAGGAGTGTGCCTGTCTCTAAGGTGGAGGTGAGTGGTGCCACATGACCCCCTGCTGCCTTCTTCTGGTGGAGCACTGCTCTGCAGGGGGCTCCAGGGGGGCAATCTTTCCCCAGACTTTTATCTTCTGCTTCACACTCACCGAGAGGTGGCCCCACTGCGTTTGGGTACATGAGGACCCTGAGTCCTGCGTGCAGCCGAGGTAAGCCAAAAAAATGAGTTTCCTTCTTTGCTTAGTTAGCTGGCCTTGAGTTTTTCTTATGTGTAATCAAGAGTTAATTAATATTCTGAATGTCCTTCCTTTACTAGTGTTATGATTTGGTGTTCCCCAAAAGCTCACCTCTCAGAGGAGAAAGTATTGGGTTGTGAGAGTTTTAACCCAATCAGTGATTTAATCCCCTGATGAGATTAACTGGGTGGAAACTGAGGCAGGTGGGGTGCGGCTGCAGGAGGCTGGTCACTGGGGGCCTGTCTTTGGGGGATATATTTGTATCTGGAGGATGGAGTCTCTCTCTGCTCTCTGATCATCATGTGAGCCGCTTCCCTCTGCCACACTCTTCCGCCATGATGTTCTGCCTCACCTCAAGCTCCCCGGGGAATGGAGCCAGCTGTCCATGAATTGAGAACTATGAAACTATGAGCCCCCAAATAAACTATCCCTCCTCCACAATTTATCTGGTCAGATCCTTTAGTCACAGCAACAAAAAAGCTGACTGAAACAATAATGTGTAAGTAAATGATTACATTGTAGAAAGCTTGTTCAACAAAATTGGTATCTAGGCTCATTTCACATGATCATTTTGGTAGTTAATCTCATCCCAATAATTTATGGCCTCTTGGTGCTTGATGAAAACACATACATCATTCATGATGACTCTACATGGTATTCCTCTAGCCGGTCACAGCGGCGCATGCCTGTAATCCCGGTGGCTTGGGAGGCTGAGGCAGGAGGATCAGGAGTTCAAAGCCAGCCTCAGCAATAGTGAGATGCTAAACAACTCAGTGAGATCCTACTAAATAAAATACAAAATAGGGCTGGGGAGGTGGCTCAGTGGTTGAGTACCCCTGAGTTCAACCCCTGGTACCAAAACAAAACAAAAAAAACTACATGGTATTCCTCTTAAAAATGATTTTTAATATATTTTTATACATCTGTCAATTTTTGTTGCTATCTAAAGTGTTGGTTCCAGAGATGTTACAATGTTAATTGCTAATGGGAGGTAAGACATAGTAATAATACAGAGGTCTGAGGACTCCACAAGCCTCCCTTTTCCATCAGCCCACAGCTGACCTATTAGAGCCCCCCTGGCAAGCACACAGCTTTCCCAACACTGAAACCAGGTACAGGCCCTTTTAACAAAAAAGGGGAGATTCTGTGTTGTGGCCTTGAATGTGATATACAAAATATAGGTAACATGAGATTTTTGTTTACTTTAAAATATTAAAGAATGAGACAAGTTTCTTAGAAATACTGGGTCAGAACTCTCATAATGAATTTTCCAATAAGGCTAGGAGCGATTTTATCCTGTGTCTCTGGGTAATATTCCTCCCTAACTCCTTCCTTGAATGTGGACACTCGTGTCAAGCAATAGCAGCAGGAATGATGTCACCCATTAGTATAATCTCAGAGCTTATTAAACCTGGCTTGGAAAAGTCTTTGTCCCTGGTGAAGTGTGAGTAGCAGTTCACCCCACGACATGACCACGTGGGGTGCCACGTGCCAATAAAGTCTCTGAGCAACCCAGCCATCTCTATTACACTGTAAATATCTCTAGGACCCCCAGAGGACGTCAGTTATTCAGGAGAGAAATCTGTGTGATCTAATGGCCACAATGTGTAGTAAAATATGTAGACCTATTATAAAATCTCACCATTTCTCATTAAATGAGGGAAAGGTGATTGGATTTGAGAAACTCAATCATTCTTATAGAAACAAAGGGCTCCTGGCCTTCCTGAGGGTGAGGGCTTCCAGGACCCATTTTCAGGAACAAGTGTGGTTTATTTGTAATTGGCACGTTGTTTTAAATACCTTAAGTCTTGAACTTCCTCAAAGGATTGTGCGTCTTGGAGAGCTCAAGCCACCTGCAGTGGACTTTCACTGAGGATGGTCCTACTTCCGGGCTCAGAGTAGGCGTTTCCGGACTCCATGGTCATGCAGTGGTAGAATCCAAAGCCCATTGACACTTGAGAACGTGACAAGTTTGGGACCAGAAGACTTGTGCTCTGATATTATTCTGATGGCAAAATCTTGGTTGAGAAAGGGTGTCTCCTGCAGGCTTAGGGTAGACAGCAGCACCTTAGAAAAGGGGCCCAACAATGGCCCTCGGCCCACTGGCCACTGCTAACGTGTCTGCATCTTAGGATCTCCACGTCCCCTGTGCCACCTGAGAGGCACTCCCTATTTGGTTTTATAGTGGCAAATTTCAGGGGAAACATGACCTAGACTTTATTTCAAGTTATCATGAGGATCCATGCAGCTGGGTAATGCTCTGAAATGCCACGTTCAGGATCTGTGCTGTGGGTAGGACTGCACGCAGGAAGGTGAATGTCCTGTCAAGTGCAATCTCTCTTTATTATTTCTAAGCAGGGCTAGTTTCCACTATCAGAAGCAGATAAGGAATGCCAGCACCCATTTGTCATTCAAAAGGGAACACTTACTTAACTGGGAATGAATGAAAACTGTCTCATGGTGAGTTTTTAAAACTGTGGTAATAAAATCACGACTCAAGGTCACAGAAGATTCAAATGAGGTCCCTTTGGGGTGCTAATCTTTGGATCCCACAGGGAAACAATTTCCCAACATTAGTTTTGACTTTCTAATGTTTCTTCTTGCGTAAAATAGACATAAGAAGCAGACACCTAACATGTCCTCTGTCTTCTCCAATGGTAATTAGTCTATCCATCACCCACCTAGAGCTCGCAGTCCCATTTTGAGGTGGCCACTTCTCACCCCCATTTTGTGCCATTAACCCCTCCTCACAGTGTGGAGAAGGGTCTGCAGCACGTGAGCCAGGCCGTGTGGGCGTGGGTGGGCGTGGGTGAGCATGGGCTGCAGGCAGCACCAACCGCACACTCACCAGGCTTTGTCCTTCCATTGGTCCCTGAGTCAGAACCATGAACAGGGTCACTCGCCACCCAGGGTTTCCAGACCAGCACACGGAAGAGTCCCCTGCATGGCCGTCCCCAGCCTCCAAACCAAATGGGACCCAACTAAACCCACCTCCCCCTTGACCTAAGGTGCTCGTCTGCAGTCTTTGCCACCTCTAAATGAGGTCAGCGCGCATTTCGTACGCTGGACAATATTGAAAAATCGCCTTTTTGTGTGTCATAAATGGTTAGATATTGGCAATTCCAATATTAAGTAGCTGCCCAGGGGGCATCCAGGGTGAGATCCTGTCCCTTTCATTCTCCTTCAGCCCTAGAGGAGCCCATCACGAGGCCTGATCAGTCCTGTGTCTCGGGCAGGTCCTGGATGCCCCTAGACCCTCCACAGCCCAGCCCAGCTGTGCACACTGCAGTGCCCAGGGTGCCCTCTTAAAGCCCAGGCAGGCCGTCCCACCTCCGCGCTAGAAGTCACCCCAGGGCTTCCCACCCCGAGGACAAAGAGCAGACCCACCCGCAGGGCTGATGGCCTGGGACCTCTGCACGCTCTTCTGCTTCCTGGACCCTCCCCTCTCTCGTTCCCCAGTCCCGTCACCCAGGAACCTGGCTCAGGTCTCAGTATATGCATTGCTGCTCTGTGACCTCTTCCCCACCCCCGTGTTACCGACATCCTCCTCAGCCGGTCACTCCCCCGATAGCCTGTTCAGTGCCCTGCCAGAAGCACGCTGAGGCAGTAGGGCCCTGGCTGTCTCCTGGTGCCCCTGGCCTGGCACCTGACGGGCGATTATCACAGGTTTAAGGAAGGCAGGGGCCCCATAGATATGAAGGCTGCCACGCCCGATTCAAAGTTGCCCCGTTTGGGTGAAACTTAACTGGCTTTTCTATCTAGGATTTTTAGAAAACACACCATTTAAAACTTCAGAAGGGAAAGCCTGCACCAGAGCTCTGGGGCCACTGTGAGCTACAACTGTGTGGCTACGTCTCCCGCCAGTGATTGTCGTAGAGAGAACAATGACAGAAGGTGACGCTGAGCGTTGACTGTGTGCTGAGCCCGTGGAGGACAGCGAGGCTCAGAAAACCCGGGCCTTGCCTCAGGTTGACACGCTCGTCCACAGAGGAGCCTTAGTCACGAAGACCCTGAATGTGCTTCGGGTGCTCTCAGACCCTCAGTCTCGGGGAAGACACCCCTGGAACACAGGGACCCTCCCTCCACACTCAGCAGCCTACAGAGCATCAAGGACAGAATCCAAGGGAGACACACTTTTAGCTGGAAGTTCAACGTTTCTAAACACATCTCAGCAGATTTCTCCAACTTTCCAAGAGCACGTTTTCCCAAGCTGCGACTTATTAAAAACAGGTGTTCCTACCGGAAGAAAGAGTCTCTGGGCAGCGCAGGGTTTGAACAACTTCTTCCATTCCTGAGGGTTTCCAACAGAAAAGGTGATGGGGTAGATCCTGTGCTCAAACTTCTTTGTATATGAGTCAGGCCACTGTCGTAACTGGAAGAGACGGAAGGCACAGGGAGGACGGTTAGACGCCAGGAAATACGGAAAATACCTGGGAGGTTTCTGGAAGGCCAAGCGGAAACTGCCCGGGATTTACCTAGAGAGGCTAGGCTCGGCGCCACGACTGGCGCTCACCAAATGAGAGAGCAGGTTGTCCCATGGGCACCGCGAGGATTTGACATGGCAGTCACAGTTGTCAGGGGGAGCTGGGAAACTGGCTCCAGATCCCTGCCAAGCGGAGGGCACACCTGCACAAGGGCAATCTGGACACGGTGACAACAGTCCCGATGCACGCAGGGGCAGCGGCTTTCACCACGACCTGGGTGGTAGTCGCAGCGTGGGGACAGTCTAACTGTCCAGTTGCAAGGAACTGGGAGACGGAGTATGACACAGTCATATGATGGGGTAATGCACAATTAGAACTAGGAGGTCCTGTGTGTGCTGACGCGGAAACACCATCTGGGGACGCCAAGTGCAGAAGTGCTTGCGCCATGGCTCTACCTGTCAGGGAGACACGCGCACGTGTGTTTCACATGTGGAGGTCAATCTGGATGGAGGACAGAGGCACACCCCAACATTTACACCTCTAGAGGTAGTGGTGGAGTTTCAGTCTAAGTTCATAGTCCTGGGCTCTTTCAAATGTTCCGTGTAGATGAAATGTAATGCTTTCTTTAAGTAAATGAATTTTACAACACAAATTTTGTTTTCATAGCAGTTTTATGCTTCCTGAGAAGCTGAGCAGGAAGCACAGAGTCCCCGTCAGCTGCTCGCGGTCCCCGCCCATGGTCTCCAGTACTGCTGCCATCTTGCTCTGGTGTGGTGTGACTGTCACAATGGATGAACCAACACCCACCTGTCACTGCTACTATAATCCCTCTTAGCTAATCAGGTCATCATCATCAATTGTAATCACTGCTAAGTCGTAGTGTACATTGGTACTTTATGGAGGGTCCCTGCTTTGTGTGGTGACTCCACGGCTTGGGCAAGGCATCATGTCACAGCCCCCATGACAGTAGCACCCAGAACAGCGTCGCTGCCCTAAACCTCCTGTCCTCCCTACCTGACCTTCCTTCTCTCCCTCCCCCTGAACTCTCAGCAGTCACTGACCTCTTGTTAGCTCCCAGATTCACCTTTCCAGAACGTCACGTGGGTAGGGTGGTACAGTGTGGCGCTTTCTCACTCTACCTTCTCTTACTTAGAAATATGCACTGAGGTTCTAGGTGGCTTTTTGTAGCCTGACAGCTCGCTTGGTTTTTACTACTTATACTCCACTGTATGCACGTGCCACAGTTTATTCCTGCAGTCATCAACTGAGGACATTTTGGTTGCTTCCAGGTGGGGAGAATCGTGACTGAGGCTCGTGAGCATCTGTGTGCAGGTTTCTGGGAACACAAGTTCCCAACTCCTTGGTCAATATTTGGATTGCACTTGCTGCCTCCGTGGTAAACCTCCGTCTGACTTTCTAGAAACTGCCTAACTTTCTTCCCGTGGGGCTCTGCGGGATGGGAGTGCCTGTGTCCACACTCTCACCAGCAAGCGCAGTGTCTGCTCCAGTTTTTAGCCACTCCACTAGTGTGTGCTGATCTCACTGTGGCCTTGAGCTGGACTGCTTCATGACCTGTTGAATGTCCTCCACGTGCTCATGTGCCACCTGTGCATCTTCTTAACTTTTCCTTTTTGATACTGGGATTGAGACCAGGACTCCACGCACATCTGGGGCAGGGCTGGAAGTGTCTAGATTCACACTCACACGTCTGGCGGGGAGGCTGGGTTCTAGGACAGACCTCCCATCAAGGAGCCAGGCCGAGGGTGTGTCCTCTCCTGAAGGAGCCTCAGCTGTCACAAGCACTGTCTGGCATGCTCTGTCGTATCTACGCATGGGTCTGACTGTGCACGTGTGTGTATGTTTGTGTGCACACGTGTGTAGAAGGATTGCTGTTGCCTTACAACTAATTACCCCAAGCTGAGGCTTCAAACCACACACACGTATCATCTCCAGTGGTTTCTTAGGGTCAGGAATCTGTGGGAGTGTAGTCGTAGCTCACGGCCTCTCATGAAGTCAGGGGCTGCGGCCATCTGTCACCTTGACGGTGCCCTCACGAGTGCTGGCCAGAGGCCCTCGCTCCTCACCAGGGGCCCCCATGCTGGCTTACCCAGCGCAAATGAAAACGTGAAGTGCCTTTTGTCACTTCAGAGGTGACACACCGTCACTTCTGCCCTATGCAACTGCACACAGGCCAAGTCTAGGATAGCAGGGAAGGACACAAGGTATGGGTAATGAGCCTGGAGCCCGGGGGCTTCCTCGGAAAGTCCACTCAGGTGAGGCCATCCCCGTTTTCCTTCCCTCATCCTATTCAAATCCAAGTCTGCGTTTCCTTCCACTCCACCCGACACCCCAGCTCCAAGCCTCAGCAGGTACCGACAAGTCGTCATTGGGTGGGTATTGCGCAGGACGAGCCTGTGCTTGTCCATGGTCAGTCACACACAGACGTGATCCTCAGTCCCCACGGGGGGATGAGCCTACGGCTGTGTCTAGCCAGTTAGAAGTATGTGGAAGGGCCAGGTATCGTGGCCATGCCTCTCATCCCCGGGACTTGGGAGGCTGAGGCAGGAGGATCATAAGTTTGAGGCCATCCTCAGTAACTTATTGAGATCCTGTCTCCAAATAAAAAATAAAAAGGGCTGGGGGTGTGGCTCAGTGGTAGAGCACCCCTGGGTTCAGTCCCTGGTACCCCCCCCCCCCCCACACACACACAGTGTGTGGAAGATACCTGTCACTGTCACACTAGGGAGTGAAAGGCTCTCTCCTGCAAGGGCATCCGAGGAACCCTGGATGCCACATGCTCCGGCAGGCCCAGCTGTATGCAGGCACAGCCGCTGTCCATGTCCATCCCAGACCTAAGTGGCAGGGCCTGACCCTGTGGGAGACAAACGGCAGGCACGCAGACAGTCCTGAACTTTGTGGTCGTCACTACAACCTGACCCGACCACTCCTGACCAGAGGGCAATTACCTTTCGCCAACCCAACTGACCCCTAGTGGGAGATGGGGAGACCAAGGCTCCGGGAGGCCCAGAGCCTGGCCAAGACCACACAGCAAGTGGACAGTGGGGCTGAGCCCTGGATCGGCGACTTCTGTCTGCTGGTTCAGAGGTAGTAGTGCCGAATCCCATGGAGCTTCAAGCCAGTGAACTGGACCTGACTTCTGTGATGCAGATCATTTAAACTGCGCCTCAGGTTCCTTAGCCCATAAAATGGGGATGTTATCACTTGGACATGGCTCCAGTCTTTGCCCAAAGAGTTCATGTGTCAGGAGCTTGGTCCTGGGTGTGGTGATGTTTAGATGTGGCCCCTTGTGTGAGGTCCTTAGGTCACTGGGGACATGCCTATGGAAGGGGTCAAGGAGTCTCTTGGGACTCCTAAGTTAGCTCTTATAATAGGTTTGTTATTCAAGAGCAAGCCTGACCACACCCAGCTTCTCTGTGGCTTCCTGTCTGGTGATGTGACCTCTTCCTTCCCCACATGCCTATCATGATGGTGGCATCTGCCACAAAGTCCTCACCAGAGCTAGATCGGTGCTGGTGTCAACTCTTGCACCTCCAGAACTGTGAGAGCTAAATACACTTCTTTTCTTTATAAAATTACTCAGCCTCAGGTATTTCGCTACAGTGATGAAAAACTAACTTAGATAGGGGACATGATGGGTACCTTCTGGAGGGCGTGGGGAGGGTTACATGAGATGACGTCCTAAGGCCTAAGCTCTTGGCATTTGCTCTCTGTCTTCACTATTGTTTCCCTCATGCTGAAGCTTTAGAGCGGTTAACTGGGAACGTGGGGGCCATCCTCACACCCCTTCTCTGACTTGGGCTTTTCCAAGTCATTCCTCCAACCACACCCAAAGTCCGAGGACTGCTGGTTCCCCGACTTCTCCTGGACAAGACTCATGGTGATCTTTTTCTTTAGAAAATATAACATGTTTTCTAGCTCTTTCTCTCTGTTGTTAGCTCTTCTCTGCCAAGCATGCAGTTTTTGATGTTTCTCGTTGGCGAGGCCAGCCTGGTGACAGGACACAGCACTGTTGATTCAAGTCCATAGAAACAAAACACAGCAGGCTCTGTCTGCCAGCACTCAAGAACTCACCCCGTAGAAATCCTCAAGGGCAACAAAGCTTGGCTTCTGAGGCCACACACATACCTCCACTGGGGAGGAGGCTTCTCCAGAGCTCTTCTTATGCACTGCTAAAAACACAGAATGAGAAGAGCCAAAGCACGGTGACCCAGTGACACCTCAAAATGCTATGACACCACCAGAGGGCCGAGGCCAGGGTGCTGAGTGCTCACTGGGGACCACACTGCCCGCAGGGACTTAAGTGTGGAAAAGAGAAGCGCTTTGCAGACAGGCGCGGTGGCGCACGCCTGTCATCCCAGTGACTCGGGAGGCTGAGGCAGGAGAATCGCAAGTCCAAGGCCAGCCTCAGCAACTTAGTGAGGTCCTAGGCAACTCAGTGAGATTCTGTGTCAGACTGAAAAATAAAAAGGGCTGGGGATGTGGCTCAATGGCTCAGTGCACCTTGGTTTAATCCCCAGTGCAAACAAACCCCAAACACACAAACAAACAAATTATTTCTATGATACCCAGAGTATGATCATGATTGCATGAAAGAAACACGTGTAAATTGGAGATATAGATATGTGTTTGTAAATGTGTGTATAATCAGACATGCGTGTCTACCTATGGAAACACGCACACATACACACACACACACACCACACACCTACAGATGATAAAAACACGACTGCTAACTCTCTCTGTTTCCTGCATGAGAAAGAAGGGCAGTGAGGACTTCTGTCTTTTAATTTATCATTTATATTACTTGGATTGATGTCAATGAACACGTGTTGCTCGCTGTTTAAAATATACACATAGATACATGAACATAGGCTCTCTGACCTCCAGTTGAGAATGAGGCTGATCACACTGCAAGAAGGATCGAGCTTGCGCCAAGCGCTTTACGTGCCTCATCTCATTCAGTCCTCACTGTGTCTGTAGGAGGTGGGGGTAATTATTCCCATGCTACACCGGAGGACAGTAGGTCAGGGTCAAGCGTTCAAGGTCACGCCACGGAGCATGAAGCAACATAGGGCACCCATGTTCAACAACATCCACATTCAACATTGAAGAACCGGACAATGGGGTGGGAAAGACGGTGGAATGAGACGGACATCATTACCCTAGGTACGTGTAGGACTGCATGAAGGGTGGGACTCTGCTCCGTGGACAACCCGGGAAGTGAAAAACCGTGCTCCACTTGGGTACAATGAGTGGAAGTGCCTTCTGCTATCACGTATAACTAATTAGAATAAGAAAATTGATTTTAAAAAGAGCAGTATAAGCAGTCCCTGCCGTGCTGTCCATGCCCTTGGGAAACAGTACGCCGCTATTTGTGCAAATTCACCTGCTTATCAAACTCAGGCTTCAGAGAGTCTTCAGTGAAGATGTGAAACTGGATCTTCCTGTGGCTGAATAGCACGGCTGATTTGAGCATGACCAGTGTTTCCTCCAGCCGATTGCCGCAGGCCACCACGGCCAGGTGGATCCAGAGCTCAGGCGGCAGGACAGCATGGACGCTCCTCAGCTGTCCGGGCCTCCTACAGAGAAGAGAAACAAGTGAAAGCTGGGACCAAACTTTTTAAAAAAATCCAGTGAATTGGTTGGAACACTTCAAACAGAACAGGCACAATCTGTTATATTTTATAAAGTGATAAGCGTTTTGACAATTCTTCCTGCTTAGAAAAAAAATGCCATTTATTCCCATATTTATCCTGGCAATAGCAGGACGAGTCACTGT
Organism: Marmota flaviventris; assembly: GCF_047511675.1. Classification (NCBI taxonomy): domain Eukaryota; kingdom Metazoa; phylum Chordata; class Mammalia; order Rodentia; family Sciuridae; genus Marmota; species Marmota flaviventris. The sequence continues at coordinate 4,152,498 of NC_092517.1, read as the reverse complement.
TTGGACTGCTCTAGGTGTCGGGGACGCTTTCTGCCAGCGCTCAGCTGTCTAGTGCCTGCTGGCTGCCGACTGGCCCATGTTTGGAAATAGTGTTGCTAAACTTCAACAGCTGACACGGGGCTGGGGGGCCCCCACTTGCACGGGCCATGGAAATCAGATTTGAATGCAACTTGAACGAGAGGAGGGTGAGTTGTGGCTTTCCCATGTGAAAGAAGCAACGCGATCTTCCCATCATCTGGATGTTTTTAGGTGGAGCTGGAATGCATGACCACTGCACCACGGGACATGTGCGCGGCGGGGAGGTAAGCAAAGAGGCAGCGTGTGCGCCCCTCCCTGTCACATCTCAGGAGAGTCTTGAAGAAACAGGTGTTAACCCTAACTGTCTCGCCAGAGACGGGAGGTGGTGGGTACGGCCTGCGGCTTGCAGTACGGAATCCACAGTAATGAGAAACAGGCACAAGAGGGGCACGTTAGCCCTGCAAATGAGCAAGGTATCAGATACCGAGTCAACAGCTGGGAAGGGGACAGGGTCCAAGAGTCCACAATCATCATCTAGCTATTTCCTAGTAAAAAAAAGATTTGTTCCAGACGAGGGGACGAAGCCAAGCCTCAAACACACCACTGAGAAACATTTGCAGGCAAGTTGGAAGAAGTTGGCCCGGAATAGGTGCCCTGAGACAAATGAAACTAATTTACTTGCACAAAAGATTTGGAGACCAGGGGAACTTGGATGTCAAATGCTGCCTTCCTTCCAAAAACTTCGAGTTCGATCCACACACTGCTCCATTATTTGCCGCTCTGTAGAATAATGGCAGCCGTGCTCCAGATTTCTTTCACCAGGAGGGGAGTTGAGATGTGGGTGGAGCACTTTGGAAAGCGCTCCGATCGGATTACTTCAGAGCATGCTTAGTCGAAGCCCGGCCTTGAGCCCGGCCTTGAGCCCGGCCAAGGCCAGATGTGGCGAGTTCTTGGACCCTATTCACTTTGGGGATCGTGGGGAAAGCTGGCGTCTCTGGAAGTTGTCCACTTCTTGTCATCCTCCTGCTATTACGTGATACAATAATGTCTTCTGTCACCTCGGTCACTCTGACAGTCCTCTTGGTGGCCCACCAGCCTCCAGTCTTACCTTTACCCTCACCCCATAAGTTCTCCTAATTGGGGCAGAGTGGTGGGCTTCTAAACCACAGAGTATATTTCTTCCTTGATTAAAGTCATGCAAGCGCTCACCGGCTTCAAGGTCAAACCCAACGGCTGATATGGCTCCTGCGCACATCTTTTGCCTCTGTCCCAACCGCCCCCACCCATCTGGACGGCCGGCCGTTCACAGCCGCGGGCACAGTCGCACTTGTGTCCTGGCCTCTTTCCTTCCCAGCCTACGCTGTGGTGCCAGGACTCACACAGGCAGTCCCACCTCTCCCTCTGTCTTATTAGCTGCAGCCCACTTATTAATCAACCCATCTTTACTAACAACCAACTACGTGCCCCAGGCATCGTTGTAGAAAGACAAGGAACAAAGCAAAGTTACTTTCTCCAGAGGATTAGGGAAAGACAGAGCTAAGTGACAGTCCAAGGGAGGTAACTAGTAACTTATCCAGAGGGTGGGAGGGTGGTGGGGGGCAGGGGGGCAGGGAGGCCCGGGCGTGCTGGCCGGCCGGTGCAACCTGAGACAGCTCAGAGTCAGCAGGGGCCTCGCGACAAGGCAGGTCTGCCAGGGGTACAGGGGCGGCCAGGACGTGAGCCCCGAGCCTCATGGCTGGGAGAGGAGCCCAGCGGAGGGACAGCCAGAGGACAGCCGCAAACCCAAGGGCCCACCTGCAGGCTCGACTGCTCTTCCTTCCCAGGAGGCTTCGTGGGGGCTTTTATGACCACTATCAAAACCAGCTCCCACTCACTGACATGAAGGGGAGGGCAGGCTGTGTGGACGAGAAACTAACACGACTGTCAGTTTGGAAAAACTGCCATTGAGACATGAGCCGAAACAGGCCACGAGAGAGATGCGACGTGGACATCTGCTTTAAGTCTCGCCCACTGCGTAGCAACCCGAGGGTGACTCAGAGGCACAGACTTGGGGGCTGGGAGTGTGGCTCAGTGGGAGAGCACCTGCCGAGCATGTCTGGGCTCCAACGCCAGCACCCCCAAAACAGAGCTAAGGTGCTACCAACAAATCCCATCACCTCCGGGTCTTAGAATGAACAACTTCCCCACCCCCGGGTGTCTGCTTACCCTACAGACTGAGATGCCGCCGAATGACACGCCTTCACCTCGCAATGACGGAAACACTAACTCAAACGACAACGAGTTTGATTTCCAGACTGGCAAAAATGACACAGAAAAGTCTGACTGCATCGAGACGCAGTTGGATGTGGGGTGGGCTCAGCTCGGCGCTGCTGGGAGAGGGAAGTTGGCCCACACCTGGAGAGCCATTTGCAACTGTCTGCAGGCACGAAGATGGGCACCCGCCTTCCACCCCTCCAGATTCACACCTACCCACAGGAACTGAGGAAATGTGCACATGGGCACGAGTCTCATGCAAGAACACTCACAGCAGCCCTGCTTAGGAAAATGGAAAATTGGAACAGACTTGGCCATCCACGGAGAGGAGAATCCCGAGTCCGCCTGACATGTCTGAAAGGTGGAATACTATACAGCAGCGAAAGGAACACACCTGAAGGACACGTACAACATACAGCAAAGAGGGAAAGAGTGGCTTGTGAGGAGGACAGTATGGGGACAGTATTGCCATGAAGCTTAAAAACTAGCCAAAGACTCAGCAGTAGAGCACTCGCCTGGCATGTGCAAGGCCCTGGGTTCGATCCTCAGCACCACATAAAAATAAATAAGTAAGGGTATTGTCTTCAACTTAAAAAAAAATGTTAAAAAAAAAAAACTAGCCATTTTCTTGGCAGATGATACACAAAGTAAAATAAGCACGAGAATGAAAACCATCAAATGGAGTGTGCTAAGTTATTTCTGGGGACTTGATATTTTACTTAAGCTGAGTTCTGGACACAAAGAAATTCTATTTGTTATTATCTCCATATTTTGTGTCACCTAAAGTTCTGGAAGAATACTTTTCTCCCCACTCAAAAGAGCCTGCAGGCTGGGTGCAGCTGAGGGGCAGAAGGCTTGCCTAGCTTGAGGGAGGCCCCGGCTCTTCTACCACAGCGTACGCGTGTGCACACTCGCACACACACACTCGCACACACACACACACCAAAGCCTGCACTCCCTGCTGCTAAGCAAGCCACCCGTCTGCTCTTTTTTCAGGCTCCAGGCAATGTGTCCCTCTTGGTGTCTGGTGACAGGTATTAAAAGAGAAAAAAGAAAGGCCCCTCCTGGGGCCAGTTCAAGTGTCAGTGACTGGGATTTAAGGGACCTGGCTGGCCCCCCTCCTCCCTCTCACATTACATCAACAATCTCAGGCTCCAGGCGGTGCGCGCTGGGGCCAGGGTCCTGAGTGATGAAGTTCAAGGGCCTGCAGGCACCTTTCACCAGCTCCACCAACGGCACACTGGCACACTCGGGTGTCACCTGAGCTGCCTGGGGCTGGCTGCGAGTTCAGCTGCGACCCTGGGCCTCCTTAACCCTCGACTCCCTGAGCTTGGCGTAACAACCTTCTCACTTACACTCTGCGAAGAGGACTGGAGTGGACGCTTGCTGGCCAGGGTTTTTCAAGACCCTGCTGAGAATGGAGCTGATGATAACCGCGTTGGCTTCCGTGATGACTGGCGTAAGTCGAAAGCAGGGCCCAGACAGCAAAGCCTGGAATGTTCTTTGTGGTCTTTGCATGACCCTCTCCTTGTCTGTGGAAGACCTTCAGGAAGACACGGGGGACTTCCTTGACCACCTTCCTGCTGTATTCACTTTTAATAAAAGCGGACTTGATTTTCTTTTCCATCATGGTTCTTGTTGATTTCCTTCCACATCAGCTGATAGCATATTGTTTCATTGTAGCTCATGTCAAACACACATTGTGTTCAACGCAGGAAACAATATAAACAAAACTTTTCATCTTTAGAAAAAAGATCAGAATAGCATGTACAATGTACATTTCAAATAAAAACACAAAACATGATATACTTAATTATCAAAGTTGGTAAATGAAGAAAAATTCTTGCCCCATAAACTGTTTTTCTGCAAGCTGCCTTCTGGTCTTTGTTCAGTTGGATTCCTGTTTTTATAGAGGCACTAGGTGGAAAGTTTGCATCCTACTTTGTTGACTTGATTCTTTTGTTACTTGTTTTTTTTTAAGTTGTGGATGGACTTTTATTTTGTTTATTAGTTTTTATGTGGTGCGGAGGATTGAACCCAGAGCCTCATCCTGGAAGGCAAGCGCTCTGCCACTGAGCCCAGCCGCAGCCCCAAGGCCTGATAGCTAGCATTCTGTTCACTACCACAATTCCATTCAACCAGATCAGCATGACTTATCATTTCCTTTTTGTTCATTGTATCCAATTATTCTATTATTTTAAAAGTCTTTTCCTAAACTGTGGGCTAATGGATTTTTCCTCTTTTGCATTATTTTCTTAGATTGCATTCCTAGAAGTAGAATTGCTGGGGTAATATCTATTATCTGATTAAGCAACTCTAACAGCTTCTGACATTTTCTCCAAAGCTTTCTAGGAGTTTACTGGGCCACGGGGAACAAATAAAAGGCATAAGAGACCACCCAGGTGCCCGAGCTACTCGCGCAGCATGGTCACAGAGCTGACCCGAGAGGAGAGGAAATGGCTTCCGCAAGTCGCGCCCCCAGTCCTGCTATTCCACAGTGAACAGAATGCTAGCTATCAGGCCTTGGGGCTGCGGCTGGGCTCAGTGGTGCAGACCTGCTGCACCAGGTGATCCTGAGTCACAGTGAGAGGGTTGTGCCAGGTTCAGTTATCTTTTGGCCACGTCCACGAGAAAGTCTCAGTTGAGTGCCACTAGGAGAGAACACCTTTCTGATACTGCCCCATCTCCCTTTAGTGGAAAGGACAGGGAGCCCCAGTGCAGAACCTCAGACGGTGAGAGCTCCAAGCTAGAAACGAACAACACTGCTTCGTTGTCTCAGAGTTTGGCCCAACAGCTACCTTCTATTTATATTATTACTGGCAATTTCTGGCACTGACATCAAATTTCCTAAAAAAAAAAAAAAAAAGTAAATGGGCTCAGGATGTGGAGAGACTAGGGTCCTTGAACACAGCTGTCACCATTGTGAACGGGCACATCCACTCGGGAAAACACTTTAGCAGCTCCTGAAAGCCTTAAATAGAGAAAGCAACTTTATGATGGTACACATGAGGATTGAAAACCTACAGACACACAAAATTTTCCCCACAACTACTCATATCAGCATAATTTAGTCATCAAGAAGCCCAACTAAATGTCCATCAATTAATGGAGATACATCATGCAGTGTATGTCACACAGTGCAATATCACTTAACGATAAAAAGGAATGAAATACTGACATATGTACAAACATGTACCAACCTGGAAAACGGACACTTATCCACATATGTAAAACAGATTCCACATATGTAAAAAGTCCAGAAGAGGAAAAAGCCCCATGTACAAGAGCACATTAGTCGTTATCAAGAAGAAGGATTGGGGGCACATGGGAAGTGACTGCCTAATGGTGACAGGGTTCCTTTGCAGGGTGATAAAAATGTAAAAATAGCCAGTGGTGATGAGATTGAAGAAATCATGGAACTATATGCTTTTAAAGAGTGTTGGGATTAAACTGTAACATTGTTATCATTAAATAAGTAAAGAAATGCCCTCAGGTTCATAACATATATAGATTTTGTTTAAAAAAATTGAAGTACGCAATGGCAGTGCGCAGCGTTGTAAGGATCGCGGAGCCTTGGGGAATGACAGGGACTGCAGGACACGCCCTGCCCATGCTCTGATGACCACCATCCTCACCATCCCAGAGATGGCTCAGAGGGAAGCGGCTTCCAGGCTTCCCCCGAGATGAGTGGCTTCTTAAGCGCTCAACAATCTGCGGCATGTGACCTAATTGAACTTCAATTTCTGGAGTGTGTAAATAATGAAATACGGCATTTATGTGTAGTGCTATTTACTTTGTAGCTTATTAACGCAAAACACACTGAATCATTAAAGCGAGTAATTGGTTCTTCTCAGACCCTCTTCTCTGGCGCCTCCCGTGACCTCCTCCCAGCGCTTTTTTGGAACTGACAAGCTCCCGGGGCTCAGTGAGCCTGCTGCTGGGATCCGGGCTAGCAGAGGACGCTGGTGGAAAGCCACACTTCTTTAAAACACAGCCCCAACTGGACTGCTGGCCACTTTTTCCTAGGAAATGCATAAGCATCAGGGAAATGGTAGAAGAGAAACGCAAAGAAGCGGAATGTGCTTGCTCAGGGCAGAATGAATGAGCAGGGCCTTCCTGTTTCCTGGAGTCTTTTGCAAGATGAGACCAGCTAGCGATTTTCACGTGGAGGTGAAACACTCTGGACATGAGGCCAGAGCGGCTGCTGTGGAGAGGGAGCACCTCAAGACAGCCCTGGAAGGAGAGCCAGGGGACAGCAGCTAAAGCCACCTCAAGGTTTGGCAGCAGGAGTAAAGTTCCCTGCACACCGTGGCTTTTGGAAGGCATGAGTCAACTGCAGAAAGTTTCCCCTCCGAAGCTGCGATTTGACCCCTCACTGGGAACCCAGACATGACACCAAGGACTCCGCTCGCAGTTAAATCACTTTTAATGACCTGTGGTTTGGAGTTAAATCAAGTGTCATTAATCTTTTCAGACAGACACAAAAGCTAACGTTTGCCTTGAAGTCACGGTATAATATGAATGTCAGCAGCGTGCCAAAAACCTGCCATGGGGGCGCTTAATAAAAGTATTTGATAAATGCTTTTAATTATTAATAGAACATATTTAATTTGTTTCATGATGTCTGAAACGTGGCTGTGCTCCTAAACAAAGTCTAGGTCTAATTCACAGTAGGTGCTGGTGTCTGAAGTTGGTAACTCTGTGCATGTGTGTGTGTGTGTGTGTGTGTGTGAGTGCATGCTCACGGTTTTAGATATTACACATACGTATGGCTTAAGACTAGTAAGTGTTGCAGCAAGGATTCAAATCTAGGGCGTTGGACATTGGACTTAAAAGGTCTTTTTTTTTTTTTTTTTTTAATAACACAACAGAAATCCCTCTCTTGCAGTTCTGGAGGCTACAGTCCAGGCATCAGCGGCCACGCTTCCTCGGCAGACTCTGGAGAAGAATCACTCCTCTCCTCCCCGTCACCTGCGTCCCCAGCCACTGCTATGGCCCCCTGGCTCCCTGCTGCAATGCCCCATCTCCTCCTCCACAGGGCCTTCTCCTCCATGTGTCTCTCCGTCCTCTCCTCTTCTCATGAGGACACTGGTTGTCACATTCAGGGGTCACCCTACATCTAGGGGGCTTTCACCCAGAGACCCTTAACTAACTGCCTCGGCTGAGACTTTTCTAGACCAGATCACACTCTGAGGCTGCCCTGGGGCCGAAGCCCTGATTTCACGTTTTGCTGTTTGTGGAGTCACACACAAGTGAGCAGAGAGAGGCCTCGCTGGGGAGTCGAAGCCTCTCCCCACCCCTGGTCCTGGCCTCCCTGAGTCCCCCTCTCCAGGGCCATTCCCAGGAGATACCTCCCCCAACCCTTCACTATCAGCTGAGCTCATTCTCACCGGGTTTACTTGTCCCCCTCTGACACTCTGTGGTGTGCCTGGAATGATTGCCACTTCATTGTTCTTTATGATTGCTCCTGTCACAGGGGAGGGAGATGCTGCTTCCCGATCTCCCTCTTCCTTTTAAATGAAGATATCATTGAGACTTCCAGGTATGAACCAGCAGGGCCAGTTTGAAAGGGATGACTGTTGACATGTGAAGGAAAAGAATTAGGTGAGGAATTCAGTTCTGCACATGGGAATTTCTCATTTCCTAAAGATGGGCTTGAAGGAGCGGCCAACTTAGAGGGAAGAAAGAGGAAAAAGGCTCTCCCCAACTCATTTCCGTCCTCTATCCAAAAAGACTTTCTAACTTTATGATAATTTATGTGCTTCTAGTTATTTTGTACATTAGACAAGTAATATATTTTTATCATAGAAAAAAATTTAAAATACAGATAAGCAGAGGAACAGACACCCATAATTCCAATTGTATAATCTCTGTTGACATTTTGGCAGACCACCTTCCAGAAATCCCAGATAAATGTGTGTGTGTGTGTATGTGTGTGTGTGTGTGTAAACATACGCAAGTTTAAAAAAAACTGAAATGGGATAATTTTTATAACCTGTTTATGTCCCTTACAAGTATGAATGATGTTCAATTACAAACAACAAAAAAGTAGATTTTATCAGAGCTCTTCTCCAAAGGGATTCTAGGAGTATGGTTCAGATGGTCCAGACTTTGGATCTGTTGCCGAGGACAGCACGGCCATCAGCACTGTTGTTCTTCCAAGCACATGGACTTGGTTTCAACGTCTTAGTCGACCATTTTCTGTCCATCTTGGGCAAGGCTTTAACCATCTCTAGCCCTCGACTTTCCCATCTGTGAGACTGCACGTTGATTGTATGGCTGTCTGCTTCTGGTCTCAGTGGGTCTCATGGGCATCCACAACTTTCTGACAAGAGCATCTCAATTTTCCTTTGGGGAAGCTGTTGTTCTGTTCTCAGTCCATGAGGTTCAGAGATGCAGAGTCATCTGTCCATCACTCCCAGCTGTGACCATCGTGAGGGCACATGCATGTGACACAACACAGGCCGTTATAGGCAGCCCTGGGTCCTTGTCGGTGAGATTCCCCCTGAGGGCGACTAGGGGAGGAGGACCAGGCTCAGGCCTGTGGCTACTTTTCTGTGGCCAGGACCTACCTGCCTGGCAGCCCCGCCCACCCAGAGGAGGCCAAAGATGGAGCCCAGCTGGTCAGACATCCTGGACACACCGGACTGCACCTCTGTCTCCCTCCTCACTCCAGTTTTAGGGCTGGTAAATCCCCTCATGAGGAGGTGACACAAACTGATCACCAGGGATTCCATACTCGCAACTGAAAAATCCCATCTCTCTGTGGCAGTGCCTCCCTGGCCGGTGGCTCTGGAGAGCAGATGGAGTCGTGTGGTGCCAGCTTAACACAGGCCCCACACTCTCACCACTGTGAAGCATGGGTCACCATTGCCATTATAACTGGTAACAGTTGTCATTGTTATCAGTTGGTACACATCGAGCTGAAATTCACCAGAAGCTTTCGTGTTTCTCTAGGTTTGTCCAGTTGGCCAGGACCTCAGGTCTGCAACCAGCCAAGTGAGCCCCACTCTGCACTCTGTCCGCTTCTAACGAGTGCCAGGCGATGGACTGGCTCTCCCCCTCCACTCGGGAAGCCAAGCCAGCTCCTGAAGGCCTAGCCGTCCCTCCGGAGAGCTGCCTGGATCTGCACCCCGCCTGGTGCACACTCGTCCTGCACCAGCCTTCCACCTGCATCATGGGGGTGCATCAGGAGCTCAGGAGAGAGCCGAGCTTCCACGTCACATACAGGTCATGGGTCCAGTTGCAGTCCAGTGGACGACAGTGACAGCACTCATATCAGCCTCTGGGTGACGCTCCCAAGCCACCCCTGCAGCTTGGTGTACATTTTTAAGTAAGTCTTTTTTTAATATTCTTTTTTTTTAGTTAGAGGTGGACACAATCTTTATTTTAGTTTATGCGGTGCTGAGGATTGAACCCAGTGCCTCGCACATGCTAGGCGTGTACTCAACCTCTGAGCCACAACGCCGGCCCTTTTAGTGTACATTTTTATTTTTCCTCTTTGGACCTCAATTTTGCAATTCAAAAAAGGGTCATATTTTTGATTGGTGTCCTCCGGGGGCTTTTACTCAGGTAGAGCATGGATTCTGAACTGTGCAACGTAAATTTCCACTAGTAGATTACAGTCTCTTACGTTGCTAAAAGAGACGGCCACCTTTAAACACATCAAACTCACTTTCTGTTGGCACAGAATCAAGGGTCCCAATAAAGGTATCAAGACAAGAAACTTCTGTTTGTAGGAGCAGTTTCCAGAGCATCACAGTCTGCAATGAATCACATGCTGGAGAGTGTTCAGGAGGGACACAAACCGACGCTGACCTTCAAGACAGTTCTCATGCGTGGTGGTGGTGGTTGCTGCTGTGACTTCTGAAGTCGTGACAATGTGTATAGACTATAAACTTTTGTCTCTTCTTTTCTGGCAGTGCCTTATAGTGCGAGGTCAATTTTCTTCCAAGGAATCTCACCAGTGAGTGTGGCTGGTGAAAGCCACCACGGCCACTCTTCGCTGAACTTAGAAGAGGTACTAAAGCAGATGGTGCAGATCAAAGTTAGCCAGGATTCTTTGGTGCCATCTGACAGAATCCATGTCACGCTGGATTAAGAAAACATGGGAAGTCACTCGATCCTGGAATCTGGAAAGGCGTTGGCACCAGCCGCCCGGGTGGTCAGAGGGGCCCTGCGTGACTCCTCCACGTTCTCTCAGTGCTGACCCGCTTTCTCCTCAGGCAGAAACGCAGCTGCAGTCCCTGGGCTTCCCACCGCCTCACTTCAGTCATTACAAACAGTCGGCTGTTATGCTTTCCCTGAGGTCTGAAAGCTCGCCACGGGCTCTACTTGGGCCCAGTAGGATAAAGGCTAGGGTGCCAGTGGCCACCCAGGGCGTGGTGGGTGCTCATTTCCTGCATAGCCCTGAAACCACTTCCTTCTAAGGTCTCTATCAACAGCCCCCAGATCTTCATTTAAACGAAACCTCTGGTTCAGCAAGATGACTTTGAATCCTAGTAACTGAAACCTCAACTCCAACACAGTAACAGAGGATCCAAGACAGGGCAGACCTCAGACCTGCTGACCCTGGGCCTCTGTGGTGTCTGCAAGGACCCACTATCTCTTTCTCCCTCTACTGCCCAAAGTAAAGTCATCATCCCAGAATGGTTCTCTCCGATCCTGGTACCGGCTGGGGCTGTTTTCTAGGTCATATCTAGCACATGAGAGGGAGTCTCTTGTTCAGTGGACTAAGTCCTTTCCCTCAGGCCGACTGGCCAGCCCAGGTCATGTGACACCTGTGCACCAAGAACTTCTGTGGAGAAATGAAAGGATCGATGGCTGAGTCTTGGACACCCTTCACCTCCGGTTTCCCTCCTAAGGATCCAGAACCCAGGATTGTCACAGGTGAAGCATCAGGCACCTTCCCGTGGTGAGACATCCCCTGGAGTAACTGAAGAGTGCTCTTAAAGCTGCCAGGGCCTCTAGCTATGGTGGTACCCGCGGTCATTCCAGTGACTGGAGAGGCCGAGGCAGGAGGATCACAAGCTTAGGCCAGCCTCAGCAACTTACCAGCCCTGTCTCCAAATAAAAAAGGACTGGGATGTTGCTCAGTGGTAGAGCTCCCGGGGTTCAACCCCATACTGAGAAGAATAAGAAGGAAAAGTACCAGACCAAGATCCTCAATATATACAATAAAAAACCAAAAACAAGCCCGAAAAAAAGATGTCAAGGTCGTTAGAAACAGATAAATCTGAGAAACTGTCATAGCCAATTCGAGGCTATGAGATAGTGACAGCTAAGTATAATATGGTCTCCTGAATAGAATCCCGCAACCGGAAGGACATCAGGTAGAACTAAGGACATCGGAATGAACGTGGACAACATGTATGACATGAGTTCATTGGCTGCGGCCAGTGTATCATGCAGGAACTAGACCTCAACAACGGAGGAAACTAGGTGCAAGGAAGATGGACATTCTCTGCATTTTATCAACTCTTCTATAAATGTAAAATCATTCAAAAAATCTGTTAAAAAGAAAAAAAAATCCTTCTTTTAATATTGTCACTGAATATCCTTACTGCTCTTCTAAAACCATTTTCAATTTTAAATCGTGTGAAATTAAGTAAGTCTGAGCATGGCACGGGGCAGATGGGCGCGGGGCAGCTGGGCGCTGCGCGGGTCCATTAGTTCACTGCACAAGCATTTGCTGAGCACCTCCTCTGAGGTCATGTCTTCCTGGGTGCCAGTGAAGCAGCGATGAGTGAGACAGGAAGTGCACATGGAGCGGGAGGAGAAAATACAAGAATACAATATCCAGATAACGCAGAGTGTGGTCAACAACAAAACCCCGGCCAGGGTGAGGAAGCAGAGAACGCAGGAAAGGGCTGTGATTCCTTGGGCGCCTGGGAGGACGCATTGAGGAGGAATCATTTGCACTTGGACCTGAAAGGAGTGCGGGAGCTGACCACGCCAGGATGTGGGGGTCACGGGGAGTGGGCGAGTGGGGAGTGGTAGGGATGAGGCCAGAGAGCTCAGCAGGGCTGAGGTCAGGCAGGGCTCAAACAGCACTGAAAAAGTCAACCACATTCCTCGCTTGATAGAAGTTGTTCATCGCAGGCCACTCATTTAAGATCATCGCTGCAGCTGTATGGAAATGGCGCACTGGGGGCATGAGAACAAAACCACGCAAACCACAGTAGGTGGCAACAGTGGCCAAGTAGAGTGACTGGCTAGTCACTCAGTAGCGGCCCTGGAAGGGGCAGAAGTGCTGGGCTGGAGCGTGCACCTAAGGAAGACTTCCTGACTGGGTGGGCATGGGGACGAGAGGACCAATCATGGACCAGTCAACAAAAACAGGGGCTCTTCACGGAAACATCGCCCCTATCTGCTGAGACCTTTTTTCAGGCTTGAACTCCCTGAGAAGATTTAGCTCAGAGACCAAAGGGCACTGCAGGAAACCATGCCTCTTGATGAGCAAGGGTGCCCACTTCCTCCCATGGACCAGCTGGTGCAGCCGCCAACTGGTACCTAACGTGTTTCTGGGTTGTCTGCTCTTGCCCCAAACCCTGGAGGGATAGCAACACCACTCACCATTGTACAGTGATGCCTGGCAGATGGACACATTTGCTGAACCACTATGGAACACATGGACAGAGGGGACACCGCGGGGCCTAGAGGTGGCGGGAGCTTCCCTGGGAATCTATTCTTCAAGTGAGAGCAGTAATGTCCAAACCAATGCAGAGGAACAAGAATAAAGTTCAGGAGTGGGTTGGAGTTGAGCAATCAGCAAGAGCTCTGGGCGGGAGCCAATAAATAAGAAACTGATTTTGCAAGAGCTAGCACAAAGGGCCACGCAACTGGCAGAGGTGGGACTTTGCTGCTCAGCTTGATGACCTCATCCCAGGACCACAAATGTGAGAGCTGGAGGGGATCTGAGGAAACTTTTGGAAGCATTTGCTCATTTTACAGAGGAAGGAAATAAGGTGTGACGGCTTCCGACCAGGACCCAATTTGCTGGGCTCCATTTGCCATATTCTTTCTTTTTCTTGTACCAGGGGTTGAACTCAGGGGCACTCGACCACTGAGCCACCTCTCCAGCCCTATTTTGTATTTTATTTAGGGACAGGGTCTCAGTGAGTTGCTTAGGGCCTTGCTTTTGCTGAGGCTGGCTTTGAACTCAAGATCTTCCTGCCTTAGCCTCCCAAGCCACTCGGATTACAGGCATGCACCACCATGCCTGGTCATTCTCTTTTTTATAGTATGCTGATTACCAGTTAAATTAAACTTCTTTTTTTCATATACAGGCTCAAAGAGGAGTTCTCAGAAGTCAGGTGCAAAGATTAGTCTTCTAAAGTCTAAAATCTATTCCTAAGTAAAATTCTCATTTTAGAATTCAGTTCCATCAAAAAGAAAGAAAAAAAAAACTGTTAATAAACATTTCCTCTTCTCCTTCATTGAAAATGAGGCCCCTACGATGGTTCCTTTTTTGACATGGCTGCCAGGAAGCTTAAAGCTAAATTTAACACTTAATCCTCCTAATTATAGTGATCTCAGTTTTGACAAACGGCACTTACTCACCTTCTTTTTTTATCTTTAAATTTTTTTCCAATGGTCTTATTGTCTGTGTGTCTTTTACTATATATTGTCTCAAATCCTTTTTTGGAAGTCAGCCAGGTATAAATCACCAATAACCAAAACAGAAGGAAGGTTCTGTTTCTCTTGGGCACCAGGACTGCTACATTCAGTGTGGTGTCCATTTTCAGATACTGCCCTTGACCCTGACTCTGCCTCCCACTTTCGTATTTATAGAGAAGGAGGCCACCGCAGGATAGATGCACACAAATGAACAGTTATAAAATTGTAGGGTCGGCTTGCTAACTAGGCAAGTCCTTGGAAACTTCGAAATGAAAACAAGATGTGGTAGGAGAGGGCTGTTTCCTGTGCTGACGTGGCAGAACTTCACCAGCGAGGGACCTGGAGAGGCCAGGCAGTCCCGGGCACGCATGGTCGGCAGGTGGTGGGCTGGGTCGCTCCCAGCTCCAGGCCTTCTGCTTCTGCTGCCACAAGCCTGACCTCCCCGGGCCAGAGAAATGAGATCACGTAGCCTCCCTCTCTTCTGGATTCTGGCCACAGAAAGAGATTAAAGCACTAGTTTTCTGAAACCATGAGGCTTTCTCTTCCCTCCCTAAATGAAATTCCTCCTAAACCACAAAAATTTAACCCAGGCAAAATTAGGAAAGCAATAAAGGAGTCCATACAGATGTTTGTCCTCCTGCTCCTCCTGCTTCAGAACCTTCTGTGACAGTTTCTGTTGAGGTAGCAAAAAAACAGAAACAAAAAGAACAATAAATAAGTCCTGGAAAATGGCAGCTGTTTATGCCTTTGAGCCTGAGACTTCCTGTGGCTTTTTGTTTTTTAATCTTTCCCAAGTTTGTAAATTCCGTTCTTTATTCCTGTGGTGTTGGGCCTGATTTCCATGATCATCTAAGAGATATGTTCACAAGAAAAATGGCTTCAAGGGTGCCGCTGATCATGGAAATGCTCCTTCCCCACAGCACCCATTTGGATTCCGTTCATGATCTCCTCCTAGTCAGAGCCAATTTGTTCAGAGAGAGACAAGAAGATGCTGCCCCAATGTTCCCAACACCTTGAAGAATGAGACAGTTCAAAAAGCTATGGCGTTTCTTCAGAAAAATCTCAATAAAACCATGACTCGCAGGCCAGACTGTTGTATGACATCACTATAGCGGGCAAGAGCTCACCTTGCGCCCAGGCTGCCTGGCTTCTTATCCTACCTACCTCCTGTTACCCAGGAGCCCTGGACAAAGTGGGATGTGACACTTCCCTACCTTTAAAATGGGGATAAAACTAATGTTCACATCATAGAGCACTTTGATGTGTTTCAAAAACAAAGAAAGCATGTGAAAGCACACACCATTGGCTCCACTCCCTTTGCTTCTGACTCTGTAAGGGCTGGGCTGGGGCCTGAGAATCTGCGTTTTAACATGTCTTCAGATGACACTGATGCCCTTGGTCTCCAAGTTTGAGAGAGGTTGGGGTGTGGAGGTAGACCGCTTGCCTAGTCCTCGGGGGCCCTGGGTTGAATTCCCAGCACCTCCCCAAAAGGCTTGATCCACTCTCAGTGGGCTATGCATAGACTACATAGTTACACATGTCATTTTGATACTGCACATAGCTGTGCCAAGTGGTGTCAGTTCTTATTGTCTTACAAGGTGTCTCAAACTCAGACATTTTACTCGCAGTAAAACCCAAATGCAATCGAGAAAATCCTATCACGTTCCTAATAGAAATACCCTTATTTTAAAGACCTGGGAGGTTCCGAACTTGCGAAGTGTAGATACTTTAAAAGCGATTCCAGGATGGCGGGCTTCCCTGCCTAGAACTTGTCGGCGCCCATCTGTACACTTGGGAGGCAGAAGCGAAACAAAAGCTGACACAGCTACTTTTTGAGGTTTTGTGTCTTCGGAGTTACAGTAAAAGCGCCAAACAGACTTAGTCATTATGGTCAAAAAGAATTCTTCAACTCGTTTCAAGTAATTAAGGAGCCCAGCAAATGCGGACGTTGCAAGGGCAGCTGGAACAGCAGAGGACACAGCCTCACAGGCGGGGATCGTTCCACAGCTCCCCACAACAAAGGGAACGACCAAACCCCCGACCTGCGGGCTTCCAGCAGCCCTAACGCCAAAGACCAAGGCTCCGACGAAAAGCCGGCGTGTTTGACTTGGTGTCGGGAAAGAGACTATCGATAAAGCCCATGGTTAAGATGCTTTCCTTGCCGGGCCCCTGGACCGTTCTGGAGCCCCGTCTGCCTCCCGGCGCCACGCACTCCTGCCCGCGGGAGCAGACTCCGCACACCCGGGCGCTCGGAGCGCCTCTCGGTTCTGCGCACGGGCTCTCGCGGCCCGAGGAAGGGACCGGCGCTTCTCCCACACAAGCAGACCTGAGTTTTCGGGACAAATGCTCCAGCGAAACGTGAGAACGAGATAAGGCATTTTTGCCTCGAGATGACTTTTTGAAAATTAAACAAAGGGCGTATGTTTGCAAGAATGAAAAAAAAAAAAAAAGAAAGAAAGAAAAAGAAAAAGAAAGACAAACCCCCGCTTTGCCCTGACCGTTTAAAAATGCAATACACAAACCACTTTCCCTAACACTTCTTCTAAAAGGTAGGTCACTGCCAGCCCGGGCTCCTGAAGGTTCCACCGAGGGGCTGCTGTTTCACTGGCAGAGAGGGACAGAGAGGGACAGGAGCGCGCGGGGAAACTTGGAGTCTGATCCTCTAGACCAGAGCCTCCCTTAGACTTGGCGCGGGTGGAGGCAGCGAGACACCGGTCCCCAGATGGGATTCTGGGGCTGCCACGACTCACCTCGCCAACTTGTCCAGGCTGCCGGCGCCCCGGCGGCCGGCTCGGGGACGCGGACGCGGGGGCCTGCGCCTCGGAGCGCGCGGGCGGGCCCCCGGGAGGGCGCGGGACCCCGGCGGGCGCGCGGGAAGCGGCGCAGGGTGGCGCTGCGGGGCGGACGCGGGGTGCCCGGGCGGTGCGGGGGGCTCGGAGCGGCCGGCGCGCAGGGACAGCAGCGCCAGCAGCAGCGCGGCCAGCGCGAGCAGGAGCAGCGCCGCCGCCTTGCTGCGGAGCTTCATGGTGCGGTGCGGCCCCTCTGCGCATCGCGGCGTGCCCCGCGGCAGCGGCGGGGGACGAGCGCTGCGCCGCCGCGGCCGCCTCCTCTGCCCGCCGGCCAGGGACTGGGGTCTAGGAGGGCGGCGGGTGGCCGGCGGCGGCGGAGGAGGAGAGCGGCGAGGAGGAGGCGCGAGGGCTCCGGGAGGAGCGGCCCTCGCCTACCGTACTGTGTGGAGTAGCCGCCCGCGGTCCGCCCACCCCAGCCGCCGGGCGCTGGAACTTCAGGTAGTGCCGGCTACACATCACCCCATTCATCCATTCATTTGGTCATCTGCTCATCCACTCGCTTACTCACTTACCTCCCGTTCCCGCCACTCTTCCATCTGATTCGCTGTCGCCACGATGATTCGCCCATTGATCCATTTATCCCATGCGTTTCCCACCCAGCCGCGCTGCTGCCTGCACAGCCACATCTGCTCGGGGGAGGGGGGGTGGGTGGACATCTCTGTCCTGTCTGCCCGGCGCACGGCTCTGCACACGGTGCTGCCCAACAAGTATGTTGGGCAAAAGCACTCTAGATCCGCATACAGAAATGATAGAATGAATTTCAATGTCTAGATTTAAAATCGGACACTGTCAATACTGGCTTGGTGATCCTGAGCAATCTGCAGAACTTTCTTAAGCCTTAATTTCCTTTAATGCAAAATGGGAATGATATGCTGCTCACTACAGAGGCATTCTGTGGATAGATACCAAACCAAATAATACATTCAAAGGAACTAGCACAGTGTCTGGCTCACAGTAAGTGCCCACTAAGAGTTCCCCGAGATCATTAGTACAAGAAAACATAGTTTATCTTATAGACGTAAGTGCGAATTTCATATTCTTTCATAGCTTTGAGATGAACAACTCCACGACTCGGTGTGCCAGGCGTAGTAGCGCACCCTGTAATCCCAGCCACTCCGGAGGCTGAGGAAGGAGGATGGCAAGTTCAAAGCCAGCCTCAGGAACTTAGGCCCTAGCAACTTAGTGAGACTCTGTCTCGGAATAATAAAAACAAAAAGGGATGGGAATATTTCTCCCTCTGGAATCTGGACACCTCTAGCTATCCAGTTACTCAGGCCAGAAATTAGGTGGGAACACTTCTCTTCCTTTACCTCCCAGAGTAGTGATGTTCTGTTGCATAACAAACGACTCCACAGATGCTAAGAGGTAAAGCATCCCTGGGTTAAATCCATCCCCATTTCCCTCCCTTATCTAGCTATCCATCTATCTATAGAATATATTAATTCTTTGGAGACTTTAACAGCCACAATCACCAGGTCAAGGTCAGGATTTCCTACCTATTCTTCCAGGGCCTCCCCAGTTACAGATCGCAAACATCTGCACACATCCTCCCATTATTCTGCAAGAACTGACAGCAGCTGTCTATTGACTCTCCTTGCAGCACAGTCACAGAAGAAAGAACACTCGTTATAACAATGTTCCTGAGTGTCCACAAGGTTCTAAGTTGCCTTGTTAATCATCTCAAATTCAATTATATTCTGAATTTTTCTCATAATAGCATCTTATCTTAATTCTTTTGCAACCCATTGCATTCACATGCCTATGAGTAAGAATATTTAATAACCTGAACCCTCAAGCAGGCATCTAGGAAATGGCAGGTACAAGCTCAAAATATGGGTGACAGATGTTGCTGGTGAGCAAACATAAATGATGCACTGGTTCCCAATGGGGCCGGGAGAGGGGAGGTGGCACCCACCGCAGAGCATCTGGAATAAGAAGGAGGATGTCTTGGGTGGACATGATAGCCGCAGGTTCTGAAGCACATTGCTAACCCTACTGCGGTTTCCAGCACACAGCAGCACAAACAAAAATTTGCCATGGGTCAAGGGCCAATATGGAGACCCTGTTGAGAAAGGCTGGGCCAGGACAAGACCCGCTGTTCAGACCTTTCAATTTACAAATGCCACATTGTTTTGATATATGGCCCAGCGAAACAGGAATCCCGTAAATGTGCCTTGCCACCTCTTCCTTCTTCAAGGCCATATGAAAGGCCAGCAAGTAAATCTAACACTTGACGGTAGCCAGGGCTTCAAACCTGAGTAGGATCCAAGACAGTCAGACTGAACCAAACAGAGGACTTGGTTTTCTTAAATCCCACTGAAAGTAAAAAGAAAGGCCTGATTTACCTCCTGCCCCCGAGGCCAACCCATGTTTTGGAATCACTACTCTGGGAGAAAACCGCAATCTCTAGTGTCATGGAAAAGCAGTCCAGACTCCCACAGCCATGGCCCACCCAGTGTCTCAGCCAGATGTTAGGGACACAGAATCAACACACTACTCCAAAGCCTAGTGGCTGAAGATAACACACGTGTAAGCGCATGGTTCCTGGGATCAGGATTCCACCTTGGCTTAGCTGGGTCCTCTGGTCTCCCAGCCCCCACAGGCTGCCCTCAAGGTGCGGGCCAGGTCTGTGGTCTCCTCTGAAAGCTCAGTGGGGAACCACTGGTTTCCAGACCCATTCCTATGGCTGCTGGAAGACCCAGGTTCTCTCAGGCCATTGGAACGAGGGCCTCAGTGCTTTGCTGGCTGCTGGCCAGAGGCCACCTTTCATTCCTTGCCAGGGGCCCTCCCTTGCAGGACAAGCACACAGGAAGAGCCAGAGCGACAGAGCTGGAGAGATGGAAGTAGTGGTCTTTCTCAGCTTCACCTCACGAGTGGCAGACCATGGCTTTGCCGCTGGTTATGACCAGCCCATGCTCAGGGAGGGAATCCCACGGGGCTCAAGGACCAGATGTGGGGTCACTGGAAGCCATTCTAGAAGGTACTCCTCACCTCCCATATCCAGCACAAGCCCAAGTTCTGTCACATCTACCTCTAAAACGTAGCTGCCACCTGTGCAGGGATGTTCACAGAAATCGGTAGCAAGGTAGGAAAACCTAAACTTAACTGACAAATCGCTGGAGGCTCCGTGCGGGTGTCTTTGAGAATTAGAATGCCCAGGGGCCCTGGTCTTAAGGGGTGCCATGCTCTATGAGGTTGCCTCCAGGGGCTCTCCCAGGTTCACACAGTGTTGGAGTCCACCTTTGGCCGGGTGCTCAAAGGAACCATTTGGGAACACATCAGGCCTTCCTAACAAGGCCCGTTCACAAGAAGCTTTTATTAGATCTTTTTAAAAAAAACCCAAGAAACTAATTTATTGGGGTTTATCATAGCCCAACCACCCGGGGAAGGAAAATGCCCAATTTCAGGCCTTTCTAGTAGTCTTATGGGCACAGACCACTGGAAGACTGAGACCTAATCCCAGGACAGGGGAAATCTTCCTCTCCCCACAGCTTACCCCTCCTGGGACGGCATGTTGGGTTTTCTTAAATCCCCTTCCTGGAACGGCATGTTGGGTATTCAAGGACAAGTTACAAGGTGTGCTAGAAGCAGAAAACAGAGTTTGAAAAGTCAGCATGTGCACTAGATCCAGACTGACATGCCACTGACATGGGGAATTGAAAACAGCTGTGATTACTAGGCCAGGGGTTCTAAAGAAAAAACCAGCAAGGCCATATACAAGAAGAGATGCTCAGGTAAGCCAAGAGGCGGAAACTAGAAGACAGAGTTAGAAAGAGATGCTAGAGGTCAAAAATACCTCTTTAATATGCTTGTTAGCAAACGAATGTCCCTGTCGAAAGACTGTGAGCTGGAGGTTAGACGAATAGAATCTTCTAAAACAAAAAGTTGAAGAGAGAAAAACAAGTGGAACAGAATATCCAAGAACAGAATATCCAAGGGACAACTACAAAGTCTAACATGTATAATGGCAATATCAGAAAAAGAGAAATAAATACAAGAAATAGTTAAGGCAATGACTAAGAATTTTCCCCAAGTTAATGTCAGACACTAAACCACAGAACTCAGGAGCTCAGAGGACACCAAGCAGGTAAATGTGAAAGCAGAAACAACAAATTCATACTAGGCATGTCACCTGTGAGTGGAAGTCAAGGACAGGAAGAAGTCTTGCAGGAAGACAGAGGGAAATGACACCTCAGCTATGAGGAAGAGCAGAGATGAGCATTGGATCTGGCTCCTCAGAAATGATGCCGGCGAGAAGAGAGGACGGGGAACATTGAAAACTGTGGAGCTTGCCTAAAGCCAACAGCAGGCTCTGCCTTGTTTCTGTCCTTTTGAAAGGTGAACCAGCGAGTGAGTGTGACTAAGCAAACTCCCTGACTGTCCATCCAGTCAGCAGCCCGGGTCACCGCACCCAAACTCCCCTGCACCCTCTCCCTCAGCCCCATCAGCCAATCCAAAGGGTTCAGAACAAGCAAAGGAAGGTCAGGCTCCTGTCCACTGGACCCTTACAGATCCTCTCCCTGGACCCCCAGGCGAATGTGCCTTGGTTCCACCTTTGGCTGTGTGCTCAAAGTACAATTTCTGTTCTCAAATAAATGTTTCCTTTGCTCATACTACAGCCTGATTCCTCTTCAGTTGGCAGTGTGAGGAGAGAAGACAAAACACCTGCCTAGAATTCCGTATCCCACTAACTGGTCCTCTACAAGTGGAGGAATAAAGACTTTCTTAAATAAAAAGTGAGGTTATTTGTTGCTTCTAGATTTGCCTCACAAGAAATATTTCAAGAATGCTTCAGGGAGAAGGAAAATGATATAATTCAGAACCTTAAAGAAGAGAAATGCATCAGAACATGGATAAATGAAGGTAAGATAAACATTTTTGTTCTTATTCTTGATCTGACAGAAATAATTCAAAATGGTATTGATAGTAACAATGTATTTGGTGATTAAAGCTCAAGTGAAATAACAGCAATAGTACAAAGGAAAGGAAGAAGGTAGCAGGAATATTTTGCTATCAAAAGATACTTGCGATCTGGGGGCCTAAACATGTACGTGCACCCGAGGAACTTCCGGATCCTGGGCCTAAACATGGACGTGCACCTGAGGAACTTCCGGATCCGGGGGCCTAAACATGGATGGGCACCTGAGGAACTTCCGGATCCGGGAGCCTAAAGATGGATATGCGCCTGGGGCATTTCTGGATTCAGGAGACTAAACATGGACGTGAGCTTGAGGAACTTCCTGATTCTGGGTCTAAACATGGACGTGCCCTGGTAACTCCAGGGTCCTGGTGCCTATGAAGGGCAGGGCGTGACCCTCAGAGGGGACGTGGTCCATGAAGAGGAGCGGAGCTTGGGGCCTGTTGGGGGCCGACTGAGCTGTCACACCCTGAACTTGAACATGAAGGTGGCCTCACTTCCCGGCCTTCCCCTGGGTGTCACTTCCTCCCCTTCCACGCGGTGCCGGGCCAGGCCCCGAGGAGGGACACCGTCTTTGTCCTCACTTATCCAGGCAGTCAGGCCGGGCTGGGGACAGGGACATCTTGCGACGCTGGCTGCCCCAGGACCTCAGGGACCACAGGTGGGGACAGTGGTTGACATGATTCTCCTCTGGCCGCTGACCCTCAGCCCTGGGTTCTGCCCAGGGAGGGTCCGGGGCCCCTGTGACCTGCTGCTTGTTACTCACCGACGTCCTGGGCGAGCACAGTCAGGACTGTGAGTGACGTCTCCAGGATGGACAGCCGGGGACTTCGTCTCTGTCCCTAGGCCTCGGACACCAGATGATCCCCCCAGAGACAGAAAATAACCCCACATTGTCCAGGACTTGCTTTTAAGCTTTTGCTTCTGAAATTTTCCTGCTGCCACCTTCCTTGTGAAGCCAGTTTTTCAACAGGGACAATATTCCAGGGACCCGAGTCCCTGTCCTCATTGTCTCTTCTTCTGGGCTAAATATAGCTCAGCTTGTTGTTGAAAAATGAGGCTCTGAGTAAGAACCAGATGGTGGTGTGATTTGGGGGGTTGGGGGCGATCGGAAGCGCTCATTTCAGGGAGAGGGGGGCTGGTCATTTTCCACCTGGCTCTCTGTTCTCCGACTCTCTGTCTCGAGTTGCCCACTTTGAATAACTGGAGCTCGGGAGGCTGAGGCAGGAGGATCACAAGTTGGAGGCCAGCCTCTACAACTTAGTGAGGCCCTAAGCAACTCAGTGAGACCCTGTCTCTAAATAAAATATAAAAAGAGCTGGGGATGGGGCTCAGGGGTTAAGCACCCCTAGGTTCAGTCCCTGGTATATATATTAAAAAATAATAATAATAAACGTGGGGACTTGCCCACATAGGCCAGCCACGTCCCCAGGCCTTTTTACTTTTTATGTTGAGACAGGGTCTTGCTAAGTGGCTGAGGCCAGCCTCCAACCTGCAATCCTCCTGCCTCAGCCTCCTGAGCTGCTGGGATGACAGGCATGTGCTGCTCTGCCTGGCTAAACCAATTATTCTCAAAACTTTTAAAATCGATATTAAAACAAAGATTCTGAAAAAAAAAAAAGATACTTGCACATAGCCAGGCACAGTGGTGTACTCCTGAAATCCCAGCAGCTCGGGAGCCTGAGACAAGAGGACCAGAACTTCAAAGCCAGCCTCAGCAATGGCCAGGCACTAAGCAGCTCAGTGAGACCGTGTCTGTACATAAAATACAAAATATGGCTGGGGAGGTGGCTCAGTGGTCGAGTGCCCCTGGGTTCAATCCCCAGTACAAAAAAAAAAAAAAAAACTTGGACATGAGTAGGATCCTGGGTTTGATCACAACTACCTCCTACACAAAACACATACACACATACCTGTGAAGTGGTACTGTGTTATTTGAAAAAGTACTTGAATTTGTTGTAAATGTATATTGTCAATTCTAGGCAGTATAATTGACATGATCAGAAAATCATTTAAAATATTTGACCTCAAAGAATAAGAAAATAGCAGAAAATAAAAATGCATACAAAAGACAAGGGAAACAAATTGAAAACAGTAACCAATTGAGTGGATATTAATCCAACTATACCAATAATCACTTTATACATCATGGATCTAAACATATCAATTACAAGACAGAGATTGTCACCATGGATCTAAAAACAAGAACCAACTATACGTTTTCTATAAGAAACCCATGTTAAATGCAAGGATATATGTAGATTTAAAGTAAGGAATAGAGAAAACGTCAAGGGATGGATAAAGATAAGCCGTGCTATTACTAACAAAAAGAAAGAGTAGTTACGTTAATTTCAAACAGAAGGTTTCAGAGGAAGAAAATTCAGAGACAGCGAGAGGCCTTAAATAATGATAAAGAGGTCTACAGTATGAGACGGCATAACAATCTGTATGTGTACATGTCCGACAAAACAACGCAAGAATACCTGATGCAAAAAGTGCTAGAAATGCGGGCTGGGGACGTGGCTCAGGGGGTAGAGTGCTTGCCTCGAATGCACAAGGCCCTGGGTTCAATCCCCAGCACCACACACACACATACACACACACACACACATACACAAAATTTAAAACAAACAAACAAACAAAAAAACCTGATAGACATTCAAGGAAAATAGATAATCAGTTCATCTTTCTAGTTGGAGAGTTTACTATCACTCTATAAGAAATGGGAGGTCTAACAGGTAGAATATTGGCGGGACATCAACGGCATGTGAATCCACTGGATATAACTGATGTGTATACACTGCTCCATCCAACAATGACACAATAACAGACGTTGTCAAGCTCCCATGGAACATTCACCAAGACACACCACATTCTTGGCCATAAAGCACCTCTCCATACTTAAACATTTTTTAACATTTTTGTTTTTTAGTTATATATAGTTGGACACAATACCTTTATTTTATTTTTATGTGGTGCTGAGGATTGAACCCAGTGCCTCATGGATGCTAGGCAAGCGCTCTACCACTGAGCCCCAGCCCCAGCCCCTTTTCCACATTCAAAAGAGCAGAAATCATACAATGTATGCTCTCAGGCTACAGTGGAATTCATCTGGAAGTCAATCACAGAAAGCTGAACCCTCCTACACTGTCTTCACTGTTTTCTGTTGCTCTAACAGAACACCATGGACTGAGAGTCTTATAAAGAAGAGAAGTTTATTTGGCTCATGACTCCAGAAGCCAGAAGGCCAAGGGCATGGCCACAGAGTTTGGCCCCTGATACTTTGATTCTGGTCCAGAACACTTTGGGGCTTCATTACTTCATGACAGGAAAGCAGAAGGACGAACAGGTGCAGGTGGAAGAGACAGGCCCCAGAGGCAGACCTGCCTGTGACAACGTGCTCTCGCAGCGCCTGGCCCGCTCCCCTGGTAACAGCACTGTGCGCTCCTGAGGCCTCCACCCGTGACCTGAACAGAAGACCTCACCCCATGCCTCTCCTCTGGGAAGCAAGCCTCCAAAACATGAATCTGGGGGACACATTTGAGTCACAGCACCTGCAAGTCCTTAGATAATAAGCAACATGCTTCTAAGTAATACATGGGTTGAAGAAGACATATCCAGAGAAATTTTAAAATATTCCAAATTAAATGAAAATGAAAATACAACTTACAAAATTTGTGGGATGCAACAAAAGCCCAGCAGAGAGGCAAATTTACAGCACTGAATGCATGTATTGGAAAAGGAGAAAGATTTAAAATCAAGCACTAAAGCTGCCATCTTTAGGAAACCGAAAAAGAAGAAAAGATTAAGTACAAATAAGCTGAAGAAAGGCAACGCTAAGAATTAACAAAGTTGAAAACAGAATATCAAGAAAACACCAACAGAAATAAAAGTTGGTTCTTGGGAAAGATTAATAGAGTCAATAAACCTCTACTCAGGCTAAGAAATAAAGGAGGAAGGAGAAACGGCAAAACCACTGCCATCCGGCAGGAAACGGGAGACATCACCACAGATCCCACGTCGTCAAAAGAATCATGAAGGAATACCATGAACTCTGTGACCCCAGATTTGATATCCTAGATGAAAGGGACTAAGTTTTAAGAAGATACAACCTGTCAAAACTCACACAAGAAGAAACAGACAATCTGAATAGGTCTATACCTGTTAAATATATTGGATCAATAATTAATAATCTTCCAAAACAGCAAACATATGACCCAGATGGGTTCGCTGGTGAATTCTATTTAACATTTAAGATAGAATGTATGAGAATTCTCTACAATCTCCCCTAGAAGATAGAATCAGATGAAATACTTTCTAACTTGTTCTATGATGCAAGGATTACTCTGATATCAAAACCAAAAACAGTACTAAAAAATAAATCAATAGATCAATATGTCTCGTGAACATAGATTCAAAAGTCCTCATCCAAACATTAGGAGATCAAACCCGAGAATGTATAAGAAAAGTCATAAATCACAATCAACTGAGACTTAGTTTAGGTATGAAGATGGTTCAACACTCAAGAATCAACTAATGTAATCCACCACGTCAGCAGACCAAAGAAGAAAACTCACATGATCATATCCATGGATGTGAAAAGAACTCTTGCTAAAATCCAACATCCATTTATAATAATAACTCTCAGTAAACTAGGAATAGAGGGAACTTCTTCCATTTGATAAAGAACATCTACAATTAACCTACAGTTAAGCTAACTAACATCATACCTAATGGGAGAAACTCGAAGTCTTGTTGCTAAGATCAGAGACAAGGTAGGGAGGTCCTCTCGGTATTTTAGACTTGAAGTTCTAGCTAATGCCATAAAAAGATAAAGGAAAAAAAAGAGGTATTCAAATTGGGAAGGAAGAAATAAAACAGTCTTTGATGATAGATAACATGGTTATCTGTGTGGAGAATCCAAAAGAAAACACACACATGCAAACACACACACACACACATGCAAACACACACACACACATGCAAACACACACACACACACACACACACAATCCTGAGGCTCCTTTGCTTCCTGGCCACGGGGGTGAGAGTTTGCTCCACCACGCACCCTGCCCTTGCCCTCTGGCGTGTGCACCAGAAGCACAAAGCAACAGATCTGTCCAGTCTTAAACTCTAAACTGTGAGCCAAACCCTTTTCTCTTTGTCAGTTAACTCTCTCTATAGTTCACGCTGGTGACGGAGAGCCGACCCACACAGACTCTCTTGTCCACGCCAACACCGCCCCATCCGTCCGTGTCTCCCACATTGTCTGAGGTGGGCTTGTGTTCTGATCTGCCTGCCTCTCTCCCGTGTGTGAGTGAATCTTGTGTACTTAGATTCACAACGTTTTTAAATATGTAGTGGGGCAAGCCTCAGCATTCTAGAGCTTTATTTATTTTCCCATAGGAACTCAGAATTGGTTTGTCTCATTCCAAAATTTAAAAAGTTTTTATTGGTACTGAGGCTAATTGATAAATTAACTTATGAAGAGTTAACGTTCTCATGATGTTGAGTTTTCTATCCCACATGATTACATGTCCCTGTTTGTTCAGCTCTAATTTGGTGTCCTTAAATGGTGCATAAAGTCCTTTTGATATGCATGAATGAGCTGGTGGGAAATGAGGAAAATCATGGAGGCCAAGAAACCACAGAAGGCTGGAAACCAGAGAGGTTACTCAGCACTGAAGCCAAACGCGTCTCTGGACAGGAAATGCCCTAGATTCCAGGTAAGGTATGAGATCAGAGTTAGGAAGCTTAAATAAGAGCAAATCCCCCACAGAGTGGCACTGTGGTTAGGAACATAGAAAACAAGCCACCTCAGGAAAGGTGGGAGAGAGACCGCCTGTGTCGACTGTGCTCTTCAGGGGCAGGAAAAGGAAGCCGAGGGTTCGGAGTTCCTGATGGCCCTCACGTGGGCTTACCTTCTGTGGGGCCAAAAAATCCAAGAAGAAATTTTAGGTTCAAAAAGTAAACTGTAAATGGTTTGAAGAGGGCTTGGTGGAGTGGAGAGGGAGGGCAGGGGGGAAGTGCTGGGGCTGAACTGGAGCAAACTGTGTTCCACGCTTTTGTAAGAATGTCAGAGTGTATCCTGGTGTTGTATATAACTAAAGAGAGCAGGCTAAGTACATTAAAAAGTGGTACCAAGTTGGTAGTTCCTCTAATTCCAAAGAGCAAAAATCAATTTTCATTGGCCAAACACATTTTTAATTCCAGGTGTAATGGATTGCATAGTGTCTGCCTAAAATTCATGTCTACTTAGAACCTCAGAAGTAAGCTCATCTGGAAACAGGGTCTTTGCAGATGTAAGTAGTGAGGGGTCTCAGGGTGAAATCACTCTGGTTGTAATGGGTCCTAAATCCAAGGACTGGGGTCTCTATCAGCATCAGAAGAGGACACAGAGGGCACACGTGAGGGAAGGCCACGTGATGGTGGGCACGGAGACTGGATCCTGCTGGACCAGGAGCTGGAGAGCAGGGAGGCGTCTCCCCTTGGTCCTCCAGAGGAGGCCTGGCCTGCTGGCACTCCAGTGCAGACTTCTGGCTTCTGAACTGTGCGAGAGCAAGGTTCTGTGTCTAACCACCTGTGTGGTCACTCACTGTGGCAGACCTAGCAAACTGACACACCAGGTTCAAGGAAGCCACACAGGTAAGACTGCAAGAAACTTGACTTTATACTCCCAAGCCATAAAGCACACAAGAAAACAATCCATGATAAGCAAGACTCAGAACAACCTTCAGACAGTATAGGCCCTGGGTGGCTGGAGTGGGACACAAATAAGTCCACTCGATAGTTCTAACGAAGTGAGAGAGACTAAGGAGACTGTGGATATAAGAGATTGACCTGGGAAGATTAAAGACACACACACACACACACAGAGAGAGAGAGAGAGAGAGGGGCAAGTGTAACATCTAAAAATTCAAAGTATGTAGTGATTAAAACTAAAAACCCAACCTGTGGGTTAGAGTCTGTTAAACCTAGCTGAGGAGAAAACTAAAAAACTGAAAGTTGGATCTAAAGAAATTACTCACACGTAGCACTAAGATAAAAAAGAAGGGTAAAAGATTAAGGGTTGGGAGTGTAGCTAAGTGGTAGAGAGCTTGCCCAGCATGTGTGTGGCTTCAGGCTGATCCCTAGCACTGCAAAATAGAATGGAGGTGAAGCACGAGGCTAGAGTGAGACTTAACGTGACTATAGTGTGTTCCAGAAGGCCGACTGAGGCTTAGAGCGGCAACAGACCTCACCAACGTGGCTGTACAGTCTACAGATGCAAAAGAGATGAACTCATAAGATAGTAAAAGCACAACAAGTTCCACATGGGATAAAGTAGAATTTCTTTTACTTTATCCCATGTGGAACTTGTTATCTAGATATTTTGACAAAAATACAGAATATGAATGAAAAAGAAAAAAACCTGAAGTTCACAGAGAGAAAACGTTGCACACCATCAAGCAAATATAAACCAGGTTTCTCACCAGCCACGGTAGAGACAAGAGACAAAGGAGTGCTATCCTCAGCGTGGAGGGAAGACGGATCCCACCACCAAGACCTCCTCACCAGCCGTCATTCAGCTTGGAGGGTGGGAGGGAACGAGTTCCCACAAGTGGGGAGTGGGTCTGAGGATCCATCGGGGACTGAGGCATACCTCAGAAGGGCCCAGTTTTCCAGGAAGGGCTACTGTTGGAAAATGGAGGTTAAAGAGGCTGCTGGAGAGGCTCAGAGGAATCAAGGAGTGTGCCTGAGAAAGCACGGTCGGCTTAGGCAAGGACCTACATCACCTTAAACAGATGCTCCAAAAAGTCACCAAGGCCATAGAGAGCGCGGCAGGAGGGTCCAAGGGGGGAGAAGAGAAAAGATGTTGGAAGCAAGAGGTTGGTGTGATTTCAGGTACAAGTCCAGGAGGCAAAGAATGCTGCCAGCCTCCCACAGCTAGGACAGGGGAGGTCAGCCCCCTGCAGGCCCAGAGGCGAAGCATTTGGAACCACAGGCTTTAGTTTGCTGAAACTAGCTTCATACCTGCTTCCAGAGCTGTCAGAGAACACACCTGCATTGTTCTGAGCCATTAGCCTGGGGCAGCTTGTTACAGCAGCCACAGGACACTCATACAGAGGGTAAGACATAGATCTGAAGATACCCGTCTAAAAGTTGTCTCGACTCTGTGAATGAATAACAATATACTTCAACAAGAAGCAAAGTGAATGCAAGGGGTGCTATGCAAGAAGCAGAGGCGAGTGAAGAAATAGGTGGAACACATTGACAGATCTAAAATCATGAATAGGAATCACCCTGGAGGAGGCTTATAATCAAAGTGTGATTAACATCTATAAACCAAAACAGGGCAACTGGGGGACAGTTCAAGGAAGGGTGGAAGGTTATGATCCTCATTTTGTTTAGGAGAATAGAAATACTGGTTATAGTTTTTTTTTTTTAAATCTAAAGTTAGAGGTCTTTTTGTTTATTTTTAACAAAATACAAAGCTAATGTTAAACAGAATTTTTGAAGAATTTCATAGGTGAAATACAGTATTCTCAGGATCTGGTGCAAGAGCATAAACAAAGGCCCACCTGCGATTTGTTTAAATATTCAGGAGTTCAAAGTCAAACCAACCACTGCTAATAGTGTATGCTCCATAGTCCTGACAGGTGAGCGTGTGATGACCTCGAGGGCCAGGCAGACTTGAGGAGCCCTACAGGTGAACATGGAGGGAGTGCAGAGACCGTCTCCAGTCTCTGGCCCATCCTCTTTCCCGCCCACCCCTGCCCACATGTCCACCTTTCATCAAGGCCATTCCAACTGCTGGCCTTGGCCACCTTTCAGGCCTGAACTGGAGACACCAGAGGCACAGTTTGCCTCTAGGAGGGCCCCTTCACAAAGTGGCCCGCACCAGCGGAGGCAATAGATTCATGAAATTCAGGGGCCTTGCTGTCTGGGGAGTGTTCTAGAAGATGGGAGGCTTGGGCAGTGTCTGAAGAGGGCCAGGCCAGGAGTTCTGTAAAGCGTGGGGCCAGTAGGGGCCCCTCTAGCTAGGTGTAGGGCAGCACAGGCCCTGGGGCCAGTCCGGATGTCTCAGTGGAAACTGGAACAGGCTGAGGAGCTATTTAGGACTCTGGGTACTTAGTGGAGCCCAGGATGGAAAGAGGACTGTGCCTGGGGACCACACAGGACTGGACGTTCCTGCATGAGTCTGTCTAAAAAGGCACCTGCAATCTAACCCTGGGATGTGACTGAGGGGCTCAGGGGTACAGCTCTTGTCAGGCAGGCACAAGGCCCTGGTTTTGATCCCGAGCATGCAAAACTAAATAAAAATGGAATCCAGGATGGCATAAAAGGTTGACTGTAAATAAAAATCATAAAGGAAATGAAATAAAGTAGAATAACCAGCTTCATGGTTTTTGTTTGTAAATGACCTTTGTGAGCATGGCAATAGTCATTGTTGTTTATAATAAAAAATTACCTAAAACTGAATGGTCTAATAGTTGGGATTAGATAAGCAAATTATGGTACATTAATTCAATAAAATGTTCCTGGCATAGGCAGATTTTTATGATGACGACATTAATTTTAAAATCAACTATCAAAAAGTATGTGCAGTTTCATCTTATAGAAAGCACGGATGCTTATGGTAGAAAGGTAACCTTGTGATCATAGCTGAGCAGGACATTTACATTCTTCTTCAAGTTTTCCTGTATTTTTTTTTTATTTTAATAAGCAATCTCCTCAGAAAACTCAAAACTTCTGGGACTCTGCTTACTTAGCAATCCTTACTGCTTTTAAAACTTTGTGGAAAAAGCCTTATTCATAAGAGCCAAAAAGTGAAAATGAGCCAAATGTGCTTTAACTGGTAAATGGAGAAACCAAGCACAGCAATCCATATAATGGAGGGCTGTTCATCCAAAAAAAGGTGTGGGCGGGGCAGGGAAGAACCGCTGGTGGACCCCAAACCCCGGGGCCACATGGAAGGAGCCAGACGCAAAACCCCGTGCAGCCTATGAGAATTTATACAAAATGTGCAGAAAAGACAAATCCAGAGACAGAAAGTAGAAGGGCAGCCTGCAGCTTGGGTGGGAGCAGGGTTAAGTGTAAATGGGCCGAGATCTGATCAGGGTAATGGAAATGGGCTGGATTTTGTGGCTGGTTGCGTAACTTGATACTAAAAATCACTTGAGTAGTGCACTTAAAACAGAGGGAATATTATGAAATGCAAATTAAACCTCAGAAAAGTTGCTTTAAAACACTTACTGGAGCACTTGGTGAGAATTCAGAGGCTGGAAGGTTTCAGGCCTTTCTCTTCAATATGAGGGGGGAGGATGAGAGAGATGAAGAGACTTGCGCTCCACAGAAGCAGAGAACTTGGCTTTAAACACGCCCGTGCCTGCACAGTACAAACCAGTGTAAATAAATAGGGTGGCACACCAGGGTGTCTCCAACGCCAGGGGAGAAGGCACCGCGCAGAGACCCTGCTGGCCCAGCAGCTGCGGCTCTGGGAGGGAGGAGGCTGCCGCGTAACTTGCCAAGTGATCTCATTGTCTGGCTTCCAGTTTCCGAATCTGTAAGAAGAAAACCAGTGGGTGCTGCTAGATGGTTTTTACGGTCCTGTTCAGTTGTGAGACTATTTTCCTTGGCGTTCCCCACCCTCGGTGATTTTGCACTAGACGCCTTTTCCTTCCAATCCTGGGCTTCCGTTCTGTACCCTGCACATCAGATAAGGTGACCTGGGTCTGCCCCACTGATCTGCCCCAAGCCCTGGGTCCAGCTCCAGACTTCCTTATCAGAAAGGAGATTTTTCTAATTGTTCCAACCCCGAAGCATTTCTCCATCTCTGGATCTCTCTGATATTAGTTTGTACCTTCTTTGGTGAGTGTTTTTTCAAGAACTGCTATTTCATTTATCAGTGGCTGCATTACAAACCTCCTAACTTTGAACAATCACCACTTTGTTGTGCTCATAGCTTTGTGAATTACCCAATCGGGCAGGCGCAGTGGGGACGGCCTGCCTCTCCTGGCATAACTGGGACCACTGGTGGCTCAGAGCCTGTAGCCCTTTTCTTTCAGCTGGACTCTGCTGTTCTCCACTTGGAGTTTGCTGGGGCTGGAATGTCCAAGATGTCCTCTTTACTCATGGGAATGGCGTCTGGGCTGGGCCGGCTGAGATGGCTTAGGGTGGCCACTGCCCTTCTGCTTGGTGAGGTGGGCTCCCGCAGCATGGCGGTCTTGGGAGGGTTGGATTCCTTACGTGCTGGCTGGCTTCCCTCAGAGCCCACGTTCCAGGAGTCCAGGGTGTCAGCAAGACCTCTTGCCACCTGGCTTCAGAGGTCACCTGGCATGGCTTCTGCTGCATTCCACTGGTCAAACAGGGCCAGCCCAGTGCACTGTGGAGGTACCACAGCAGGTGTGATCCCTGGGAGTGCTAGCTCATGGTGGGAGAGGGAATCCTTGGAAATAGTCTTCTGTGTTTTATTTTTGTGACTAATATCTAAATTACGTGACTTTAGGAATCGTTTCTTTCATCTTTTATTATCTACACTCTCTTCTCCCTCTCTCTTCCCAGACCATCAAAAATAGAAACACATATTTTAATGGACAATGGACTGGAAGCAATGGGGTCCCTAGGCTGGCCATGTCACTAACTAGCCATGTGACATGGGACAGATGATACAACAGCACTTTCCTTGCAGAACTGATGTGGCATGAAACCGTGATCACTTACCAATCACTTAGAAAAATGGCTTGTACACAATACACATCCAGAAATACCAGCCATTGTTACTCATTTAATTTATATCATAATTTTCCATGATTTGGGGCAGTATTGCCGAGAGAAAAAGAAGAGACCCTTAACATTGTTTTCTGAACTGGAAAAAAAATCCACTCCATAAATGATAGTAATGGAAGCAAATGGCTCTATAAATGTCTCTTCAGGGACTGTCTATTGGCTGGAAACTTCCTGAAGGCGGGAAGACTTAAGTTTAAATTGCCTGGTTTCTTCATGTCTCACAGAGAGAGAAAATATACCTCATTGGCTATGAATCGTGATTGAACCAAAAAAAAAAAAAATCACAACTAAAAAGCTATTAAATACTGAAAGAACCATGAAAACCAGTGTAAATAAACCAAACCCATATGGCCAAAACAATCATCAAAACATTGATGTGAAACAAAGAAAATGTCGTGCAGGGTGTGGAGTGTGAGGAAATGAAGGACAGATGTGATTCGCAGAGGATATGCAAGCACAGAGTGCAGAGCGGGGCACAGAGACGAGAGGCCGGGAAGGGCCGAAGCTGCGTTTTGATTGTGTACAGTTGACAATAACATAATTACTACCTGCATTTTAAACACTAGTGCAGCTGTTGAAAGGATCTGTCCTTATTCAGGGAAAAGTGTCCAATGTGAACTCTTCTGGGGACACAATGCACAACAGCCAGTTATGCTAGTTCCACTTGAGAGAAGTGCCTGCCATGAGTTTATGATACGTGTAATCAACAGAGATGGTTTTGAATTGCAGGAGGGCCTGTATTTCCCCTGCACAGAGCTCCCAGTTTTGTGGTTGCTATTCTTTTCCATGAGATTGGTTTCTTTGGGGTGTCTGCTGCAATCACAGAGGCATTCAGGAAGATACTGAACCGTGGCAATGGGTTTTCGAGATACAAGCCAACTCATGGCTTTAATTCCAGGAAAATCAAGGAGAACAGAGTGAATTTTGGGAATTTCAGCGTGGAGAGGAAAGTCAGCATTCTGGTCTATTTGGAAGGATTCTGGTGTATGGGGCAGATCTGTTTGTTTTTAGGGTGCTGGGCATTGAACCTGGGTCCTCATGCATACTAAGCACGTGCTTTACCACTGAGCTACATCCCCATCCCCAGAGGTTATTAGATAGGACACCTGAAAACAGACCCTGCGGAGGGTGGAGAGCAGATGGTATTGAAGGGAGTGT
The DNA here is from genome assembly GCF_047511675.1 of Marmota flaviventris. NCBI lineage: Eukaryota > Metazoa > Chordata > Mammalia > Rodentia > Sciuridae > Marmota > Marmota flaviventris. Next base: position 4,117,914 of record NC_092517.1, on the reverse strand, counting down.
TCTTTGAGAAACACCTGTGAGGTGAAGGTGGGACTGGATGATACAGCTGAAACCAAGACCTCAGCCAAGTCCATGGGGAGCTCTGACGGCTCCCCTTGCCCCCAATATTTAGCAGTTTCCTCAGAGCTGTCATTGAAACCAGGAGTCAGGCCTTTGTGTACAGTGGCCCACTCGAGGTGTAACACTGGCTGTACTCTGCAGCCACAGGCACTGCCCTGTGCAAAACACAGACACGAGGCAGCAGCAGCCTGCCTCTCCAGCACCCAGTCTTGAGAGTCGACCAAACACCCACAGATTCTTTTTCATCAAGATACACAGTAAAGCACATGAACCTTAAATCCATGGTGTCGTGGATTTTCACCTGGGGATAGACCCATGTCACTCCATCCACATCAAGAAAGGGGCCATCTTCTCAGCACCCCAGCAGGTAGTCTCCTGCCACAGAGTCAACTTCCTCTTGGAGGGGCTTCAGTTCCCCACATCAGCCCCACCGTTGGGAGCCTGGGCTGGTGGTGGAGTCACTTCCTGGTGGCTCCCATCAATCTGGAGTAGTTGTTCTCAACCATGGGCAATTTGTCCCCTAGGGACTATTTGACAGTCTGGAGGTATTGTGCTTGTCACATCAGGAGGACTGGGACTAGAATGGAAGGATGAGTGGGCAGGGATACTGCTAACCATCCTGCCAATGCACAGGACGGCCTCCAGTGGCAGCATGACCTGCCCACCATACTGAGGTGAGAAACCCTGGGCTTGGGCAATTGGCGCACAAGGGATCAGTGGTAAGCCACTAGCACCCTTCGTTGCTAGTAGTGACGGATGGGTTCCAGGCACCACGAAGAGCATCTGGACAGGACATCAAAACAGTGTCTTCTGGAGATGTCTTTCAGAAATACAAACAACAAAGGAAGCTCAAGATGCTGTCTGGTCATTCTCCTAGGACACCTTGCATTTTGTCTGCTGGGCTTGGACTAGTATCTCCACATGTGTGCTGTTCAGCCCTCAGTTCCACTGTGCAGACTAATGTCAACAGATGCAGCGGGGTCAGGGACCGCCATTCTGCATATTCTTCAGGGCTTTATTGAGCTTTATTGAGCAAGAGCCTGAAAAGTTGTCTATCAACATGGTGATAGTGCTTGAGCTGTCACCTGCCAGTTCTGTGTGAGTCACCTCCTCCTAGAAACACCTTAGAGAAGAACTGGAATGAGACGGTTTTTCAGAAACCACTCTCCAGGATAAAACTGTTGTTGGAGATCACATTGTCTTAATCACCCTGATAGACGCCACCTTCTGGAAACCAAGGGTACTTCAACATTAAAGGACTTCAAAGAACAGAAGCTGAAATTAAAATTATTTATAAAATTTATTTAAGTTTGAACCTTATGGACCTCAATCAGTACACCAGGAAAGGACCAGTTTAATGTAATTAGGGTGACAGGCTACCTAACTGACCTCTTTAATAAGCTGGCTACAGAAAAAAAATAAAACAAAAAAGCACAATTATTTTTAAAGTAATGAATGTCTACCCAAAAGTAAGACTCAAGGATATGGAAACATAAAAAATTAATACTGCAAGCTTTGGTTAAAAAATGACAAGATATTTCATTCCTGTTTTCCACCTCTAAATCAGAGTTAATATGAAATGTTTGTTAATAATGTCTTTAGTTTTAAGCATTATGTTTTCACAAAAAAGACTTCAATTTTGATCTATATAGCAATACAGTTATGTCTAAAAAATGTAGTAAAGTAAAAAAAACTGCAGCATTACATTTATAGTGTGATAATGCACCCACATAAAAGAGTCTAAGCACGAAGTCACAAGGGTACAAAGAGATGTCCTGAGAAAAATAAAAGGGTCTGAAGGGTGGCTAGAAAAGTCATCTTTGGGGGAGAGAGAAAAAGAGAGAATCAAAGCTACATGCAGTCAAAGGGAATTTTGTCTTTTTAAAATGAATTTATAATGTGTGTAATTTACCACAATTAGAAATGCAAAATACAGTTAGAACTGTTGCTTTCTAAAACAAAAACCAAAACAGCCAAATCTCCCCCAAACCATAGAACCCCACCAGATGGTTATAACTGTCAGTGTTTTGTGATGAGGCAGCTGTAATTTATATTTCTCATAAATCATAGCAGCACGACCATGTAGTCTGCTGTCATCACTCTGCGTGTGTGAGTGTGTATAGTGAGTGCATTAACCACATAACCAAGCGCCCAGGAAATACACAGCTCTGGTGTGTAAACTGCTTTTAATTAGAGTTTGCTCATAGACAGCATAGCTTGTTCCAGTGAATTTTCTGGCATTAATAATTTAAAAATATGAATGCTGTGACCTACAGGAAGGAGGTCCCATGGTGGATGTAAAGATATTTTTTCCAGAGAAGCTAATTTGGAATGATTTAGCCAAAGGCCTTTCTCAAGAGACCTTTTAAGGGCCGTACTAATTCCAGGTCAGCATCAATTCATTGTTGTATTGAGTGTCTATGATTTGTAGATCTCACTGTGGTCTAAAGTAGGCCGGCTTGGCCTCAGATTGTGAAACAGGGAGGTAAGAGGTCGTATGAGAGGGAGTCAACTTGGCAGTAGTTCAGAGCCTGGACCTGGGAGTCACACTTACCTAGGCTTCAATTCCCATGGAACCACTTATGAGCATCCCGGGCAGGCCGAGGGAAAATGGAACGCCTTCTTCACAAAGCTGCTGGGAGGGAAAATGAGATCATATATAGGGTCTGCTGCAGTGCAGGTACGTAATAAGTATTCAACTAACACTAATAACTCCTGTTATTATTTTTTTCTAAATCCTAATTAAGTTTCAAGACTTCTTTACAAGCATAGAAAACCAGTTGTTAAAAAGACTCTTGAAGTTGTCTTGTTAAGATAATTTAAAAAAAAAAAAAAGATAATTTTCATCCCTTTCCCACTGACATCTGAAACCTGGGAATGATAACTGGGTTATGCTAATTACTGGAGAAATAACAGGAAAAAAAGTTGAATGAGAGGGAAAGGAGTCCAAGGGAATATATAGAAGTGGGAGACTAGTGGGAGGGGCAATGGGAGACCAAGAGGAACACAGACTAACGGGAGTACATGCAGGGAAGGGAAAAAGAGAAAAGCCAGCCTCTGACAAGTGGGAGGGGAAGAGTGACAAGAAGGAAACGGGGTAAAATCCAGAGGGACCACGATTCCTCAGCGCAGACATGGGCTCGGTGTAAGAGCCAGACGTTCCGGTTTCTCATCATTGCAAACGGCAAGACTATAAGTCACATTTCGTAACCTCTCTGCGCCCAGTTTTCTTTGGAGTTCATAGCGTGGACCAGATGTCACACTGGAGACTCTGCTAATGACAAAACCCTATATAAGGGATTATATAAAAAGTGGAGAGAAAGGAGAGCCGGGAAGGAAGGGAGGGAGTGCGTGCATAGCGTTGAAAGACACGTGAGAACTAAGGGAAACCTCGGCTTCCGCGGCACCTGCTGCACCACACTGAGCGCTGACAGCAGGAGCTGCGACGCTGGAGCTCAGCACGCGCCAGGTCACCTTACCCTCACAGCGTTTCCGCGAGGCTAGCTCGTTTTATGATTATTAATACTACTACTGTCACCACTACTAGGTATTGGGGGGTTAAACCCAGGGGTGCTTAGCCACTGAGCCACACTCCCAGCCCTTTTCACATTTTATTTTGCGACAGGGCCTCGCTATGTTGCTGGGCTGGCCTCGGACTTGCATCCTCCAGCCTCGGCCTCCAGAGCGGCGGGGACAGCAGGCGGCACCACCGCGCCCGGCCTAGCCTCGTTTCACAGCAGAGGTTTCCGAGGCACAGGGCCTCCCTGAGGTTTCACACCGGAAACGTCTGTCCACCTGCAACGTCACCAGGGAAGCCCGGAGAAGTCGCGGCGGACCACCCCTCGGGGTCCTCCCAACCCTTCCGGGCTCCGGAGACAGCACCGCCGCTCCTTTTAAAGGGGCGCGTTTCCAGGGAGCCCGACGAGGGGCGGGACTTCCGGCACCGCGGTGCACACTTCCGCCTTGCGCCGGAAGCGGCGCGGTGCCTGGAGCGCGGGACTTGTCTGAAAGTCCGGCATCCCGATCGCGGCTGCCAGGCGTGCGGCGCGGCCATGCTGACCCCCGCGTTCGAGCTCAGCCAGGACCCCGACTTCCTGACGGTGGCCATCCGCGTGCCCTACGCCCGGGCCTCGGAGTTCGACGTGTACTTCGAGGGGGCGGACTTCAAGTTCTACGCCAAGCCCTACTTCCTGAGGCGAGTGCGCGTGCCGCGGCCCGGGAGCGCCCCGCCGGCGCCGCCGCCTCCCGGTCCTCCGCCCAGTCCACCTGCCTCCTCCCCCGGTGGCGCCCGCATCCACCGGACTCCGAGTCGGCCCGGCGCTCCCGCCTCCGCGGCGCCCGCTCTTGCCCTGTGCGCTGCTGCGCTGCTTGGTGGTGCCCCCGGGGTTGGCGCTCGCTCTAGTCCTGTGCGCTGCTGCGCTGCTTGGTGGTGCCCCGGGCTCGGCGCCCGCTCTTGCCCTGTGCGCTGCTGCCCTGCTTGGTGGTGCCTCCGGGGCCGGCGCCCGCTCTTGTCCTGTGCGCTGCTGCGCTGCTTGGTGGTGCCTCCGGGGCCGGCGCCCGCTCTTGTCCTGTGCGCTGCTGCGCTGCTTGATGGTGCCCCGGGCCCGGCGCTCGCTCTTGTCCTGTGCGCTGCTGCGCTGCTTGATGGTGCCCCGGGCCCGGCGCTCGCTCTTGCCCTGTGCGCTGCTGCGCTGCTTGGTGGTGCCCCCGGCCCGGCGCTCGCTCTTGCCCTTTGCGCTGCTGCCCTGCTTGATGATGCCCCGGGCCCGGCGCTCGCTCTTGCCCTGTGCGCTGCTGCGCTGCTTGGTGGTGCCCCGGGCCCGGCGCTCGCTCTTGCCCTGTGCGCTGCTGCGCTGCTTGGTGGTGCCGCTTGGCCAGGCGCTGCCGTCTCTCCGTGCGACCCTCGCTGTTCGGCCATACCCCGACCAGGCGCTCGCTCTTGTCCGGTGCGCCCCTCGCTGCTCGGCCGCGTCCCAGGCCAGGCGCTCGCTCTTGCCCTGTGCGTTGCCGCGCTGCTTGGTGGTGCCCCCTGGCTAGGCGCTGCAGCTTCTCCGAGCCCCTCGCTGTTCTGCCGTGCCCGGGCCAGGCGCTCACTCTTGCCCTTTGTGCTGCTTGGTGGTGCCCGCGGGCCAGGCGCTTCCACCTCCCTGTGCGCCGCTCGCTGCTCCACCGTTCCCTGGGCCAGGTGCTTGCTCTTTCCCTGTGTGCCGCTCCACTGCTTGGTCGTGCCCATGGGCCAGGTCTTCTGTCTCCCCATGTTCCACTCGATGCTGGGCTGTGCCCCTTGGCCAGGTGCTCGCTCTCCCCCCTGTGTACCTCTCCTGCTCAGTCGTGCCCCTTACCAGGCCCCCTGCCTCCCCATGTGCCCTTTAATTGATGGGTTGTTCCGCTTTCAGTGAGGGTTGCCAGAACTTGCCTGTTAGGATTGTTCTCCTAGGTTAACATCACTGTCTTGATCTCTCTTCTGTGTAGCTCCTTGCAGAACTGTGGCAGTAGCATCTACAGCTCGCTGTGCTCATCCTCAGAGAGGTGGGCCAAATCACGCATGTCATGTGATTTGTGCCTTATCTTATTTAACTTTGACAGAGATCCTTGCAGATTAGGCACTGCTATTAGCCCCATGCTACGGGGACACTGCAGATTATTCTTCCTAGGACACTGCCAGTTCCCCTTCTGACTAGGTTAACATCATTGTCCTGATCTCTCTTCTGTGTGGCTCCAGCCTGCGTTTCTTGGTCAAGTACTTGTGTAGTACACACCTTCCCCTCCAGTCAAGCCAGTTCCTTCACAGTGCCTCAAACGCTCTGCCTGGATTTCAGTTAGACCCTAACTTATCTACCTGCTGGAATATACAATCCTCCCCTTGTTGGTGGATGATGTGTTTCAAGACCCAGTGGATGCCTGCAATCAACCCTGTATATACTATATTTTTTCCTGTACTTACATACCTAAAATAAAGTTTAATTTTTAGAAATGAACGATAATAATAAAATTGATATTATAACAATATACTGTGATAAAAGTTATGTCAGTGTGTTCTCTCAGACTCTCATTTGTACTGTACTATCATATGTACTATACTGTATTTTTGGAGCTGGGGTGGGTAATTGAAATCATAGAAAATTAAAGTAGATAAGGAGGACCACCATACTATTACTTATTGAGGGCTCATGGTGCCAGTTATCTGTTGCCAGCTAACCCGTCAAACTTCATGGTGTAAAACAGCAATAGTTTTTTTTATTATCTACCCTACTTTTGTGGACAAGGAATTTGGTAAGGGTTTGGCTGGGCTGTTCTGGCTTAAAGGTTGGTTGGTTGGTTTGTTTATTTATTTATTAATTAATTAATTAATTTAGTTAGTTAGTTATTGGTACTGGAGATTGAACCCAGGGGCTCTTAACCACTCTGCCACATCCCCAGCTCTTTCTATTTTTTATTTTGAGACAGGGTCTTGCTAAGTTGCTCAGGACTTTGTTAAGTTGCCATGGCTGGCCTCAGACTTGTAATCCTCCTGCCTCAGCATTCCAAGTTGCTGGGATTATAAGCATGCCCCAGCGTACCTGGCTTGGCTTTAAAAATTTTAATGTCATTGTGTTTAAATTGTGGCTTGACTTGGAATATAGGTTAGTAAGGGATGTAACAGCTGGAGGCTAGTGGAGTTGTCTTCATGTAGTCTCCTAGGACCTCCCCACGTGGTCTCTTTACATGTCTGTTTGGTGTTTCCTTGGGAGATTTGGACCTATAACAAGCATCTGAAGTTTTCAAGAACAGTTCCAGCAAGCAGAGCAGAATCTATATCAACTTTTAAGACCACAGCACTTCAGAAAGGTTAGAGTGTCATGTCACCTCTGCTTTATGGTATTGATCAAAACAGCCCCAGAAGCCTGCTGAATTTTAAGAGGAAAGGATGTTGACCCTGTGGTTGGGAGTAGTGATGTGAGATGGCAGTCTTTGAAAATACAGCTTGCTACAGTGTATCAGAGGTGAATAAAAGTTGTCATTCTCCTTAAGGAATTTCAGGTCTAGCTGGGAAGGCACACCTGCAAACACATGATTTTTATTACTATGCAGTAAGAATATAACTGTACCTATAAAGGGATTGGGAGAAGGGGTTTAGCAGCAGCGCTTATGTTTTCTGAAAGCTCACCTGCTGTGCTGGCCACTAAGCTCTCTGCATTGTTGCTTCATTCTCATGGTAACCTGCAGATAGGTGCTGTTATGAGGTCTTAGGATTCTGGAACTTAACTAGCTTGTCCAGCCAGGTTCCATAGCTGAAGAGTGGCAGAGCTGAGACTTGAGTCAGCTCAGCCTCTGTAGAGTTTGTAACCACTATGGCTGATTCATAAACTGATTATTCTGGGCTTTGAAGGGATCTTGGCTCTGAACATGCATTACAATGCATGTAGCTGGAGGAAACCTTGGTGGCAGCTAAGTTGTGAGGTCTGGGCCATTTGGGACCTGTCACGTTGTGTTTTGTTTTTAACTTGAATAAGAGAGTGAGGCATAGAAGGAAAAGAGGCTCGAGCTTCACCTTGGGGTGCCAGGAAGGTGTCCGGTAGTTTCACTGATGAGTTGAAATTATGGAATCAACATCAGGTAGTCATAAGAGCTTTTTCAAATAGAAGAGATAGTGAGCTATATCCCCAGTCCTTTTTATTTTGAGACAGGGTCTTCCTAAGTTTCTGGGAGACTCACTAAGTTGCCAAAGCTGGCCTCTCACTTGAGATCCCCCTGCCTCAGCCTCTTGAGTTGCTTTGGTTGATAGGTTTTGGTGGACTGGTGATCTCTGTGTTGTGTTGTATTAAAGGACTTCATGACGCCCGTGTTCACTCTGCAGACTAACCCTTCCTGGAAGAGTTGTGGAGAATGGAAGTGAGCAGGGATCCTACGACGCAGATAAAGGTACCCCTCTGGAATGCACGTGGTCCTTCCCTTGGGTTCTTCCTGTTAGCTTGTCTGTATGTAGTCTTTCCAGGGGACCTAGGTGTCTCGCAGTCACAGTGGGCTCCTGACACTCTGTACCGCCTGCTGCCTTTATTCGTGATTTTTTGACAGTTAGAATTTCCTCAGTCCTTTAAAGTATTTCACAGTATTTCTTCAAAGCAAAGTTGAGTTAAATACTCTGACCCCATTTTCTAGAAGTACTTCTTCTACATTAAGTAGGTGTTTAAAAGTAAAATGAGATGATTGATTATAAAAGGTGTGGATGATTCATAAGCTTTTGAATGGAATCTTTCTTGTACAATTTTCAAAGTTGAATTTTAATAACGGGTAGATGAGAAACTATCCATGGGTGGCATTTAAAGCCTGATTGAATTTCTTCTCATGATTGATAAGTAGCTCATTTTAGCTAACCGTGGAACCATTTATTTTCCTTTTCTAAAAGCCACTGGATCTGTAGTAAGAGTGTCTTGTGTACGCTGTGTAATTATGCATCAGGGTAGAGAGAGAGGAGAGGCAGGAAGTTGTTAAAGCAGAGTTCTCACAGTGCAGTATGAGAACAGTGACACTACTGTCCTAGTAGGAAGTCTACCTTTAGTTACAGATCGGTTGCATATAGAAATGAAGTCATTCAATTGTGAAAGTTCACGGACATTTAATAAGGTCAAACACGTGGAAATATTTGGGTTGAGTTATATCTGATATGTTGGGATGTAGTTGATGCATTGAAAGAGCTGAGATGTTTGAAATGCAGAGTAGTGACTACAGGATTGTAGGGGCTGGATGAGGTTGATGGACCAGTCAGGAAGGGGGTGTGCATACACTGGAGTATGCTGGCAGAAGACTTCAGGGGTGGAGTCCTGAGATATCAGAGCCACTCCTGTGAGCCACAGTTGCTTTATTTAGAATATTTTATATTTTTTAAACTGCTGTTCTCCTTGGATTAGATACCTGATTTTCCCCCAGCCCAGAAATATATTTTACATTTATATATTTTATAAGTAACTCTTGGTTAATTCTAAGCTGATACCTCCTCAGGCCATTGATGTTCAGAGTTTTGATTTGGAACTTTAATAGTATCAGTAGGTTGAGGTGATTCTGGGTGGGATTAAAGCATTCAGTCCTTGAGCAGTTTGACCTGGAAAAGTAACAGCTCCTGAAAAGCCCTGTTTGAGCCTCTTGCTGTTTTGATTTGTATTCGCTAAATCTGTAATAAGGGCATATTTTGGAGCCTAGTGAGTTAAAATTGTTTTACCAAGATATATATTTCATAGGTATATTTGCGAAACCTTTGAAAGTTTTAATTTGTCTAAGCATAAAACAAATTTATATTTAAGGAATTTTTACCATTCGATTACCCAAAGAAACTCCTGGCGAGCATTTTGAGGGGCTGAACATGTTGACTGCTCTTCTGGCACCCAGAAAACCCAGGACAGCCAGACCACTTGTGGAAGAAATGGGTACGTGCTTTGCAGTTGGGGAGAAATGGAGATAATTAAAAATATTTAGATTGCTGTGTGTTTCTGGGGGAGAAACGATTTAGTGAGTAGCAAATGGGAGAGAATATCTTAGGTGGCAACATAAGCTCACTTTGGTGTTCTGATTAAGAGATGTAAAGAACCCACTGGACCGGCAGATGCTCCACATTTTTGGACCAACTAAAACATTGTCTTGTCTCAGTCAGGATATTAGCGCTTTGTGCTAAGATCAGAAGTGTACGGTGGAAGGAGTTCCCCAGTGTGGACATCAGCAGGGTCTAGAGCTGACCCCCACCTGTGTGGCTGCCCTGGCTCCTCTCCAAGGCCCCACTGCCCTCGTTTAGCCTGTGCTTGAGTGGCATGTGTGGTTCTTACGGGCTGTGAGCTTTTTCACTCACCCTTGTTCTGACAGCCTCGTCCCTCCTGCAGCCCTCTGCTCTCATTGCTCTGTGGTGTCCACGTTTCTTTATGTGTCCTGCCACTGATGAGCACTTGGGCTGGCTCCAGTTGCTTGGTTGTCGTGAATAATGGAGCTGTGGCTGTCCTTGTGCGCGTCTTTCAGTGCATATCTGCAGGGAGGTTTTTTGTACACTTTTTCTTCCTGTAGTTTAACCTAGGAAATCCAATACTTTAAAAATTATTACTTTTTAATACACACAGGTGCTTCTGAAGAAGTAGTTGAAGACGATGATGGAGAGTTTGACTGGGAAATTGAGCAGACCCCCTATGAAGAGGTACCGGAAGGCACGCTGAGTCCGCAGTGCGGCTACGGGTTCGGGAACTCCCGGGCAGGAGTGGTTCGGCGGTTGCAGGTACGTGGCCTCTGTGGCGGAGTGGGGACGCAGGGTTCCTCTGTGGGCAATCTATTTCAGTTCTGCTTGTGCTGGGCAGTTTGGATCAAGACGGTGTGTTGAGAGCCCCTGGCACAACTTCTTGCCTATAACTGTCCCCCAGGTGTTCCCCCCTGTTGGCTGTCTGCCCACCTCACTGCTTTCGCAGACATCTTGTGCTGTCTGCCCCTTGATTCAGAGAGGAACTCTCCAGATGCCTCCTGGAAAGCTTTGATTTGTACTTCTGGAAAATGGAGATGTATTCTGATGTGAAATGTCTTCTATGCATATAAGATGGTTTCCTAGTGAGAAGGAGGGCGCGTGTTTGGATCGGTGGCTCCGTCCTGGTGTAGGATAGGTGCTCTTCGTTTCCTCTGGGTGGAGCTCACATGGAGACTCTCTTTTGAGTGCTACTCAGGAGATGTTGGATTTGGGGATTCTAGCTACTGATGCTCAGTCTGTACTAAGCTGTATTTGGGTTTACCAAGGAAAGGTGAAGGACTTAGCTTGTGCTTCCATGTGTGCCTCTGTTTAAATTTGGGATGCTGGTGCCAACTACTTGACCACAAATGTTTTGTCTTCTCTTGTAAAATGGGGGGTCAGTGTGCTCACCGACTTTAAGGCTGTTTGGAAAATTTAAGGAGATGCTGCATTTGAAATCTCTGAAAAGTGTAGAAAGCTCTGACAGTTCCTGTCTTTAGGACACAAAGTGCTGTCAAGACTCCTAAAAGGAAACAGAACTGAGATTTGCACAGGAGTCATGCTGGTGAAATATCTCCTAAAAGCCTGGGTGTTTTTCTGGTGCATCGCGGATTGCTTACTCCTCAGCCTGCTCGTGTTCCCTGCTGGGCTCGAAGGAAGTCAGACCTGAGCCACTTTGTCAGCTGTAGGAACGGCAGTGAGGGACCTCACCTATTTGCTCAAGAGCTAGCTGGTGGTCAGTCTAGGGGCTTTCCAGTCCAAAGCCATAAATAAAGGGTAGTAAATGTCACACAGTCTAAGTACAGATTGTACATCCCTGTTAAAAGTGTCTTCCCAGCCAGGGACCTTGGCCTTGGGATTGTTGCTGCTGTGAAGTCAGGAGCCCTGGGGGCTTTCTGACGGGTTCTGAAGGACACAGGCCTGCCCCAGCTCAGGCCCTGCGAGAGTGCTGGTGTCTATTGAAAATGTTATTAGAATGATTTTAGACACAAGTAATTGTGAAATGTTCTTGATACCTTGATGCCTTCACTCAGGTGTTAAAAGTCTGTCACCTACTTGAAAAGGAAACATTCTCAGTGTCATTGAAGTTCCTAACTGCTCTTATTATGTTTCCCCCTCAGAAATGAACCATTGAATTTAACGTTTATAGTTCCCAATCGTTTAGCTCTGTTGTCTAAAGTCATCAAACTCTTCTTCAAGTTTTAACTGAAAGAGCATTGCTTTTATAAACAATTTGTGTATTTCCTCAGAGTTGGAGGGAGCATCAGCGTTTGTCCTAGGAGCTCAGCTGTGAACCTGCTGTGCCGCTGGTGGCACAGGGTTTCACCCCACGTGTGCAATACTGGGACCCCCCAAAAGTCCTGAAAAGTGAAACATTTAAAAATATTTAATTTGGTGGCAAAACCTTATCTGAAGTAATATAGGTTTTTAAATATATTTTCATATTTTTATTGGTGAGTTATAAATATACATAATAGTGGGATTCATTGTTACATATTTATAGCACAATTAATAGTTGTCTTTTAAATATGAAAGTAGTGTGCATATTCTGAATTTTTACTGTAGAAATTAGAAAGAGTGATCTATTTGGATGCCAGGGGGTGCATCTGACTTCTTGGAGGAAGTTAAATAAAGTGTGGTGTCTGCACCATATCACCTTCTCCACTCTAATGGGGGCTGCATCCTGCATCCCACCCGCTTCAGAGGACCTGGAGGGCACGGCCCCGGGCACTCTGCACCGGCCCACATCGCTGCTGGATCACGGCTTGTTCCTGTGATGGGTGTGCATTTTACCCTTGGACCAACCAGGGGATGTGTAGTCTTTACAGAGGATCTTATTTTCTTATTACATTTGAGGAATATGGTGTCGTTGACAGCTAGGAAACCAAGACCAAGGCTGTGCATTAAGGCTGGTCTCTGCAGGGGGCTCGTGTCCCGCGGGCTGTTGGCACAGAGCCCTACGTGAGTGGCAGTACTGGAGTTTGTCTGTCTTCACAGCTGCCTGTGTGTGACAGTTGAAAACTGAGTGACTACGTAGATGATCAGTGTGGCCTTTTCTACCAGTAAAGCAGGTGGGAAATACTGAAAACAACTATTGCACAAGGAAGAGATCTTAGAACATCTCTTCTAAGTTAAAACAATTTTTAAAACTTCACCATCTTCTAAAATGCAGTGTTTCCTCACAAGGTCAGTCTCTCCAGTTCTGCCTTTGGATGAGAAGGTATCTGTCGATTGTTCATTGCTCAGGTTTTACCTGTATTCTGACAGCTTCTTTTTTCCCCCTTCTAAAATTAAAAATGACTATTTTTTTCTGTGATGATAAAAGCAATATAGATTCATTATAAAAATATAATACAAGAGGAAATTAAATCTTCCGTAATTCCAACACCCAAGCATCTTGTCTTCATGGAGTAACTTAACCCTTTACTAGTAGTGTAGTCTCTCCTGTTTTTTCCTGCCAGCCTTCTAAGTAGCTCGTGAATGTCTGTGTTTTATACTGATAAATGAGAAGAAAAAGTTTTTCTGAAACATAATCTCTTCTTCCCCCCACATCCTTACACACACACACACACACACCCTTCTTTCTTTCCGTTCTGAAATTACTGCCAGCCACCAGGGCGCCTTTGGAAAACGTCCCTGGCTGCTCAGAGTCAGGGCTGCACAACAAGCTTCTGGCACCGGAGTCTGCCAGCAACCACAGTCCCAGAGAGTCTGGGCGCCAACCCAGCAGCCCTGGGGGCCCTGCTGCCAGCAGCTGTGGAACACTGGGCTTGCTGGCTCTTTGCTGCCCTTGGCTGCACTGGGGACCTGGCCTTTGTCTCCAGGGGACGAAGTGGCCAGATGTGTGCGCAGGGCTTCGTTCTTGCTCTGGGCTGCTCTGTCTTCCCTGTGGCTAGTGTGCATGAGCCCGACTGAAATCCTCCCTGAGCTTTCCTTGGCAGGGCTTGTCTTAAATGCTCAGACGGCTGGAGACCAGGGCAGAGGAGGGGAATGCTTACACTCGTTTCCTTCTGTTGATTGTGTCTTACATTTTTATATTCCAAGCCAACTTGGCTTTTGCTTTTTAGTTTATTTCAGTTTTTCCTTTGGGTCTGATTTGAGTTTCCCACCATGTCTGTGTGCAGAGCAGGTCTGGGCAGGACCTGTACTGCTGTGAACTCCACGCTGACCATGTGCGTGTCCTGTGACTGCACTTGAAGGCCCTGAGACAGGAGCCCTGACAGGAGGGAGAAGGAAAAGAGCCACCTGCTTATGGGTCAGTCCTCACCCCCAAGAGAGCAGGAAGCTTATCTGTGTGTGTAGTGCTGGGTCTCCAGGCCAGCACCCAGTACAGCACCCGCCCGCAGCAGCCCCGTGCCCTCTGCTCATTCATGGTTTAAACCAAACCAGGCACAGTTCCCAGGGCGCAGTGCAGAAGATAGAGCAGGCCCTGCCCTGTGGAACATTCTAGTGGGTGGCATAGTAAGCAGGTAGACAACAGATAAGTGAAGTCATGACAGGTGGTGCTGTTAAGAGACGGGGCTACTACTTCAGTACAGAGAAGGCCCCTTGAGGACAGTGCTGTGTGCTGCGCTCTGGAGGGTGAGCGGGCACGGTCAGTGCAGAGCCTGGGGTGGGGTTGGGGTGCTGCAGCAGTGGGCTCTGGTGTGGCTGGGGCGTGGGAGCCTGGCTGACGGCAAACTGTCGAGCTGCCGTTGGCATGCGGCGTGCCTGTGGGTGCCTGCGTGGGTCCTCCACAGCGCAGCAGTGTGTACCACGATGTGCTGACGGTGCCCCATCATGACCCGACATTTGGTCCAGGTACAGTGACCAAGCAGACCCCCCACCCCTGCCCCAGCTCATTACTGCCTCTACTTGCCAGTGAGGAACTGAAGCTCAGGGAGGGTAGTACTCTCAGCAGGATCCTGTGGGTAACGGGGGCCTCAGTGGAGTGGGCACCAGGGACAGTTCAACCCTGTTGAATGTGCTAATGCCCGATGCCCTAATCCCCACAGCACCCTGTGGAACTGAGTGAGGTTCACCCCCTCTCTGAAAAAATGTCCTCGGGGTTTCCCCAGGACTTGTGAAGGTGTTACACTGCACAGCAGAGGGCCACGCAGCCATGATCACGTGAAGGATCTTGAGATGGCGAGAGCGCCCTGCGTTATCTAGGTGGGCCTAGTCTGAGCACAGGGTCCTTAAAGAGACCAGGGTCAGTCAAAGAGAGAGGGCCACGTGATGACAGAAACCTCAGAGGGAGGGTCTCATGATGTGGGCTGCAGACCAAGGAATGAGGACACCTCTCAGATGGAGAAGGCGAAGAAATGATTCTCCTGTGACCCTGCAGAGCGGCATGCAGCCCAGCCAGTGACTTCAGCCCAATGAGACCCATTTTGAGTTCTGACCTCTAGAACTGTAGGAGAGTAAATTGGTGGTGATCGCCACAGCAGAGGCAGCAGGGGAACCTAATCCCAGCCCCATGACGGAGGTGCCTGGAGACTCATCTCACACAGCAGGCTGGGGTTCCCAGTGGGTGGCACAACTGGAGCTGGGCTGCAGAGCTGGGCAGGCCTCACTCCAGGCTGCCCTTCCCCTTCATCAGACTGTCTTCAGAAGTATCTGGGGAGAGTGGAGTGAGGGTTGGGACCAGGGCACTCCTTGGGGCTGGAAGAAGGGAGGAAAAGGGGTGGCCCTCGGGTGCCGGGGAGGGACTTGGCATCCAGGGGTGGGAAGTGGCTCTAGTGTTCTCCAGCCAGTGAACCCAGATGGACTCTTAACACCTCCTCTCCCAAGCCTTCGCCAGCACCCCACCCAGTCTGGCTGCACACGCTAGTTTCAGGTAGTGAGGAAGCACAGGGAGACAGGAAGGACCCAGGTTGTGCTACCCTGGGAGACTTTTCTGGTGGATTCTCTCTCTGCACGTACTTCCCAGGCAGACACTGCTGCGTGCTTGTTGGGCTGTCCCTGTCGGGGTCCTCTATGTAAGGGTTATTGCACAGGGCACAAACTTGTGGCTTGCCCTGAGAATCTAGCTACTGTTTACTAGTATTTCTATAGAAAAATATGTGTTAAGGGCTGGGGCTGGGGCTCCGTGGTAGAGCACTTGCCTAGCCTGTGTGAGGCACTGGGTTCGAGTCTCAGCACCACGTATAAACACATAAATAAATAAAAGTTCATCAACAACTAGTAAAATATTAAACTTAAAAAAAAGACAGGTTTCCAAAAAGAAAATTGCAAGGAAACTTTTGGAATGCAAATTTTTTATAAGTTTGGGGTCGGTCAGAAATCTGGTTTTGCCCAAAATGTTTGTACTTGGAAATATTAAGGTATTCTAGATGTTCCAGTGACTTCCAAAACTGTCTCTGGTCCCTTTGATTGTATTAGAATGTGTTAAGATTAAATATTATCGCTGTTATTTGACCAGCTAGGTGTTTCCTTTGATTTCTTTTCAAGTAATGTCCTTTAGGCTTCTTTCACCTTCTCTACTTCTCACCTGGGTGTGGTGGTGGAGATGAAGAAAGGAGAAGCACAGTCATGGGATATTTTATATTGTATAGGTTTCTTTGCTTCACAATTGTGACCAAAAGAATAAAGACAATATGGTAAGCTAGGCAGTTTTCTAATATACATATTTTCAGTAGGATTCCTCTTGGAAAACATGCCAGGTATTAACATGTACTCTTTTCTGTAATGACAGTTATGGTAAAATTGATTCTTAGATTCTTAGATTTTTCAATGGAAAGTCATATACGTCAAAATAGCCCACAAAAGTTCTTTGATCACTTGAGCATGGTGGTGCGTTCCTGTCATCCCAGTTACTTGGATCACAGGTTCCAGGCCAGCCCTGGCAACTCATAGTGACATCTTGTCTCAAAACAGAAGAGGGCTGGGGATGTAGCTCAGTGGTAAAATGACCCTGGGTTCAGTCCCCAGTACTGAAAAACAAAACAAAACAAACTAGTCAGATCCACCTCCAGAGTAGCACATGTCGTTTTGTTTGTGCGGCCTCCTGTGAGGACTCTTCTGTGAGACCTGCCGAGCTAGACTTAGGAAGCAGCAGGTGGCTGTCTGTACTCAGCCTTCAGACCTGAGGGGCATCTCCGTCACTTGGGAGATGATGGAGAACCAAGCGTCCTGTTTGCTGCAGGGGTTATATTCCATTGTGGCTTCCTGTCAAGCTGTTGGAGCTGAAGTAATGTTAACCGGTTTGCTTGCTGTAAGGATTAGATGGATCACCTCCAGCAGGGCCTAGGGAGTGCTGCGCGGTTCACAGTCATCCGCCTGATCCGAATCTCTGGGTCACGGGCACCATCATAGTTTATTGATCCATTAAGATTCTCCTGTGTTTTGCTATTTTCCTTGAAAAAGTTGAGTTTTAAAATGCTAAAAATAGAAGATAGCAAATTATCTTTCTTTTTCTGCGTGTTTAGGATGAGCTGAGTGACGTCATTGATGTTAAGGATCCCGATTCTACCCCTGCGGCTGTGCGAAGGCAGAAGCGCCTGGCTGCCGAGCTGGCTAAATTCGACCCTGATCATTATCTGTGAGTACTGAGCTTTCTGAGGACTAAAGAGTTTATTGTCATCCATTTAGGAGTGTCTGACTCTACAGATTGGACACATTTTGGATGCTGGAAATTAGTCGTGGCTGAAAACTTAATTGACCTTGGGGTTAGCTGCAGCTGCCCCCAAGGTGGTGATCTTTGTAAGCTCTCGCGTCTTGTCGCTCACCCTAGCAACAGAGGATTCCCTAGCATCCTTTTTTGAGCTTTTTCTCACTACGAGTAAGAAAAGAGTGAATCCATGAGAATGCTTACCCTCCTTTTAAGTAGACGTTTGCTGTGTTCGGTGGTATAGGGTGATGAAGGAATGTCTCCGTTGCCTGACGAGGCTGAACCTCAGGTCCTGCATTTCTCGCTGGCTCAGGGTCTTCCCTGTAATGAGCAGTCTGTTCAGATGAGCGAGTGTGTGTCCCTGTGGTGGAGCACGAGGGGAACCTGTGGGCTGCAGTTTGGCTGCTCTTCTCCCCTGCCTTAGTGGTGTCTGGCCAGAGCGCCGTTCTCTCAGGCTCCATTCACACAGCACGCTTACGTGACTCGCCATCACTGGAGAGGTCGTGATGACAGCAGCCCTGTGCGATCCTCGTGGCCCCTTTGTGGAGGATGGGCCTGAGCGTCGACTTGGGCCTCCCTCACCTTCCCCGAGGCCGACGGCTCCAACTGCTACACTGCGACTTGATCATCACGGCCCTGCACGTCCATACTGGGCTTTCACTTATCAAGTGCTCTCGTGGGATTATTTGATCTAGTTTTCACAGCAGACGAGGAAAGGAAGTCCAGAGACTTGACCAAGGTCATGCTGCTGCCAAGGGGCCTGGCCAGGACTTGGCGAGTCTCTGCACTTGTCACTGGTATCTCCTTTCTGTGTACACTGTTCTGGTCGAACTGCGGTTGCTCTGTGATCAACATGCTGTCTCCTGTGACACGAGGATGCTGACTGGACTGGCAGAGATCTGTTTGTGATGTGTGACGATGGTGGGTGGACCTCCTCACTACCCTAAGGCAGCCGAGGGAGAGCGGGCTGTGTTGCGTTTTGGAGGGCGTCGGAGAGGTTGAGCTCCATTCACGTTGCCATTTCTAATCACCTTTCTCTCTCCAGTTGTGGTTTTAAAGGTCCACTGAAGAGTCATCTGAAGAAACCCATTTAAAATCATGCTGGATATTTAAGGTGGAAATTTCATGGTCAGCAGATTTCTCCGGCTAGCATGAAAACAGAATGAGCTTTACAAGACTGAAATTTCAGGTGGGGGGGGCCTTAATTAGAACTGTCTATTTTGAAGCTGGAAGAACGAGAGTGTGCCCCAAGAGAACTGGGAGATGGAGAACAAGAGTTGGCAGGGTGGTATTGGAAGCAGCCCTTGTTCTGCACCTCTGTTTCTTGTCTGGAAGCTCACCTTCTTCAGTAGCGTGTGGGAAGGGTCCTCTCCCTTGCTCACCGAGGACTTCTTACAGGAGGGGCCTCCGTAGTCCTGGGCTGGGGCGGAAGAGTGCAGTCACAGGGTCCAGGTTCCTGGTGACTTCTGAGGCAGTAAGACTTTGGCTAGTTGTGATTTGTGGGATCCTTTACTCGTTATTCATATTAGCTGGCTGACTTGCCCAAATATCATTTATATTTCATGAAACACAAAGTTCTTGTAAATTTTCAATTAAAAAATTTTAGTTCAGCGCTTTTTTTGTTAATGGTTAATACAATTTAGAAAACCTGTCCTTTTGTGTCCTGTGACCCCGAGGTGGTGCATCGCTCTCATGCTCTTACCCCTTCCATGTGCATGGGTAACGTCTACCTGTGACACTAATTCATGCTGCATTGTGCAGACAGTCCCTGTTTTTAGTCGTCTAACCTGTCCTTAGAGGTCATGAGGTCTCAGGATGTCAGGTTTTGGGGGGCATATGATGAAAGCTAACTGATTTCAGCCTAAGCAGAACATAGTGAGGTCCACTGATTATAGAAAGGAATTTATAAATTTCAAAGGCAAAAATAATTGACTGTGGGTTATTATTTCTAAAACCCTGTGCTGTACTCTCTGGGTGCTTCCGTGCTGGGACTTCTCTCCTGGTGGGTTTTGTGGCCGCACAGTGCTGGGCATATGACACACTTAAGTTGTCGTCTAATTGTTGACATAG
Source organism: Marmota flaviventris (assembly GCF_047511675.1). NCBI lineage: Eukaryota > Metazoa > Chordata > Mammalia > Rodentia > Sciuridae > Marmota > Marmota flaviventris. The sequence continues at coordinate 4,098,742 of NC_092517.1, read as the reverse complement.
TCTTTGCCTTAATCAATTCATGAGACCTTGCCTTTTTCTTTGGGAGACAACAGTAGAATTTAATCAAAATCATGAACATCTCTGAGGTAAAAATAGGACAAAGTGACCATCCACCATTTGGGACCCTTTACAATTCACGTTATTCAGCGTTTGTTAAGCATGGCAGCCGTTTGTTTGAGTGAGCCGCGTGCCAGGCAGTGCCGCGGGCACAAGGGGACCACCGTGGTGGCGAGGATGGTGGTCTGGGTCACAGGGGCCTGTTGCCGTGAGGGCAGTAGGGGACAGTTCTGTGGTGACGAGGGCTGTGAAGAAGCCGCCTAGGGCTTGGAGCACGACCACACCAGGCACTGACTCCTCTGCCTCAGCTCGACCCAGGGGACTCTTCCCGTCCCCTCTGAAGCCTTCGTCCTGCCCCACTTCCCAGCCCAGCCGCCTAGGTTCCCAAGCCAGGACTCCTCTGGGCTCTTCCTTTGCCCCACATCCCTCAGTCCCACGGCTGTGCCATTCCTCTCCCTTGTCCTCACCGCCCTTCTCAGCCTTCCGTGGTTGACCGACGTGTTGCCCGGCTCCCTAGGCCGGGGCCCTTCAGCCCTGTCCACCGCAGGGCTGGGCGGATCCTGTGCTAGGGCGGGGTCTCCCGCCTGCACCTGGTACTCCTGGCTGGAAAGGAGAACCCTCAAATCTTCTTAGGAAACTCGTAATTCACGGACCTAGTGGACCGGCACCACCCCGTTGGATTACTGGAACAGGAGTAGTGGATCTTATTCACTGTCACCAGTTAGATAGAGAGTTGGCGGAGGTGGGTAAATAGGGGGTAGGAGAGCCATCCACCACGCCAGGTGATGGCTTTCCCCAGCAGACTTGCCCTGGGGGGGGGCAGCTGGGGGCCCTCGGCCTTGCCTGAGGCGTCCCCAGTGCTCCAGGGTCCAAGGCCCTTGTCTCTCACTGTGCCCTTCTTCCTGGGTGGGTCTGTCCTCTTCCTTGCTCCAAATACTCATGACTCCCGTGCCTTCCTCAAGTACCCAACTTACGTGTCCAGCTGCTGTTGGACAGGTCTGTTTTTATGTCACATAAGGGCACCGGAACTCAGCCTGTCCCAAGCCTGTGCCCCGTCTCAATGACAGGGTGGGTGTCCACTGGGTTGTTGACTCTTTTAGTTCCTTAACCCCTTGCCCCTCACCCCAGGGTTCTGGGAGTGGTTTTGCTCATGTCCACTGCCACGCTGTTCCTGCGGCCACTACTGTTTCTGCTCCTCCTGTTGGCCCCTTCAACATGTCATTCCCATAGTGAGAGTTCAAGTATTCAGTTCTCACAGATAAACCCCTATATTTTTAAACATGAATTACAAGATTGTTGTCACCACAGCATATTATTTTCATCTCCTCTCAGCACTTTTTTCTTCAACGTGTGGCATTGTTACCTGGATTTTGACAACTATTCTTTGGCCCAGAATATTCTGTCCAGCCCTCTTGATTTGAGAATGAGTCTATAGTAGAACTTCAATTCAAAAGAATTTTTGTTCACTTTAAGGAAAAAGAAACAGCCAATAAGAAAAGAGGATTCGTTTGTAAAGCCACTGTTTTACCCTAGTGCCATGTGCTTTGTGCGCCTGGTGAAAATGGATTTGAGAATTGCTGTTTAAGATACTATTCAGTCTTGACCCATATTTTTTTATTTCCTCATTAAAAAAGCAAAAACAGGAAGTTTGTGTTTGTAGGAGCTTGGATTCTGGAGCAAGGCTCAAGTGGGCCCACCTCCTGGCCACACTTCCTACCAGCTCACAGTTCTCCAGGCCTCAGTTTCCTCCTGTAAAACGGGCGTTTTAACAGCCCCTCCCACACACCCATGGTGATGGTGGGAGGAGGGAAGGAGGGAATGGGTGCCCAGCACTTAGAGCTGTGGCTGGAACCAAGGATGGACTCAGTTCTTACCTGGTCTTTCTGATTTTCAAAAGATTTCAGTATCTCAGATGAAAGAAAAAAGTATCTAAAGTCATAAAAATATCAGCTAGCAAATTTGATTTATCAAAGCAACCATTTCCTTGAATTTCTCATTGTCTGAAACATAGACAAAATTTTTCATGAGTTATGCTTTCTCTTTTCCCAAGAATTCCAGTTCCCAGCCTTGAATGCAAGATAGCATATTTTCTGAGTAAGTGTCCTCCGAGAGTGAGACGTATATTTTAAATATAGCTGTGGTTTTTCTAGTTAAAACTGAGAAAGTGGAGTTCAGGAAAATTAGTTTTCTGTTCTTTACAAAGCTGACTTCTTTTATCTTTCTCAGTAATTTAAAATCAAGGAACTGTTAGCAAACCCAGTAAAATAGCTTGCATTGTCGTAGAAAGTATCCATGCACATGATAAAAAGTGTGTGTGTGCGTGTGTGTGTGTGTGTGTGTGTGTGTGTCTGCGCCTCTCTGTGAAGTTGTCCTGAATTTCCTGCTCTGTTTTCCTTTGCTGGTGGTTTGAAAGGTCTTTTCCTTTATTGACACCTTACCAAAATCTGTGGTGCGTGAAATCCTAGCCCGAGTGCTGGGTTCCAGTGAGTGTGTTCAGATTCACTTCTCCCAGGACATTGAAGGGGGATGTGCCTTGAGGTCAGGATGACCGTCCAGTGCTTCTGTTGAAAGAGATCACAAATGTCGGCTTGCACACGGTCTCGTGGGGGGGTAGTGAAAGGAGTAAATAAGGACTCCGTCTTTCCTCGAGACAACTCTGGATTAACAGTCCATGTTTGTGGTGGAAATGTGATGAATGAAGATAAAACTGGAGAGATGGAAGCCAGCCAGTCCTGCCTAACGAGCCAATCACTGTTCCTCCTCAGAGCTGACTTCTTTGAAGATGAGGCAGTCGAACAGATTTTGAAGTATAATCCTTGGTGGAACGATCCATATTCAGAAATGATGGCCTGTTTGGGGAAGAGTCGGCAGCCAGAAAGTCATGCTGCGTTAGGTAAGAAACTCACAATGAGACTCGTTTGTTAAAACTTTTAAAATCTCATGGTGGAAAGCAGGGTGAGAAATATTCTGGAATTGTCTTCTGTTTTTGCAACTATATTCCTGTAAGTCTAAAATCAGTTTAAAATAAAAAGTTTTTAAAATTAAAAAAAAAAATCTCTGAGTACCCAGTTTGCTGCCTTCCCTATTCTTAAGCACATGGTTTTAATTATCTCACAATGTGAAGATATGATCTTGTATTGTTGAGTCTAGAAAAGAGATCCTCATCCTTGAAAATGCCACTAAATTTACATTTCACTTCTTTGTGTTGGAAAATGCTTTTGAAGTTCCGTTTCCTTTAGAACCATTGGCTTCCTTTTAAATTTTTTTTTTATCAATTTGTAGTAAACTCAGGGGTATTAACATTCAGGACATTTGTGGTTTTCAAAAAAACTGCTTGAGAGGTACACACAGTCCCGTGGGGAGGCGTTTAAGTGTTGGTAATGGTGGGAACAGACCCAGTTCTCTGTCTCTCTCTGTTGAATGAATTTGATATGCCCTCCTTGTTTTTTCACACCCAGTTGTATGAGGAGGCCAGTATGGCTGTGCTCATGCCCACCACTTCCAGGGGACGGGTGGGCCAGCATGTCCCCATGAAAGCTGAGCTGGGGTTTTATGACCAGAGGGACGGCTATGCCATATTTAACACGCAGCCAGACGTGGCCCACAAAGAGTCCTTTCTTAGGAGCGCATGTTATTGCCTGAGTTAAAACAAGAAGTTCCTTCTATAAGTTCAAGGTTGCATATTAAGTCTGCATGCTCAAGTTGTAACCGTTTCTGATAGATCAAGAACAAGAGTCTGTTTTGGCCAACATACTGATTTGGCTTTTACTTATATATTAAAACTAAAATTTCATTGGGTAAGTGAAAGGTTCTCTTTCTCTCTCTCAAGAATATTTAATGAAATATAGACCTTTTCTACCCCAGCTTCCTCTTCCTAAAGTAATTGCTGGTAATCATTTTGTGTATTTTTAAATTCTCTCCCATTGCATTCCTGCGATCGCTGCGGGGTCTGTGTGGTGTCTTTTTTTATTCTTGGCCTAGCAGTGCAGTAGTATCTAGTTAAGTGCCTGTTATGCAACAGGTATGAAATAAGTATTTATGGAAAAATAGTTATTATTTTTGTAGTTTTGTTAGAGTTTAGGTGATTTCTCGTAGATCAAAAAATTGTTGCTTTTACAAAATAGATAATTGGCTCTATTGCATGAGAGGAAACTCATTTATAATAACCCTTGATACATTTATTGTCTTCAACAAATCCTGGGTTTATATATAATTTAAGAAGCCTTCAGAGAGTTCCCCCATGTCACCGGCAGATTTTCAGGTGTAGAGTTGCTGACATGATTTGGGCAGTTAGCTCTGTGCCTGTGTGTCTTCTCAGAAGGTAGCCCACACTGAAATGGCGCAGGATGTCTGCTGGCGGACTCCCCTTCCCCAGGTGTAGCCCAGCACTTCAGGGAGGTGGGGTGGCAAACACTGGCAGCCGCGCAGTTGAGCTCTCTGTCCACCAGGGAGAGCTAGTTGCCCTCGGATCTCAGGAAGGCTTTACCTAGGGAGGCCTTACCCTTGACTCACATTCTCACTTTTGGTGAAGAGCTCCTTCTCGGTCCAGTGTTCCTTTTGAATCACTGCTCTCTGTGTGACTTAACGATGGTTAACCCAGAGTCTGTCCTCCCAACCACGGGCTCTCCTGATCCCCCTTTGTCCCATGACTTGCACTGGGGGTGGGGCTTCAGGCACAGCCAGGGCTGTGATCTAAGGTAGGGGAGCCTGGGCTCTGCTGAGCAGGGGGTGTCTCTTCCAGTCTGTCCAGGGAGGTGCCGGGTGAGCTAAATGCGTCTTGAGCTCAGACGTCTAGCGGTGTGGTCTGCTGACTTCTGGTTGCTATGGAAATCCTACACCTGTCTGAGTTGTCACGAGGACTGAATGAGGTGTTGTGCATTGTGAACGTTAGAAGTCATCATCAGAGAGTAAATCAGTGGTAGGAGAGCGAGCCAGGATTTGAATGGCCACCTGTGAAATTGCCATTTTTGTGCACTTTATAAAGCTTTAAGGGGAAGTATTTTGTTAATGAGATATCTCCTCCCCCTTTTCTTATTCACATGTTTGATTTTTTTTCCTTTTTTGAGAGGGTGTCTTACAGGGTAGCCCAGGCTGGCCTTGAAATCCTCAATTCAAGTAGTCCTTCCTCCTCTGCTCCCAGGAAGCTGGGACGACAGTGTGTGCCACTGGGCCTGGCTTCCTACCCAAGTGCTCGGGATACTCAGAATTAGAGGAATGAATCAAAGTGTGCTGAAGCAGAATAAAATGAGGGGGAAAGAAGTAGGCCAAGAAGCAACCTTTAAATCTCTGTTTACCCAAGGCACGTGGGCCTGCTCTGCCCCCACTCCCCTGTGTCCCCTCTGCCTCTCTGGTCTCTCCCCTGGGTCGTGGCAGTAGGCGCTGCCTCCTGAACACTTCCTCGCGGGGCGTGGGGTTGTGGTAGGACGCTCCTTTGGTCCATTTTTCACGTTGAGAGTCACTCACCTGCTTTGAACTCCATGTGGACCTCGGTGGGAACCTTTGCTGCTGGCCTGGCCGACCTGTGGTTCTTTCCCCATCTTCCTAACACTAAGTTCTGCAGGGGACTTCGGTGCCATCTTCAGTCTCACGATGGCTGGCCTGGCCTGGGCTGTGACTCTTGTCTGGTCTTCCTGACTCTGAGTTCCCGTGGGGACTTCGGTACCATTACAGTCTCATGGTGCTGGCCTGGCCTGGGCTATGACTGTCGTTCTGATCTTCCTGACTCTGTGGTTGGAC